>NC_135575.1:130669860-131294860 GCF_965152235.1 Eretmochelys imbricata | reverse complement strand
CTCAAGAAACATGAAACTTAATGAAAGGTTTGCACCAGCCCCTGGCAGCCAAAACCAGATGAGTTGAATCCAGCTATGGATTGCCCTAGCCAATGCAAATACCTTTCTCACTGAAACAGGTTTGTATTTACCAAGATGGGTGTGAGTTATTGGCAGTGAAGACAGAATGGCTTCCACAGTTGGAGCATTACTGGTGTTTCACTTATCCTTTTGTGAAGGATTTAGTGGTCCTTGGAATGAGGAGCTCACTTCTGTTTATTAACTGAAAGAAAAGCTCATTTATTTCTGTCTCAGAGACAGACAGGCAATCTGCTTACCGCTGCACAAAACACTGGCTGCATGGCTATTTATTAATAGTTTATGTCTAATGTAATCATGTCATGTGTCCAACAACTTCCATGGGCTCTATTTATGGTCCTCAAGACAGAGCCCAGTGCTATTATCTTCTTAGACTCCAGTCAGCAGGGAGAAATCAGAAGCTTCTAGCTGTTAATTCAGCTATCTAATATTTTCCCCTATGTAGTTTAGATACAGGAGCCCCTTGTTTCCTCATGTTCTATACAGTCACTGTCAAAGGGCCAGATCCTACAATGTGCAGTGAGCCCTCACTGCTCATTGAAGTCAGTGGGCAGTGAGGGTGCTCCATTCCTTGTTGGATGGGGTCTTAAATCCTCCACCCCATTTCTTTTCTGCCCCATCTTCCCATTCTATCAGGGCTTCTTGATCCAATGCTCACTGAAGTCAAGAGAAATGAGCTTCAATAGGCTTTGGGTCAGGCCGTTAGATCAATGCATTGGAGTTCTGCAGGAATATGAACGAAGCCTCAGGTAGAGGTGTTTGAGTAAACCCAAATATCCCAGTGTTTGTGTGTATTTTCCACAGGCATCGCCTTAAGGGGCCCTGTCATAAATATAAAGGGAATGGTAAACACCTTTAAAATCCCTCCTGGCCAGAGGAAAAACCCTTTCACCTGTAAAGGGTTAAGAAGCTAGGATAACCTTGCTGGCACCTGACCAAAATGACCAATGAGGAGACAAGATACTTTCAAAAGCTGGGGGGAGAGAAAAACAAAGCCTCTCTCTCTCTGTCTGTGTGATGCTTTTGCCGGGGACAGAACAGGAATGGAGTCTTAGAACTTAGTAAGTAATCTAGCTAGATATGCGTTAGATTCTGATTCCTTTAAATGGCTGAGAAAATAAGCTGTGCTGAATGGAATGTAGATTTCTGTTTTTCTGTCTTTTTGTAACTTAAGGTTTTGCCTAGAGGGATTCTCTATGCTTTAAATCTGATTACCCTGTAAGGTATTTACCATCCTGATTTTACAGAGGTGATTTTTTTTTTACTTTTTCTTCTATTAAAATTCTTCTTTTAAGAATCTGAATGCTTTTTCATTGTTCTTAAGATCCAAGGGTTTGGGTCTGTGTTCACCTATGCAAATCTGTGAGGATTTTTATCAAACCTTCCCCAGGAAAGGGGATGTAAGGTTTGGGAGGATTGTGGGGGGAAAGATGTTTCCAAACGGACTCTTTCCCAGTAATATACCGGTTAGATGTTTGGTGGTGGCAGCGATAAAGTCCAAGGGCAAAAGGTAAAATAGTTTGTACCTTGGGGAAGTTTTAACCTAAGCTGGTAAAAGAAAGCTTAGGAGGTTTTCATGCAGGTCCCCACATCTGTATCCTAGAGTTCAGAGTGGGGAAGGAACCTTGACAGGCCCAAATAATGTAAGAGCTGGACTGCTCAGGCTGTCTTTAGTGATTTGGGCTTCAGTGGGACTACTCATATGCTTAATAGTAGGTATGTGTTTAAGTGCTTTGCTAGATCAGTGCCACAAGGATTAGCCTCTTGCAGGACTGAGCTCTAAATGAGGAGCACCTGACTCCTCTTTCCCCCAATCAATCACTTTCATCTTTCCTGTACAGTCGCCATTTTAAGACCATCTTTCTCCTACAGCCTATATTTTGTTTCCACTTTCAAGGCTTGTTCAGAAGACTTCACCCCTGCAGCTCTTCTGCTATTAGGTAAAATTCCTGTTAGACAAAATCTTGCACCAACATCATGTATGTGCGCATCCAGGCTGGCAGGGCACCAGCATCACCTTGGGGGAAATCCCAAGCATAGATCCACTGTAATAGCTCCAGTACCATCTCCTTGCCTGGACCCGTGCCTCATGTCGGGGATGTGGCTGACAGAAAGGGATGTGGCTGGAGAGCTCAGTGCTGGGACAGCCATTGAAGGCCTTGAGATCAAGTTTAATTTAGAGCAATCTTGAGGCTGCTTTAAACTGCCCCGCGTAACAGGATCAGGCAGCCATAAAGTGGACTGAGAATCTGGCCCAGCGACTGGATGTAGAAGCATAGCAGGGCACTGGCAACTGTATGGCACTGGCCCTATTTTGTGCCTTATGTTTGAAGGTTTACAAGGAAATCCCAGGTGGATGGGCAGCGCACAACTAAGAAAATGCCTACATTACAGATCAGTGACATTAGAAAGTGTGTTTCCATCCAGATAACACCCTTCCTTTCCCACAAATACAAAAAGATGTTGGAAAGATTGTCTTTCCATGTCAGCATCAGCAAGTGATGAGAGATCTGATTTCCAGGAAAGAGAGAGGCTTTCTGTATTGCAGCAGTTCTGCAACGTTATAATAATTGGTGAATTATTCCCTGCTTCCATGACTGTGAAAGGCACTGAATATGCCTCTTATAGAACTGGTATGTGTTTGTACAATGTGTTTTCTTCAGCCTTGAGTAATTAATCAGTCACTCCTCTGGGTTGACTCACCACATCAGAATGCTGATTTTTGTGGTAACATCTGCCCAAGGGCCAGATTACAGAGACAAGGTGGGGGAGGTAATATCTTTTATTGGACCAACTTCTGTTGGTGAAAGAGAGAAGCTTTCGAGCCACACAGAGCTCTTCTTCAGGTCTGGGACAGGTACTGAACAGAGACACTGGATTTATGGCTTAAAAATGTAATTAAGATGATGTTAAAATAAAAAGAAAACGGTACAGAGTTTAAGCATAGAAGTTTCTGCTTATCAGGGAATATCGTACAGATTATCAAGGGGCATGAAGTTTGGTTTAGGATCCGATGGCGTAAGGAATACATAATCTGCAATATTCCCAATTGGGGATAAAAGGTTAACGGGTCAAAGTACAGACATTGAGATATGAGGGTATGTTGTTCATATAATGGCTATATTCAGGTGTGGAGTATAATGAGCGGATGCGATGATGAGGATGGATTTACCTTCATTTGGTGAGATTTAATGTTCAGTGATTTTATGGTTCCAGTTCATATGTTCCAATGGAAAAAGTCTCTTGGTCCCTTTCTCACAGTTGATGCACGATGTCGTACCGGGTCACGCCTCCTGGTACTGCCGGTGGCCGGTGATGTGTTCAATGTGATGTCCCTGGACCATCAGATGGTGTCCGAGACCACGAGGCACCACATGAACTGTGCGTAGCGTCGACCGATCATTACATCAGCCTTTAACCCACTAACCCCCTCTTTTTATCCTATTGCCATGTTTACACTACAAAAGTACTCCAATTTTACAGAAGTCAATTTCTGGGAACAGATTGTATAAAGTTGAGTGCGTGCGTCCACACTAAGGACATTAATTCGGCGGCGTGCGTCCACAACACTGTGGCAAGTGTCGACATTCCAAGTGGTGCACTGTGGGTAGCTATCCCACAGTTCCCGCAGTCTCTGCTGCCCATTGGAATTCTGGGCTGAGCTCCCAATGCCTGATGGGGCCAAAAATATGTCACGGGTGGTTATGGGTAGATGTCATCAGTCAATCCTCCCTCCCTCTGTGAAAGCAACAGCAGACAATCATTTTGCGCCCTTTTCTCTGGACTGCCCGAGCAGACGCCATAGCACCGTTCAGCTCACCACAACAGTTATGACCATTGTAAACACCTCGCACATTATCCTGCAGTTTATGCAGAACCAGCACCTGAAAAACTGGGCGAGGAGGCGACAGAAGCGCGGTGATGAGGACATGAACACAATTTTCTCTAAAATTGCGGTCCCCAGCAATTTGGAGATCATGGTTTTACTGGGGCAGGCTCATGCTGTGGAATGCCAATTCTGGGCCCGGGAAACAAGCACAGACTGGTGGGACTGCATTGTCTTGCAGGTTTGGAACGATTCCCAGTGGCTCCAAAACTTTCGCATGCGTAATGGCACTTTCATGGAACTTTGTGACTTGCTTTCCCCTGCCCTGAAGCACAAGAATACCAAGGTGAGAGCAGCCCTCACAGTTCACAAGTGATTGGCAATAGCCCTAGGGAAGCTTGCAATGCCAGACAGCTACCTGTCAGTTGGTAATCAATTTGGAGTGGGCAAATCCACTGTGGGGGGTTTCTATGATGCAAGTAGCCAACTCAATCATTGAGCTACTGCTATCAAAGGTAGTGACTCTGGGAAATGTGCAGGTCATACTAGATAGCCTTGCTGCAATGGGATTCCCTAACTGTGGTGGAGTGATAGAATGCATATCCCTATCTTGGGACCGGATCACCAGGGCAGCCAGTACATAAACTGCAAGGGGTACTTTTCAATGGTGCTGCAAGCACTGGTGGATCACAAAGGACGTTTCACCAACATCAACGTGGGATGGCCGGGAAAGGTTCATGACACTCGCATCTTCAGGAACTCTGGTCTGTTTAAATGGCTGCAGGAAGGGATTTACTTCCCAGACCAGAAAATAACTGTTGGGAATATTGAAATGCCTATAGTTATCCTTGGGGACCCAGCATACCCCTTAATGCCATGGCTCATGAAGCTGTACACAGGCACCCTGGACAGTAGTAAGGAGCTGTTCTACTATAGGCTGAGCAAGTGCAGAATGGTGGTAGAGTGTGCATTTGGACATTTAAAGGGTTGCTGGCGCAGTTTACTGACTCGCTCAGACCACAGCGAAACCAATATTCCCATTGTTATTGCTGCTTGCTGTGCTCCACAATCTCTGTGAGAGTAAGGGGGAGACGTTTATGGTGGGGTGGGAGGTTGATGCAAATCTCCTGGCCACTGAATACGCGCAGCCAGACACCAGGGCGGTTAGAAGAGCACAGCAGGAAGCGCTGCGCATCAGAGAAGCTTTGAAAACCAGTTTCATGACTGGCCAGGGTACTGTCTAATACTTCTGTTTGTTTCTCCTTGGTGAAAACCCGCCTCCTTGGTTGCCTCTAAATTCCATGTAAGCCACCTGCCCTCCCCCCTTCGATCACAGCTTGCTTGCAAAGGAAATAAAGTCACTATCATTTAAAAAACCATGTATTCTTTATTAATTGATTATAAAAATAGGGAGATAACTCACAAGGTAGCCTGGGTGGGGTGTGGGAGGAGGGAAGGAAAAGGCCACTTTAAAGCTTCTTGAATGACGGCCTTCTGTTGCTTGGGCTGTCCACTGGGGTGGAGTGGTTGGGTACCCGGAGCCTCCCACCCCGCGTTCTTGGGCGTCTGGTGAGGAGGCTTTGGAACTTGGGGAGGAGGGAGGGCAGTTAAGCAGGGGCTGCAGCAGCAGTCTGTGATCCTACTGCCATTCATGAACCTCCACCGACGCCGGAGCGTGTCCGTTTGATCCTGCAGTAGCCCCAGCATTGCCTCCTGCCTCCTCTGAGCTTCCTGCTGCCACCTCTCCTCACGTTCATCGGCCGCTTTCCTGTACTCTGCTATTGCGTCCCTCCACACAATCTGCTGAACTCTGTCAGTGCCGGATGACTGCATGAGCTCAGAAAACATGTCATCTTGCATGCGTTTTTTTCGCAGCCTTATCTGAGATTAGCCTTTGGGACGGAGGTGGGAGGCTTGAAACATCTGCTGGAGGAAAAAAAGGGAGTGAAGTATTTTAAAAGATACGTTTTACAGAACAATGGCTATACTCTTTCACGGTGAACAACACTATTCACATTACATAGCACATGTGATTTTGGTACAAGGTCGCATTTTGCATCTTCTATTGAGTGCTTGCGGCTTTGGTGTTAAGAGATCACACACGCAGGGCCGGGCAACAGAATTCAGCTTGCAGGCGGCCATTGTAAGCTATAGTCCTTCGGCTTCTGCAACCTTCATAACAGCAGTGCCCTCCTCTCCCATACCAAGCAAAGCCCGTTGAATTGGCCATTTAGTGCTGTGGTTTTCCTGTTAACATGCAGCAGCAGAAACCAAACTAACCCCCCATCCCATCCAATTCTCTGGGATGATCGCTTTACCCCTCCCCCCACCACATGGCTGGTATCAGGGAAGATCCCTGCTAGCCAAATGCGAACAGCTCAGCACCAATGCCCTCCCCCGCCCCCCCACCGCATGGCTAACTGCAGGGAGGATTTCTTTTCAGCCACAGGCAAACAACCCAGTAGGAATGGCTACCCTGAATGTCCCCTTAATTAAATTCCCCTATTTCAACCAGGTTACCATGAACGATATCACTCTACTGAGGATAACACAGAGAGATAAAGAATGGATGTTGCTTGAATGCCAGCAAACACTGGGACCATACGCTGCCAGGCTTTGTCATGCAATGATACCAGATTACTTGCTACTAGCATGGCGTGGTAAAGTGTCCTACCATGGTGGACGGAATAAGGCTGCCCTCCCCAGAAACCTTTTGCAAAGGCTTTGGGAGTACATCCAGGAGAGCTTTATGGAGATGTCCCTGGAGGAGTTCCGCTCCATCCCCAGACACATTAACAGACTTTTCCAATAGCTGTAGTGGCCGTGAATGCCAGGGCAAATTAATCATTAAACACGCTTGCTTTTAAACCATGTATACTATTTAAAAATGTACACTCACCAGAGGTCCCTTCTCTGCCTGGTGGGTCCAGGAGGCAGCCTTGGGTGGGTTCAGGGGTACTGGCTCCAGGTCCAGGGTGAGAAACAATTCCTGGCTGTCGGGAAAACCGGTTTCTCCGCTTGCTTGCTGTGAGCTATCTACAACCTCCTCCTCCTCATCTTCCTCGTCCCCAAAACCTGCTTCCGTGTTGCCTCCATCTCCATTGAAGGAGTCAAACAACACGGTTGGGGTAGAGGTGGCTGAACCCCTTAAAATGGCATGCAGCTCATCATAGAAGTGGCATGTTTGGGGCTCTGACCCAGAGCAGCCATTTGCCTCTCTGGTTCTCTGGTAGGCTTGCCTCAGCTTCTTAAGTTTCACACGGCACTGCTTCGGGCCCCTGTTATGGCCTCTGTCCTTCATGCCCTGGAAGATTTTGACAAATGTTTTGGCATTTCGAAATCTGGAACGTAGTTCTGATAGCACGGATTCCTCTCCCCATACAGCGATCAGATCCCGTACCTCCCGTTCGGTCCATGCTGGAGCTCTTTTGCGATTCTGGGACTTCATCATGGTCACCTCTGCTGATGAGCTCTGCACTCACCTGCAGCTTGCCACGCTGGCCAAACAGGAAATTAAATTCAAAGTTTGCGGGCCTTTTCCTGTCTACCTGGCCAGTGCATCTGAGTTGAGAGTGCTGTCCAGAGTGGTCACAATGGCGCACTCTGGGATAGCTCCTGGAGGCCAATACCGTCTAATTGCATCCACAGTACCCCAAATTCAACCTGGCAAGGCCGATTTCAGCGCTAATCCCCTTGTCGGGGGTGGAGTAAGGAAATCGATTTTAAGAGCCCTTTAAGTAGAAAAAAAGGGCTTCGTCGTGTGGACTGGTGCAGGGTTAAATCGATTTAATGCTGCTCAGTTCGACCTCAACTCCTAGTGTAGACCAGGCCTAAAGGTCAGTTTCAATGTGAACGCAATGAAATAATGCAGATTCAGACATGTCTCAATGTATTTGGATGATTTGGGGACTGAAGCTGGGTTGCTTAAGGTTTTAAAAAACAATGTCTGGTAAACATAAGCTGCCTTGCATCAACCTAGATGTGGAAATGTCTTCATTTAAATTTGGCTACCACTGACATAAGTGCCTCTCTCTGCTGATTTAGTAACACCGCCTCCCCGAGCGACGTGGAGTTATGCTCAATGTAAATTTGGTCGACTCAGTGACAGTGTTGACAAAGTTGCCTATGTCGACTGTTACTGGCTCTGAGGAGCCATCCCACAGTGCCCCACACTGACAACACAATTGATACAAATGCTCCTCACGAGGACACGCATCACCGACGCAAGGAGCCAAGTGTGCACACACACAAGCGATTTAATTATTGCACTGTCTTTATGCTGATGTCAGTTAGGTCAACATAATTTTGTAGCGGAGACATGGCCTAAATTCCCAACTGCGGTGTTGTTTTCACAGAGCTTGGCTTTTTTGGCACATTGCACTGTTGCCAACTCTCATGATCTTATTGGCAGTCTCCGGGTAGCTGGTGTTTCTTTTTTTTTTAAAGACTCAGTTCCTGGAGTTGAGTGGTTGTGTGAAAATCTCAGCTTTCATTTGATAAAGAGGAAGTTTCTAGCCCTTGTGGTTGACCAGAAGAGCTTGAAAACATGGATCTTAAAGGCTCAGAGATCCAAAGGCAAATAAAAGCACCACAGATGCCTTAGTGTTTAAGCCAATCTCATGATTCAGGGGGTTGGGGGAAGGGACTGACTCATGATTATTGAATGCCTGGGATTGGCAATACTGACAACAATAAAACCTATTCCCCCTCCGTTATATTTTTTTTTAGTGGTGGGAGTGTGCTGGGGGGAAGGAAGGAAACAACACAGTTGTGTTTTAAGATGAACAGAAGAAAGATAAATTAGTGGTTAGGTTTTCACAGGGTAGGTGAAAGGAGATCAGCAGGAGGAAGGATGTAGCAGCAGTCAACTGTGCATTAACTCCCAGTTGGATTTCCTGTAGGAAATCTGTAGGGTTGACGTATTTCTTCCCCTCTTCCCACCATCTGGTTCTTCCAGCAACACCACACAGAGATCTGACCCTAGAAGTCATTCACAGGAGGGTTACTGAAGGATTAAGTAGAGAGGGGGACATGCCACGGGGCTGTCAGTCCCCCATTCTGCACCTATCCTAGAAGATTCTTTCAGGTTTTGTTTTGCTCAGGTCATAGAAGTGGAGAGGAGAACACAGCTCTAAATGACTCCACTGTGGAATGGAACAGTTAATAATTAATAACCAGGAAAGGTTTTAACTTTTGCAGGGAATCAATAGCTGGCAGTTCCTTCAGAAAGAACGCCAGAGAAGAATGCTGCTGGTTAACAGAATTCTGCCCTGTGCATGGATTCAGATTCCTTTGCAACATTTAGGGTTTGACAGAAAGCCAGTGGATAGGTCAGGTGGAGGGCGGGGGGATGGGATGGAGGTGCAATATCATTTAAGAACTGGAAACTGATTAAAGCAAAGAAAATCCCTCAGGGGAATGGGAGGATGCATGAGAGCGAGTGAAGGATTATTAGGACCATGTGACTAAACTGCCATGAGAAATAGCATTTTTTCTAAAACAGCAGAACTATATATTGCAAATCTGTATCGCCTTCCAGCCTGATTAATGTTCCCTCCCAGCATCCCTGAAAAGTAGGTATTATTCTAATTTATAGATCTGAAAATGAGACAGTGAATCTTTGTTAGTGCTGGGATGAGAAACCAGGTTTTCTGACTTTAAATCACTAGCTCATCCTTCTGCCATAGAAAACCATCATCACTTTTTAACCAGAACTCGAAACAATTTCAAAGGCATCTTGGCTAATAGGGCGACGGTATGCAACTGTATTAGCTTAGAGAGTGTGCTGATTGGTTCATTCATCTCTAAACTATCACAATCCCACCACTCAACTATGAGCTGTTCCACAACTGCCTGGAGATAAAAAAATAAAATAAAAATAGTCCCAATTCTTGGGATTGGTTTAGCTGTGCTTTAGTGCAGGTTTGTAAGAGAGTTACGTAGTAAAAAGTTTGCTTTTTGCCAACATTAATTTAGCCCCTGCCATGAGTCAGAGAAGCCCTAGAGCTGCTCTAAGTTACTATAAGGTGCTGTCCTGGCACCTGGGAATAGTAGAATTGTAGAGATGCTCTGGTCACATCCCCTTTCTCCTGGCCATGCCCACTACACCAGACACTGTGGTTGGGATGAGAGTGGGGGTGGGAGAGAGAGCAATGAGTTACTGATTCTGTAACAGTCACTTTGAATTGACTCACAGCTCTGCTTACCAGCTGGCAGACAGGAAATGCCATACATTTAAAGGTGCAGTACACAGAAAACTGAATCATGATCTCAGTTAATGACACATTAGATGGGCCCAAATTCTGACCACATTCCAGTCCATTTAAACCAACTCCTGCCAATGAGGTTGCCTGGGGACTGTGTCAGAGCAGAAATGTGACCGTGTTCGGCAAACTGGCACGAAGTCAAAGGAGAGAGAAATAATGGAGAGAGTAACTTGAGAGTTCAGTGGATGTGCTTTTGCCCATGCATGTGTGCACCCAGTGTAATGACTATGCATGCTCGCACTGCAGCTATAATTTGGACTCTCCGTCATGGAGCCTTTGTCTGACTCAAATTGTGCAGTCATGTTTGAAGTAACAGTGATTCTAAATAAAACCTTACTGCTTCAGCACAAGCCAGGAATAGGACACTTAACCTAATGCTCCATGGCCAGAATGAATAGAGATGCTTGGAGAAAGCCCAAAGAAATAAAAAATTAGCAGCTATCATTTGGTGGGACTAATCAGTAGTATGTGACCTTGAAGAGAAACACCACACCAGTTGCATTGTCAGCAGAGGTTACATTTTGCTCTTTCTTTTCCCATACCTCGTTTTTTCCACTTCACTTCACTTTCAGACTGGGGCCCACGGCTTGCTGATAGCAAATATATATTGGGAACAATTATGAGGATGATACCTTATGATACCATCTAAGATGCTAAGCACCTCCATCTGACATTGAATTCATCCCTGATCATGGAGCTAGTTCACATCCACATATGGCTTAGGGTTTTGTGGCTGAAGACTGTGGCGTGTTATGTATTTGTTTTATTTGCACTGCACCTTTGAATCCCTAAGAAATCTGCAAAGACAGGAGCCAATTTGTTCTCAGAGCTGCTACAATCACCTGTTAGAGAAGAGATGCGCACACTGTACTTTCTCATGGAGACCTTACTTCTGTTCTTGTTCTGATGTTGTTTTCCTTAATTTAAATTCATTTTAGAAACAACATGGCTGGTTTTTGTAACTGGAAATCTAACAGGGCTAATCTCTCAAATGTTCAGATAAGGTTGGAAGTATTACTAAATTAGTTTTCTTCCCCCCCCCATCAGTTTAATAACTATTATGTAAGTAAGGCAAAGGAGTGATGTGTCATACCAGTAATTTATGGAGGACTCAAACACAAAGATGTCATAGCTAACTGGCAAATCAGAACACAGACTTTAGACAACAGGGCCCAGATTTTCATTAACTTTGAGTGTGTGTGTAAAATTGCATATACAATTGTATGCCTAATTTAGCAAAGCAGTTATTGCAGTCATCATACAGCCACAATAATTGTTTTCTGTTGATGTATTCACTGGCCAGGTGGGTTGGTGCCAGAATTGGAATATGCACACTGCCTAACACCCCCACCACAGTTAGGAAACCCCATTGCTGCAAATCCATCCATTATTTCCTGCAGATTGCTGAGAGTCACGGTCCTTTGCAGCAGGATACACTTATTGTCCTTGTAGACTTGGATGACAGGGGCCCCCACTGTGGATTTGCCAACTCCAAACTGATTGCCCACTGGCTGATAGGAACCTGGCAATGCAAGCTTCCGCCGCATTGGTATTTTTATTCACTATGTTGATCATATCCTGTCATCATGGTTGAACATCTTCTCTTCTTCCTCATCACATTCCTGGTTGTGATTATACTCACTGAAGCTCTGCAAATACCGGAGAATAACACATCCTGCCTTAGCAATGGTCATTAGAATTACATTGAGCTCTGCAGGATCTATGCCTCTGCCAGAGAGGAGACCAAAAAGCAGCAAATGGGAATGCAGGAATTTTAGAAAACCATGCACAAATTATGGAATGGAACAAGCATTATGGGATGGAGGAAGTGGCATTGTGGGAACTTGACACCTAGCTCCCAGAAAGCACTGAGCGAATTGCTGGTATCCCATTAAAAACTGTGAAAATGTCCCACAAGGCATTGCGCTGGACAGCAGCATGGGGCACACTGGGATACCTACCATGGTGCACCACATTTTCACAGAATCATAGAAGTGTACAACTGGAAGGGACCTCAAAACACAGGCGCCAACTTCCCCTCTGCCCCATTGGTTCTCGACCTCCCCCACCCCGGCCCCACCCCTGCCAGCCCCTGCACCACCCTAACCCCACCCCAATTCCACCCCAATTCCACCCCCTTCCCCCAAGTCTCCACCCCTGCCCCACCTCTTTACTGCCTCCTCCCCCAAGTGCGCTGCATCCCCATCCCTCCAGGAAAGTCCTAAGCGCTGCCAAACAGATGTTAGGCGGCAGGCAGGAAGTGCTGGGATGGGGAGGAGTGGGGACGCAGCACGCACAGGAGGAGGAGGAGGCAAGGAGGGAGTGGGGATGGGGGTGAGGGGAGCTTGGCTGCTGGTGGGTGTAGAGCACCTGCTAATTTTTCCCTGTGGGTACTCCAGCCCCGCAGCACCCATGGAGTTGGTGCCTATGCCTCAAAAAGTTGTCAACTCCAACCTCATGTGCTGTGACAGGACCAAGTAAACCTAGACCATCCCTGACAAATGTTTGTCTAACTTGTCTTTAATAACCTCCAGTAACTGGGATTCCACAGCCTTCTTTGGAAGCTGAGCTTAACTGCCCATATAGTTAGAAAGTTTTTCCTAATATCTAACCAAAATCTCCCTTGCTGCAGATTAAGCCCATTGCTTCTTCTGCTACCTTCTGTGGACATGGAGAACAATTGATCACTGTCTTCTTTATAACTGTGAAGACTGTTTTGAGGTTCCCTGCTCCGTCTTCTTTTTTCTCGACTAAACATGCCCAGTTTTTTAAATCTTTCCTCAGAGGTCAGGTTTTCTAAACCTTTTCTCATTTTGTTGCTCTCCTCTGGACTCTCCAATTTGTCCACATCTTTCCTAAAGAGTGGTGCTCAGAATTGGACACAGTACTCCACCTGGGGCCTCACCAGAGCCGAGTAGAGAGGGACAATTACCTCCTGTGTTTTACATATGACACTCCTGTTAATAAACCCCAGAATGCTATTAGCCTTTTGAACAGCTGCATCACATTGTTGACTCATATTCAATTTGTGATCTACTATAAACCCCAGCTCCTTTTCAGCAGTACTACTGCCTAGCCAATTATATCCCAATTTGTAGTAGTGTTTTTATGTTTTCCTTCCTAAGTGAAGTACTTTGCACTTGTCTTTACTGAATTTCATCTTGTTGATTTCAGACCAATTCTCCAGTTGGTCAAGGTCATTTTGAATTGTAATCCTGTCCTCCAAAGTGCTTGCAACCCCTCCCAGTTTAGTAATCCACAGATTTTATAAGCTTACTCTCCACTACATTATCCACATCATTTAATGAAAATATTGAATAGTACTGGACCCAGGACTGACACCTGCAACACCCCATTAGATATGCCCTCCTAGTTTGACAGCAAGCCATAGATAACTACTACTGGTCTTTCAACCAGTTATACACCCACCTGATAGCAATTCCATCTAGACCACATTTCCTTAGTTTGCTTATAAGAATGTCATCTAGGACTGTAACAAAAGCCTTACTAAAAATCAGGGTGTATCACATTCACTGCCTCCCCCCTATCCCTTAGGCCAGTAACCCGGTTCAAGAAGGAATTTAGGTTGGTTTACATAAGTTGTTCTTGACAAATCCACACTGTCTATTCCTTATAACCCTATTATCCTCCAGAGTGCTTACAAATTTTCCATTTGACAGGTTTCAGAGTAGCAGCCGTGTTCGTCTGTATCCGCAAAAAGAAAAGGAGGACTTGTGGCACCTTAGAGACTAACCAATGTATTTGAGCATGAGCTTTCGTGAGCGACAGCTCACTTCATTGGCTGCCCGCCATTGACGCTTGGGGTGAGTACGTGCAGCACCAATACAAGCATCCAAAAGTGCGTGTGCCCGAGCAATATCCAAACGTTAGTGGCTGCACGCAGACATAACTTGAGCCAACCCAACTTTTGTAGCGGAGACATGGCCTGAGTTCAACCTGGCAGAAGGGCCTTCATTTTGATTCAACATATAGACACGATCCTTTTGTTCAAGGGGGGATCCAACTCTGTTGAAGGGCTGAAAGACCTTCGACATGCCAGACTTCCCCATGAGGAAGATAGGCAACATCTGGTATGTTTCAAGTGCCTTTAGCTCTTGTATTGTTTCATGTTTTCTCTGTATCCTTTTGTCTTTAAATAAATGCACTCTGCTTTAAAAGAGCTGCTTGGCTACTGGTCAGACACTGGTCAGAGCCTTTGGAGAGAAACCTAAGTGCAGGGGCTGGATGTTAGTCAGACCTGCTGGGGATAATCGCAGCGCAACTGCAGGTAACTGCTGCCTAAACTCCTGATCAGAAGGAGCAGGATGCTAAGGACTGTCTATAGAGAGGTGAACATAAGAACGACCATACTGGGTCAGACCAAAGGTCCATCTAGCCCAGTATCCTGTCTTCTGATAGTGGCCAATGCCAGGTGCCCCAGAGGCAATGAACAGAACAGGTAATCATCAAGTGATCCATCCCCTGTTGCCCATTCCCAGCTTCTGGCAAAAGGTGAGAGCTAGAGGCCTGAGAGGGCATTTTTGGAGCAGATCACAGAGAGGGGTTAAAGGTGCAGTTACCCCCAAAGTGTGACACACATAATAATTACACATACACACTGGCTTATTGACAGAGAAAAACACGTACTGAATTTTGTTCGCTCATTTTCTGGGTTGTACGTAGGTGTGGTGGGACAGGCTGTGGGCAACAGAAAATGAAAAGAAGCATTTGGGGTGCGGCAGTGCCTTTTGCCAGTCCTAGGGGAGACAAGCGCCACTGTGTGTGGGCTCGGGAGACAGTAAATGGATTGTCTTAAAATCAGACAACGTGGTCTTGCCTCCTTCATTCAGACACCCCTCTGTGACAGTATTTAGAAAGCTCCCCTCAGCACTGTAGTTGAGTGAAGTGTAGCAAATACCCATGAATGAGCTACTACACACCAGTCACTCAATATTCAGGCTATTGTTGCATGAACAAACACTAAACCTGCATTACATCACATTGCATTGTTTTAGTTCATCTCTTACCCACCACAGATGCAGCAGCAGCCTTTCCATGCTCTAAAATATTCCATCTGGGTAAATATACAGCTATGTCCATTCTCATGATTTTAACTCAAAGAGCAGTTTTTTGGCAGACCAGTTTGATTTACTCTGTGTTTGTCAGTCAAAGGAACAATTAGGAGAAAGTGCCTTTTTCCAGTCATAGAATATCAGGGTTGGAAGGGACCTCAGGAGATCATCTAGTCCAGCCCCCTGCTCAAAGCAGGACCAATCCCCAATTTTTTTTGCTCCAGATCCCTAAATGGCCCCCTCAAGGATTGAACTCCCTACTTTTGTTCTTCCCTCCTCCCTTTACACTCAGCTGAGCATAAAGAGGTGCACAACTCACCCACAAAGAGCTGGAAACAATATATGCACATTTAGGACAGTCTAAAATGAAGACTTACTATCTGTGGAAAAACCATGGAAGAAAGACATGCTGTACAGCTTTGGTCACTAGGCCAGTGACGCTGGAGCAACGAAACAGCTTCCTCTAAGCGTCTCACTTCCCTTTAGCCTTGGGTCAGCCTCCCCTTTCCTATGTGCCAAACATCCTGGCTTTCCTCCTTTAAATCTCTCCTTAAAACCCATGGCTTTCACCCAGCCCTCCTTCATCCGACTCTCTCTGCTCCAGCTCATGGCTCCTTAGTGACGGGATGATCTGGTGATCCCTTCTGGCCTTACACTCTGTGACTCATTCGTTCATTCTTGGTATTAGACCCAGCCAAATTAGGGTATAAGTGCCTCGGAACAGGGACCTTGTCTAAATATGCGTTTGTAAAGTTGGATGTAAATAATAAATAAAGCGTGTGTGTGCACATATTGCTCTGTGTGTGTTGTGTGTGTGTGTGCATGTACGTCAAGTCCCAGACTTTTCAGAATTGTGCACATGCGGTTGTTCAGACAAAGTGCATATATATTTACACGTCTAATTTACAGACAGAATCATAGCAGCTGTACATGCAAATGACCAAGTAAACTTGTAACTGGTTATTTGCATGAAGGCCACTTTTCCATGGTATTGCATGGATCACCGGGGACACTTCACTGATATCCGTGTGGGCCGGTCAGGGAACGTGCATGACACTTGCATCTTTAGGAACACAGGACTTTTTCAAAAGCTGCAAACTGGGACATTCTTCCCCGTCTGGTACATTCCCACTGGCAATGTTGAAATGCCAGTAGTGATTCTGGGGACCCAGCCTTCCCCTTGCTCACCTGGCTTATGAAGCTGTACTTTGGTCACCTCGACAGCACCAAAGAAATTCAGCTACTGGCTCAGCAGGTGCAGGATGCTGGCTGAATGTGCTTTTGGTAGATTGCAGGGACACTGCTGCTTGATGTTTACTGACTAGATTGGATCTCAGCAGCACAGGACACTGATCTGAGGCGGGTTATGTGACTCAGACTGCCAGCCTACTTTCCTTGAATTTATTTTCATTGTCTAACACTTACAAGTGAAGTAAGCAGTCAGAAGTCACTGCCTTTGTTCCATACACATACAGATGGGATGGGTGCCATTTTTCAGAGAGAAAAGAACGGGGAGGGACGGAGGAAGGGAGAAAAGGTTTCAGGCAACAAAAAGGTAAAAAATGTTTATGAGGAGTAATGCATGTGCACGCTTACCTGTGCTCCCTTCCGCTTCATCAGAGGGCTCGTCAGTGCTCGGCTGGTGGGACTGGCTTGACTCCAGCAGACTTTGAACCAGTTCTCGGCTCACCATCCCCCTTCGTGTCCTCTCCCTCTTGTACCCCCTCCCGCCCCCACCGTGGGCCGCAGGGGTCTTTCTGTCACACTCCTGTGAAGTGTCCCCAGCCGGCTGCGGGGTGCTGGTGGGGTCAATGCCAAGGACAGCGCACGGTTTTAGTAGCGGCAGCTCTAAGTTTTAGGCCCAAAGCGGATCCACGCCCGCCCAAACTGTTGTCAGACCTGACTCTCCCCCTTGCTCCCGAACCTGAGTCAGTGCTGCGGCCACCTGCCACCTGTGCGGTCAGCTTCCCTCCTCCTGCCGGTGGGGTGGGCAGGCTTCCGCGTGCCGGCAGCTGCGTGACCCATGCCTGCTGCCGCTCTGCGGCGTGCACTGCGGAGCAAGAGGCACTGCCCCTCCTCAGCACGCTTGCTCCACAGCGCGCACACGGCAGCAAGGTGGCGGGAGGGTTGCCAAGCCTCCAGGATTGTCCTGGAGTCTCCAGGCATTAAAGTTTAATATTTAATTAAAGATTATGTCATGTGAGGACACCTCCAGGGATACGTCCAACCCTAGTTGGTGGGGGCGGCCGGCGGGAGCAGGGCATGCAGCCTCCGCCGTGCTGATCCCACGGGTAGGCAGAGGAAGCTGACCCGACCTTTGCCTGAGAGGGTTCGGTCATTTTCCCACTCAGCCCAGACCCAACGCTTGCATGGACAATAATTTCACAGGCAAGTGATGTTGGCAGACAGTTCACTCCTAAGGGTGACAAAGGCCTAGAGATCCAACTGCCACTGACCTCCCGTAACCCGTCGGGTCCATATGCCGCTAGCCTGTTCACTGCAATGGTGCAGTGCAATGGTGCAATGGTGCACTGCAATGGGCCTGCAGTGTGGCACCAGGTTTGTTGCTGGTCTCCTTCACCTGCCAACGGTCCTTTGCTCTCATGCAGCCCTGCTGCTCATCCCTGTCCCTAGAGCCCTGCGCTGATACAAATGTATACCCGCAGATGCGGATATCTGTGGATATAAATCGGTATCCACTGAACCGCAGGGCTTTCCCGGGAACTGCAGCGGCAAAAGGAGCCGAGCATGGGGCCGCTGCTCCCAGGAGCCAGTGCCCTGTGCCGGCAGCTCCTCCAGCCTGGCTGTATTGCCCGCAGCCCTGTCCTCCGGCGTGGCTGTACAGACCCCAGACAGGGGATGCAGTCACGCAGACAGCTGCATGGAAGGGATGGGGGCGGGGCAAGGGGTGGTACAGCCACACGTGAGGAGCTGCTGGCACGGGGCCCTGGCTCCTGGGAGCAGCGGCCCCATGTTCGGCTCCTTTTGCCGCTGCAGTTCCCAGGAGAGAGCTGTGGTTCAGTGGATACCGATTTATATCCACAAATATCCACATCCACGGGTATAAATCTGTATCCACGCAGGGCTCTACCTGTCATGCCCCAGTTTCAGCATCTTTTATGTACCTTGAGCATAGGTGTCTATTTCTTTGCTGCTCCTGAGCTGGGCTTGCACAGACTTTTCTCCCCACAGACCAAGGAGATCCAAGTCTCCTTTCCTGCTAGTATGCCTAGGCACTTTCTGTCTGAACGGAGCTGTCATGGTTGGATGCTCACCAAGGTGGGCAATCAGGAAAAGGTATTTCCAAAACACGCTGGGGGTAGTGTGGGAGCACGCTTCCAGTCTCTGTGACTCCTGGGTACTGGAATTCAAACTTGTGACCAGAGTGGACACTGCCGCGGTGGCAGGGGCATTGTGGGACAGCTGCTGGAGGACTGTGAGGGTCAACACACATAATGCACTGTCTACACATGCACTGCATCAGCATAAGTATGTCAACCACGCCTCTGCGCTGTTCAGGGAGGTGGTGTTGTTGAGTCACCCTAACGAGTGCTTACATTGGTGAGTGTTAAATCTAGCATTAGACACATGCACAGCTAGGTTGAAACAAATTAATTTTGTAGTGTAGAGCAGGTCTTAGTCTTGTATACCCAAAGCCCTTTCTTTGCTTCCTTGGTCTCTTGACTCCAGTCTGCATCAATACATGCAAATCACCCCAGGAGATGGTACCTCTCTGGAGCTGTTTTCAGTCCCAAGGCCTCCAGGAATCACTCCCACAGTTTTTAGTTTCTGGAGGAGCTGCAGTAACCCTCCCCCATTGAGTAGAACATAGTCCTTATCTTAAACCATCCATATACCCTTCATAAATGTAATACAGTAGCCTCCCAAAGACACTGCACGTGGTTGCAATATATGTCACAATATAGTGATAAGGTTTTCTTTTATTTGTTTCTGCTTCACTGCAAAGGAAAAATGCTCTCAAAAAGGGGAACAAAATAAGGCTTGAGTTCAGTCTGAACGCTAGCAAAGAAAGTTCCGTAAGCAGTGCCTTGCAGCTGAGAACACTATGGTCTGATCTGCATTCTCCTTGCAACCCTCATCACAGTATTTGAATGTCTTAAAATTACTGGTGGAAACAAAGCAGCAGAATTTCCATTCCTTCTTCTGCCTCTTGGGAGGAACGATCTGTTTCACTTAGAACACATTTCTTTTTATATTGATGGAATGCCAAGAGGAAGTGTAAAATCCTGTGGTCCACAGTCAATTTATCTCAGCAGCCACAGAATTCTGTTGTCTTGGTCTAGCTTTTAAGAAAGTTCTGTCTTTTTCTGCTGTCATGTGTTACCCTCTGGAGGGCAACAACTTCATGTTTCCAGTGCTCTGTTGCTGCTGTCATGGTGCTGGAGGGAGGTGTGATCTCTTTAGTAGCCCGGCAACCTCCCTCCAATTGGATATCATGAATAAGCCCTTGAAAATTATGCTAATCAAGGTATGTGTGGGGGGTGGGGGAGAGCTAGTGCAGAGAGTGGAGTGCTGGAATGGAGCCCTACTGCTGCATTCTCTGCAAGCTGGAGCCTGCCAAGGTAAATGGTTTTATTTCTCAGTGTAATAAGTTGCAATAATCAAGTCCAGAGGCCACATATATGTGAGTCACTATAGCCAGGTCTGTGCCCAATAGAATGGAGACCAGACTGCTGGCCAGCTGCAGATGGAAAAAGGAATTTTTCACAGCTGTAGCTCTTTGGGCAGTGAGGAGTCCAGAAGGACCACAAAGCTGTGGATTGATTTAACAGTCTGAGGGTGATGTTACAGAGGAGGCAACTTCCTCTAGGTGCTTCCCTTTTCCCGCAAGCATCATGTCCATCTTGCCTGAGTTCAGCTTTAAGCTAGAGGCTCTTCATCCTGGTGCTGATTTCAGCATGGTAATGGGAAAGCTGGCAAATGCTGCTGCCTAGCTTTGGTGTGTCATAGGAATTGGAGAACTGAATGTCATGTTTTCAGTATGTACTATCTCATAGCTCTTATTCCACTTGCCATGGCTTCAGGTAGCTGCTGAATAAGAGAGGGAGAGGCTAGAGGAACTTCACAGGTGAGGAAGGGTCTGGAGATGCAACTGGCCACCATGACTCCCTAGGTGTTTAGTTCTGGAGCCAGGAGTGGAGGCATTGTGAACACTTTGGGAAATGGGCCAAGAGTTTGCCATCCCTGCTATACATTTGCAGCAATAAATCAGAGTAAAAAGTCTAGCAATTCCTGGCTCCCAGCTGTTTTGGTCAGATTTTCAAAGCACAATTCAGACTTTATTCTTTCATCAAGAGTTTTCTTGTTTAAGAGGGGGCAGAGGAAGTAAACGTCTCTGACAGAATGTCTCATGACTGCAAAATGTGGCTGAACACAAAGGAGCCTGGAGAAAAGAAGCACTGTACACTTTGTGAGCAATATTACAACCATGTGGCAGCCTCGCCGCAAGGTTGTTGTGCCTAAATCCTGTGCTAAACAACAACAACACTCAAAATGCAAAAGCATGTGGGGCAGTGAATTGGAATTGCCAGCGTAGGAGTGGATGCTAGAAACTCCTGAACTCAAATCCCGTGTATGCCATTGACGCACTAGGCCCAGTTCAGCACAATAAGTGACCGCAATTTCAGTGACTCCAGTGGAGCTGCTCCCACTTACTTCACCTATGAATTTAGTCCTGGGAGGTTATGGGGCTTAGGTCAAATAATGGTGTACAGTAGAAAACATGCACTGGTTTAACTAAATTGACTAAATTAATATGTACACTAGATGATTTGCACCTCGGATTCTATACCAAAGACAACACTTGTAGCCAATCCTGTGATAAATTAACTCAAGATTTATTAACTAAGAAAAAGAAATGAGAGATTAAGGCAGGTAAACCTACACCCACATGAGTTACAGTCAGGTTCCAAAAGGTAATAGGAGCTGCTGTAATATGTAAACTGTATAAATCCTCTAGGGCTAATGCGGCCAAACAGCTGGGGATCTCTTGCTTATGTTCAGAAATCGGAATTCAAGCCGCATAGAAGTAATTTCTTCTTGACAAGAATTTTTATTCCCTTCCCCCAGAGTTCAAGCTGATGGGACGAGTGCTTGTGCACAGCTCCTCTTCATGGGTGTTGTGGGAGCAATCAACAATCTTTTGTCCATGGATGTTCCCCAAGGGCTTGTCTGGTGTCTATGGGCCTTCTTGTGTTGGAGAGGAGATGACACCTCTTGTGGTAAACTTGTATTTCATACTGGTAATGCTTCTCTCTGGACTGGATTTACAGTTTCAGAGTAAATACGTTTACAGTTACCATGCAAACACTTAAATATTACCTTATAACATGGGATACAGATTTCATCTGTGAGATCAATGCATGCAGCAACTCACAAGCATGTCATAAAGTCTCTACACATTTTTATAAATCTAATACCTATTTTACCAATACTAACACACAGGTGAGTCAGAGTGGTTTCCAACGATGCATTTGTCAGTGTTCAGTGAGGCCTAACGGTCTTGGCATTAGCAGACACTTAGTCTGTCAGCGTCACAGTAGCTAGATGGATTTTAATTAAACTAGTGCAAGTTTTTTAATGTAGACCAGTACCTAGCCAAGATCACACAGTAACACAATTAATATATTCATAAACTCATCGATTTTAAGGTCAGAAGGGCTCATTAGATCATCTAGTCAGACCCCATGTTTTTCAAGGGTGAAATTTAATGACCAGTTACCCCCGTACTGACCACAGTCACTTTTGTGTCTGGCTATAGCATATCTTCCAACCAGCCATCCAGTCTTTGAAGACACTAAGAGATGGGGAATCTACCATTTCTCTTAGTAGTTTGTTCCGATGGTTAGTCACAGTCACTGCTAAAATTGTGCGCATTATTTCTAATTTGAATGTGTCTGATTTCAGCTTCCAGACATTGGTTCTTGTTATGCCTTTCTTCCTTAGAATGGAGAACTTTTTAGTACCCGGTATTTTCTCCCTGTGAACGTGGGCAGCGCGTGAACTGCTGGCTCCGGGAGGCTAGCCCCTGGCCCTTCTGCCCAAGGCCTCTCCCCCAAATCTCTGCTAGAGCCCAGAGACCCCCCACAGTTGCCACCTGCCCGAGCACCCCCAGCCCTGGAGTGCTGGGTGGCTGGGGGGCATGGCCCCCAGTCCAGGAGCACCAGCTGGGTAGGTGGTGTGGCCCCCCCAGCACTCCCAGCCCTGAAGTGCTGGTCGGGCGGGCAGCCCAGCCTCCAGCGCCCCCAGCCCCAGAGTACAGGTGGGGCAGGCAGCACGGCCCCAGCCGCTTGGAGTCCCAGGCTGCAAACCAGCCCCTCCAAGTCCCCCAGGCCTGGCCATGGGGGAAGAGTGCTGGTGAGAAGCAGGAGGGAGCTTGGGTGCGGGGCCACGCAGGGCTGTTTGGGGAGGTTTAGCCTTCCACGGCCTGCGATACCCACCATCCATGCCTGTGAAGGTACTTATTATACTTTTCTGCATCATTATTAACAATTTTAGCATCTCCATTTAGTAATTGTTAGGACAACGGTAGCCATAGATAAACTATCTAGGTAGTATACTGGGTGACTGGTAAAATAGGCAGCCTCAAAAGTGGGAAAGCTGGGAGGAGTAGGGATTTGATTACTTTACTGAGACTCTTAATTGTAATAGGCCAGGTGGAAGAGAGAAGACTTGAGATGGAAGTTGAGAAGAGTCAGGTGGCCAATTTGTTACAGAGAATCTGTTTAATTTGATGGACGCAGCGGATGCAATTCAAGGCAGAGGAAAACAGAAGTCTTATCATGTCACCTCCCCTGCCACCAACACTTCCAATCACCAGCAGTACAAAGTCTTCATCAAGCAGTCTCCTCCTTCTCCCAGTACATTTGCACTTTCCCCCATGCTGTCCATTATGCACTGAATATCCTCCTTGAACTAGCCTGCAAAACCACTGTGATGCTGGCAGATCAGGTGCCAGCTCAGGTCAAAGTCCCTAGTCTGCAAGTGATCACTGTCAAAGGCATACTGGAATCCAGTCTGACTCAGCTCTGTTAGTATTGCTCAAAGAGGTGTTAGACTTGTGTTACGTTATCTGATTAAAATATGACTATTATAGATCATTGTTGCAACCACTGGTATATATTTGCAGCCAATCTTGCACAAAGGTTGTCAAATGAGGTGTCTATGAAAAGGTTATGATTTGCTAGTTATGATTCTGCTCTCTGTATGCATGTATAATTTTTGTATTTAAAGTTATGAATATTGGCTCTATACCTCGATTTCAAATGTTTGCTCTGGGGGTAACACCCATGAAGTAGTTAGCCAGCACATTTTGGAGGGATTATTCAAATTGAGTGGCCCACCAAAAGGACACTTAACTGGCAACGGACCATGAGAGATGCCCATCTACATTGAGTGGACTGTCCTGCAACGTGCTGTCTGGAATAAATGTAATGGCTTCCTGCAATGACTGAGTGAAATTGGGCATGAACATGTGACTTGCCCATGTGACTCCAAACATTATCTGGTCACCTGTGATTCTCCACTACCTGTGTTGAGGTCTTTGTTTGAAACAATGGGCTTCCCTCACATGGCAGAGGATATAGATGGCCCTGAAAACCCCTCCATTTTGCCTCTATCCTGCTCAAGCCTCTTTCCTGTCCAAGCCTCTGGACTATAAACTTATATTAATGGGAGCATTCTAACCAAAGGACTGAGGACCTTCCAGTGATTTGGACGCAGCCAGAGACTTATGAAGACAGAAGTTTATTCCATTACTGCTATGAGCCTGAACCAAAAGCTTTTAACCAATTTTAACTTTCTTTCTTTCTTTCTTTCTTTCTTTCTTTCTTTCTTTCTTTCTTTCTTTCTTTCTTTCTTTCTTTCTTTCTTTCTTTCTTTCTTTCTATGAATAAACCTTTAGATTTTAGATACTAAAGGATTGGCATCAGTGTGATTTTTGGATAAGATCTAAGTTATATATTGACCTGGGTGGGTGTGTGTGGCTGGTCCTTTGGGATCAGAAGAACCTATTATTTGATGAGACTGGTTGTAAAGAACCACTCATCTTTAAATCCAGTGTTTTTGGTGGTGACATAAGAACTGAAATGTCCAAGGAAACTGCTTTTGTGACTTCTTGTTAGCCAGTGTGGTGAAACAGAAGTTTACTTTTGTTGCTGATTTGATATATCCTATGGGGGATTAGCCACCAGTCTTGGGGTATATCTGACCTATTTCTCAGCAGTTCGTCCTGAATTTGGTATCCTCAGTTGTGACCCTCTGAAGCACGGTTAAAACTTGTAACAATATTTTTAGACTTTAAGAAATGCTTGTACATTGCTGCATGCATTATTTCACTTATAATATCTGTAACCCATGCTATAAAGATATCCTTATGTTTGTTCTGTAACTATAAAATATTTGCTTTGAAACTGTAAATCCAGTCATGAAAGAGATATCACCAAATGTGAAATACTGCTTTGTACCCATGAGAACAGGTTAGCTCCAGCTCATCAGGAATGCCCAGTGACCCTAAACGGGCCATTGTAAACCATCAAACAAGGTACTTTGTTGATTGCTTTCGGCACACCCATGAAGAAGGAACTGTGCAGCCTGGACTCTAGGGATGTGGGGATAAAAATCCCTAACCAGAAGGAAGTAAGGTCTTTTTATGCTGTTGGGACTCTAAGCCCTGGTCTACACTAGGAGTTGAGGTCGAATTTAGAACTGTTAAATCGATTTAACCCTGCACCAATCCACACGACGAAGCCCTTTTTTTCGACTTAAAGGGCTCTTAAAATCGATTTCCTTACTCCACCCCCGACAAGGGGATTAGTGCTGAAATCGGCCTTGCTGGGTCGAATTTGGGGTACTGTGGATGCAATTAGACAGTATTGGCCTCCGGAAGCTATCCCAGAATGCTCCATTGTGACCGCTCTGGACAGCACTCTCAACTCAGATGCACTGGCCAGGTAGACAGGAAAAGGCCCGCGAACTTTTGAATTTAATTTCCTGTTTGGCCAGCATGGCAAGCTGCAGGTGAGTGCAGAGCTCATCAGCAGAGGTGACCATGATGGAGTCCCAGAATCGCCAAAGAGCTCCACCATGGACCGAACAGGAAGTACGGGATCTGATCGCTGTATTGGGAGAGGAATTTGTGCTATCAGAACTCTGTTCCAGCTTTTGAAATGCCAAAACATTTGTCAAAATCTCCCAGGGCATAAAGGACAGAGGCCATAACAGGGACCCCAAGCAGAGCCACGTGAAACTTAAGGAGCTGAGGCAAGCCTACCAGAAAACCAGAGAGGCAAACGGCCGCTCTGGGTCAGAGCCTCAAACATGCTGCTTCTATGATGAGCTGCATGCCATTTTAGGGGGTTCAGCCACCACTACCCCAGCCGTGTTGTTTGACTCCTTCAGTGGAGATGGAGGCAACATGGAAGCAGGTTTTGGGGACAAGGAAGATGATGATGATGAAGTTGTAGATAGCTCACAGCAAGCAAGCGGAGAAACCGGTTTTCCCGACAGCCAGGAATTGTTTCTCACCCTGGACCTGGAGCCAGTATCCCCCAAACCCACCCAAGGCTGCCTCCCAGACCCGCCAAGCCGAGAAGGGACCTCTGGTGAGTATACTTTTTAAAATAGTATACATGGTTTAAAAGCAAGCATGTTTAATGATTAATTTGCCCTGGCATTTGCAGCTCTTCTGGATGTACTCCCAAAGCCTTTGCAAAAGGTATCTGGGGAGGGCAGCCTTATTCCGTCTACCATGGTAGGACTCTTTACCAGTCCAGGCCAGTAGCACGTACTCGGGAATTGTTGTAGAACAAAGCATTGCAGTGTATGTTTGCTGGTGTTCAAACAACATCCGTTCTTTATCTCTCTGTGTTATCCTCAGGAGAGTGATATCATTCATGGTCACCTCGTTGAAATAGGGTGATTTTCTTAAGGGGACATTCAGAGGTGCCCATTCCTGCTGGGATGTTTGCCTGTGGCTGAACAGAAATGTTTCCCACTGTTAGCCATGGGGAGGGGGCAGGGAGGAGAAGCTAGCCACGTGGTGTGGGGAGGCAAAATGAGACCTTGGAACAAAAGCACATGTGCTATGTATGTAATGTTAACAGCAAGGTTTACCATGAAAGAGTGTACCCATTGTTCTATAAAATGTGTCTTTTTAAATACCACTGTCCCTTTACTTTTCTCCACCACCTGCATGTGTTTCAAGGATCACAGGATCTTCTCACTTCAGTCCCCGGAAAAATCATGGAGCAGGTCCTCAAAGAATCAATCCTGAAGCACTTACATGAGAGGAAAGTGATCAGGAACAATCAGCATGGATTCACCAAGGGAAGGTCATGCCTGACTAATCTAATCGCCTTCTATGATGAGATTACTGGTTCTGTGGATGAAGGGAAAGCAGTGGATGTATTGTATCTTGACTTTAGCAAAGCTTTTGACACGGTCTCCCACAGTATTCTTGTCAGCAAGTTAAAGAAGTATGGGCTGGATGAATGCACTATAATGTGGGTAGAAAGTTGGCTAGATTGTCGGGCTCAACGGGTAGTGATCAATGGTTCCATGTCTAGTTGGCAGCCAGTGTCAAGTGGAGTGCCCCAGGGGTCGGTCCTGGGGCCAGTTTTGTTCAATATCTTCATAAATGATCTGGAGGATGTTGTGGATTGCACTCTCAGCAAATTTGCGGATGATACTAAACTGGGAGGAGTGGTAGATACGCTGGAGGGCAGGGATAGGATACAGAGGGACCTAGAAAAATTGGAGGATTGGGCCAAAAGAAATCTGATGAGGTTCAATAAGGATAAGTGCAGGGTTCTGCACTTAGGACGGAAGAACCCAATGCACAGCTACAGACTAGGGACCGAATGGCTAGGCAGCAGTTCTGCGGAAAAGGACCTAGGGGTGACAGTGGACGAGAAGCTGGATATGAGTCAGCAGTGTGCCCTTGTTGCCAAGAAGGCCAATGGCATTTTGGGATGTATAAGCAGGGGCATAGCAAGCAGATCGAGGGACGTGATCGTCCCCCTCTATTCGACATTGGTGAGGCCTCATCTGGAGTACTGTGTCCAGTTTTGGGCCCCACACTACAAGAAGGATGTGGATACATTGGAAAGAGTCCAGCGAAGGGCAACAAAAATTATTAGAAGTCTGGAACACATGAGTTATGAGGAGAGGCTGAGGGAACTGGGATTGTTTAGTCTGCGGAAGAGAAGAATGAGGGGGGATTTGATAGCTGCTTTCAACTACCTGAGAGGTGGTTCCAGAGAGGATGGTTCTAGACTATTCTCAGTGGTGGAAGAGGACAGGACAAGGAATAATGGTCTCAAGTTGCAGTGGGGGAGGTTTAGGTTGGATATTAGGAAAAACTTTTTCACTAGGAGGGTGGTGAAACACTGGAATGCGTTGCCTAGGGAGGTGGTGGAATCTCCTTCCTTAGAAGTTTTTAAGGTGAGGCTTGACAAAGCCCTGGCTGGGATGATTTAATTGGGGATGGGTCCTGCTTTTGAGCAGGGGGTTGGACTAGATGACCTCCTGAGGTCCCTTCCAACCCTGATATTCTATGATTCTATGATTCTCCTTCCCAGAGGCTAGCGAAGATTAGAAGGCAAAAAAACGCACTCGCGATGAAATGTTCTCTGAGCTCATGCTGTCCTCCCACACTAACAGAGCACAGACGAATGTGTGGCGGCAGACAATGTCAGAGTGCAAGAAAGCACTAAATGACCAGGAGGAGAGGTGGTGTGCTGAAGAGAGTAAGTGGCTGGCTAAAGAGAGGGCTGAAGCTGAAAGGTGGTGCTAGCGTGATGAGAGGAGGCAGGATTCAATGCTGAGGCTGCTGGAGGATCAAACTAATATGCTCCAGCATATGGTTGAGCTGCAGGAAAGGCAGCAGGAGCACAGACCTCCACCACAGCCACCGTGTAAACAAACACCCTCCTCCTGAAGTTCCATAGCCTCCTCACCCAGACACCCAAGAATGCGGTGGGGGGGCCTCCGGCCACCCAGCCACTCCACCCCAGAGGATTGCCTGAGCAACAGAAGGCTGGCATTTAATAAGTTTTAAACTTTTAAACTTTTAAAGTGCTGTGTGGCCTTGTCCTTCCTCCTCCACCATCCCTCCCTGTGCTTCTCTCCTCCACCACCCCTCCGAGGCTACCTTGGCAGTTATCCCCCTATTTGTGTGATGAATTAATAAAGAATGCATGAATGTGAAGCAACAATGACTTTATTGCCTCTGCAAGTGGTGATCGAAGGGAGGAGGGGAGGGTGGTTAGCTTACAGGGAAGTAGAGTGAACCAAGGGGCGGGGGGTTTCATCAAGGAGAAACAAACAGAACTTTCACACCATAGCGTGGCCAGTCATGAAACTGGTTGTCAAAGCTTCTCTGATGTTTACCGTGCCCTCCTGTGCTCTTCTAACCTCCCTGGTGTCTGGCTGCGCGTAACCAGTGGCCAGGCAATTTGCCTCAACCTCTCACCCCGCCATAAACGTCTCCCCCTTACTCTCACAGATATTGTGGAGTGCACAGCAAGCAGTAATAACAGTGGCAATATTGGTTTCGCTGAGATCTAACTGAGTCAGTAAACTGCACCAGCATGCTTTTAAATGTCCAAATGGACATTCTACCACCATTCTGCACTTGCTCAGCCTGTAGTTGAACAGCTCCTGACTACTGTCCAGGCTGCCTGTGTATGGCTTCTTGAGCCATGGCATTAAGGGGTAGGCTGGGTCCCCAAGGATAAGTATAGGCACTTGAACATCCCCAACAGTTATTTTCTGGTCTGGGAATAAAGTCTTTTCCTGCAGCTTTTGAAACAGACCAGAGTTCCTGAAGATGCGAGCTTCATGTTCCTTTCCCTGCCATCCCACGTTGATGTTGGTGAAACGTCCCTTGTGATCCACCAGTGCTTGCAGCACCATTGAAAAGTATCCCTTGCGGTTTATGTACTCGCCGGCTTGGTGCTCCGGTCCCAAGATAGGAATATGCATTCCATCTATAGCCCCACCACAGCTAGGGAATCCCATTGCAGCAAAGCCATCTAGTATGACCCGCACATTTCCCAGAGTCACTAACTTTGATAGCAGCAGCTCAATGATTGCGTTGGCTACTTGCATCACTGCAACCCCCACAGTAGATTTTCCCAATCATCCCAAACCTACAACACTATGCGGTCCCACCAGTCTGTGCTTGTTTCCCGAGCCCAGAATTGGCATTCCATGGCAGGAGCCTGCCCCAGTAATACCATGATCTCCAAATATCGGGGGAACGTGGTTTTAGAGAAAAGTGTGTTCATGTCCTAATTACCGCGCTTCTGTCGCCTCCTCAACTCGTTTTTCAGGTGCTGGTTCTGCATAAACTGCACGATAATGCGAGAGGTGTTTACAATGGTGATAACTGCTGCGGTGAGCTGAATGGGCTCCATGCTTGCTGTGCTATGGCATCTGCTCCTGCTTGGGCAATCCAGGGAAAAGGGCGCGAAACTATTGTTTTCCATTGCTCTGATGGAGGGAGGGGCGACCGACAACATGGCTTACAAGGTTGGCTTACAGGGAATTAAAATCAACAAAGGGGGTGGCTTTGTGAGAAACGGAATGGCCCCCTCAAGGATAGAACTCAAAAACCTCAAGGATAGAACTCAAAACTGGGTTTAGCAGACCATTGATTTCACGGAGGGAGGGAGGAGAAAATGAATACAAAACAAATCTGGTCTATTTCTTGTTTTGATCCACTTCACCTATCTTTTACATCGTGGTGGCAGCAGACTGTGTAGTACGAATGCTAGCCATCATCATCTCCTGGGTGCTCGGCAGAAGACAGTGCAGTATGACTGCTGGCCATCATCGTCTCCTGGCTGCTCATTGAAAGACAGTGCAGTAGGACTGCTGGTAGGACTGAACCGCCATGAGACGAAACTTAAAAGGGTAATGACCTGGCTGAGTCACTCCCATGTTTGCCCTCATCAAGGTTGGTTAAAAGAGCACCCTGGACTACGTCGATGACGGCTACCAGTCATACTGCACTGTCTGCTGCTAAAAGGCAATAAGCTGCTGCTGTGTAGCAATGCAGTACCGCGTCTGCCAGCACCCAGGAGACATACGGTGACGGTTAGCTGAGCAGGCTCCATGCTTGCCGTGGTATGACGTCTGCACGGGTAACTCAGGAAAAAGGGCACGAAACAATTGTCTGCCGTTGCTTTCACGGAGGGAGGGAGGGAAGGGGAGGCCTGACGATATGTACCCAGAACCACCCGCGACAATGTTTTAGCCCCATCAGGCATTGGGATTTCTACCCAGAATTCCAATGGGTGGCAGAGACTGCGGGAACTGTGGGATAACTACCCACAGTGCACTGCTCCAGAAGTCGACGGTTGCCTTGGTACTGTGGATGCACTCTGCCTACTACATGCACTTAGAGCATTTGTGTGGGGGGACACACAATCAATTGTATAAAAACGCTTTCTACAAAACCGACTTCTATAAATTTAACCTAATTTTGTAATGTAGACAAGGCCTCAGTTAGTTTACTATAGGACTGGCTACAACATTGTCTTTGGAATGAGATTGAAGATGCAGATTGACTTGGGGTAAGTGACTGGTCCTTTGGAATTGGGAGTCACTTGAATATTGTTGTGCTCTTTGGTGTAAAGTGATCATCTATTACAGAGTCAAGCTTGCCTGGGTGGCAAGATAGATCACAATGCCCCAGGGGACTGCCTGTGGATCCATGTTAAGGGTGTATAGTGCCTGAGGTGTTTACACTTGTTATGTGTTGGTGAAATCTAAGTATAGAGTGTGCCCTGCTTCTTAACAATCTTCCCTGAGGTTGGTATTCTTACTCATGAGCCACCCAAGGTGGTTGTTTTGGGAAAGATGGTGCTAGGGCAGAGCCGGATTTCCATTTAGGCACAGTAGGTACGTGCCTAGGGGCGCTGGCATTCTAGGGACACCTAAAAGTTAAAAGTGGGTATCAAGGCTGATTCCCCACTCTGGCACTTTGAGTGCAGAAGGTGGGGGCCCGCAAAGATTCTAAACATTAATTCTGGCCACTCCACTCTTGTATTAAAGTCCCAAGATTACAGCTTCTCTCTGACCTTGGATAGGTAGCTGCTGCCACCACCCAAATGCAACCCCCCCGCCCTTTTTGGAACCCAGGAAGGCGAACTTGGGAATTCCTTCCTGTGTGGTACCCTGAAGCCCTTCCACCCCCCCGGGGAAGAGCTGAGACAGAAAACAAAAGAAAATTAGTTGTTGCCCCCAGCTAATTAAACAACATATGCACAAACCTCTTAGGACACAAAAAACCCATTCCTGTTCTTAAAAAAGGTAAATGTTATTAAAAACAAAAAGAAAGAAAATACATCTGGAACTTAGGCTATTTGCTAGATCTTAAAAATATTACAAAAATTAAGCATCAAGATAGCACTCTTGAGGTTCAGCTTAAAGGTTACAAGCAAAATAAAAGCACCTGGGGTTAGCACAGAGGAGTCCACATGCCTTACAAAATAAAAGAAATAAACCTAATCACATCTTTCTAGACATTTCTGATCTACTTACATATCTGGGTTTCAGATAAGTAGGTTCAAGGTATGAATTGATGCTTTTTCATACCTGGTTTTAAAACTGCTTACAGCATTGCTGCTCTGTGTCTCCGCTCTCTGGAGAACAACAGACACAAAGGGGAAGTTTCCCCCCCGTTTTAAAAAGTTCTAGCCTTCCGATTGGCTCTTTTGGTCAGGTGCCCACTCCCTTTCCTTTAGCTGGGGACTTTTTTTAACGCTTTACAGGTAAAGCAAGCAGAGAACAGCCACCAAGAGGGACTTTATAGCTAGCTGGCTGTCTATAAAAGGGAGTTACCCCTCCGCCCCCCTTTCATTTATCACAGTGGGTTAAAAGTTTAATTTTTTACGGAAAATATGAAGGTCAGGTGTAGGTGGCGGGGCGCTGAAGATGCTGTGCGTAGGGACACGTAAGGTGTAAATCCAGCCCTGTGCTAGGGAGAAGGAAGACTGGAGATGGGGTGGCAGCTGGTGAGGGGAAGTGGATCTAAGGAACGGTGTTTGAAGAAGGGGATATTGCCAGTGGCATAACTGAGGACATAATGGAAGACAGAAGTGGACAGTAATTAGCTAGTTATTGCTTGATATAAGGGTTGGGAGGTAGGACAAGACACTTGAGACAAACTGGCCTGATATATTAGTACCAAAGCAGCTGCTGAAAGCACTAGACTTACAGCAGAATCAAGTGGAGGGGAAAGTAAATGCTTTCTGTCTGACCTATGCTCCGCTTCTGTTCCAAGGCAGGACAAATAAAACAGTATGCAGGCTGACAGGAAGCATGTCCAGAAAACTAATGAAACAGAGGCCAGACTCCCTTGGTGGTCCGTAAACACCAGCTGTAGGGTTCATGCTGGAAGCTATATGCTTAATGCAGAAGACACAAGCCTAGGAACAGTACCATAGCAGCATAGCCAAGCTGTGACAATTACATAAATAAAATGGGCAAGGCGAGATTTCTCATTTAAATTGCACTCTGAGAACAATTTGCACATTCCTTCATCGCTGCCAGAGTGAGATGCTTAAATATGGCCTCAAAACCAAGCCAAAAGTAAATAAGTAGGCCGGATCTCCGCATGAGTACAATTTGGCAGGTCTGATCTTTGTATAAATTTACAGTGCTACACAAGTGATTGTTTTTGTCGTATGAGTACTGCCCAAGACCAAAATTAGGGTTTTATTTTTGTACTAGCAACACTAGGGGTGGTGGAATCTCTAGTACAGCTGTGCTGGGAGTTTGTGGTAGCAAGAAGCATAAGAAAATCATGACTGTTCTGCTCCTGATGTTTTCAGCAGCATTCTTATGATTTGTAAATCACAGAGCACAATGTTTCCTGTCATGCTTTACGGAAGGATGGGTGTGGCAACTTAACCTGCCAAGATAGATGAAGGGTATGTCTACACTACGAAATTAGGTTGATATTATAGAAGTTGATTTTTAGAAATCGATTTTATACAGTCGGTTGTGTATGTCCACACTAAGTGCATTAAGTTGACAGAGTGCATCCTCATTACCGTGGCTAGCATCAACTTACAGAGCGGTGCACTGTGGGTAGCTATCCCACAGTTCCCGCAGTCTCCTCTGCCCATTGGAATTCTGGGTTAAGCTCCCAATGCCTGATGGGGCAGAAACATTGTCGCAGGTGGTTTTCGGTACATGTCATCAGTTGCCCCTCCCTCCGTGAAAGCAACGGCAGACAATTGTTTCGCGCCTTTTTTCCGTGTGGACGCCATACTGCTTTCAGCAGACGGTGCAGTAGGACCCCTGCAACTCTGCTCTGCCGCTGTTGTCTCAATAGCGAATTTCTCCATATTGTCTGTCACGGGCTCCCGGGTACGTGTGTTCTTCCTCGGGAAATGTGTGCGGTGCTAGCCGTCGTCCTCCACCGCTTCCGCGGCAACTCTGCTCTGTTGCTACTGTCTCAATAGCGAATTTCTCCATGTTGTCTGTCATGGGCTCCTGGGTACATGTATTCTTCCTTGGGAGATGTGTGCGGTGCTAGCCGTCGTCCTCCATCGCTTATGCTGCAACTCTGCTCTCCTGCTCTCCTGAATCCACCTTGCAGGTCCTCTCATCGTTCTCTATAAATATCTATTCTCGTGGCATCTGTCGTCAGCCACTACTTCTGCTGCAACTCTGCTCTCCTGCAGACACCATACCATGGCAAGCATGGAGCCCGCTCAGATCTCCACGGCAGTTATGAGCATTGTAAACACCTCACGCATTATCCTGCAGTATGTGCAGAACCAGAAACTGCAAAAGCAGGCGAGGAGGCGACGGCAGTGCAGTGATGAGAGTGATGAGGACATGGACATAGACTTCTCTCAAAGTACGGGCCCCGGCAATTTGGACATCCTGGTGGCAATGGGGCAGGCTCATGCCATGGAATGCCGATTCTGGGCCCTGGAAACAAGCACAGACTGGTGGGACCGCATAGTGTTGAGGGTCTGGGATGATTCTCAGTGGCTGTGAAACTTTCGCATGCAAAAGGGCTCTTTCATGGAACTTTGTGACTTGCTTTCCCCTGCCCTGAAGCGCAAGAATACCAAGATGAGAGCAGCCCTCACAGTTCACAAGTGAGTGGCGATAGCCCTCTGGAAGCTTGCAACGCCAGACAGCTACCAGTCAGTCGGGAATCAATTTGGAGTGGGCAAATCTACTGTGGGGGCTGCTGTGATCCAAGTAGCCAATGCAATCACTGAGCTGCTGCTATCAAGGGTAATGACTCTGGGAAATGTGCAGGTCATAGTGGATGGCTTTGCTGCAATGGGATTCCCTATGTGTGGTGGGATGATAGACAGAACCATATCCCTATCTTGGGACCAGACCACCTTGGCAGCCAGTATGTAAACCACAAGGGGTACTTTTCAATGGTGCTGCAAGCACTGGTGGATCACAAGGGACGTTTCACCGACATCAATGTGTGATGGCTGGGAAAGGTGCATGATGCTGACATCTTCAGGGATTCTGGTCTATTTGAACAGCTGCAGGAAGGGATTTACTTCCCAGACCAGAAAATAACTGTTGGGGATGTTGAAATGCCTATCGTTTGCTTATCAGTTTGATCCTCCATTAATCTCAGCATTGCACCCTGCCTCCTCTCCTCTTGCTCCCGCCACCTCTCCTCTTGCTCGTCCCTCCTATCCTCGCATTCATTTTCTGCTTTCCCGGACTCTGCCTCCACGCATTCTGCTGAGCTCTTTCAGTGCAGGAGGACTGCATGAGCTCAGAGAACATTTCATCGTGAGTGCCGTTTTTTTCGCCATCTTATTTGCGTTAGCCTCTGGGACGGAGATGATAGGGGGAGCGTTGAAACATTTGCAGCTGCAGGAGAAAAAAAAGGGAGAGTAGTATTTAAAAAGACACATTTTAGAGAACAATGGGTAGACTCTTTCACGGTGAACTAAGCTGTTAACATTACATAGCACATGTGCTTTTGGTCCAAGGTTGCAGTTTGCCTCTTATATTGAGGGCCTGCTGGTTTGGTGTGAGAGATCACACACGCAGGGCCGGGCAACAGAATTTGGCTTGCAGGCAGCCATAGTAAGCCACAGTCTTTCGGCTTCTTCAACCTTCATAACAGCCCAGCAGGAACGGCCACCTCTGAATGTCCCCTTAATAATGTCCCTGGAGGATTTCCGCTCCATCCTCAGACACGTTAACAGACTTTTCCAGACGCTGTGCTAGCCGCGAATGCATCCCAAGTCTTGAGGGCAAATTAATCATTAAACAAGTATTATAATTACAAAGATTAATTAATTACAAAAACAAATTATAATTACACTCACCAGAGGTGCCTTCTCCGGCTTCATGGTCCAGGAGCCCGCCTTGGGAGGGTTGGCAAGGTATTGGCTCCAGGGTGATAAACAGTTCCTGGCTGTCGGGGAGAACGGTTTCTCTGCTTGCCTGTTGTGCGCTATCTTCCTCCTCCTCCTCATCTTCCTCGTCCCCAAAATCCTCATCCCTGTTGCGTGAGACTCTCCCCTTGCAGGAGTCCACAGACCGGGGTGAGATGGTAGGGGCACCCCCTAGAATTGCATGCAGCTCATCATAGACACGGCATGTCTGGGGTTCTGACCCGGAGCGGCTGTTTGCCTGTTGGTTTTTTGGTAGGCTTGCCTGAGCTCCTTAAGTTTCACACGGCACTGCTGCGGGTCCCTGTTGTAGCCTCTGTCCATTGTGCCCTTGGAGATTTTTTTCAAATATATTGGCATTTCGTCTTTTGGAATGGAATTCTGATAGCATGGATTCTTCTCCCCATACAGCGATCAGATCCAGTACCTCCCGTTTGGTCCATGCTGGAGCTCTTTTGCGATTCTGGAACTGCATGGTCACCTCTGCTGATAAGCTTGCCATGCTGGCCAAACAGGAAATGAAATTCAAAAGTTCCCGGGCTTTTCCTTGTGTACCTGGCTAGTGCATCTGAGTTGAAAGTGCTGTCCAGAGTGGTCACAATGGAGCACTCTGGGATAGGTCCCGGAGGCCAATACTGTCAAATTGCATCCACACTACCCCAAGTTCGACCAGGCGATGTCTATTTCAGCGCTAATCCCCTCATCGGGGAGGAGTACAGAAATCGATTTTAAGAGGCCTTTAAGTCGACAGAAATGGCTTCATTGTGTGGATGGGTGCAGGGTTAAATCGATCTAACGCTGTTAAATTCGACCTAAACTCGTAGTGTAGACCAGGGAAAAAACTCAGCCTTTTGTGGTGTCATAAATATAAAGGGAAGGGTAAACACCTTTAAAATCCCTCCTGGCCAGAGGAAAAACCCTTTCACCCTGTAAAGGGTTAAGAAGCTAGGATAACCTCGCTGGCGCCTGACCAAAATGACCAATGAGGAGACAAGATACTTTCAAAAGCTGGGGGGAGGGAGAAACAAAGCCTCTCTCTCTCTGTCTGTGTGATGCATTTGCTGGGAACAGAACAGGAATGGAGTCTTAGAACTTAGTAAGTAATCTAGCTAGATATGTGTTAGATTCTGATTCCTTTAAATGGCTGAGAAAATAAGCTGTGCTGAATGGAATGTAGATTCCTGTTTTTGTGTCTTTTTGTAACTTAAGGTTTTGCCTAGAGGGATTCTCTAGGTTTTGAATCTGATTACCCTGTAAGGTATTTACCATCCTGATTTTACAGAGGTGATTCTTTTTACTTCTATTAAAATTCTTCTTTTAAGAATCTGATTGCTTTTTCATTGTTCTTAAGATCCAAGTGTTTGGGTCTGTGTTCACCTGTGCAAATTGGTGAGGATTTTATCAAGCCTTCCCCAGGAAAGGGGGTGTAAGGGTTAGGAGGATTGTGGGGGGAAAGACATTTCCAAACGGACTCTCTCCCAGTAATATACCGGTTAGACGTTTGGTGGTGGCAGTGATAAAATCCAAGGGCAAAAGGTAAAATAGTTTGTACCTTGGGGAAGTTTTAACCTAAGCTGGTAAAAGAAAGCTTAGGAGGTTTTCATGCAGGTCCCCACATCTGTACCGTGGAGTTCAGAGTGGGGAAGGAACCTTGACAAGTGTATTACAAGTGTCTGATTTGTTTAAATGAGATTATGTTTGTTTACTAAAATAATGGTTGGAACCATCTGGCCGTATGTGTGTCAGATTATTTTTTAAGGGGTGTTGTTGTTATTCTTCAGACCAAAGCCTGTGAGGTACTAAAACAGAGAAGCGTGGCCATAAAAACTAACATCATTTCTTAATAGTCATATGCAGCATAAAACTATCAGCAATTGGAAGACAAAGGTGTTCAGTACGTTGCAGGTTTGGCCCAGAAAGAGAAGGGCAAACTGTAATTCAGATGGGGGGAAGGTCACTTTATTTTTAGGAATAACTATAGGGACATAAACAGACACAAAAATATTTTGAAGACTCCATCCAGAGATCTATTTGTGGATTCTAGAACAAATGTGAAGCTTCTGGGCAAAAATATCTTAACTTTCCCTTTCCAGTTCCACATAAAAAATGTCAGAACTTGATGTTCCAAAGTACAGTAGAAGCTAAAGATCACTTAAATTATAACTAGATACCATCTTAAAGAAACTTTTCAGGAGGATGCCTTGGTACATTCCAAGCCTAGATTTTACTGGTATCCTTTAAAGAAGTATGTGGTAAGTAAACAAAGTTCTGTCTGAATCCTAGCAATTCAGTTGTAGCATTCAGTGGTTAAAAAGCCAGTCCAAGACAATATATTCCAAGATAACCATCTACATAACTCTGCATAACCTTCACTAGAAGCAAAGAAGCTCTTCACAAATGATTCAAGCATAGTATAAATGGTCAGATATAAGCACGTGAATAAAGTCACTAGAGGAACCAATTATCAATCAAACATATAAATCTTTGTTTCATTTGAATTGAGCAGTTACATCCAAGGGAGGCTGAGGGAGCTGAGGCTGGAAGCCAGGAGAAGAAAAACAGTGTGAGAGGCCGGATGGGAGCTGCATAAAGCCATGGTGACAAGTGTAAGAGAGCCAATGAGCGGGGTGAAGGGGAGGGTCAGTACAGAAAGTGGAAAACCCACCGTGAACAAGGTGAAGGAACCAGCATGGCAGGACCACAAGGAGGGGCATGAACAACACTGGAGATAGAACCGGGGAATCAGAGATGCACTTTAAGAAAACAAGAGACAGTCACAGAGAACCCTGTTAGGAAGAGTAAGTGGAGCAGCCGGAAAGGGGACAAACTGTGGAAGCCCAGTAATCCCTTCCCCCTACACTGTACTGCCCTGAGACCAGCCAGGAAAGGAGCCATCACTAGCACCAGCCTGGGGAGTTCTAGCAGCCCCTGCATCCAGGGGGAAGACGGCAAGTCCTGTAGGCAAACTGCAGCTGGTTCTTCAAACTGCAGAAGCTTTTTCAGTCCAGGCCTGACGCAAGACCTCCATGAACTATGCATAGCCCCAGGCAGAGGCTGCCCCACCTCACAGCAGACAGGGCAGTCCCAACCTCAGAGGATGATGTTTTTTATTTTTCTCTTTTACTCTCCATTTCAGTTGAGCCTTGATTGGGGGTTGGGGAGTACTCAGGTAGTGCGTTTACCCGCTTGGGAGGTGGGTCTTCTTCATTCCCCAAAGCCTACTGGGCAGAGCCGGGCTTAGGGGTGGGCCATATGGGTGACCGCACAGGGGTGCCATGGTCAAGGGGGCGCTGTGTGGCAGTGAAGAGGTGTACACTGCTGGTGTAGAGTCAGAAACTGCTCCCAGCTGGCAAGGGAGCACCACGTGGTGAGGTTAGGGTTGCCAACTAATTGCACAAACCCAAACACCCTTCCCCAAGGCCATGCCCCTTTTCTGAGGCCCCACCCCGCTCACTCCATTCCCCCTCCCTCCATCACTCACTCTCCCCACCCTCTCTCACTTTCATCAGGCTGGGGCAGGGGGTTGGGATGCGGGATGGGGTGCTGGGTCTAGGTTGGAGCTGAGCTGTTTGGAGTGTGGGAGGGGGCTCTGGGCTGAGCCTGGGGAAAGGGATTGGGGTATAGGAGGGTGTTTGGGGTGCAGGCTCTGGGAAGGAATTTGGTTGTGGGAGGGGCTCAGGGCTGGCGGTTGGGGTGTAGGCGGGGGGTGTGGGGTGCAGGCTCCAGCTGGGCGGTGCTTACCTTGGGTGGTGCCTGGAAGCAGCAGCATGTTCCTGCAGCTCCTAGGCTCTGTGAGCTGCCCTTGCCTGTAGGCACCTTCCCCGCAGCTCACTGGCTGTGGTTTCCGGCCAGTGGGAACCGCGGACTCGACACTTGGGGTGGGGGCAGCGCGCAGGGAACCCCTGGCTGCCACTGCACCTAGGAGCCGAACATGTTGGCTGCTTCCAGGAGCCATGCAGAGCCAGGGTAGGTAGGGAGCCTGCCTTAGTCACGCTGCGCCACCGACCGGACTTTTGGTCTGTTAAAATCTCCCAGATTGCTTTCAATAGCAACCAGGAGACTGAGGCCAATTCTGGGAGACTCCCAGGCAATTTGGGAGGGTTGGCAACCCCAGGTGGGGTGCCCAGATTTCTTCCTGCTTCCTCCCAGCGGAGGAAGGGGGAGCAGTGATGATGTACAGTTACTGCTCACCCCTCCCTCCCAGTATTCCTCTGTGTCACCCTAAGGGGCTGTGAGGGGGAGTAAGGAGCAACACCAAGCTCTCTGTGCCTCTAGGTCACTTTCTCCACCTGGGCTGTGCTGTGAGTCGAGCATCAGGAGTTGCTGCTCTCCTGCCCTCTGCTTACGTAGCCCAGGTGGGCAAAGCGCCCTGGATGCAGGGAGCCCTGATGCTGTTCCTCCATGCACCCCTAACTCCTCTCTTCCCACTCACAGCCCCCTAATGGTGCGTGGAGGAACAGCATTTCAGGGGGAGTGAGCAGCAATGCGCAGTGCTCCCTGCATCCAGGTCAGTTTCCCCACATGGGCACAGGAGGCGGGTGCAGGATTTAGGGGTGCAGGAGGGGAGTGCAGGGGTTAGGGATGAAGAGGGGGTGGGGAGCCTAAGGAGCCCACGGGGACCAGGGGGGCCAAGATACAAGTTTGCCAAGGGTGCCATGTTCCCTAAGGCCGGCCCTTTGACCACTTAGTGACCTTTCAAAACAGGGTCTCTGTTGTGGGGGAAGATTTGGGGCTTGCACCAAACAAACAAAGAAACATAAAAGTAGGGTCGGGACACTGCTGTGATAGTTTGAGTGTGTTAGGCAAAAAGATTATTTTCCCCAAGAATCAGGCAAGCACGGACAATACTGAAGGGGGTTTATTCACGGTACCGGGAAGACTGATAAACAGCTTCAAAAATATGGTGCCACCATGGCCAGTTATATACATTCTCTTATCAATTCATTTGCATTTATCTGTACATACAGAGACAGACATTGTTACAAGTCAAGAGAGATCCCTAAACAAAGATAAAAATAGGAATAGTATGTACGTATAGCGGCCATCCTGATTGCATCAAGCATCTGTGGCTACCTTGCAGGGGGAAGTGGCGGGGTATGGGGGTGGTAGGGATGAGTGCTTACAGATATCCGGTGGGCTGTGAAGGGAGGGTTTGTTTTGTTCTAAGAGCTGAGTTACTGGGCGGACATTTGATCATATAAGTCTATCAATGTTTACAGTTGTCAGTGTCTTTGAGCTACTGAAGCATTCCTGCTTGATCTACGGTTTCTGTCTTAGCTGTTAGCTAAATTTTAACTCTTGTCTGACATGTGGAACTCCAAGTGACCCATAACCTGGTGGACATGGCATTATCCTCATGACACCCCTTCTGGAATTATCAAACTGAAGAGCCAAGTTCCACCACCCCACAGCAGAGCCATTGTTTAAAGTGGAGTTTTTTTCTGTGTGCCTATATAGCGTAAATGGTTTAGTATGTCTTTTTAGCTGTCTGTGGGAAGTAGTGTAAGGATTGCTTTAGTGTAATGTAAAACTTCTCAATTGTTTAGTATATTTTGAAACCTGCTAACAAGCTTTGTCTCAGATTTAGGCTGTTCCTGAAAAAGAAATCAGTTTTACTTGATTTTGTGTTTTGTGTTTGTAGGAAGTAGTGTAAGGATTGCTTTAGTGTAATGTAAAACTTCTCAATTGTTTAGTATATTTTGAAACCTGCTAACAAGCTTTGTCTCAGATTTAGGCTGTTCCTGAGAAAGAAATCAGTTTTACTTGATTTTGTGTTTTGTGTTTGTGCCGTTTTTAAAAACAGTTTAGTAAAAGCTACTACCCCAGTTAGGGGTATGTTACTTATGGGGAATCTAACTAGTAACTGGGTGGGAGCAGTTCACCTCACAGGTGGAGCTAATGCTGGTAAGAGGTGCAGCTGAGGAGGAGGTACCGTAATTAGAAGGCGATGTGATTTGAAAGCTACTTCACTATAGCCCCCAGTGTTCAGGCTCAGTCCTGGGGTCTCACGCGGAGCTGTGATGTCCCTCAATAAGGAGAGTAATTGGGTTGCAGCCTTAAATCCAATCCTACAGTGTTCTGGAGATCCAGTAAGCAAGGCCTACTCATGTACCCTTGCTAGGTAGATCGGGGGAAGGAAGTCCCCTGGAGTTACCAGTGTTCCATCCCTTCCCACAGGCAGGGAATCAGGCCCAGCCTATTCCTCTAGGGGGTGGCGAGAGACAGGTTGCTTCTCATCCCACTGATATAACTAAGGCTGTGTCTAAACTAGCAGTTTTTCAGCATAACTTACGTTGCTCAGGGGTTTCTTTTTTTCACACCCTGGAGTGACATAAGTTTCTCTGACAGAAGCACCGGTGTGAACAGTGCTACACAGCGGCTACACTGTGTTGGGATGTGGAAGGGTTAAGTAAAGAGCTGGGAAACCGCTGGTGTGCTGGCATGGTATCAGGGAGTAGAAGCACAGGCAGGCACTGGTTCTGCACTTGATGGATAAAGTGCCATCCCTCTCTCTTCCCTTCTGCTTGTTAAGGATAGAAAAGCACTGTGGGCGCGTAAGGAATGTTGTTGTCTAAAGGATACCCTTTGTGTAAAGAAGCGTTATCCCCCCCTCCCTTCTTTTCCCAGCTACATAAACGAGCTTGGGGACATGGCCCCTTCCCTCCTCCCCTGTAAACTGCTGATTAAGGGAACTTGTGGCTGCAATTACTGCAAAGAAATTTATCTTCAAGGTAAAAATGTCTGTAGAATATGGTTAATGCTGTAAACAGTAACAGGGCGGGAATAATTAGATTCAGTATATGGGCATTCATATTACTAAATAAGGGTTTTGGGGGTGCTGTAGTAAATGTAGGTATTTACATATTAACTTAAATAAAAGAGTGTGATGTGATTACCTCAGTGCTTACTCGACAATTGGGTCGAGGGGAACAAGTACTGCAATAAAGAAGCCCATTTACTCAATCCACCTCTGGGTCCTCCTGCTCAATCTCTAAAACACGGGAGATCTTACAGTGGAGCAGCTGCATCAGTACAGCTATGCCATTGTCTAAACAGACACGAGAACTCTGATGACCTGTTCAGCCTCCTTGCTTCTGTCACCGAGAGAGATGTTGAAAACAGGTACAGTACAAGGAAGATCAGACTATGGGATGGAACAGAGGGAACTTGACCCCGAACTCCCACATTTCCCTCTCAGGAGCACTAGTTCCTCACAATTCACTACAAATATTTCCCACGAGTTAGTGCACTCAACAGCAGTGCCGGGGACATCGGGATGCCTGCCCCCAGTGCCACACATCTTTTGCCAGTACAACCTGGTGCAGTGAGGACACACTACACCAGCAAAAGCAGCCAAGTGTGAATGGAGTCTGGCAAACTAGCAATGTCAGCAACAGCATGCCGGCAGAAATGCAACTGGTAAAACTTTCTAGCATAGATGTGGGCTTAATCTAAGCCAGTGTTAGGAAAAGGAATAATCAATTAATATTAAGGAAAATACTTTTCTTCTCAGGCTTCTTGTAGAGAGTTCTAGGCAGGCTCATACTTGTGTGTTACTTTAGTAATTCATGTCTAACAACGAACAATAGAAAGTTCTGTAAACAGGGAGGCATTGGCTTATCTCTTAATAACTGGCTTATCATCAGTAGTAATATTTATGTCTCTTATCTTCTAGGAGGATATATTTAAAACATTAAGATGCAGTCAGGAGAGGAATGGTTTGGTGAAGACCCTGGAATGGGACTCAAGAAATCTAGGTTCCTGTAGGATCTTGGGCAACTCACTTAGGCCCCAATTCCAGGAGTTACTTAATCACATGCCTAACTTTAAGCATGTGAGTAGTCTAATTGGAGACAATTGACCTACTCATACGATTAAAGTTAGGCATGTGATTAAGTACCTTCCTGAAGCAGGGCCCTCATCTCTCCGTGCCTCAGAGCTCTGTTTATAAAATGGGGCTAATGACACTTCCTGACTTCCCAGAGCTGTTGTGGGGATAAAAGTCATTAATGTTTGTGAGGTGCCTAGATACCATGCTGTTGGGGACTGTCAGATGGCGCCTTGGTCGTTACCTGCACTGTGGTCTCAAGGTCACAAACACACACCAGGTTGTTACCTTTTCACCACATGTGTATTTATTTACTCCTTCCTTGCAAAGTATCACAACGCACTGCAGACTTACAGCAAAAGGAGGTTCCCCCCCGCCCCACACAGCCTCCACTCCTCAGCCCAGTCTCACCCTCTGAGCTTTCCTTCTCAGCCTCCCCTTGCTTCCTGTTCCTTACACTTATATCCTCCCAATTAGATCGTTAACCCAGTGAGTACCACCCGGATGCTCATAATCCCCCAACAGAAAGCGTGTAATTGCTCATAACTGAGCTTGTGGCCTTCTTCATGCTCTAGCAACATCAGTGACTGGGGTCCTACTAATAGTGCCCTGTCACACACCTCCCCCTGCTTATTTCACCTGGGGCCGTCTCTTGCCTCCAGAAGAGGTCTTCTTTGCTGCATGTGCTACTAACAGTGCCCTGTCACACAGGACCCATCTGACTACCTGGATGGCTAATAAGCATATTTACTCCCTCTTGTTGTTCCTAGGTTAATTCCAAAATGAAATACCCTGTGCTCTGCCAGCAACTTGTGTGCCTAAGATCTCATCATGGATTCTGCCACCACTTTTTTGTTAGTACCATACCTCTGAAATGTCTTCTCAGAGCCATCTCAAATTTGGTCAAAAGAGAGTCCTCTTGCCAAAACTTTACCTGCCAAATTTCATGGGCAAAAGACCTCCTTCATGAGGAATTTAGAATACAAGCCAAAATCAAGCTTCAAATCGTCATGTGGTTACAACATTAACTCTGGAGAGACTAGCATCTGTCCATAATGAGAATTGAAAGGCCCTGTGTTCTGCATGGACCTAAATTCTGCAGCAAAGCTCCCTGGTTTCTGAGACATTGGGAACTGCAGAATAGAAACTACAGTTAGTAGTTCTGCAATTTCACATTTGAGTTCCTTCAGAACTCATGGGTGAATGCCATCTGGTCCTGGTGACTTATTACTGTTTAATTTACAAATTTGTTCCAAAACCTCCTCTAATGATACCTCAATTTGGGACAGTTCCTCAGATCCGTCACCTAAAAAGAATGGCTCGGGTTTGGGAATCTCCCTCTCATCCTCAGTCATGAAGACTGATGCAAAGAATTCATTTAGTTTCTCCGCAATGGCCTTATCATCCTTGAGTGCTCCTTTAGCACCTTGATCTCCAGTAGTCCCACTGGTGTTTAGCAGGCTTCCTGCTTCTGATGTACTTAAAAAAAAAATTGCTATTTCTTTTTGGGTCTTTGGCTAACTGTTCCTCAAATTCTTTTTTGGCCTTCCTAATTGTAATTTTACACTTCATTTGCCAGTGTTTATGCTCCTTTCTATTTTCCTCACTAGGATTTAACTTCCACTTTTTAAAGGATGCCTTTTTGCCTCTCACTGCTTCTTTTACTTTGTTGTTTAGCCACAGTGGCTCTTTTTTGGTTCTCTTACTATGTTTTTTAATTTGGGGTATACATTTAAGTTGAGCCTCTATTATGGTGTCTTTAAAAAGTTTCCACGCAGCTTGCAGAGATTTCACTTTTGGCACTGTACCCTTTAATTTCTGTTTAACTAACCCCCTCATTTTTGTGTAGTTCTCCTTTCTGAAAATAAATGCTACAGTGTTGGGCCGCTGTGGTGTTTTCCTGCCACAGGGATATTAAATTTAATTATATTATGGTCACTACTATTAAGCGGTCCAGCTATATTCACCTCTGGGACCAGATCCTGTGCTCCACTTAGGACTAAATCAAGAATTGCCTCTCCTCTGGTGGGTTCTAGGACCAGCTGCTCCAAGAAGCAGTCATTTAAGGTGTCAAGAAACTTTATCTCTGCATCCCATCCTGAGGTGACATGTACCCAGTCAATATGGGGATAATTGAAATCCCCCATTATTATTATTGAGTTTTTTATTTTAGTAGCCTCTCTAATCTCCCTGAGCATTTCACAGTCACTATCACCATCCTGGTCAAGTGGTCAGTAAGATGTCCCTACCGCTATATTCTTATTATTGGAGCATGGGATTTCTATCCATAGAGATTCTATGGTACAATTTGATTCATTTACAATTTTTACTTAATTTGATTCTATGCTTTCTTTCACATATGGTGCCACTCCCCCACCAGCAGGACCTGTTCTGTCCTTCTGATATATTTTGTACCCTGGTATTACTGTATCCCATTGATTATCCTCATTCCACCAAGTTTCTGTAAGCCTATTATATCAATATCCTCATTTAATACGAGGCACTCTAGTTCACCCATTTTATTATTTAGACTTCTAGCATTGATCTCATCTAGCGAGAGATGTTAAGAGTAACAAGAAGGGTTTCTTCAGGTATGTTGGCAACAAGAAGAAAGCCAAGGAAAGTGTGGGCCCCTTAGTGAATGAGGGAGGCAACCTAGTGACAGAGGATGTGGAAAAAGCTAATGTACTCAATGCTTTTTTTGCCTCTGTCTTCACTAACAAGGTCTGCTCCCAGACTGCTGCGCTGGGCATCACAACATGGGGAATAGAAGGCCAGCCCTCTGTGGAGAAAGAGGTGGTTAGGGACTATTTAGAAAAGCTGGACGTGCACAAGTCCATGGGGCCGGACGAGTTGCATCCGAGAGTGCTAAAGGAATTGGCGGCTGTGATTGCAGAGCCATTGGCCATTATCTTTGAAAACTCGTGGCGAACGGGGGAAGTCCCGGATGACTGGAAAAAGGCTAATGTAGTGCCAATCTTTAAAAAAGGGAAGAAGGAGGATCCTGGAAACTACAGGCCAGTCAGCTTTACCTCAGTCCCCAGAAAAATCATGGAGCAGGTCCTCAAAGAATCAATCCTGAAGCACTTACATGAGAGGAAAGTGATCAGGAACAGTCAGCATGGATTCACCAAGGGAAGGTCATGCCTGACTAATCTAATCGCCTTCTATGATGAGATTACTGGTTCTGTGGATGAAGGGAAAGCAGTGGATGTATTGTTTCTTGACTTTAGCAAAGCTTTTGACACGGTCTCCCACAGTATTCTTGTCAGCAAGTTAAAGAAGTATGGGCTGGATGAATGCACTATAAGGTGGGTAGAAAGTTGGCTAGATTGTCGGGCTCAACGGGTAGTGATCAATGGCTCCATGTCTAGTTGGCAGCCGGTGTCAAGTGGAGTGCCCCAGGGGTCGGTCCTGGGGCCGGTTTTGTTCAATATCTTCATAAATGATCTGGAGGATGGTGTGGATTGCACTCTCAGCAAATTTGCGGATGATACTAAACTGGGAGGAGTGGTAGATACGCTGGAGGGCAGGGATAGGATACAGAGGGACCTAGAAAAATTGGAGGATTGGGCCAAAAGAAATCTGATGAGGTTCAATAAGGATAAGTGCAGGGTCCTGCACTTAGGACGGAAGAACCCAATGCACAGCTACAGACTAGGGACCGAATGGCTAGGCAGCAGTTCTGCGGAAAAGGACCTAGGGGTGACAGTGGACGAGAAGCTGGATATGAGTCAGCAGTGTGCCCTTGTTGCCAAGAAGGCCAATGGCATTTTGGGATGTATAAGTAGGGGCATAGCGAGCAGATCGAGGGACGTGATCGTCCCCCTCTATTCGACATTGGTGAGGCCTCATCTGGAGTACTGTGTCCAGTTTTGGGCCCCACACTACAAGAAGGATGTGGATAAATTGGAGAGAGTCCAGCGAAGGGCAACAAAAATGATTAGGGGTCTGGAACACATGACTTATGAGGAGAGGCTGAGGGAACTGGGATTGTTTAGTCTGCAGAAGAGAAGAATGAGGGGGGATTTGATAGCTGCTTTCAACTACCTGAGAGGTGGTTCCAGAGAGGATGGTTCTAGACTATTCTCAGTGGTAGAAGAGGACAGGACAAGGAGTAATGGTCTCAAGTTGCAGTGGGGGAGGTTTAGGTTGGATATTAGGAAAAACTTTTTCACTAGGAGGGTGGTGAAACACTGGAAAGCGTTACCTAGGGAGGTGGTGGAATCTCCTTCCTTAGAAATTTTTAAGGTCAGGCTTGACAAAGCCCTGGCTGGGATGATTTAATTGGGGATTGGTCCTGCTTTTGAGCAGGGTGTTGGACTAGATGACCTCCTGAGGTCCCTTCCAACCCTGATATTCTATGATTCTATGATTCTATGATATATAAGCACTTTAAAAACGTGTCTCCTTTTAGCTGTCTGCCATTACACAATGTAATTGAATGGGACTCTTTTTTATTTGATTGTTTCTGATCAGACCCTGCCTGTACCATAGAGATTCTCTATTAATAGATCGTCTCCTAAAGGATGTCCGAACCATGTGCTCCTCCACACCCATCGGCTTTCCCCCAGCCCTTCGTTTAAAAACTGCTCTACGACCCTTTTAATGTTAAGTGCCAGCAATCCGGTTCCATTTTAGTTTAGGTAGAGCCCATCCTTCCTGTATAGGCTCCCCCTTTCCCAAAAGTTTCCCCAGTTCCTAATAAATGTAAACTCCTCCTGCCTACACCATTGTCTCATCCACACACTGAGACTCTGCAGTTCTGCCTGTCCAATTGGCCCTGCGCGTGAAACTGGGATCATCTCAGAGAATGCTACCATGGAGGTCCTGGACTTCAATCTCTTACCTAGCACCCTAAATTTGGCCTCCAGGACCTCTCTCCTACCTTTCCCTATGTCAATGGTACCTACATGTACCACGACCACTGGCTCCCCCCCAGCACTACACATAAGTCTATCTAGATGTCTCAAGAGATCCGCAACCTTCGCACCAGGCAGGCAAGTCACCATGCGGTTCTCCTGGTCATCGCAAACCCAGCTATCTATGTTTCTAATGATCGAATCGCCCATTACTAATACCTGTCTCTTCCTAATGCCTCTTCCTAATCAGTGCGAGAGGATACCACATCATCATCTGGAAGGAAGGTCCCAACTATGGGATTGTTTCCCTCTGCTGCAGTTAGATGCTCTCCTTCTCTACGACTTTCATTCTTCTCAACAGCACAGTGGCTGTCAGACCGTTCTACTGTGTCCCGGAAAGTCTCATTTATGTACCTCTCTGTCTCCCTCAGCTCCTCCAGTTCAGCCACTCTAGTCTCCAAAGCCCGTACACGGTCTCTGAGGGCCAGGAGCTCCTTGCGCCAAATGCACACATACTCCACCTGCCCATAGGGCAGGTAATCATACATGCTGCACTGGGTGCAATAAACTGGGTAGCCCCCACTTTGTTGCTGGACTTTTGCCTGCATTTTCTTTTTACTCCTGCAGCTGGTTCCTTTGCTGTTGTTTTGTTTATATCAAGGGGGTGTTTTTGGCTTTTAAGTTTAATGAATGTTGAGTTCTAGCCCCTGCTTACACTCTCCCTCTAAACTCCCTCGCCAAACTCCCCTGTTAGCCACTCCTGTTCACTAGCTCCTCTGGTCGCTTAGGAGTGGGCTTTTTAAACCCCTGGTCTCCCTGAGTAGCCCCGCCGCCAGGTTAAGGGTTGATGGGTGCTAAAAGGCTTAGGGATCACAGCCTGGTTAAGAAGCTCTCAGCCTTGCCTAGCAATGTTGATAGTTTTCATTCCCCATTCGGTTTCAAAGTTAATGTCCCACTGAGTTTAATGACATTTACTGAAGTTTTGTTTGAGGCTGTGGGAAGACAAACAGTCCAGGAGTTTATCCTCTGTTCTCATCTAGAAATTTATCTTGGCAACTATAGGGACCAGAAATGTATTTGTTTTTTAAAATTAGAGTTTCGATTCTGGAGAACAATGGTGCAGCACAGAGTGGATTCTGCAGCATATTTCAAAAAAATTATACAAATGACCAATGTTATGTACAGTGCTCTCTGTATGCAGTTTGTAACTCATCACAGTAAAAATGTTATTGTTTTAAATTACTGTACCATGTAAAATATAGTCCGACGCCTGTTAGTAGTGTCCCACACTATTCTTAATTATAGCAGCTCTCTGTTGAGTAAATGTGCTTTCTAGAGAATACACTGTAACTTTCTAAGCATTTCTTCACTGGTGCTGAAGCAATCTTGATGCACCGTTCTGTATTTCAGTAGTCAGTCAAAATAACCATTAAAGCACAACACAGCTCAATAAAATGGTAAGAGCGGTGCTGCAGAAATAATTAAAAAGATCAGTAACCAGAAACAGCCATTATTTAAGTGCAGACCTACTGCAGTAGGATGACTTGCTTTACCCCAACCATTGAAGTAAGACAGTCAGTATGGGAAAAATAGCTATGTCTGTGGTTCAGACCGTTTTCCTTTTCTAGCATGCAAAATCTAGCATATCTGAGAAGCTTTTTCTCCTGCAATGTTAATTACGCCACAGACCAGAGTTCCCTGTAAAGATATGTAGTAGTACCGTGTTACTATTCACTAATAGTTCCTTCAAGTCAATAAAAGCTGGAGACCTCCGTAAAGGCCTAATTAAGTTACACAAAAATGAACTACTTTACTGAGGTTGCAAGACTTCAATTCTTAATAAATAGTGTTGTTCTCCAAACAACAATGATGGAGAAGTGGCGAGAGAGCAATTCTGGAACAATTCCCTTGAGGAAAGAAGCAATAATGCATGTATTTAAAAAGAGATCCAAATAAATAATACATAATTTATACATCATTGCAAAAGCCCTTCTAGCATTTGGCTCCTCACAGCAGAGAACACTGACTTTACAGGCCAGATTTTTAAAGCTATTTAGACACCTAAAGATTGAGATCACTGTGGAGTTAGATGTCTAGCCACTTTTGAAAATCCCACCAGGCCTCTATTTGCATCTTTAAGCACCTAAATACCTTTGAAAATATGGTCCTAAATCCATAACCCTAGGGTTACCATACGTCCGTATTTTCCCGGACATGTCCAGCTTTTTAGTTCTTAAATTGCCGTCTGGGAGGAATTTTAAAATATCTAAAACGCCTGGGATTTTGCCACATCGGTTGGGACGCCCTTTGTCCTGATATCGGGGACTGCTCACCTCACCGCGCGCACCAAAGTCCCGGGGCTGGTGGTGCTTCCTGGGGCAGCTCCTGGCGCCCACCTGCTGGCAGGAGCCTGCAGTGTGGGCGGCCCCTAGGCACAGAGGCGGAGGGGGGTCTCCGAGTGCTGCACCGGCTCCCTCTTGCCCAATCAGAGCTGAAGGGGCGGGGCTTGCAGGTGCCGGCAGCGGGCAGAGAGCCCTTCGACCCGACCCTAGGAGGAGCCAGAGGGACCTGCCGGATGCTTCCTGGGAGCTGCCCAGGTAAGCACTGCTGGGACTCCCCACCTCACCCCCGGCAGGTTCCTCTGGCTCTTAGGGTCAGGTGGGGTGGGGGTAGAGGGCTCTCTATGCGCTGCTGGCACCTGCAAGCCCCACTCCGCGGCTCTGGCAGCTCCCATTGGTGCTTTTTCCGGCCAATGGGAGCACAGAGCTCGCGCTTGTGGTGGGTGCAGCAAGTGGAGACCCCTCGGCTGCCCCTGATCCTAGGAGCCAGAGGGACCTGCAGCAGGAGGGGTGAGTAGGCAAGCAGGGTGGGGTGAAGAGGCGAGCGGTGAGCCAGCAGCGGGTGGGGGGTGAGTAGGTGAGCGGGAGGTGGTGAAGAGGCGAGCGGCAAGGGAGCCGCTGGCTGGCTGGCAGGCAGGTGGGCAGGTGAGGGTGAAGAGGCCAGTGGCGAGCCAACAGTGGGCGGTGAAGCGGCGAGCGGTGAGGGAGCCAGCAGCGGGCGGGGTCCAATGGGGCAGGGAGGGGCGGAGTTGGGGCGGGGACTTTGGGGAAGGGGTTGGAATGGGGGTGGGGAAGTGGTGGAGTTGGGGTGGGGCCAGGGGGGCATGAGCAAATACCACCCCCCTCCGTGGAGTGTCCTCTTTTATGTACCCCTACATAACCCCTAGCCCAGATTGCAGGAACTATCCAGTTAGGATGCTTAATTTGAATCTAACTATTCTCCATGCCATAGCAAGATAGTTTACGTATTTGAGTAATGCAACTACTTTTGTAAGAACTTCACACTTTCAGCCTGCTTTATTAGACCGCAGACCAATGTCCAGTATTTCCACATTACCTTTAACAGCTCAGCCAAGACAGAGTTGGGGCTCTCAGCAGCACAGTGGTGTCAACCCTACAGCCAGTGCCCATATTGAAATATTTTATAAACATGACAAATTACACAAGTCTGTCAAAGCTGGTGTAACAATGTATTTTGAACAACAAATAGAGCAGCGGTTGAAAAATAGATTTTAATCTCTTTATAGCACATTTTTAATCTGATGGCAAACAGCAACATATTCTGAAATTGCTGCTGTTTTTCTCATTGCTCTGAAAGACATGGGCAATTTTTCTTCTTCATTGTTTAGATTACAATTTTTTATTGTTTCTGATCATTTGAGACAATATTTCTCAGTAATCTCCTTGCTTTTGTACAATGGGGAATATAATGCTTCTCTGTTTAATTGCCCTTTTTTTTACATTGCTTGCAAAACCTGGCCTGTTTTTGCTTTCCAGTCTCGACTCAGTCCTGCAATTACATACACATGTGAGCAAGCCAACTGACTTTAATGGGACTAGTCATGTGAGTAAAAGTTACACACATGTGTATTTGCAGAATCAAGGTCTTAGATCCAGATCCTCAAAGGTGGTATTTAGGCTGGAAGTCGGGAGCCTAGATACCTTTGAGGATCCAGGTATTAGTTTGTACCGGCCAGCTTGCATGTCTAAGACACTATAATCAGAAAAACGGGATTACTCAGTGAAGTGAAAAGTGAACACATTTAAATCGGACAAGGACACACTTTTTACGCTATTTGTTTTCTTTTGATTTATGTAAAAAAGTAAAAGAGGGGGCTTGTCCAAAGTTCTAAGAGGTCCTGCCATAAATTAAAAAAACAAATACATTCAGAGCCAGCAGAACACAAAAACAATGCAGTCATCTGTAGATCTCACTGCCTCAAAATAATAAGAGCCCAGAGGTAGGTATAAAAAAGCTGACAATAACAGAGGGCTAAATATTGGGGGAGAAAACGGAAAGTTGCAATAGGGTCATATGAATAATAGAGAAATCAGCGGAGGAATTGATTCAACATCTTAGCTGCCTTTACTTAGTTGTAAGGAGCATGGGGATTAAACAGGAAGAACTGGAAGTATTAGTACACAAGATAAATTATGACTTAATTGGCATCACAGAGACTTTGTGAAGATATCTCATGACTGGAATATTAGAATAGAGGGATACTGCTTGTCCAGGAAGGACAAGAAGTGTGTGTGGGGGGAAGGTGGAGGTGTTGCATTATATGTCAAGAATGTATATGCTAGACCTGAAGTCCAGAAGGAGGGGAGAGACAGACCAGTTGGAAATCTCTGGGTGGATGAGGCATTTCTAAAACAAATAACAGAAATATCCAAAACACAAGATCTGCTAGTAATGGGAAAACCCAGACATCTGTTGGAAAACTAATATAATAAAACACAAAATGTCCAATAAGTTCTTGAAATGTACTGGAGACAACTTTTTGTTTCAGAAGGTGGAGGCAGTAACCGAGGGATAACCATTTTAGACTTGATTCTGAAGAAGAAGGAGGAAGTGGTAGCAAATCTGAAGACTGAAATCAATTTGGGTGACAGTGAATCGTGAAATGATAGATTTCATAATTCTAAGGAAAGGAAAGGAGGTGAGAGCCCCAGAATAAGAACAATGGACTTCAAAAAAGTAGACTTTAACAAACTCAGAGAACTGGTAAGGTCCTATGAGAAGAAAATCTTAGGGGAAACTGAATTCAGGAAAGCTTGCAGTTTCTCAAAGAGACACTATTAAAGGTGCAACAGTAAACTATACTAATGTGAAGGAAAGATTGGAAAAATAGGAAGAGGCCCATATGGCTCCATCAGGAGTTCTTTAATGACCTGCAAATCAAAAAGGAATCCTACAAAAATTGAAAACACTGACAAATTGCTGAGGATGAGTACAAAAGAATAGTACAAGTGTAAGCAGAGTCAGGATGAGCTCTACCCTGACATCTGGTGGCGAGTCATGGTGGTTGTGGAAAAGAACTTCAGGGGCTGATCTCATTTGCATAGGCACACCCACCCTGCCTAGGTGGTCACTTTGGCTGCTGTAGGAGCCCCAGTTTCTCTGTTATTGGGGCAGGAGTAAACTGTTATTATCCAGATTATGTGACTCAAGGACAGTGGAACTGTACTTGGCCTTTTGTTATGATGGAGGGACTCACCATCAATTAAGCAGCACTCGCTAGGCAAGGGTCATGAGTTCCAAAAACCCAGTGAATGGAGAGAGGCTGGGGACAGGTATTAATACTTGGTGGTATGGGTCCCCTTACATGATAATTGCACTTCCTCCTCTCTTCAATGTGGAATATCAGAGTGAATTTTGATTCTATTAGGAGTCTAGTTACAGGCTGCTGAGCTGAATTCATTTTGGGCTAATAGTGCACCAGCACTGAGGCTCCCCTACTACCAGCTGAAATCACTGAGTGTTGTGTTAAGTAGTGGGGGAGCCTGAAGATATACGGTGGAGCAGTTTGCGGGACGGCTGGCAGAGCAGAGCGACTGGTGGGGCAGAGCAGTTTGTTGGATGCCTGGAACAGCTCATGGGGGCGGCTGGCAGAGCGGAGCCCCATGGAGAGATGGGACAATCAGCTTTGGACCACGTAAGGTGCCCCTTAACACCCCCCCATCTCCACCCAGGTTGGGAGGTAAAACTCTGCAGATAAACTTTCAAACTCTGGGGCTCCCCTGACCAGGGACAGAGACTTTTGGGTCTTTGGGTGATTTTGGGTTGCTGGACTCAAGAACCAAAGGGAAAGGACATGCCCCAATTTGCTTGGGGTGGGTTTTTTGCTCATGGGTTGTGTTATGAATCCTGTTGGTGGTGTTTTCCCAACATAATGCCAAATTGTTTCTCAAAGGCTTTTTGCTACACTCAGACTCTGTGCTTGTGATAGGGGACGTATTGCCTCTTGGAGGTACCCAGCGGAGGTGGTATATATTTGTCCCAGGTCACTGGGTGGGGGCTCGAGCCGGTTTTGCATTATGTTATTGGAATGGAACCCCTAGCTACTGAACCCGGCCCTTGTTGCTGCCCACTCTGATGGGCAGAAGGGTTATACAAGCATGTAGGGACAAAATCAGAAAGACTAAGGCACAAAATGAATTACACCTATCAAAGGGCATAAAAAGCAATAGGAAGTTCTATAAATACCTCAGGAGCAAGAGAAAGACAGAGGAAAGTGTAGGTCCTCTACTTAGCGAGGAAGGCGAGCTAATAACGGACAACATCAAAAAGGCTGAGGTCATGTCTATACTACAAACTCTGGTTGACGCAAGTTATGACGGCAAACAGCCATCAAAGTTTTTGTATTGTTCGTGCGTGTGCGTATTTGGCAGCGTGTGGCAGTGCTGTATATACCTATCAGGAACACTTGTGTCCATGCAAATGGCAGTGCATCACAGATAGGTGTCCCAATGTGCCATGCGGTGCCGCCCAGCTTGATGCCTTTTGGGAATTTTTTGCAATGTCTTTTGGGACAGGAATCATTTCCCCATGAATCTCTGAGAGCTAGGGGGGTCAACTTCTCAGCATGCAACTTTCTCCATCCCATAATGCCATCCATATTCCCTAATCTTTGCACCTCTTTTTTGAATTCTGCAAACCCGCACAGCACTTTTTGGTGTCCACCATTCCTGACAAGCATGGAGCCCACAGAACTCTGCACTATTCTCATGGAAGTTAGGATGCATGATCCTCCTGTATTAGCAGACCTGCAGGAAGTACTGCAGCAATAGGGGACATGACAATTTCTTTGAGGACAGTTTGCTGAGGAACATAGTGGAAAACAATTCAAGCTTGTTGGTGACATCCGCACATGGTTAAGACCATTCTGGGCTTGAGAAATGAGCATTGCCTGTTGGGATTGCATTGTAATGCAGGTTTGGGTTGATGATCAGTGGCTGCAGAACTTTTGGATGTGAAAACCCACATTTCTGGATCTGTGTGCAGAGCTCACCTCAGCCTGGCAGTGGAGGGACACCAGAATGAAAGCAGCACTGACAGTGGAAAAGCAAGTAGCAATCACACTCTGGAAGCTTGCAACACTGGATTGCTACTGGTCAGTGGGAAATCATTTTGGAGTTGGAAAATCCACAAATGGAGGGAGGGGGCATTGTCATCCAAGTGTGTTGGTGTAACATTCCCTACAGTACAATCTGGACAACTGAACAATTGTGTCCCCTCCAACCCGGGGTGCCTTTCACACTTCTTTGCTGTGAAAGCACCCACTCCTGGTCTGTTCATACAGCCTCTAGCATGCAAAATCACTCCTATATGTTTGCTGTTGAAGAAAAAAATCCAGAATACATAACGTTGTTTTTAGTTAAATAAAACATTTAAATGTCTGTCTGGTGATGTTCTCCTCTTAATACAACAAGGCAAGAAAATCCTCCAAATACTAATGATTAACCTGTTAAATTGGAGATCGTTCACCTCCCAATGACTTCATAAATATATGCTTTGGTAAATGAAATAACCAACAATCATTCATTTTCTGATATAGCTGTAAAACTAATCTGAAAAGTTTTCAAAATAAATCACTTAAAAATGTATAGTGTGTACCTTTTAAAAATGAAACTTACATCTATCTCTGAGTTGTGAAGAATATGTATTAAGGTTATAACAACCAACAAGAATGCACTTTTATGTAGAAATCCATGATTAAATCGAGTCTTCCTGACTAGTGATTTAAATCAAATCCACCCTGGTACATTCAAGGGTTTACACCTTCCTCTGAAGTATCTATTATTGGTCCCTCAGAGACAGGATACCAGACCAAAGGGGTGATTGATCTCACACTCTATCGCTTTTCCTGCATGCTTAGCAACCATGTCATGTTAAAACACCATTTTCTGAGACAGTAAAAGCGCGGTTCTGCCTTGTAGATAGGACCTAATAATGTTTGAACCATGCTACTAGCCCTCTTCAGTCCAAGCAACTTTCAAGGAATAATTTGAAATTAGTTAGGTCCCATCTACATTAAAAGACAGAACCATGTTTTAAATATATCTGGGAGGAAGTTTATCCCTTGTCATGACACAAGACAGATCCCTTGTCATGGTTATTATAGCGCATGATGTTCCTTAGTGCTGTTTACAAGTTCTATACTTGGTTAGGAGCTGCCTATGTCTGGAATTATTTTTACTGATTATTTTGCATTAATCAGTTATGATAGAATATGATTTCTGTTTATAAATCAGTGCTTAGCTACCATAGTGATAGGCACTATATAAAAAAGAAATTAGCAAGATGTGTAGCAATCTAGTTCGTTTTGTTGTTTAATCTGCTCTCTCCCACAGCTATGTGGGCTCTCTATGGTCTGCTCCCATGTGTTCAGCATGACCTGCTCATGGTTCAAGTTGCTTGTTATTCATGCTCTTTCTCTGTCTCCCAGTGCAATTTACTGATTTGTCCACTGAACTAATTTTCACTGCCTTGCAATTTGCAGTCATTTACACCGGTGCAAAATGCTACCAAATCAGAAGGGTGACATTCTACATCTACTGTGCCAAAGCTGTAAACTCTTGCACATTCTTCTTACAAGTCTACTATTTGGAGTTATTCTTTAAGCCACAGCTGCTGAATTCACAATACTGCATGAGAATCGCTGCTTTCATTAAATTATTACATTTCTAGCTCTCACAGTTGCAAAGAAAAGCTTAGACTCATCGATTTTAGGTCAGAAGGTCATCTAATCTAGTCCTGGGAATCCTGGGGCCCCATCTTCTCAGGTATTGGCACCCTGTCAGCAGGATTGTCTGGCTAGGTGGACTCTCTCCTCAGGCCCTATGCTACCAGCACTCCCAGCTATCTTTGAGACACCACTGACTTCCTGAGGAAACTACAATCCTTCGATGATCTTCCAGAAAACCCTCCTGGCCACCATGGATGTAGAAGCCCTCTACACCAACATTCCACACAAAGATGGACTACAAGCCGTCAGGAACAGTATCCCCGATAATGTCACAGCAAACCTGGTGGCTGACCTTTGTGACTTTGTCCTCACCCACAACTATTTCACATTTGGGGACAATGTATACCTTCAAGTCAGCAGCACTGCTATGGGAACCCACATGGCCCCACAGTATGCTAACATTTTTGTGGCTGAGTTAGAACAACGCTTCCTTAGCTCTCGTCCCCTAACACCCCTACTCTACTTGCATTACACGGATGACATCTTCATCATCTGGACCCATGGAAAAGAAGCCCTTGTTGAAATTCTGGTGGAATTCCTCAATTTCCATCCCATCATCAACCTTAGCCTAGACCAATCCACACAAGTGGTCCATTTCCTGGACACTACTGTGCTAATAAGTGATGGTCACATAAACACCACCCTATACTGAAAACCTATACTTATCTACATACCTCCAGCTTCCATCCAGGACACACCACACGATCCATTGTCTACAGCCAAGCTCTACGATACAACCGCATTTGCTCCAATCCCTCAGACAGAGACAAACACCTACAAGATCTTTATCAAGCATTCTTAAAACTACAATACCCACCTGCTGAAGTGAAAAAACAGACTGACAGAGCCAGAAGAGTACCCAGAACTCACCTACTACAGGACAGGACCAACAAAAAAATTACAGAATGCCACTAGCTGTCACCTTCAGCCCCCAACTAAAACCTCTCCAGCGCATCATCAAAGATTTACAACCTATCCTGAAAAATGATCCCTCACTCTCACAGATCTTGGGAGATAGACCAGTCCTTACTTACAGACAGCCCCCCAACCTGAAGCAAATACTCACCAGCAACCACACACCAAAAACACTAACCCAGGAACCTATCCTTGCAACAAAGCCCGATGCCAACTCTGTCCACATATTTATTCAAGTGATGCCATCATAGGACCTAATCACATTAGCCACACCATCAGGGGCTTGTTTACCTGCACATCTACCAATGTGATATATGCCATCATGTGCCAGCAATGCCCCTCTGCCATGTACATTGGCCAAACCAGACAGTCTCTACGCAAAAGAATAAATGGACACAAATCTGACATCAGGAATCATAACATTCAAAAACTGGTAGGAGAACACTTCAACCTCTCTGGCCACTCAGTAAAAGATTTAAGGGTGGCAATTTTGCAACAGAAAAGCTTCAGAAACAGACTCCAACGGGAAACTGCTGAGCTTGAATTAATATGCAAACTAGATACCATTAACTTGGGTTTGAATAGAGACTGGGAGTGGCTGGGTCATTACACATATTGAATCTATTTCCTTAAGTTAAGTATCCTCACACCTTCTTGTCAACTGTCTAAATGGGCCATCTTGATTATCACTACAAAAGTTTTTTTCTCCTGCTGATAATAGCTCATCTAAACTAATTAGCCTCTCACAGTTTGTATGGTAATTTCCAACTTATCTGTATGTGTGTGTGTATATATCTATATCTATCTGTCTTACCATATGTTCCATTCTATGCATCCGATGAAGTGGGCTGTAGCCCACGAAAGCTTATGCTCTAGTAAATTTGTTAGTCTCTGAGCCTTGGTCTACACTAGGAGTTGAGGTCGAATTTAGCAGCATTAAATCGATTTAACCCTGCACCCGTTCACACAATGAAGCCCTTTTTTTCGACTTAAAGGGCTCTTAAAATCGATTTCCTTATTCCACCCCCAACAAGGGGATTAGCGCTGAAATCGGCCTTGCCAGATCGAATTTGGGGTACTGTGGACACAATTAGACGGTATTGGCCTCCGGGAGCTATCCCAGAGTGCTCCATTGTGACCGCTCTGGACAGCACTCTCAACTCAGATGCACTGACCAGGTAGACAGGAAAAGGCCCGCGAACTTTTGAATTTCAATTTCCTGTTTGGCCAGCTTGGCAAGCTGCAGGTGACCATGCAGAGCTCATCAGCAGAGGTGACCATGATGAAGTCCCAGAATCGCAAAAGAGCTCCAGCATGGACCGAACGGGAGGTACGGGATCTGATTGCTGTATGGGGAGAGGAATCCGTGCTATCAGAACTACATTCCAGTTTTCGAAATGCCAAAACATTTGTCAAAATCTCCCATGGCATGAAGGACAGAGGCCATAACAGGGACCCGAAGCAGTGCCGCATGAAACTTAAGGAGCTGAGGGAAGCCTACTAGAAAACCAGAGAGGTGAACAGCCGCTCCGGGTCAGAGCTACAAAAATGCCACTTCTATGATGAGCTGCATGCCATTTTAGGGGGTTCAGTCACCACTGTGCCAGCCATGTTGTTTGACTCCTTCAGTGGAGATGGAGGCAACACGGAAGCAGGTTTTGGGGATGAGGATGTTTGGATATAGATATTCTGGCCTGTCTGTAAAGGCCAAACTCTAAGAATTTAGGTGTATTCTTATCACTTAGCTAGTTATAGAGGTATAAAAGAATCAAAATCACTGTCTGGCAGTGTAAGGTCCTTCTTTTACTGTGACAGTCTGAGGCCCTGTTCTTAGGCTAAGGCCTTTGGCTAAGCAATAGAGGCAGCCATAAGCTGGGAAGCAAACGGTCACCTCCTCACATTCCAAACTAGTCACATTGAAATAAGGTGCTATTGGGCTGTTAGGCATTATCAGGACAGGATTGTATTCCTATCGCCTCCAGAGAAAGGGAAGTGCCTAGAAAATGTAAAAGGAAACTTAGTTTGATAGCATCCTGTCTGGCAAGAACTCATTTATCAATAGCTGGGATGTGAAATCCTCATTTCTGTATTGTTTTGTCATTATAGTTCCCACTTTGCTCTTGTTTGTCTGTATAATCTCCATCTGGTTCTTTGATTGTTCCTGACTGCTGTATAATTAATTTTGCTGGGTGTAAACTAATTAAGGTGGTGGGATATAATTGGTTACATAATCATGTTACAGTATGTTAGGATTGGTTAGTTAAATTTCAGGAAAATGATTGGTTAAGGTATAGCTAAGCAGAACTCAAGTTTTACTATATAGTCTGCAGTCAATGAGGAAGTGAGTGGGGGTGGGTGTATGGGTGGGGGAGATGGGAACAGGGAATGTGGGTAAGGAAATTGGAATCATGTTTTGCTAAAAGGGGAAATGGGAACAGGGACACAGGTGTAAGGCTCTGTGGTGTCAGAGCTGGGAAGGAGGATACTAAGGAAGGAAACCGGAATCATGCTTGCTGGAAGTTCACCCCAATAAACATCAAATTGTTTGCACCTTTGGACTTCGGGTATTGTTGCTCTCTGTTCATGCGAGAAGGACCAGGGAAGTAAGTGGGTGAAGGAATAAGCCCCCTAACAGGACTCCCCACCTCACCCCCCCCCCGCAGGTGCCTCTGGCTCTTAGGGGTGGGGTGGGCACCCACTACGGTGGCCCGAGAGACCCTCCTGCCCAGTTCTGCCTTAGGCGCCAACTCCACAGGTGCTCCAGCCCTGGAGCACCCAAGGGGAAAATTTGGTGGGTGCAGAGCACCTACCGGCAGCTCCCCGCCCCACCCACAGCCCCAGCTCACCTCCGCTCCGCCTCCTCCGCTGCTTCTCTGCACCCCCCCCCCCGAAGGGCGGAGAAGCGGAGCTGGGCGGCGCATTCAGGGGAGGAGGCAGAGGCGGAGCGGAGGTGCGATGGGGCTGGGGGTGGGGTGGGGAGCTGCCGGTAGGTGCTCTGCCCAGTTCTGGGAGCAGTCAGGGGACAGGGAAGGGGGGTGGATGGGGCAGGGGTCCTGGGGGGGGGGCACATCAAGGAACGCGGGGGGGTTGGATGGGGCAGGAATCCCGGGGGGGGGGCAGGCAATGACCCCGTCATGGGGTGAGGAGGGAACCCATTGTTAAGATTTTGGCAGCTCATCACTGGGTGGGTGCCGTTTTTTCAACACTCCCTGGCTGATATAACTATGCCCATGTCCGTTTTTAAGGGTAGACCAGTCTTCAGCATTCATTGGTGGTAATACCATACTTGTCTTCTCCCAGGTGAGAACTGTGATGCACAGGCAGAGCTTGATTCTCCGTAGCCTTTGAACCTTGAGCAGTCATTTATGTCTGTGCACACAGTATTGTCAGCTTCAAGTGTTCAAAAATCGTGGCAGGTCGGGGGAGGGGAACATGAGCCTGGCTTAAAAGTCATAAGATTTTTTAGAAATAATACATTTTTCGTTCTTTTCCTTTCCAGCTTTTGAGTCTTTAGTTTATATTTGGTTCATGTTTCCAAGAGACAGGGAACTGTTAGCACCATTATACAAGGCACTGGTGAGACCTCCTCTCGAATACTGTGTGCAATTCTGGTCTCCCATGGTTAAGAAAGATGAAATCAAACTGGAACAGGTGCAGAGAAGGGCTACTAGGATGACCCAAGAAATGGAAAACCTACCTTAAGAGAAGATTCTCAAAGAGCTTGGCTTGTTTAGCCTAACCAAAAGAAGGCTGAGGGGAGATAAGATTGCTCTCTCTAAATACATCAGAGGGATAAATACCAGAGAGGGAGAGGAATTATTTATGTTGAGTGCCAAAGTGGACACAAGAACAAATGGATATAAACTGTCCATCAACAAGTTTAGGCTTGAAATTAGACAAAGGTTTCTAACCATCAGAGGAGTGAAGTTCTGAAACAGCTTTCCAAGGGGAGCAGTGGGGGCAAAAAAACATAACTGGCTTCAAGACTGACCTTAATAAATTTATGGATGGGATGGCATGATGAGATTGCCTGCAATGGCATGTAGCCGATCTACGACTTCTAGCAGCCAATATCTCCAATGGCTAACGATGAGGCACTAGATAGGTAGGGCTCTGAGTTATTACAGAAAATTCTTTCCTAGGTGTCTGGCTGGGTGGGTCTTGGCAACATGCTATGGATCTAACTCAGGGGTAGTCAATAGGAGGCCCGTGGGCCAAATTCGGACCCCCAGATAGTACATGGGCTTGATAAGGAATTTTCTCCCAGGTCAGACTGGCAGAGACCCTGCGGGGGGTCTCAGAGGTAGTTCCAGAGAGGATGGTTCTAGACTATTCTCAGTGGTGGAAGAGGACAGGACAAGGAGTAATGGTCTCAAGTTGCAGTGGGAGAGGTTTAGGTTGGATATTAGGAAAAACTTTTTCACTAGGAGGGTGGTGAAACACTGGAATGCGTTGCCTAGGGAGGTGGTGGAATCTCCTTCCTTAGAAGTTTTTAAGGTCAGGCTTGACAAAGCCCTGGCTGGGATGATTTAATTGGGTATGGGTCCTTCTTTTGAGCAGGGGGTTGGACTAGATGACCTCCTGAGGTCCCTTCCAACCCTGATATTCTATGATTCTATGATTCTCTGAGGCACAAGAATACCAAGATGAGAGCAGCCCCCACAGTTCACAAGCAAGTGGCAATAGCCCTCTGGAAGCTTGTAACACCAGACAGCTACCGGTCAGTCGGGAATCAATTTGGAGTGGGAAAATCTACTGTGGGGGTTGCTGTGATGCAAGTAGCCAACGCAATCAAAGATCTGCTGATATCAAGGGTAGTGACCCTGGGAAATGTGCAGGTCATAATGGATGGCTTTGCTGCAATGGGATTCCCTAAATGTGGTGGGGCCATAGACGGAACCCATATCCCTATCTTGGCACCGGAGCACCAAGCCGGCGAGCACATAAACCGCAAGGGGTACTTTTCAATAGTGCTGCAAGCACTGGTGGATCACAAGGGACGTTTCACCAACATCAAAATGGGATGGCCAGGAAAGGTACATGACGCTCGCATCTTCAGGAACTCTGGTCTGTTTCAAAAGCTGCAGGAAGGGACTTTATTCCCAGACCAGAAAATAACTGTTGGGGATGTTGAAATGCCTATAGTTATCCTTGGGGACCCAGCCTACCCCTTAATGCCATGGCTCATGAAGCCATACACAGGCACCCTGGACAGTAGTCAGGAGCTGTTCAACTACAGGCTGAACAAGTGCAGAAGGGTAGTAGAATGTGCATTTGGACGTTTAAAAGTGCACTGGTGCAGTTTACTGACTCGGTTAGACCTCAGCGAAACCAATATTGCCACTGTTATTACTGCTTGCTGTGCACTCCACAATATCTGTGAGAGTAAGGGGGAGATATTTATGGCAGGGTGGGAGGTTGAGGCAACTTGCCTGGCCGCTGGTTACGTGCAGCCAGACACCAGGGCGGTTAGAAGAGCACAGGAGGGAGTGGTGCGCATCAGAGAAGCTTTGACAACCAGTTTCTTGCCTGGCCAGGCTACAGTGTGAAAGTTCTGTTTATTTCTCCTTGATGAAACCTCCCGACCCTTGGTTCACTCTACTTCCCTGTACGCTAACCACCCTCCCCTCCTCCCTTCGATCACCACTTGCAGAGGCAGTAAAATCATTGTTGCTTCACATTCATGCATTCTTTATTAATTCATCACACAAACAGGGGGATAACTACCAAGGTAGCCCAGGAGGGATGGTGGAGGAGAGAAGCAGCAGGATGGGTAGTGGTGGAGGGAAGGACAAGGCCACACAGCACTTTAAAAGTTTAAAACTTATTGAATGCCAGCCTTCTGTTGCTTGGGCAATCCTCTGGGGTGGAGTGGCTGGGTGGCCGGAGGCCCCCCCACCACGTTCTTGAGCGTCTGGGTGAGGAGGCTATGGAACCTGGGGAGGAGGGTGGTTGGTTACACAGGGGCTGTAGCTACTGTCTGTGCTCCTGCTGCCTTTCCTGCAGCTCAACCATATGCTGGAGCATATTAGTTTGATCCTCCAGCAGCCTCAGCATTGAATCCTACCTCCTCTCATCACGCTGCCGCCACCTTTCAGCTTCAGCCCTCTCTTCAGCCCGCCACCTCTCCTCCTGCTCATTTTGTGCTTTCCTGCACTCTGACATTGTCTGCCTCCACGCATTCGTCTGTGCTCTGTCAGTGTGGGAGGACAGCATAAGCTCAGAGAACATTTCATCGTGAGTGCGTTTTTTTCGCCTTCTGATCTTCACTAGCCTCTGGGAAGCAGAAGATCCTGGGCTCCTTGAAATACATGCAGCTGGTGGAGAAAAAAAAAGGGACAGTGGTATTTAAAAAGACACATTTTATAAAACAATGGGTACACTCTTTCACGGTAAACCTTGCTGTTAACATTACATACATAGCACATGTGCTTTCGTTCCAAGGTCGCATTTTGCCTCCCCCCACCACGTGGCTAGCCCCTCATCCCTCCCCCCTCCCCATGGCTAACAGCGGGGAACATTTCTGTTCAAGTACAGGCAAACAGCCCAGCAGGAACGGGCACCTCCCAGCTATTGATAAGTGAGTTCTTGCCAGACAGGATGCTATCAAACTAAGTTTCCTTTTACATTTTCTAGGCACTTCCCTTTCTCTGGAGGTGATAGGACAGGATTGTATTCCTAACAGCCCAATAGCACCTTATTTCAATGTGACTAGTTTGGAATGTGAGGATGTGACCGTTCACTTCCCAGCTTATGGCTGCCTCTGCTGCTTAGCCAAAGGCCTTAGCCTAAGCACAGGGCCTCAAACTGTCACAGTAAGAGAAGGCCCTTACACCGGCAGACAGTGATTTTGATTCTCTTTTGTACCTCTATAACTAGCCAAGTGATAAGAATACACCTAAATGCTTAGAGTATAGGCCTTTACAGACAGACCTGAATATCTATATCCTAACACTCCACCCCTTTTCTTCTTTTGGGATCCTCCTGCCCAGGTATCCCTGGAAAAGCATAGGACATATGGCGACACATTTCCTGATAGGGCCAGGCATCAAGGTGGAAGGGTCGATATTCCATTTGTCCCACTGCCCCTTGTGTAGTATAGTGCCCTGCACCTTCTCTCGTACGGGCATACCACGCCTATTCCAATTAGTGTTCCAGACTTCCCATTATAGTGGGCCCGAGAAGGTTGGGTCTGGGTTGTCTAGTACACTGCAGGGTTTGGAGGGCTTATTACTTATAGGTTATCTCCCTATGCAACGTAACACAAGTACAGTTAACAATACAAAATCCACAGAAACACCGAGTCATGACCACCGCAGTATGGTCCAACATCCGAGACACCCCCAAAACACTGCCTCTCCTCCTTCAACGGGGTCACGATCTTATGTGTCCAGTTGCTGGCAGTTGCAACAAGCTGCCCCTGCAGGTTTTGCTTGCTTTTGTCCATATCATAAGTCCACTGAATGTTCACAGAGAAATGGGATATTGTCCAGACCAGCTTGACCACTTGGTATAGGCCCTGGCTTATTTACAGCAATAAGATTCACAGATCCATTTGTGCACCAAAGTCCATATAGCAGCATGTAGATGGGTGTAGTTTGGTTATGACCTGGTGTAATTGTGCCCCCAGTAATATGTACATTCCCAGCAAAACACCTTATACACAGTACACCCAATTGTCTACCCCTTGCATAGGCCATTGATCCTGCTCCTCTATAGTCATAGGAGAGGGGCACATCCAAACATCTTCTGCTGATTTACACTATTTTACATACCCCTCCATTGATTCCCAGTGAGCTCCTGCCCTTCTCATTATTTCCATAGGGCTTGTGGGGGCCACCTTAGCTGCCATTCCATTTCCAGGTACCACAGTAGCTGGCCTTCTAGGGGAGCATTTTGCATTCCCATACACATCTTCCCCCCAAGGTCAGCCTTTTGAAGCTATCCCCCACCCATGTCATGAGGTTTTCTGTTCATTAAAACACAACAATGCTAGCAACAAGACAAACACAAAACACAGATCCATGGTATTCTGGGTTATTTTTCCCGCTGGCGCCAGCTTGCTTGTAGAGTATCTGAAAAACAAAAGAAACAATTTCCACCCCCATGGTGGGGACAGACTATTGCTTAATAATAATACCACTTTCTTTTACAAAATTTCCTTGCTAATTGCAGGAAAAACAGAAGAATTACCTCCAGGCTGTCCTTATTTTGTTCTATAGTCAGGCTAGTGAATTACCCCACTCACTGGTCATTTATGAAATTCATGAGGTGGTGTACCTCAGTTTCCCCTCTTGCACAATAGACCAAGTTTGCAATAGTTTCTCTGCTGTACCAAGCTTTAAGTTTATTCTCAGGTAATAGTGGAGACACAGCTTCAGATTTTAGCACTGTACACACACCCCTTAAAGTTAACCTGTCCCCCTTATTTTCAGGCTTGACTTTTTTCACCTCCCTTTCCTGGAGGGCCATAATCTGAGTCTTCTAGTAGCTTGTTTGCTGATCAGATGTATTCATTATTTGCAGCTCCTTTGTGCCCCTCAGCTAGGTAATTTGCATTTACACAGAGGCTTACTAGCTTGCTTCTGGATCCAAAGCTGTTAGCAGCTCAGACACTGTATTAAAAGGGAAACATTTTACTTCCACCAGAGTTCTGATTACTTTCCACTTTCATCTCCTGCTCCAAAACACACACAGATCTGAAAAAGAAAGCACAACCTATTATGGCCCCTTTTGGAGCCCTAATAGGATTTTAATTAAGTACCATGTTTTATTTGTATTTCTTTTACCCCTTCTCCAATATACACTGCACACGTCCTGGGAAAATGCATTCCTTCCGTATAGTTTAACCTCCATAACATTATATTAGCCATATTAATTTTACACAAGGTGTAACTGCCTCCCCCATGCCCACAGAGTTTTCATGCACACCCACCAAAGCAACAATCTGATCCCCCAGAGCCACCCCAAGGCTCAGTGTTCCCATCATTCCTCCCCTTTTCCTTTTACCACACAAAATTCTCTTTTGCCTAACATTTCTTGCACTGTGATTACGCTTTTTTACACAACTGTACCCCAATTACACTTCCATCTTGTGCAACTAGACACAACCAGGGGCAGCCAAGTTAAGTTCCAATAGAAACCCCTTCCATCCTTTAGTGATTTTGATTACATTTCCCAAAAGTCAAATAATTTTGATCAGATTCTCTCTCCGCCTGCTGCCTGCAGCAGTCCCTTATAGACCATTTCTGTGGGAAAAGGGCCCATTTTCCCCTCAGAATAGCTGTAAAGGCTTCTGGGGACAGAAGCATAGTGGTGGTAGTAACCACTCGACCTGACCCCCTTGGATAATTTAATTACCAAGCTTCCATCCAATGTGACTGCACAGACTTGCACATACAGTTACATTTATAGAACTGGGTTTTATCATTAAACAAAAACTTCCTTCTTGACATCTCACATAAGTATCCAAAGTACCCTCCATTAAAACTTCAAAAAAACAAAAGTGTGGAAAGGCAGGTTGCACTTTGAAACTTTTTTTTTTTTTTCTCTCCACTCCCCCAGGACCAAGTCCCAGCTCCAGTCTCTAAAGGTCATCTGTTAACTCTGCTTTTGACTTTAAACTCTATTGTGCCAAATCATCTTTCACTACCCCTAACTAATTTACAACTCTTCAGCAGCCCTTGCTGAAGCAGCACCAAACTTGAAAGATTACTGGCAGCTTCCCATAATGCTGCCCTTACTTCAAACCTCTCACAAGCGGACTGAAGTGCCTCCTTTCCCTGGAAGGCATTCAGTCCCCATGGGCAGGGACCTTCTTCCACTACCCATATACCAAGGAGGGTGGGCTCCTCAGCTACCCCCCTTACCTCTGGGTCCCCTAACACTTCCTCCATTTCCTTTTTAATCTCATCCCAGGTTGACCCCTGCACATGGTATGGGCCCTGGTTCTTCCTTATCCATTTATCCAAAAAATCCTTTACCCTGGCTTGCCAGAACCCGCAACTACCATCATGAGAGTTTGCGATACCCCCTCCAAGCAGCTGCGCGGACTGTTGGGAAGGGGGACTTACAGGCTGCCACTCATCTATCCAATGCGATGCACCCAGGTCACCGGCACTAAGATGTTAGGGGGCTTATTCCTTCACCCACTTACTTCCCTGGTCCTTCTCGCATGAACAGAAAGCAACAATACCCAAAGTCCAAAGGTGCAAACAATTCAATGTTTATTGGGGTGAACTTCCAGCAAGCATGATTCCAGTTTCCTTCCTTAGTATCCTCCGTAAATTACACCTGTGTCCTTGTTCCCATTCCAGCCCTTAGCCAAACATGATTCCAGTTTCCTTACCCCCCATTCCCTGTTCCCATTTCCCCTTTTAACAAAACATGATTCCAATTTCCTTACCCACATTCCCATCTCCCCCACTCACTTCCTTATTGACTGCAGACTATATAGTAAAACTTGAGTTCCGCTTTGCTATACCTTAACCAATCATTTTCCTGAAATGTAACTAACCAATCCTAACATTGTAACATGATTATGTAACCAATTATATACCACCACCTTAATTAGTTTACACCCAGCAAAATTAATTATACAGCAGACAGGAACAATAACAGAACCAGACAGAGATGATACAGACAAAAAAGAGCAAAGTGGGAACTATAATGACAAAACAATACAGAAGTGAGGATTTCACATCCCAGCTATTGGTAAGTGAGTTCTTGCCGGACAGGATGCTATCAGACTAAGTTTCCTTTTATATTTTCTAGGCACTTCCCTTTCTCTGGAGGTGACAGGCATTATCAGGACAGGATTGTATTTCTAACAGCCCAATAGCACCTTATTTCAATGTGACTAAGTTGGAATGTGAGGATGTGACCCGTTCGCTTCCCAGCTTATGGCTGCCTCTGCTGCTTAGCCAAAGGCCTTAGCCTAAGCACAGGGCCTCAGACTGTCACAGTAAGAGAAGGTCCTTACACCAGCAGACAGTGATTTTGATTCTTTCTTTTGTACCTCTGTAACTAGCCAAGTGATAAGAATACACCTAAATTCTTAGAATATAGGCCTTTACAGACAGACCTGAATATCTATATCCTAACAAGTCCCAGCAGTGCTTACCTAGGGCAGCTCCCAGGAAGCATCTGGCAGGTCCCTCTGGCCCCTAGGGGTGGGGGAACGTAGCTGGGGGGGGAGCAGGGAGAGCAGCCGCTCCCCCCACTGATCACATCACAAGTGGCGCCTTAGGCGCCGACTCTCTGGGTGCTCCGGGGCTGGAACACCCACGGGGAAAATTGGTGGGTGCAGAGCCCCTACCGGGAGCTCCCCGCCCCACGCCCTGCCCCAGCTCACCTCCGCTCTGCCTCCTCCCCTGAAAGCACCGCCCAGCTCTGCTTCTCTGCACCCCCCAACTCCCCAGAAGGACGGAGAAGCGGAGCTCGGCCCCGCGTTCAGGGGAGGAGGCGGAGGGGAGGTGATTTGGGGCTGGGGGTGGGGCGGGGAGCTGCCGGTGGGTGTTCTGCACCCACCAAATTTTCCCCTTGGGTGCTCCAGCCCTGGAGCACCCGTAGAGTCGGCGCCTAAGGCAGAACTGGGCAGGAGGGTCTCGCGGGCCACTGTAGTGGGTGCCCACCCCACCCACAAGAGCCAGAGGCACCTGCGGGGCAGGGCAAGGTGGGAGTCCCAGCGGTGCTTACCTAGGGCAGCTCCCAGGAAGCATCTGGCAGGTCCCTCTGGCTCCTAGCGGTGGGGGAACGTAGCTGGGGGGGAGCAGGGGGAGCAGCTGCTCCCCCCACTGATACATCAAAAGTGGCACCTTAGGCGCTGACTCCGTGGGTGCTCCGGGGCTGGAGCACCCACGGGGAAAATTGGTGGGTGCAGAGCCCCCACTGGGACTCCCCGCCCCACGCCCGGCCCCAGCTCACCTCCGCTCTGCCCCCTCCCCTGAATGCACCGCCCAGCTCTGCTTCTCTGCACCCCCCACCCCTCAGAAGGGCGGAGAAGCGGAGCTCGGCTGCGCGTTCAGGGGAGGAGGCGGAGGCGGAGCGGAGGTGAGCTGGGGCCGGGAGCTGCCGGTGGGTGCTGTGCACCCACCAAATTTTCCCCTTGGGTGCTCCAGGGCTGGAGCACCCGTGGAGTCGGCGCCTAGGCCGCGGAGCCTAGCGCAACGGCGGGCGGGGGCTGCCTGGCGCTTCGCTCCCCTTCCCCCCCAGCCCCCCATGTGGAGGAAACGCCACGGGGTCGGCGCGGAGCCCGGCGCAGGTAGGGGCTGGGAAGCGGGCCCCGGGGGCGCAGCGGCGGGGCCTGCAGGGGCGGGATGAGCTGGAGGGGTTGGGGGGGTGTATTGGTTGCCAGCGGGGGGCTATGGGGAGAGGTTTTTGTAGGGAATGCTATGGGGGTGTGTGTAAGGAGCTGGGGGGGGGGTTGGTGGTGCGGGGGCTGTGGGGCATGGGTGGTGGGGCTGTGTTGTGGGGCTGTATTGGTTGCCAGCGGGGGGCTATGGGGAGAGGCTTTGGTAGGAAATGCTATGGGGGTGGGGGTGTAAGGGGCTGGGGGGGTTGGTGGTGCGAGGGCTGGGGGGGTTGGGTGGTGGTGCTGTGTTGTGAGGCTGTTGGGGGGCTGGGAGGGTGTATTGGTTGCCGGGAGGGGCTATGGGGAGAGGTTTTTGTAGGGAATGCTATTGTGGGGGGTGTAAGGGGCTGGGGGGGTTGTTGGTGGGATGGTGTTTTGAGGGTATGTTGGGGGGCCTGTAGGTGGTTATGTGGGGGTTGGGTATTGGTTATTTTAGGGTTATGGAGTGGTCATGTAGGGGATATTTTGGGGTCTGAAGGGAGTTATGGGGGGTTGTTGGTGGTATTTTGAGGGTTCTGTAAGAGGTTACAGGAGAGCTGGGGAGGGAGTATTAGTTGCCTGTAGGAGGCTGTGGGCATGTTGGTTCTGGGGTGGTAGTAGGTTTGTAGGGGATGTTATGGGGGCTGGAGGGGGTTATTGGGCAGGTTTGGGTGCGAGGGCGGTGTTCAGAAACTTGTAAGGGAATGTTATCGGCAGAACTTGCCTAGTGATGGATTTTTCAGTTCTCTGGCAATTCTGAAAAAATCGTTAATCTTGTTTGGGGTTGAACTGAAAACAAATTGTTTAGAATTTTTTTGGCATATAAAAAAACAGGAAACATTTCTAGTTGGGTCGAATTAAACATTTTTTTCAAGCCAACTCATATTTTTTTGTTTTGATTTTAGGCATTTTGTTAAAAGGATGACTATTCACAAAACAGGGGAGGGGGAGATTGAGGAGGTGGTGGTGGCTGGTGGTGCTCTCCTTATAAATTACTTGGGATGTGGGAGACCCAAGTTCTATTCCGCCCTCCCTCTGATATGGAGAAGTGATTTGAATTTGGGTTGGCTACATTGTAGAGAGTGCCCTAACCACTGGGCTGGATGTTCTGGTGTGGGTCTCTCTCCTGTTAAAGCTGTTTCACTCTGTTTAAATAAACAGTCCTTAAATTAGGGATTGAACTAGGATCTCCCATATCCTGTGTGAGTGCCCTAGACTCCCGGGCTATAGAGGCATTCTCATTCTCTTTCCCTGGTCCAATTGTTCATTGTCAGTCATAATGACAGTGGGCCAGGGAAGTGGAATGACGCTCTGGCTCCAGGGGGGTTAGGGCATTCACCCAGGATGTGGGAGACCCAAATTCAATCACTACTCCAATGATTGATTATCTAGATTGAGGCCCCCCCGAATATCCAGCACAGTAGGTAGGGCACTCTGCTACAGTCCCAGGTGAGTACACTAACCATTGGACTAAACTTTATAAAAGAGGCACCCCCCCACCCCTTCATTCAACTGTTTTGTGACTCCAACCTGCAAAAAATGACGTTTTGGTAATGTCAAAACAGTTTTGACCAAACCAAAAAAAAAAAGAAAATATCTGTTGAATTTGACACGAATTCACTAATCGTTTTGGGTCAGCTGAAATATTTTCCCCCAGCTGCTCTAGTTACAGTTTGTTGGGAAGGTTTTGGTGCTGTGAGGTGGTGGGAGAGTTTGTAGGGGATGTTACTGGGTTTATATGGGGTTATGGAAGTGTTGTGTGGGGTCTGTTGGGTTAGGGAAGGACTGTAGAGGGTTACTGAAGAAGTTTTGATGTTGGTGACTAATAATGAAGGTTTGGAGATTTCGGAAATGGGGTAGTGTTGGGGTACTTAGTAAGGCGGGGAGAAGAGGAGCGTTCTTAGAAGGGATGGGTTGCGGGGGATTTGGTTTTTGAGAGGGCAGTTTGTGAGAAGTGGTTTATTTTGTTCAGAGGAAGGGAAAATCCTGTTTATGGGGTAAATTTACCTCTTTAAATAGATCAAGTTCTCGGCTGTACCGTCCCTGGTACCTGCTATATTCAATCACACAAACTGGAACTAGCTGTGGGGTCTTCTAACCCCCATGTTTGCTATTGTAAGTGACCAAGGTGCATAGCTGGAACATGTGCAGTTGAATGGGTGATGGCGCAGTAGGGGGCTGCCTTAGGTGGCCACAAAACCCCAAAGTACCAGTACTGTGGACATATTGTACTGAATAAGAGTTTCTCATTTAAATTGTGGAAGCTGCAGCAAGCTTGATTTGGGGTTCTATTGCCAGCCAGGAGTGAGTGGGTGGAACAAGTAGGCTATATAATTGCCTCTGCTGCATGCTTTCCCATTAAAATAAATAAAATCCTATTCTGTTGCATCATTTCTCTCTCTGTCATGTGGTCTGATGCTCTAAATTGGGTTGAGGATCTACTAGATTCACAGCTGTCAAATTGAAAGAGATTAAATGGATTTCAAAATGAAAGAGAAATTTGCAAAACCGTTTTCCGTAAAAGATAGCAAAACTTTAAAAACTGCCTTTAATCTAGAGTGAGGAAGGCTTTCTCCAAATGATAGACGTGCTAAGATTGTGGAGGTGAGTCTGTAACGGATGTGAGTCTTTCTCAGCACTATTTTTGAGATGAGAAATTTTTTTTGGCTTATGTTGTTTTGGGTTTCCCCTGAAATATGTATGTTTGCATTTGAGTGTATGGTTGGTGTGTATTTTTGCAGCTGTAATTTGAAGCAGTAAAGAGGCAGAGTGGAAAGAAATAGCTTCTTCTGCTATTAAAACACATTTCCCTGACTCTGCCCCTCTTTAATAGTCAGGGCCAGCCTTACAAAGCCTCGTGATGTGGGGAGCCACTCAGGGTGCTGTAGTCAGGTGAGTGCTGTCTGAATGCTGCAAGCTGGTGGGCCTAGGCTGCTGGAGCAGGGTGAGTGTGGGTGAACCCGGGGCTGGAGCCCCTGGGCAGGCGGTGGGCAATGCTGCCCTGAGCTGCCAGCCTGGTGGGGAGGCACAGGCAGCAGGGCTCACCCCTGCAGAGCCAGTGGGCTAGCCCCTGGGTCCCCCCTTCCTGTGGGTATGTTCATGCACCCGCTCTCCTGCTGGGTGTTCAGGGGGTGCATAGCCAGGGGAGCCCCGGACTCCTTCCTGTTCAGCCCGGCCGGGCTCTGCAGCCAGGAGCTGGCCCTTTTGCTTGGAGCCCCACGCTGCTGTTCTCAAACTCAAAGAAAGGGCGCCAAAATACAAGTTTGCCCGGGGCTCCATTTTCCCTAAGGCTGGCCCTGTTAAAAGTACTCCAGGAAGATAGTAATTCTGCTTATCTTCTGCATTTTGCCATTCTAACTTATAGTTGTAAAATGCTACTTTAGACCTCTAAATATGTGGGGGGAAAAATGTTTAAGAATTTCTTTTGGGAAAACAACCTTTTCCTTCCTGGATGATTATTTCTGTTGTTTGAACTCAGAAGTTGTAAGGGTGATCAAAATGTGTGTGTGCTTCTTTATTTTGCCACATTTAAAGAGATATTGTAAAGATTAGAAATCTATTTGTGTGTTGCAAATGGAAATTTAGGTTAATAAAAATGAACATTTAAAACATCTAATTTGCTTAACTATTCATTTGGGTTTTTAATTTATATTTCTCTCTGGACAGTGAACATAGACTATGACTTCAATTTCAGGCTCTTACATGCTGAGACTTAGTGTTTGGGCTGCAGATACTACAAGGGAATATTTTTGTTTAAAATGCTTTCTGTTGGACTTAAATAAGAGAGATAACGGAAATGTTTCTCTTGGTCTTAGCTTTTGTAAAAACGTATTTTATGTACTATGAGCTAAATTCTGATGATGACACTCTAAACTTAAACTAGCCCTGGACTTAGGTCTCCAATTATACGTGGTGTCTTTGACATAGTTGAATAAATTTGGTTCACAAGTAAACTGTCCACAATGTTAACATCTCCAATGTTAACTCAAGCACAGCATTCACACCAACCTAAGATTCTTTAAGTAAAGTCTGTTGGTAAAATATTTATCTTAAGGAAGGTTGTGTCTCCCATGGGAGTTCGAAGAATTGAGTGTGGGTTTTGGTAGTGGTTGTAGGTTGGAAGTGAAAGCAGGTTTGTCTTGGCTTTTACGCTAGAAATAACAGATGTCCGGAGAATATTGTTTAGCTGAAAGTTGAGTTGAGGACACATGTTCAGTACTGTTTCAGCAATCAGAAATGGTACCGAACCTCTTCTACAATTTTGTGAAGCCCTTATTTCGTGTAATGTGATAGAAACGATTTTAAAAAAGCATTCCTTTTCTTAGGTGTCATCTATGCATGTTTTATTAAACAGATAAGGTGAGCGTCCCAACATGTGGTTCATGTGCACAGGTATCTGTAACCAGGAGTCCTAGGGTCTTGACTACACAGAAATAGTTTTTTGGTATAAACCAAGGTATGGTGGTGGTAATTAAAAAATACACTCATAATTTTACAAAATAGAACACGTTATTTTTCTTCCTTTTTAACTTTATGCAAAAAGCCCTGCAGATTCAACACCTCCTGTTGCTTAAACTTCTACACCAGAATTTCATCATCCCTAATCATGAGCAAAGGTGGCGTTTCCATTTTCTAGAAAATTTTGACATCTTTTCTGCAAATTATTTTTATTTTTTATTGATTTGATTTTTTCCAAATACAACAAATACACCAACATACTATTTTCTTTTATAAAATGATTGTTTCTTGCCTCTGAAAAAGGAAGTGGACCAGTGCATTTAGAAAAAGGGAGGACTTTACACTGAGTGTTCTCTTTCCTGTATTATTGACTTAGGCTCTGTGGTGTTATATTCATATGTTTCTTTTAATAAAGTCTGATAGTGGCATATAGAAAACTTTCTGGGAAATGGAGATGCTCATACACCAAAAAGAATGGGTAGTAAGTGAGAAATGGAGGAAGAAAAAAGAATTGTGCCTTCACCTCTCTGAGTAACTTCCAGGGTTGGGATTCCAACCAAGCTGCTGCCCTTGAACTGCATTGCTTCCCCTCCAACTTTCGTTCTGACTACTTGGCGTCTTGGAACTTTTCAAGACTTGTAGCCGCATATAATGAAAATAGGCTTGGCACAGTTTGATTTTTTGTTTTGTAATTTTGATTGATATTATCAATGTTTATTTTTAAGTATTTTTTATTTTTATCCGTTTAAATGTTCACAATTGTGCAAAATTATGGGTTTTAAGCATTTTCTTCAATTTTTATCAAATTAAATTTTCACAGTTGCGGAGAATTATGTGGGGTGTCAGACAATAGTTATTTAATGACTAGATGTTGAGATTCAGAAAGTTAAAGCTTTATAACTGTTAAATCAAAAATTGTCAACATCACATGTCAAAATATACAAAGTAACTATCTTTAAATCAAACTCTAGTTCTTCAGCAGCATTTTTCTTTCTTTGCCTATCTGTAAATCTGGATGATCATCTATGGAAATATTTTTAATTGGTTTGTGTGCATACAGTGAAGGCAACATTTACCAACTATTGGAAATAATTTCTTTAATAAGTTTATTAAGGTTTACCATGACTCAGTTTCCACACAAGCATTCATTTATTTGTCCAGAGGTCAGTTGGTGTTGGTTACATCCAAAATTACAAATACAAGCATATATGCACTTCTATACCACTTTCTAGCAACAATACAGTTATAAACATTGGCCAGCTACTCTTAACAGGATCAGGCCCAGGACATGCCTTTCCATCATGGCATGACTCCAGAGGGGTAAGGAAAAGCTCTGTCAAAGAGACTCCTAGAAAACTTTGCTTCTTATACACTATAATAAACAAGTGGTGTCACTGCTTGTTATTGGACCTTTGCAGAAGCCAGATGAGGGAGTTTTAAGACTGAACACTGTACCTGATATCCAGTTAACCATGTTTTCTGTGTTTCCATTACCTCAGCTCAACCTTAAATAAGATAATGCTGGTATTTCAAGGATCACTACAAGTTTAACACAAACAACTCTTCTTTCTCATGATTTCATTATATGTGGTCACATGCTTTTGGTTTTATCACCTGTGCTAATATTCAAACTCAATTTAAAACCATAGTTTACGCAGTTCTAATGTGGGCCTATATTCCTACACTAACAGTTTCCAGTAAAAATCTAATTCTTCCAAGCCTAATGTTAAAGAACAAAGAGATACCTGCACTTAAAACAAAAATAGATCTGCAACTAGGATCCTTGATTTCAAAAGGCCAAACTTTAAAAAATTAAGGGAATTAGTTAGGGAAGTAGACTGGACCACAACTATCTGAAGCCTGCATCCCAAGCAAGGGGAAAAAAGTCATAGGGAAGAGTTGTAGGCCAAACTGGATGAGCGAGCATCTCAAAAGAGGTTATTAAGAGAAAGCAGAAAGCCTATAAGGAATGGAAGATGGGAAGGAAGGAAAGCTAGCTCTTGGAAATCAGAAAGAGTAGAGAAAAGTGAGAACTGCCAAAAGCCAAGCAGAGTTGGACCTTGCAAAGAAAATTAAAACACATAGTTAAAGGTTCTATAGCCATTTAAATAAAAAGAAAACAAGGAAAGAAGAAGTGGGACCACTAAGCACTGAGGATAGGGTGAGATTAAGGATAATCTAGGCATGACCGAACACCTAAATGAATACCTTGCCTCAATTTTTAATAAGGCTAGTGTAGAATTTAGGGGTAGCGACAGGGTGGCTATTGGAATGAAGATATGGAAGTAGAAATTACCACATCTGAGGTGGAAGTCAAACTCAAACATCTTAATGGGACTAAATTGGGGGCCCCAGATAATCTCCATCCAAGAATATTAGAGGAACTGGCACATGAAACTACAAGCCGAATAGCAAGGATTTTTAAAGAATCTGTAAACTTGGCGGACATACCCTATGACGAGAGAATTGCTAATACAGTCCCTATTTTCAAGAAAGGGGAAGAAAGTGATCTGGGAAACTACAGGCCTGCAAGTAATTTGTTCCAAGACCTCAGCTGTATGGAAGGTCTTGAAGCAAATTTTGAAAGAGAATGTAGTTAAGGATATAGAGATAAACGGGAATTTGGATGAAATACAACATAGTTTTACAATAGGTAGTGTGTCCAACTCTACAATAGATGAACGTGATCTGCTTCTTTGAGAAGATAGCTGATTTTTTTAGACAAAGGAAATGCAGTAGATCTCATGGACCTGGATTTCAGTAAGGCATTTGATACAGTTCCACATGGCAAATTTAGTTAAATTGGAGAAGATGGGGATTAATATGAGAATTGAAAGGTGGGTAAGGGACTGGATAAAGGGGAGACTACAGTGCGTCATGCTGAAAGGAGTTTAAGAAAGATTAATTCAAACTGGAACAGGTGCAGAGAAGGGCTATTAGGATGATCTGATAAATGGAAAACCTACCTTATGAAAGGAGACACTAAGAGCTTGGCTTGTTTAGCCTAACCAAAAGAAGGCTGAAGGGAGATATGATTGCTCTCTATAAATACATCAGAGGGATAAATACCAGAGCGGGAGAGGAGTTATTTAAGTTGGGTGCCAAAGTGGACAGAAGAACAAATGGATATAAACTGGCTATCAACAAGTTTAGGCTTGAAATAGACAAAGGTTTCTAACCATCAGAGGAGTGAAGTTCTGGAACAGCCTTCCAAGGGGAGCAGTGGGGCAAAAAAACCTAACCGGCTTCAAGACCTATAGTTAAAGTTACCTACTTTTTCCAGTATAGACCTTGTTTTCAGTCGCTTATATGTTTGCCAAACTTAAACCATTGAGGATGAATTTTTCCATGCTGGTTTGCCTCAGGTGGATTTTTTTAAAAATAATCAGTAAAAAAGGCTCTGCCATTGCTCAGAATGAGGTTAGGGGAAAATATGTTGTTTTTCACTGTCAAGGCTCTTTCCCCACTCTGAACTCTAGGGTACAGATGTGGGGACCTGCATGAAAGACCCCCCTAAGCTTATTCTTACCAGCTTAGATTAAAAACTTCCCCAAGGTACAAACTTTGCCTTGTCCTTGAACCGTATGCTGCCACCACCAAGCATTTTAAACAAAGAACAGGGAAAGAGGCCACTTGGAGACGTCTTCCCCCAAAATATCCCCCCAAGCCCTATACCCGCTTTCCTGGGGAAGGCTTGGTAAGAATCCTCACCAATTGGTACAGGTGAACACAGACCCAAACCCCTGGATCTTAAGAACAGTGAAAAATCAATCAGGTTTGTTAGGGGGCTTATTCCTTCACCCACTTACTTCCCTGGTCCTTCTCGCATGAATAGAGAACAACCATACCCGAAGTCCAAAGGTGCAAACAATTCAATGTTTATTGGGGTGAACTTCTAGCATGATTCCAGTTTCCTTCCTTAGTATCCTCCTTCCCAGCTCTGACACCACAGAGCCTTACACCTGTGTCCCTGTTCCCATTCCTACCCTTAGCCAAACATGATTCCAACTTCCTTACTCCCATTCCCTGTTCCCATTTCCCCCTTTAGCAAAACATGATTCCAATTTTCTTACCCCCATTCCCTGTTCCCATATCCCCCACCCACCCCCTCCCACCCACACCCACTCACTTCCTCATTGACTACAGATTATATAGTAAAACTTGAGTTCTGCTTAGCTATACCTTAACCAATCATTTTCCTGAAATTTAACTAACCAATCCTAACATATTGTAACATGATTATGTAACCAATTATATCTCACCACCTTAATTAGTTTACACCCAGCAAAATTAATTATACAGCAGACAGGAACAATCACAGAACCAGACAGAGATTATACAGACAAACAATAGCAAAGTGGGAACTATAATGACAAAACAATACAGAAGTGAGGATTTCACATCCCAGCTATTGATAAGTGAGTTCTTGCCAGACAGGATGCTATCAAACTAAGTTTCCTTTTACATTTTCTAGGCACTTCCCTTTCTCTGGAGGTGATAGGAATACAATCCTGTCCTGATAGTGCCTAACAGCCCAATAGCACCTTCTTTCAATGTGACTAGTCTGGAATGTGCGGATGTGACTGTTCATTTCCTAGCTTATGGCTGCCTCTGCTGCTCAGCCAAAGGCCTTAGCCTAAGAACAGGGCCTTAGACTGTCACAGTAAGAGAAGGCCCTTACACCAGCAGACAGTGATTTTGATTCTTTCTTTTATACCTCTAGAACTAGCCAAGTGATAAGAATACACCTAAATTCTTAAAGTACAGGCCTTTGCAGACAGGCCTGAATATCTATATCCTAACAAGGTTCTTAAAAGAAGAATTTTAATTAAAGAAAAGGTAAAAGAATCACCTCTGTAAAATCAGGATGGTAAATGCCTTACAGGATAATCAGATTCACAACATAGAGAATCCCTCTAGGCAAAACCTTAAGTTACAAAAAGGCACAAAAACAGGAGTATACATTCCATTCAGCACAGCTATTTTACCAGCCATTAAACAAAAGAAAATCTAACGCATTTCTAGCTAGATTGCTTACTAACTTAAGGAGTTATGAAGAGCATTCCTGATCTGTTCCTGGCAAAAGCATCCCACAGAAAGACAGACCCTTTGTCCCCCCCTCCGCCCCCCCAGCTTTGAAAGTATCTTGTCTCCTCATTGGTCATTTTGGGTCAGGTGCCAATGAGGTTTTTCTGAGCTGCTTAACCCTTTACAGGTGAAAGGGTTTTGCCTCTGGCCAGGAGGGATTTTATAGTTCTGTATACAGAAAGGTGGTTACCCTTCCCTTTATATTTACGACAACATAAAGAAGAGTGCTCAAACTGGCTGGTATTCTTACAAAGCACATGAGGAAAGAGCTCTGAATCTGTTTACCTCCTCCCACAGCCATTTCAAACTGCATAAGTAAATCACTGTTGTACAGTCAGTATAGTCAGCAGATATTTGAGGAGCAAAGTAAAAACATTTCTAGCTGAGGATGCTTCAATTTGCTGAGTACTCTTGTCTTCCCACTGAGTTATGTGAGAATATTTTTTGTTTAAATGTGAAATAGATCCAAGAGCTATGTGTGAAGATATTTTGTGAGGAAGGATGGTCCAGTGGTTAGGACACTAGTCTATAATCTGGGAGGCATAGGTTCAATTTTCTGCTCTGCCACAGATTTCCAGTGTGACCTTGGGCAAGTCATTTACCTTCTCTGTGCTTCAGTTCTCCATCAGTAAAACGGGGATAATAGCACTCCCCCCAGCTCACTGTGGTAGTGTGAAGATTACTATATTAAATAATGTGAAGTGCTCTGGAGTCTGTTCATGAAAAATGTTATATAAGACCATGGCATAATTATTATCATCATTTGTTATCATGGGCGGCAGGTATAATAGACCAGAGAAGGCTCTGCCTTTCCTGGCTGCAGCTGCTGTTGTGGGATGCTGGGCTGGGGCGTCTGTGGCAGAGCAGACTGGGGCTGCTTGGGTTGGTCGGCCGGCTTGAGCCGCCCCGGGGCTCCTGTGGTGGGGGTAGGTGGCTAGGGGTTCTGGCAGCCAGGGGCTTCTCTCTTCTTTTTAAGAGACTGATGATAGTAAGTACATTTTTTAACATAAAACATCAATACCAGAATCAGAAACTGCACAAGATTCTGTAATAGAATTTTCATCCATGGAAAATCAGTTTGTAAAAACCCACAAATTAAGAAAGATTTATCTTGAAGACAGTTTTTGAATATTTTCAGTCTCTTAATACTCAAATTGGCTAAACAGGGGAGACTGAGCACTTCACCAGCATACAGACGTGTTGCAAAATGATACCCGCAGTGTGTAAATGCAGTTAAACAGCACAGCGTTTTCACATCCAAGCAAAATAGCAGCAGAATCTTTGAGAAATAACGTAGAATAGGGAAAATTACACTTGTGTAGGAGACACAATTTATCTTTAAGAAACAGAAAACACTAAGCCACTCCAGAGGAGGAGGCCAATTTTTATTAATAGTTTTTGAGGTCAGAAAGCACCATTATGACTGTCTAGGCTGATTTTCTGCATCAATCCTGTAATTTTCTGGTTGAGCTACAGTGTTCCTTAGAAAGGCATCCATTCTTTATTTTAAAGAGTTCAAGTGACTGAGTTGCTCCAGTGGTCTGTTGTTCTCATTGTTAAAAAATTGTGCCTTGTTTCTAGTCTGAATTTGTCTGGCCTCAGCCTCCAGTTTTTGGATCTTATTATGCCCTCTTCTACTAGATTTAAGGAGTCCTTAACTATCACAGATATTCTCCCCATATAGGTTCCTATAGACTGTGATCAAGTTACCTGTTAAGCTGCTCTTGGATAAACTAAAATATTTATCTGTATTTTAGATAACACTGCTTTCTTATAAATCCATTGAAACCTACTCTTCGGTTTACCCTCCGTTTAGACATTCTTTTCGAAACTTGGTCATTTAATACATCACACCTGCCCTGTCTCTACAGGGGCTCCCTACTTTAAATATTTTATTACTTTCTTGTATGTTGTCATTGATGTATGTAATGCTGAATAGAATTTAGAGATACAATAATTGTCTTGGATAGGAGATCGGGCTTGTGTGTGTGTAATATATAAAGTGTAAATGTAGACTATAGTCAGTTATTCTGTTCTATGATAGCTTTATACAACTTCTGTGTAATGTAATTCATATAGTTCAAAATGTTGCATTTCCTATAATTTAAACTCGCATGAAATCTATGCTTTGTAAATAGTAACACTTGTATATTTTTAGAATTGCTTCCTAGCAATACAGTTGAGAGTTGATTGGGATGAATTCATACATTCATTGCAACCCACTGGGATGAAGTGATTCTCAACAATACAGAAATTTAAAACTGCGATTCACCATTGACAACAGGGTAAACAAAACCACGGATCTATTCCAGGAAACTTTCCACTTTAATTGCTCATAGTAATTGAATGCCTTCAGAAGCTTTTTGAATGCATAGCAACAGGATTCTTATTTAAAGTGGTGTGTTTTTCTTTACAGCAATGCTGAGTGATGAAGATAATTGTGTGAAGTTGAAAAGTGATCAACCAAAGCTGGTCACACATGAAGATGAAAAGACCAAGCTGGTTTTTAAAAGGTACTCTCAAGTAAGTGTGTCTCTGTCATGATAAATTAGATTTAAATTGCTGTTTAATCAAACATGCTGCAGGGTGTAAGCACTGAAGATACCTCAGTGATGTGTGGTATAAAAGCCTAGGGAATGGGATCATCACATCTGCCAAAGGGAGTTAAGCACCCAATCACATTGAGATCCAATGGAAGTTGGGTGCCTGTGTCATTTTTTTCAAGATGCCATCCTCTGTCTCTCTTTGTATATATAATATACACAGCCCATTTCCCCACCTCCCAATAAGAATTTAGCAGCAAGCCCTGGAATATCAGTTTTATTTTGTGTCCAATAAATCATCTTGCCAAGACGCTTCCATAGTGTGGTACTTGATGAAAATAGAGTACAGTGGAAATGCATTGTAGATCACTGAATTTTCCCATTGTTCATTTACTTGCTAAACACAATTGTTTTAAAAAATATTGCACCAAAAATGTTTGTCCTTTGTAGTTAGTTCTAATTTGATAATACTTTATAGCTAGTAGTATATTAGTATAAATGCTAAATTATATAAAAAATAAAGATATATATTTGTATTAAGGCACATCATCACAGTGTGGGCCATTAAATCTTTGTGAAGTGTGGAGAACCTGCCAGTGTTTTTATAGCTTACTAGCGTGTGGATTAGCAAACTTCGCTTTTCACATAGAACTTATTAAAATAGCTGTCTGGCTGGCATATACTGAATAGGTTTATGTCAAAGACAGTCAAATGGGAGCTGGGTGCTCAGCACTTCTAACAATCTAGGTATTATTTAGGATGCCTAATATAGACTTCAGAGCTTAACTTTAGTCACTCATTTGTGAAAATCTTGGCTTTACTGTATATTTACTTCTGACATGCAGAAACCAAATATACAGTCATTAATTTATTAAAAATTATCTACGCTACTGTAAGTGACTGACAACTAATATTTATTTATTGTGTATAAAAATCCATAAATTGTAATGGTTGGCTTTTGTTCCATAGGAATAAATGAACAACTAAACCTCAAAAATCAATAACCAGATTTCCTAATAACAAGAAATTATTCAAATTAACTAACAAGAACGATATGCATTTGTAACGGTCAATTTAAAAATATTTTTATTCTTTATCGTATAAGTGTTTCTAAGATATCAATGACCAAATAGCATTTTTTGGTTTTGTGTTTTAACATGACAAAACAGGCTATTGACATTGTAACATTACTGTTATACAATAGTCTTTGTCAGAAAGTACTTAATTAACATTATTTATTCTGTTCTGGGTAAAAATATATTAAAAAATCATGAGTTCTTAGGAAAATGCACTTTTTATAGCTGAGTATTGGCAAGGACTCCATCAGTCTAAAACACCTTGGCTGTGCCTTCTCAGAAGCAGTAGCAGGTGAATTGAAACTTTTTTGCAGCAATAATGATATAAAATCAATTTTTTGTCTCCGTAGAACTTCTGTGGTGGGTTGTAAAATTCTGTGCAATTTTTGATTGACCTACATATGTCTAATTATAAAAAAACCCAAAAACCTCACGCAACACACTGCGTGTGCGTATAAGCAAAACTGACTAAATGTGTGACCTTGTTACTGTAGCTTTTGTTTTTCTCATCCCTTCTTCTCTATTGTGTATTACTCTATCTTGGCAGAATCTTGATTGTAAGCACTTTAATGAAGGGACATTGCTTGCTGCTTTGTATTTTTGTGTATTTTTTTTTTAATTGTAAAGCATCTGGCACACTCCAGGATTCTGTAGCTTTAAAATAAAAGACAAATGCAACACATACACTTATGGTACATTTGAATAAGCTGAGTTTCCAAAAAAAAGGATGCTGTTAAGTAGTGTAAAAGTGCTGGATGTTGCATTCACCTTGGAGGCTTAGTCCTCCATTAGCTGCATTTCATGTGAACTAACGCTTAAGTCAAGGTTGTTCTTTGAGTAATGGTCCCTATCTGGATTCCAGACGCAGGTGCACATGCGTGCCATGTGCTGGTGCCGGAACTGATCAGAGTAGTGTCCATTGACCCACACGTGCTTTGTGTGTCAACTGTGTGGTATGTCTGAGGCGGTAAGAGGCTGTGCGGGTTGACGCCACTACAGTTCCCTCTTACTGCCGCGTGGCCAGAGTTGGAACCCCTGCCAAGAGAACTGCTCTTTGTTTCTGCTGTATATGGTGGTTGTCCGTGAGTTTTTAGTAGTTAGTTAATTTTCCTTGGACTTCTCCCCTTCAGGAGAGAACCCCTTCAGGGGTTTCTTTCTTCCTGGCCTGGGGACTATGCCCCAACAAACCAGCTTCAAGAACTGTGACTTGTGCCCTCGCTACTTTTTCAGTGAGAGGCGAGCACATTCGTTGCCTTTACTGCCTTGTACTGTTTCTCGTTACCCGGACTCGAGCAGCTTGTGAACCTTACCTCCGCAAATATCTGATGGAGGAGCAATGCACCCACGTGCATAACCGGACATGGCTCCACCAGATCTGCTGGAACAGTGATTGACACCGGTGGTGAGCGCTTCACTGGGCCCCTCCCCTGCAGCACTGCCGCACCTGCCGAAACCCCACTGCATGCACAAGAAGCATGAGCGTAAGAGCGGTTACCCGATGGGTCAGCTTCTAAATGCAGTGTTACCTCCCCGAGCCGTGCTAGGTCAGGCAAGAAGTCGTGTGCAGCTGTGGATGCTCCTGCTCCAAAAGCCGTTGTACGCCACTGGCACTGTCTTCTGCTTCGGCACCTGGGCCACCTCCTTCGCCCTCGGCGCGGTCGACACCGCCAGGACCTTCTGGCCTGTCCCACCCAGTCCTGTGCACTCTGGCATGCTTATCACCCCTGATGCCGTCAGATTAGCTCATGCTGCCTTTCGTTGGCTCTCCGCCACGCTCTGGACCCCTGCCTGTTCCGAGACTCCTCTCTCCAGCGGACGAGCCCCTCCTGCTCCAACCCGAGCCCTTTCCACCTCACGGCCTGGTATTTGGATAGGGCTCGCATGTAGACCAGGCTTGTTCTGACCCCATCTAAGACACCCTCACTGAAATGGCTAAGTGGCACCGCTTCAGCTCATGGGCACACTGCCATCACATCTTTCCAGGCTCTGTCTCCATTCCTGTTCTTCTGGACTACCTCTGTCATCTCTGCCAGTCAGGCCTCGCTCACTTCTCTGTCTGCATCCACCTGGAGGCACTCAGTGCCTTTCTTCCTCCTGTGGATGGCTTCTCCGTTTTCACCAATCCGATAACCTCCCGCTTCCTCTGCAGCCTTCTCAATGCTTTTCCCCTAGTACGAAGGCCTATCCCCTCTTGGCTTCAGAATCTGGTTCTCTCTGTCCTCACCAAGCCACCCTTTGAACCCCTCGTCACTTGCTCTTTCTCCCATCTTTCCACGAAGGTGATCTTCTTAGTGGCTATCACCTCCGCATAATGCGTCAGCAAACTGGCCGCCATGATGGCGGATCTGCCATTTACCATCTTCCATAAAGACAGGGTCTCCTTACATCTTTACCCTGAGTTCCTGCCCACGGTGACTTCCTCCTTCCACCTCAACCAGAGTACACACCTTCTGGTCTTCTACCCTAAGCCATGCGCCTCCCCCATGGAGTGCATATTCCACTCCCTTGATGTCTGCCGAGCATTAGCCTTTTATCTCTACCACACCCGTGACTTCCGAGTGGCCCATTGGCTCCTCATCGCCATCACAGAGTGCTGTCGGAGTTGCACCCTTTCTTCCCAATGCCTCTCCAAATGGATCTCCCGTTGCATCATAACCACTCCACATGGGCGTGTGCAACCCTGTTGGCTTTCCTTGCGGATGTTCCGTGGCAATAGATATGTCAGGCAGCTCCTTGGTCCTCTGTCTACACCTTTTCCTCTCACTATGCCATTGCCCCCTCAACGATGATGGATGCAGCAGCTGGTCATGCTGTCCTGCAGACTTGGTCTTCTCGAGAGCCCTCATGCCTGCTTCCCTACTGACCGCTGCTCGCTACTCTCCTGCGTTTGGAATCCTGACATAGGGACCATCACTCGAAGAAGAAAAGGTTATTTACTGTAACTGGAGGTTCTTCAAGAGGTGTGGTCCCTATCTGGATTCCAATCCCGCCCTTGTTCTCCTATGCTCCGGGCTCCATTTGCTTCCTGGTCCGAGGGAACTGGAGGGGTGTCAGCCTCTTAAACCCTTGGATGCGCCACATGGTTGAGGCATGTGCAGGTCAACAGAGACTACTATGAACAGTTCTGGCTCCAGTGCATGGCGTGCATGTGCACCTGTGTTTGGAATCCAGGTAGGGACCACACATCTCGAAGAACCTCCAGTTACAGTAAGTAACCTTCTCTCATTCTTTAATCCCATGCTTTGTGAGGTTAGAGGCCGGACAATCACATGCCATCATATGTTCGCAGCACAAAAGACATCTGTTCTTTATAGTTTATTTTAATCCCTTTCGGAACAAGGGAATAAATATTAATAAACATTGTCTATTAACATTCTTACGGAGTAGTCCCCATTAGGGGAACTAGCACTGGGGACGGGGGGAGCATAAAGTCATAACTGTTTAATAGTAACAATTTATAATTACTCTCTCCGACGTCCCAAATTAAAGGTACAGCTTTGGCTTGTGTCATAGAATCGTAGAATCACAGAATATCAGGGTTGGAAGGGACCTCAGGAGGTCATCTAGTCCAACCCCCTGCTCAAAGCAGGACCAATCCCCAATTAAATTATCCCAGCCAGTGTCTGTGGGGAAGGGATGGTAGTGGAACAAGAGGACAGAAACTATTGTTTAAAATACTTTCAAATAAATATTTAAAGTGTACTATAGCTAGGGCCCTACCAAATTCATGGCCATGAAAAATGCGTCCGAGACCGTGAAATCTGGTCTCCCACGTGAAATCTGGTCTTTAGTGTGCTTTTACCTTGTACTATACGGATTTCACAGGGAAGATCAGCATTTCTCAAATTGAGGGGCCTGACTCACAAGGGAGTTGCAGGGAGTGTCAAGGTTATTTTAGGGGGGTCACCAAAAATATTGCCACCCTTACTTCTGCACTGTCTTCAGTTCTGGGCAGCAGGAGAGCGGTGGCTGTTAGCCAGGCAGCCGGCTCTGAAGGTTGCGTCCTGCCAGCAGCAGCACAGAAGTAAGGGTACCATACCATGCCATCCTTTATTCGGCGCTGCTCTGGCGGTGGCTCTGCCTTCAGAGCTGGGCTCCTGGCCAGCAGCTGCTGCTCTCCCGCTGCCCAGCTCTGAAGCAGTGCCGCTGCCAGCAGCAGCACAGAAGTAAGGGTAGCAGGACCGCAACCCCCCCTACAATAACCTTGCAAGCCCCCCACAACTCCTTTATGGGTCAGGACCCCTAAAATTACAACCCTGTGAAATTTCAGATTTTAATAGCTGAAATCATGAAATTGACGATTTTTTTAAATCTTGTGACTGAATTTGGTAGGGCCCTAACTATAACGCTCCATCTGAGGTAACAGCGCTCAGCTGACTGGTAGTTCTTATTACTTATGTTGTTCAGATAGTAGTTCCCAGTAATAATACTCAACATTCACATAGCCCATTACCATGCTCAAACCACTGAGGAAAACCTGGATTAAAATGATTCTAGGAATGCTGGCTTTTTAATATAGGGCGGAAAGTTGGGTGTCTGGGTGTCTTTTTAAATTTATAAATCCTGCATTCTAGCCTTCCAAGTAACCTAAAATAGATCTGGTGGCCCTAGGTGGTGGTTTGAACACCCAGGTGTGGGATTTTAGCCTCTGAAGTTTTCAGATTGGGTTTTCAGCACCAAAAACATTTTAAGTATTTTTGACACTGAAAACCCAGTTTGCAACTGCACTCTTTACATAAGTAGTGTTTGTTTTGGCCATTTTTAAGAATGAAGCAAAACTATTCTTTTTAAAGAAAACAAAAAGTACTTTAGTGTTGTCCCAAAATTTACAGAGAGCAGCCTGTTGATATAGTCCAATTTGATGCAGGACACATCAAGGTCATTTAGTTTAAAGTAACCGCTACCAGTGCAGAACCACGCTACAAAGCCAAAGCATCCTTGAGCACCAGTCTCCATATTACAGTATTTATCCAAGTTAGTGCAAAAAGCTTTGAAGGGGCGAGGAAGAATGTGGCTTACAGCATTAGGACTGTGCAGTGTCTCAGTATGGGTTGCATTTAAGCATGCTTTTTTACAGTTTTTTTTAATTTTTTTGAACTTGCTCACATTTTATCAGCTTCACAAAGGAGTAGTTCGGAAATAACTGCACTGTTGGCAGTGGCCCACTGCTCTAAAAGTAATCACTGGCTCTTGTTCGTTTTAGACCTGTTATACTGCTTGCAGTCGTGGTGTACTTCCTTTATATCCTCAAGTTACGTTTTGGCCCTGAAGAATGTGACATGAAGAAAATGCACTATGTGGACCCTGAACGTGTAAAGGTTTGCTAGTCTTTATCTGTATCTAGCAAATGTTACTGATGTATTGTGTAGAGTTGGAAAGTTCACCGCAGGACCTGAAACTATGGAGTTGTAGGCTGAAGTCCTGCAATGCAGGCAGATGAATTTACTTTTCTATATGCTCCATTACCTGGACTGAGAGGCTGTTTTCAATTCTTATGCTTATGTAGGCAGTGAGACTTACACAGAGAAAATTATAGAGTTTTAGGAATAGAATTAACGAGGAAGAAAACAATGGTTTATGAAAGAGTAATGTTTGCCATCACAGATATGATACATAGTTTGAAAAAGTTTATGGAAGGTTGCAAGAAAAGGACTTAGATATGTATATAGAATTCTGTGGCCTGATTATCTTGCCAGTTGCATGCACAGAATGCCTTTGACCTTGCTGCAAGTTGCAGAATGGATGGGATGATTAGTCAGACTTAAAAACCAGCTTCTGTAGTGCCACACTGGAGAGTGTGAAGGCTTGGGAGTTGTTCTAAAAACTGAAACATTATGCTTGCTATTACACTGTAACACAAAGGTGCTGACTCTCACCCTGCATTGGGAAGAAGGAAGAATTTGGTATTCTGAACATCTGATTAGAAGTCTAAAACACCCTGAGCCTGCTTAAAATTTTTTGGTACCTGTAGGGTCTGTTCTGCACATCTGTGGAGTTCTTCTAATTGCAATTTTAAAAAACCTCCCCTTTTTCCATTTTTCTTTGTTCCCCTTTTTCTATAATCTTAACATCAGGCTTGCATTTTTGACTCTCCCACATATATCACACAAACATCTCTTTGTTTTCTACTTGCCTCTGTTCCTCCCCCCTCTCCATTTTGTTCTTGTTTTTATGATAAATCTTCTCATTTGTTGAGCAGTGATAAAATGGCATCTTTGCCTTTGGACTGTATTAAAGCTTCCCCCTCGTACCAGACCCCAATTTGCAGGTTCTACTCTCTAAAAATGTGCAGGAGGATCTTGTTTCAAAGAGACAGATGATCATTTATTTGGCAGGGGAAGATTCAGCTGAAAGCTGGTACTGTAGGTTTTTATATTGGTACTTCATCTTCATTTTAAGGAGAACTTTAGACCCTTCACTTCCAGGTGAACATTTTAAGCGTGGTTATAGTGGGATTTTTAAAATGACCATAAACATCTAAATTAAAATCAGTTCACAAGTCAAAATGCTGCAAGTCCTGTCTTGGATGTGACAGAGTTTTTCTTTCCAGCTTACATGTCTCTGGTAGTACAGTTTCTGCAATCAAAATTTAGCTGAAAAATTTGTTACTGATGGATAAGGCAGAGCAAAAACCATCTTCCTTTCCCATAGCTCTATTGGCCATGAACAAAAATAACCAGTCATTGCTTGAAAACGTTCAGGAAGCAGACAAGCTTTGTAAAAAGGTACCATTTTACATAGTAATTTTTCTGACTGCACCTGCACTCTAACTTACTCCTAAAGAAATCTTCCACCTGAAAGAGGTAAGTTATACTCTGAAACCTGCACTCTTGATAACCCCACAAACAGGAAGCTCTTTGTTTTAACTGACTAGTTTTAAATTTCCCACAGTTGGTGGTTCAGTTTGGTTTGTCTTTCTAAAACCTACATCTGCTAATTTACGGATGTCTATTGACCTCGTGGGAGGTTGCTTCAGACAGGAGATGCTATATTTATAATACTGAAATGTACTAGCTTGTATGACTTAAATTTTATATACCGTTTTGTTTCAGAGAGCACAAAAATATGCCAAACTCATACAGCAAGGAGAATGTCGACCTTCTTTTGTGAAGAAGGAGATGGACAGATTATTTGCTGAGAAGTACAGCGTGAACATATTTCCCTTTGTAAGAGAAGATATAAACAGACATGAAGCTGTGTTTAAATACAAACCCCCGTTTGGATTTCACAAGAACTCTGATAAACTTCAGAACCTCTTAAAACTCTTACCTGAGTATGACTTGCCCGAGAACTTGAAGTCAAAACACTGTAAGCGTTGTGTTGTTGTAGGAAGTGGTGGAATACTTCGTGGATTGGAGCTAGGCCATGTGCTGAATGAGTTTGATATTGTTATAAGGTGCATATTTCTCTTCTGTCTAAAGTTACAAAGTAATTTAACATTTGTGTTGTTTTCAAACAGCCTCTCTTTTTGAGAGGGGAAAGGGGAGTCTCAGACTCCATTTATTACTTAGTTTATGAAACTGAAAGTATTTTATTAATATTACTTGTCTTTACAATATTCAAAATATGGTGAATCAGATAAACTTACTCAAATTCAGACTGCAGGGACCAGGAATATATCATTATTTCAGTGTGCTCCAGACCAGTGGTTTTCAACCTTTTTTGGACCAGGTCCCATTTGTAAACATTGATGGCCAGTCTCAATCCAGTAAATAGAAAGTAGAAAATGCACATATTTTGGCCCCAAAATACTTATTACCCACTGTATGTAACAACAACACCAATAATAACAATAACAGTAATAAAAAGTTAAAGCAGCTCAATATCCAGAAAGTTAAAGGCAGAAATCAACATTAACAGGAACACATTAACAGTATAATAAATTCTAGGTTCCACTTAATGAGAAACTTGAGCTTGCTTCTCTTTGACAAGTTTATCAAAGTTTGGTGTAATTTTAGTCAGCACAATCTGAAGGTTGTGTTCAACATCCAGTCTATTCCTGCTTTTATTCTTCAGTTGAGTCAAGGCAGAGAATCCAGCTTTGCACAAGTATGTTGTACTGAAAGGCAAAAGGACTGGCAAGCAGGACATTCTCCAACAGCAGCACTGCACCAAAACTGAGGAATGCTCATTTCAGTATATTTTCTCTATAGATTGCGAATGCAAGATAACTTGACCAGCTGAGATTCTTCCTTCTTAGGTAGATTCATGTTTTCCAACACAACTCCAAACGGATCCTGTATCCATTCTTTGCCCTTAGGTTGTTTGGAACGTAATTGCAGAATCTTGTGTGCAATTTAGTTAAATGACTACTGATCGTTTTCTTCAGTACTTCCTGGCTAGTGGAATCTTTCAAATTTTTTGTTTCTGAATATGCGTTACGAAACATGTCCATCCTATCATTTGAAATATGTTTGTTCACAGAGAGGGTTTTTTTTAAACTCAGTAATTTTGTCAGTTAGCTGCAAGCGATTGTGCTCTCTGCCCTGTAAAGACAGATTCAAATAATTCAGATGATCAAATATATGTGCCAGATATGCAGCACAAACAAACCATGTGTTGCTACTGAAGCGTTCTGCAGGTGAGACTTTTTTTCTTCAAGAAAAGCTGCCAGCTCATTTTTAAATTTGAGACACTTTGCCATGGGACAGCCAGCAAACTTCAGCATGGTAAAGCAGATGTACGTGAGTACTGCCCATTTTCTGACAGAAAACTTGAAAGCATCATGACTTCTTGGTATTTTGTTTGATGTAAGTGACTATTTTGACAGCATTTTTAAGAGTTTCTTGAAGCTCAGGTGCCTTGTCTTTAGCTGCTAATGCCTCCCTGTGCAGGAAACAATAGTTCCATGTTGCATTGGATGCTTTCAAAGGGATACTTTGAGCAACTACTGAATGTTTCTCTCTCATCATATGTAACACCAACACACTTCGACCAGCTTAATCCCACCAACTCCAAGTAATTATCCAGTGCAAGAAACATATCAGCAGTAGTAATAGAAATAGGCAAATCCGCACTAAATAAGTACTGTTCTTGCAAATCACTTTTCTGTGCATGCCTCACATAAACCAGCAATATAGTGTGGTTTGATACATCAGTAGATTCATCTAGTTGTAAAGCAAAACAGTCGCTTACTGAAAGATGATCAGTTGTTTGCAGTTTGGTGTGTTCTGAGCTATATCACAGATTCTTCTCCATATTGTATTGTTGGAGAAAGAGATTGCTTTTAATTTTTTTGCCACTGACTCGCCCAACAATTTAGTGCATGTGTCAATAGCAGAAGGTAAAATTAACTCCTCAGCGACAGTGTGAGCTTTTTTGCAATGCGGTGTGCAACAAGGGTAAGAGGCATGCAGTGTTTGCTCACGGACAGTAAATACATGTTCAGATGCTTTTTTTGACATTTCCAAATCTGCTTTTTCGTTTGAAAAAATGAAGAGGCTTGTCTTTATAGCTAGAGTGCTTTGTCTCCAAATGTCTACATAAATTTGATGGTTTTAGGCTTTAATTTGCTAACAGTTCACTGCAGATGACACACAGTGGCCTGTATTCACCATTTTGGTCCTTGGTAAATGAAAACCCAAACTTTAAGTAAGCAGGGTTGTACCTACGATTACTTTTCTTCCCAGGTTTTGATGAATTCCTACTATCATTGGTACTTGCAGTTGCAACAGCACAGTTCAAAAAATTTATCCATTTCACTAACTAAAGACCCATTTTGTGATTAAAACACACTCTTCACTTGAAACTCTACACAGCACTCTTTTCCCATAACTCTTCCCGCCTTGCATTCGATTGGCTAATCGGTAAGGCTAGGTCACGGAGGTCACTGATTCCGTGATTTTATGTGACTTCCATGACTTCAGCCCTTGGTGGCGGGGCTCAGGGCTGGGGTGGCTGTGAACCTTTTGTACATTCATGCGACCCACTTTTAGGTAGTGACCTGTGGGTTGAGAAACTGCTCTAGACACCAGATACCACACAACATGGATAATAAAAATAGTGAGTTGGAAATTACTGCAGTCACGGACAAAGCACAATGTACACATGAAGTTGGTACTATATAAATTCCTAAAGTAAATAGATGTCTGATCATTCTAATGTAGGCTCTTGAAATAACCTGTTCCACCTTCTGGTTATCGGGGGGAGTTGATCAGTTATCTTGCTTTTCTAGTATTAAGTGTTTCATGTGAAAGGGTAAGTGGATCTGCTAGTGTTAGAATTCTGTTTCAGAGTTGTGATACATAGCTTTATTTTCAATGCACCTGCCTTGTTGACACACTCTGGAAGACACATAGTATAACAGAAGCATAATAAGCAGTCAATAAAAATGAAATAAACCACTGTCTTCTTTAAATGAAAACCAATTCTGAGGTTCCTATTAAAAAAAGAAAAAGAAAAAAGGTTTGGGAGTGATGACATGGGCAAAGAATAATATGGGCTCGCTAGAGGTCATCTTAAATACTCATTGAAATTAAAAGATGACAAGTGCAATGTAAAATATAGACTGCTTGCTCATTTTAGTGACAAAAGTAAGTCTTGACTGCTTTTTACCCTCGTTAGCCCTGCAGAGATACTACTTTTCTTGTCACCAATAGAATTGTGAGATACTAAAAATTATGGACTGAATAGAGACACTGGATTTATGGCTTATTACAGCCATCTATAACCCACTAATAGCCCCTCTTCTCAGCTGCTTTCCCTGCCTTTTCCTCCCTCTGACTGGAAAGATGTTAACCTTTGCCTTGAATAGTCCCTTGAAATATGTGTTAACTTCTTTTGCTAAACAATCTGTTTAGCAGTAACACTTTGAGGTTAAGGTTTTGTCTAACACTGCACTTTCGTTCAGAGGTGTGAAAAACACACACACACACCCCGAATGACAAAAGTGTTACTGACGAAAAGTGCTCTCTCCTTCCTCTTGTTGGGAGTGGATTTATTTTGTTGGCGGGAAAGCTCTCTCCTGCCGACATAGAGCGGCTACACTTCGCACCTTTTAGTGGTCTGGCTGTAGCGGCACAGCTGTGTCACTAGAAGGCACGTGGTATAGACATAGCCCTAGGCTACGCTATAGAGTTAGGTCAACATACGGCAGCTTAAGTTAAAGTAACTATAGAAATGTCTACACTTCAGTTTCGCTCCTGTCATAGAATCATAGAATATCAGGGTTGGAAGGGACCTCAGGAGATCATCTAGTCCAACCCCCTGCTCAAAGCAGGACCAATCCCCAATTAAATCATCCCAGCCAGGGCTTTGTCAAGCCTCACCTTAAAAACTTCTAAGGAAGGAGATTCTACCACCTCACTAGCTAACGCATTCCAGTGTTTCACCACCCTCCTAGTGAAAAAGTTTTTCCTAATATCCAACCTAAACCTGCCCCACTGCAACTGGAGACCATTACTCCTTGTCCTGTCATCTTCTAGAACTGAGAATAGTCTAGAACCATCCTCTTTGGAACCACCTCTCAGGTAGTTGAAAGCAGCTATCAAATCCCCCCTCATTCTTCTCTTCCGCAGACTAAACAATCCCAGTTCCCTCAGCCTCTCATAAGCCATGTGTTCCAGACCCCTAATCATTTTGTTGCCCTTCGCTGGACTCTCTCCAATTTTTCCACATCCTTCTTGTAGTGTGGGGCCCAAAACTGGACACAGTACTCCAGATGAGGCCTCACCAATGTCGAATAGAGGGGAACGATCACGTCCCTCGATCTGCTGGCTATGCCCCTACTTATACATCCCAAAATGCCATTGGCCTTCTTGGCAACAAGGGCACACTGTTGACTCATATCCAGCTTCTCGTCCACTGTCACCCCTAGGTCCTTTTCCACAGAACTGCTGCCTAGCCATTCGGTCCCTAGTTTGTAGTGGTGCATTGGATTCTTCCGTCCTAAGTGCAGGACCCTGCACTTATCCTTGTTGAACCTCATCAGATTTCTTTTGGCCCAATCCTCCAATTTTTCTAGGTCCCTCTGTATCCTATCCCTACCTGCCACCGTATCTACCACTCCTCCCAGTTTAGTATCATCTGCAAATTTGCTGAGAGTGCAATCCACACCATCCTCCAGATCATTTATGAAGATATTGAACAAAACCGGCCTCAGGACCGACCCTTGGGGCACTCCACTTGATACCGGCTGCCATCTAGACATGGAGCCATTGATCACTACCCGTTGAGCCCGACAATCTAGCCAACTTTCTACCCACCTTATAGTGCATTCATCCAGCCCATACTTCCTTAACTTGCTGACAAGAATACTGTGGGAGACCGCATCAAAAGCTTTGCTAAAGTCAAGAAACAATACATCCACTGCTTTCCCTTCATCCACAGAACCAGTAATCTCATCATAGAAGAAGATTAGATTAGTCAGGCATGACCTTCCCTTGGTGAATCCATGCTGACTGTTCCTGATCACTTTCCTCTCGTGTAAGTGCTTCAGGATTGATTCCTTGAGGACCTGCTCCATGATTTTTCCGGGGACTGAGGTGAGGCTGACTGGCCTGTAGTTCCCAGGATCCTCCTCCTTCCCTTTTTTAAAGATGGGCACTACATTAGCCTTTTTCCAGTCGTCCGGGACTTCCCCCGATTGCCATGAGTTTTCAAAGATAATGGCCAATGACTCTGCAATCACAGCAGCCAACTCCTTTAGCACTCTCAGATGCAACGCATCCAGCCCCATGGACTTGTGCACGTCCAGCGTTTCTAAATAGTCCCGAACCACTTCTTTCTTCACAGAGGGCTGGCCACCTACTCCCCATGCTGTGTTGCCCAGCGCAGCAGTCTGGGAGCTGACCTTGTTTGTGAAGACAGAGGCAAAAAAAGCCTTGAGTACATTAGCTTTTTCCACATCCTCTGTCACTAGGTTGCCTCCCTCATTCAGTAAGGGGCCCACACTTTCCTTGGCTTTCTTCTTGTTGCCAACATACCTGAAGAAACCCTCCTTGTTACTCTTAACATCTCTTGCTAGCTGCAGCTCCAGGTGCGATTTGGCCCTCCTGATTTCATTCCTACATGCCCGAGCAACATTTTTATACTCTTCCCTGGTCATTTGTCCAATCTTCCACTTCTTGTAAGCTTCTTTTTTATGTTTAAGATCCGCAAGGATTTCAGTGTTAATCCAAGCTGGTCGCCTGCCATATTTACTGTTCTTTTGACACATCGGGATGGTTTGTCCCTGTAACCTCAATAGGGATTCTTTGAAATACAGCCAGCTCTCCTGGACTCCTTTCCCCCTCATGTTATTCCCCCAGGGGATCCTACCCATCAGTTCCCTGAGGGAGTTGAAGTCTGCTTTCCTGAAGTCCAGGGTCCGTATTCTGCTGCTTACCTTTCTTCCCTGTGTCAGGATCCTGAACTCGACCAACTCATGGTCACTGCCTCCCAGATTCCCATCCACTTTTGCTTCCCCTACTAATTCTTCCCGTTTTGTGAGCAGCGGGTCAAGAAAAGCTCCCCCCCTAGTTGGCTCCTCCAGCACTTGCACCAGGAAATTGTCCCCTACATTTTCCAAAAACTTCCTGGATTGTCACTGTAACTGTACCTGCCCTGCTACGCTGACTTAACTCCACCTCCAGAGTGGCGTAGAGTCAAGGTCAATGTAGTTAGGTCGAAGCAGTGTCAGTGTAGACACTGTTTGCATATGTTGACTGTTCCTGGCTTTCAGGAGCCATCCCACAATGTCCCACACTGACAGTACAATCGATACAAGCACGCCTTGTGAGGAGGCACGCTGCTGACACAAGGAGCAAAGTATAGATATGCACAAGCAGTGTAATTATTATGGCAGCTGTATGCCAACGTAAGCTAGGTCAATTTAATTTTGTAGTGTACAGGTGGCCTGAGTTAATTTCCCAGACCTGAAGAAAAGCTCTGTTTAAGCTTGAAAACTTCTCTCTCACCAACAGAAGCTGGTCCAATAAACAATAATACCTCATCCACCTTGTCTCCTAAATTCCAGTCAGTTAGAATTGTGCAAACCCATTGAGGACATTGGGATTCCTGAGATGTCATTGTAATTTTGACTTAAAGAGCCTTTTATTACAGGGGTGATATGCAGTAAACTTGCTGTTTGCCCCTCAGAGCCCTAGTTGAACTATGGGGCAACAAGAAACACGAACACTGCAATAGTATTTGTACGGTTGCTTTTCAGAGCGAGGCCACCCATTGAGGTTTGTTCTTGTTACCAGGGGAGTAATTTATTGATGTATTATGTTCAAATAAAATTTGGTGAGCCAACTAAAACTTGTTACTTAGGTATTTAAAGTCACTTGTGTGGTATTTTAATGACATCAGATACCATGTTTACTTAATGTGTTTTATTTCACTTTTTTAGATTAAATGATGCACCAATTCAGGGCTACACAGATCATGTTGGTAACAAAACTACCATAAGGATGACCTATCCAGAGGGAGCCCCACTTTCTGAAAATGAATATAACCCTCAGAGCTTGTTTGTTGTTGTCTTATTTAAAAGTGTCGATTTCAATTGGCTTCAAGCAATGGTAAAAAATGAAGCATTGGTAGGTATAAACAGTCGATTTATCCCATGCATATCTTGGTTTTCTGGTGCACAGAAAATGGACTTTCCAGTCCAGTCACTATTTTACTGTATTGAATCCTTCACTAGCAGTCAGGGTGGATTGTTTTAAATCAGCAAGCAGGAAACTTTGATTTAAATATTCAGTTTTAATCCTTTTTGCATTTGTACTTCTGAATGATTTTTCGAAAGAAAGGTTGATTCTCATTGGTTGGTACAACGTGGTACTACTTTTCGCTAACCAGGAGGGTACACAATATTTAATGGCACAAAGAGTACACATATAAAGTTTGCGGATGATACCAAACTGGGAGGGTTGCGAGTGCTTTGGAGGGTAGGATTAAAATTCAAAATGATCTGGACAAACTGGAGAAATGGTCAGAGGTAAATAGGATGAAATTCAATAAAGACAAATGCAAAGTACTCCACTTAAGAAGGAACAATCAGTTGCACACATACAAAATGGAAAATGACGGCCTAGGAAGGAGTATTGCAGAAAGGGATTGGGGGATCATAGTAGATCACAAGCTAAATATGAGTCCACAGTGGAACACTGTTGCAAAAAAAGCAATAATTCTGGGATGTATTAGCAGGCATGTTGTAAGCAAGATACGAGAAATAATTCTTCCCCTCTACTCCGCGCTGAGCTGAGTAGGTCTCAACTGGAGTATTGTGTCCAGTTCTGGGCATCACATTTCAGGAAGGATGTGGACAAATTAGAGAAAGTCTAGAGGAGAGCAACAAAACTGATTAAAGGTCTAGAAAACATGACCTATGAGGGAAGATTGAAGAAATGGAGTTTGTTTAGTCTGGAAAAGAGAAGACTGAGGGGGGGATATGATAACAGTTTTCAAGTACGTAAAAGGTTGTTATAAGGAGGAGGATGAAAAATTGTACTCCTTAACCTCTGAGGATAGGACAAAAAGCAATGGGCTTAAATTGCAGCAAGGGTAGTTTAGTTCGGACATTAGGAAAACCTTCCAAACTGTTGGTGGTTAAACACTGGAATAAATTGCCCAGGGAAGTTGTGGAATCTCCATCATTGGAGATTTTTAAGAGCAGGTTAGACAAACACCTATCAAGGATGGGCTAGACAATACTTAGTTCTGCCATGAGTGCAGGGGATTGGATTAGATGACCTCTCGAGATCCTTTCCAGTCCTATGTTTCTGAGACTTACATGCATTTAAGCAGTATGTGGCTTAACATAGATTTAGTCAGATTCTTAATTTTTATATTTTTGTTAGAAAATGCTGAATGACACATTTACATACTAGATTGATTTTTATTTTTTTTAGCAGTGACTTATCTAGCTGCATTACATAGGAGATAGTATAGCTTAGTGGCTAGAGAACTGAACTGGGACTTAGGAGATGTGGGTTTAATTCCTGGCTCTTCCACTGGTCTGTGTGACCTTGGGCAGATCACTTCTCCATGTCCCTTAATTTTCTCATTTATAAAATAGGGATAGTGATACTGTGACCTCTTTTGTAAAGTGTTTTGAGATATAAAAGATGAGAAGTGCTATATAAGGACTAAGTAATTGTCATATTATTATTGGTATTATTTGGATGGAAATTGGAATCTAATTAAAAATGTACAAAAAAATAACATTTTAAAATTGTTTTTTGTTAAAACTACCTTAAATATGCTGGATACATAAGAAAAAAAGTATATCAACATTTTTTGTATTTAAAACCAATTGATTTATTAAACAATGACAGCATTATCTGTAGTTAATTGAAGTAGTTTCTTTCTGGTTATCATGTCCATCAAGATTTTATAATGGTAGATCTCGTCCTGTCCCCTCGTGTTTATTGATAGATTAAAAGAGGGAAACAAGTTTTCTACTTTTTAAGCTTCCAGCTGGTTTCACAACTTTGAATGAATTAATCATTGTACTGAACTACTTGAATAAACTGAAATGAAGAAAATATTTTCTTTGCAGCTGCAGAAGGGGCTAGGTCTGTCAAAAGCTGGGTAACACTTCAACAAACCCGGGTTCTAGGTGCATATCCGATGACTCCAATTAGTTCAGTAGTTTAGCTTTTCTGGCAGCAAACATATTCTGTTTGAATATTATTTTGATATTTAAATTGTAATATATTTTAATTTAGGCTTTAACGTAGCATAATTCCAAATTTAATTTTAAATATATCTTTTAAAAAAAAGTTGAATTAAAATCAAATTTTGTGTGTTTTTTTTTATCCACCTTGCAAGCAATCTATTTGTTGCAGTACTTCTAGTTATTGTTCATGTCAGTACATAGATGTAATACTGTATGCTCACACTGGTGCCTTTCATCCAAGTATCTTGATCCTTTACACACAGTAAACATCAAAATGCCTTATGTGCTCAGTAAATTCATTTTGAATTTGGGTTAAGTGACTTGGTGAAGGTTGCAGAGCCAGGAACAGAAACCAGATGTTTGGACTGCCAGTCCCCTTCCTTACTCGCTAAACCACATCATGCTCATTTAGGGGTGTTTGTGTTATGTGTAATAGATGTAAGGTATTACTGGTGTTGGTTACTGCCCTTCAAATTCTGTATGAAGATTCATTCGTTGCTTAATGTATGTTTAAAGAAATGGATCTATATGTAAGAGACACCTGAAGTATTGTATTTTATTGATTAGAGTGTTTATGCAAACATGAAATGCCATAAATTATTCATTAGCAATATATTTGGTAGAAAATCTGTCAAGATATTTAGCAGTTTGTGCACATAATATTATAGATAATGCAAAGGAAGGTTAAATTCTATGGTTTTGCAACCTGGATGGTTTTATGGAATGCTTTTAGACTTGCAGAATTGACCAATTACTTTGCACACGCATTTAGGTAGAACATACTGTTTTATTACAGTGCTCGGCATTGTATGTTCTGCTTTGTAAAAAAATGCTTTAAATATAATACAAGTGACATTAATGAAGAAATTATCCTTAAATTATCGTTTGAATTTAAATAATGGTAATAACTCTAACAATCAATAATCATTCAGTGTGATAACAGGCAAACGTATTACATTTGTGGAACTTTGAGGAACTATCACTGTGTGATCCATTGGGCCCAAGCAATGTGTAATTTTATAGAACACCAGCACACCTTTCAGAAAAAATGGCACAATTTCTCATAGCAGCATTATGTTAACAACTATCGAATGCACCCTCTGATCTGAACTGGATATCTGACTGACTTTGGTGGCTCTAATGTCATTTTATGTGCTTAAAGCTGCATATAGTATATTCTAATAATGAAAAGTCCCTGTATTTTTGTAATATCAGAAGAGTAGTCACATTACAACAATAGATATAACAAATGTTTTTCATAGGGATTTGTTGGGAAAGAATGTGCCAATGTACAGAAAAGGTACCCTCTTCTTGAATTACTTTTCTCATTTGCTCACCATGACACAATTTATGGAGAGAAACATAAAATGAGCCTGATTCTGATCTTTCACCAGTTTAGCACCAGTGCATCTCTATTGACTTCTTTAGCATTCTGACGTATTCTGGCATGAGATCAGCATCGGGCATGCTAAGTCTCATTGCTCTTCTCTCCTTTCATTCTACTACACTTGTCTTTAAATGTACACTGTCTGCTAGAAATACAGTTAATTTGAAAATGTGAGTAAAATAGTTTCAGGTAGGGTGACCAGATGTCCTGATTTTATAGGGACAGTCCTGATTTTTGGGTCTTTTTCTTTTATAGGCTCCTATTACCCCCCACCCCGTCCCGATTTTTCACACTTGCTGTTTGGTCACCCTGGTTTTGTGTCCTACACCTGTTTGCAAGTCACTCAGCCAACTGTTGTGGAATTTTGTTCATGTTTTTCCTCTCTTTTCAAATGCTTTCTCTAGCGTGTTGCTGTCGGAAAGCCCAAATAGAGGCAATAGGGATGGGTGAGTGACTGTCCTCGGAAATGCAGTCACACGTTCAAAGTAAATGACCTAAACAGATAAAGAATTGCTCGCGCTCTCTCTCTCTCAACTTAAGTATTATTTGTTTAAAAGAATTCAGGCATTTGGGAATTATACATCAATGTCCTAGTAAGTCTTTTTCATAAATCATTTGTGATGAGATGTGGACAATCTCATGTTTTAATAGTATGGAGTTACATGCTATGCCCCAGTACCAACTTGTCATGTCAAGTATTTGTTTCCCTAGTTTTAACTGATTTTTTTTCTCCTCTTTAGCCACTATGGGTGCGACTATTTTTTTGGAAGCAGGTGGCTGAGAAAATTCCTGTAACACCAAAACAGTTTCGCATTTTAAATCCGATCATCGTTAAAGAGACTGCCTTGGATATACTACAGTACCCTGAGCCTCGATCTAAATTTTGGGGCTGGGATAAGGTAAGATACCTTTTTTGGGGGGGAGGTGCTGTATAGATACATTTAGCTCCTTAGAAATCTAATATGACAAGATCAAATAAAAAAGAGTTGGCCTTGTAGTCTCTTTGTGCAATTTCTCAGTCATTGTACAACATCGAAGTCTTCTCTTCTCAAACACTATTTGTATTTTCTTTAACATTCTCTGTTAAATATTTGTAGAGTAGTGGGGTTCAGCATTCTCATTAATTATAGAAAAAGTAAAAATCTAGTTTTAAAGTTAGGGGTTAGGCTTGTTTATGTTCACGTAAGGTGACCTGCTTGTGATTTTTTTTTTAAATAAATACCCCAAAGTTTTAAAAAGAAAGTACTTCTGTGAAATGCATTAAGGATGCAGGTCTTCTCAATACCATGTACAGTGGTAGGCCATGCACTGCATTTAAGCATTCAGAACTTAAGGCTTTTTGAATCATTTGTGTGTCCCTTTTTTGCTGAGGAGGATTTTGCCTACGAATATGTTTACACTACACTGTAAAAATAGGTGAGTTCTTCACTTGGGGTAGCTCACTTGGGTGAAAATAGCAGTTATTACAGCAATCAGTATGTAAGCACCTGGAGGATAGTAAGGTAATAAGAATGGATTTATCAAGAATACATCATGCCAAACCTTAATCTAATATCCTTCCTTTGCAGGATAACTTGCTTTGTGGATGTGGGGGAAGTTGTAGATGTGAGATGCCTTGATTTTTATCAAGGCTTTTGACACATGACATTCTCATAAGCAAACTAGGAAAATGTGGGCTAGATGAAATTACTATAGGATGGGTGCACAGCTCGTTGAAAGACTGTCCTCAGAGTAGCTATCAATAGTCAGCTGTAAAGCTGGAGTGGGAGCTATAGAACATAAGAATGGCCATACTGGGTCAGACCAAAGGTCCATCTAGCCCAATATCCTGTTTTCCGACAGTGGCAAATGCCAGGTACCCCAGAGGGAACGAACAGAACAGGTTATCATCAAGTGATCCATCCCCTGTTGCCCATTCCCAGCTTCTGGCAAACAGAAGCTATGGACACCATTCCTGCCTATCCTGGCTAATAGCCATTGATGGACCCTATCCTCCATGAATTTATCTAGTTCTTTTTTGAACCCTGTTATAGTCTTGGCCTTCACAACATCCTCTGGCAAAGAGTTCGGCAGGTGGACTGTGCGTTGTGTGAAGAAATACCTCCTTTTTTTTTTGTTTTAAACCTGCTGCCTATTAATTTCATTTGGTAACCCCTACTTCATAGACTCATAGAATATCAGGATTGGAAGGGACCGCAGCTGTGGATTCATGCTTCATTCATTAACTTCTGTTTCCTTTCATTGTTGATGCAGACAGGACCTAGTACTGTTCAATATTTTCACTGATGACTTGGATAATGGGGTGAAGAATGTGCTTCTAAAATTTGTGGGTGACACCATGATGGGAAGAGGTTGCTAGCACTTCAGAGGACAGGATTAGAATTCAGAAAGACCTTGACAAATTGGAAAAGTGGTCTAAGATCAATAAGATGAGATTCAATAAGACAAGTGCAAATTACTACTCCTAGGATGCAAAAAAAAAAAAAAATCTAATGCACAACTACAAAATGGGGAATAACTGGGTAGGTGGTAGAACTGCATAAAAAGATCTGAGGATTATCGTACAGTAGTTCTCAAATTGAGTTGACTCAACAGTCTGCAAATGTAATGCAGTGCTAAAAAGGCTAATATCATTCTGGGATGTCTTATATATGGATTGTAGTATGTCAGGTAATTGTCCCACTCTATTTAGCATTGGTGAGTACTCAACTCGAGTACTATGTTCAGTTCTGGTCACCGCACTGTAAGAAAGAGGTGGACAAATGGGTGAGAGTTCAGAATGGAGCAACAAAAATGATACAAAGTTTGGAAAATCTGATCTATGAGGAAAGGTTAAAAAGGGGGGGGGGCGTGTATAGTCTTGAGAAAAGAAGTCTTCAAACATGTTGTAAAGAGCTGTTTTAAAGAGGACCGTGATCTGTTGTTTTCCATGTCCATACAAAAAGTAGTTGACTTAAGTGGCAGCAAGGAAGATTTAGGTTAGATGTTAAAAAAAAATTTCTAACTATAAGGATAAATAAGTAGTAGAAGAGGCTTCCAAGGATGGTTTTGGTATCCCTGTCATTGGAGGTTTTTAAGAATAGGTTAGACAAACACAGCAGGGATGGTCTAGCTATACTTGGTCTTGCCTCAGTGCAGGGTGGTGGTCTACGTGACCTCTAGAGGTCTCTTCCACCCCTAGTTTCTAAGACTCTGTGAAAACTGATCAAGGAGAGAGATGTTGTATTGTAAATGTTTATTTTTCTTTTTAGAATGTTCCCACTATTGGGGTCACTGCAGTTGTTCTGGCCACACATTTATGTGATGAAGTGAGTTTAGCAGGATTTGGATATGACCTCCATCAACCCAACACACCTTTGCACTACTATGACAATCTCTGCATGGCTGTAATGGAAGGACAAACTATGCATAATGTGACAACTGAAACAAAATTCCTACAAAAACTGATCAAAGAAGGGATTGTGAAAGACCTCAGTGGAGGAATAGAGTGTGAATTCTGCAAAAAACCAAGCTAATGACTGGAACTGAGAGCACAGACTGGATTAGAGGTTCCTGCAGCCTTGCTAGCAATGACCCTTTCAGTGCTCTCATCCCACAAAGACTTGGAAGAATCTCTGTTCTTTGTATTTCTGTTGCTTTTTAATGTCAAGTTGAATTCGTTGTATTTTTTAATTTATTTTGAGTCCAGGTTTTTACCTTGCACACTTTTGTGGGTAATTATCAATACAGTTTTGAGTTTAGAGAGATTCATTTAAAATATGTCATGTTTTAAGCTGTCTGAAGGAAAACAGAAAATTTAAGGGTTTTATATGTGAAGGGCACTCACGAACCTAGGTGTGTTTTGCCTAATCTGGGGAGAGGAGAATTGTTCCCACTGAAGTGATGTTGCCTTTGTGGGTCCATTTGTCAGTAAATGAATCTTCTGTGCATACAAAGAAAAGAAAAGGTGTGTGTTTTCTAAGTGAATTTGCTTTGTTGCTTGCAGGTTCACTATTCTTTGTGGTAGATCATCCACTTGTGTAACCTTCAACAAATATTTAAACTAGTCCCTTTCTGTGCTGATACTTATTTTGGGGGTGGGGTGGGCAGGGAGCAGGAAAGGGCAAAACTGATGTGGCAGTGGAGCTGAACAGTAAGTTCATTCATGCCACATCTAGTCATGCCTGGTATTTAAATAATTGACGGATGTGAGTGCTTTAGGATTAGAATGCTGGCTAGTTAACCACTTGACACATTTGGACCTGACCATGTTATAACCAGATTTAGGCTACAGTAGATATCTACCTGAGCCTAAACTCTTCTCTTTCCCATTCCTGGCTCCCAAACACCTGGTCATAATATGGTTGGGTCACAAAGTTTAAACATCACTGTTACAGGAACAGCATCAACACGAATTCCAGTCCTTTTTGGGGAGGGAGGTAAAAAGTAGTGTTTGGGGGTACACCTGCCCTTTTGCTATTTTATAAAAATGTTTTTACTCCTTGCTGCTGTGTGAAAAACCCACAAATGAAATGGAAACTTACTGTGTAGTAGTCAGTGAAACTGACTACAAACAAATTGAAAGAACGGAAGTATTTGGTTTAATCTCCTTAGTGGTACAATAGGTATTAACTTGCAACAGTATTATGTAAAATAAAAATTCAGACTCAAATATAGTTTAAGTTGATAGTGGCCCTTTTATGGTGTGAATATGGTGTATGCTTCTTAATTGGGAGGGAGAGAGTGGAATTGTTTGCTTTGCAGACCACCAAATAAACTGGCAATTCTGTGTGCACAAATAACTTACGAAGAAGAAATTGCCTTCGAGGAAGTAGTATGATCTACTAGCACTGTACAATGTCTGCTAAGTGCAGATTGCTTTTAGAAATTTCTGTATAAATGTACTTTCTAATGATCGGAAATCAACGTAATTGAAAGCAAGCAGGACTGCATTTTTGTGAGCAAGTCTAAACTGTTTTGCAAATAACAGTTGTGGTTATTGGACTGCTTGCTTTTGCAAAATATTTTGCAAATGACACAGTTGTGGTTATTGGACTGCTTGCTTTTGAGTGCTGTCTGTTACTCAGAGCGAGTGAAAAATATTTTATTTGAACATGAAATCTTATCAGAAAGTTAATAGAAGTGAACAGGTGAAACATAATTATATGAATTACAGGAATCACTTTTGACTTTCCAGGTGATAAACCTTCCTATTAGTTCCTTATCATATGGTAAGATACACTAGGCATATTTTTAAAATTAGCATCAGGTTAAATTGCATCAAGAAAATAGGATGTGGGAATGGAATATAGTATTCATACTTGCCGTGAAGAGTAGGTCTAATGGATGATCGTGTATGAACGCAGAAGTTGCACTGGCTATGGTTGTAGAGAGACAATAACACAATGCCAGTTTACGAAGTGTAACACAAGATAGTGGCTATGAGCCTCATCTTTCCTAAGCACCCACATATCCCCTAAAGTGAATGATTAGAAATCACACTCTGTGTGTTCAGGGCTCCATTTGTGCAACAGCAATAATATTAACCTAACTTCCTCCTTGTAACAAACTAATTTTTGTAACAGCAATAAATTTCTAGTCCATGTTTTGTATGCTTTTAAGTATAGATAAAACTGTTTACTTGAAAATTACTGATATGTAAAGAGTTTTTACAGATAGTGTTTTGTTTAATATAACAGGTTGATTATTATCCCCTTATAGTTAAGATGAAAGCAAGCTACCTTAACTCCATTCAATATTACTGAAATATGAAAGGGTTTGGGAAAGTTCAAAATGTGCATATGGACAGTAATACACTGAAGTCTTTCAAAGTGCTGTTACCCAAAAGTTTTGTTGTACATTAACTGTTAGTTCACCAGGACTTCACACTGTTATGACTTAAGAATTTGAAAATGTGAACTTAATAGAATGAAAATATTATTAAAGCAATCAATAGTGTCCTTTGAGGTTTTCCATTTATCATCAGCTCTACAGATGCTTTAATGTGGGCTTAAACTGTAGTCCAGCCAACTTTGTCAGCTGTGATCAAACTTTTTTCTCTGTAGTAGTAAGTATTATGTAGAATACTCCTATGTGGACTTGACCATTCCTGAAACAGCAATGGAATTCAGGCTGTGAAAAGCAATAAACAGATGGAACCACTTTCTATTTATGTAGTTTCACAGGTCACAACATAGTCTGTCTTTTTCATTAAGAATTATATATAGCTAGGGAGTTCACTGATCCAGTTTAATAGTCGACATGAGATCGCAGGCAATCTAGAAAGAGGAGACCTTATGGAATAGTGCCTCATTTCTTTTCACTTACGCCTGATTAAGATTAATTTCATGAGAGTTATTCTTGGATCTCCCTGGTGTACGTGAGAATTGGTCCCCTACTCACAGCCAATGTGCTCTCCAGCTTCTTGAGGCTAATGTAGATGAGAATATATTTGTCTTCATTGGAGCACTGTCCTTTGTGTTCTAAATGTGTTTACATGTGTTTCACGTGTATTGAAATTTAAAGAATTTGTGAGTGAAGATAAAGTAACCTCACATTAGAATTTACCTTTTATAATAGCATTATAGGTGGGAGGAGGCACAGATGCATATTCAGAATCAGTGCAGTCTGTATGCTTTTTTCATTGTAACTGGATATGTCTTTACTTTGGTGTCTAGAACTTTGTTAATTTTTCAACTTTGAATGGTGGTGGGTTGTTACCTTGCAGCATCTGTCATCTGAAAAAGGCAAAACATGATATACATGATGATCTGTTCAATCTTAAAGTATTTAGACCTGTAATCTACTCTAAACTACTTTTTTAAAGAGGGCACTAGCTTGTCCATTTAAAAATATATTTTATTAAAAAAATCTTTAATTCTAAGTTTAGTTCATATTTGGGGGGTTATTTAGCAGATAGCAAAAGAGACAAACCTAGGAGCAGCTCAATTATTTTGGCTTGCAAGAGGTTGCTCATTCCAATTTGCTTTCACAGGTTTTCACAATTTTGTGTATGCAAAGTATGGATCTCATTGTTGTGTGTATGTACAGGAATCCTGCATGTAACCTGATTGGCTTGCCTCCAGATGAAAGCAATGTCAGCTTGGGATTTTTGTATGGTAGTGCAATTTATGATTAGTTTGTACAGTGCTATGAACATGTAAAATGCTAATGTATGTAAAATACAGGCAAATGGAGTAGTGTAAACATAGTGAGAATACTCTACAAAGCATTTAGTCTCCATGAAAGATCTGTAACCCAATGGTATTCAAATGGGATTGTGACCCACTCTTGAGGTACTTGGAGATGTATATAGACTGAATGTAGACCAACCTCATCTGCCAGTGGGTGCCGGGTGGTAACTTAGACTTTAGTGCGACAGCCTGCTCTTGAATAAGAGGTAACCAACTGACATAGAAAGGAGAGACCTGCACAGAAAAGAAGCATGAGGTGGCTTTTGTCACCAGGCCTTGTGTCTTTCAGCCAGGTGAGGCAGGGAGGTTGCTTGAAACCTGTGCTTCTTTCAGAGGTGACAACAGAGACCACACAGAGGTGGTCGGTAGCATCCTTTCTCTTTCCCACCAGCAGCAGGGATTTTTGCATGCACCTCTGGTTCCATAAGCAGTGGGATCTCTTCCTAAAGGCTGACTTTCCAGAACCTTACCCTTTTGCTCTCCTTTTACCAGAGAGTGACTCTCACTATCTTGGAGAGCATAAGCCTTGTTTTCTATGTAACTAAGGCTGTGCCTACGCAATGAAGTTTGATTGGCACAAGTAACATCTGTGAACAGCCACCAGGGTTCGTATGTGCACAGTTGGCTGTTGGCTGTGCATACGTACCGGGAGTGTTTGTGTTGATGTAAAGTTAGGAGCAACACAGGTAGCCCAGCATGCCTCATGCCACTGTCTGGCAAAATACCTTTTGTGATATTTTTGAGTGCTTTGTGGAATAGCCGTGATTTGTCTCAGGATTTCTTAAAGATAGGGGTCAAGTTCACACCATGCCACTTTCTTCATCCCATAATACTTTCCACATCTCATAATTTTTGCATTTTTTTTTGAAAACTCCCTCAGTTCCATGCAGTGCTTTGCCATCATTTCTCTGACAGAAGCTTGGACCCTCTTGAGCTCAACAGAATTCTCACGTGCTGACTGAATGCTGATGTGTATATAGTGGTGGTGGGGGAATGCCAGGTTGCTGCTGACATTGATGGAGCAGCACCACACGTGGCCAGACAAGCCAAAGAAGGGAAATTGAGCACTCAGAGAAAGGAAAAGCGAATGCTGACTCTACCTTTGTTTGATTACCTCTGGCTGAGCACAGGACTGTTCTGATGTGGGTTGTGTAACTGGATTGCCATACAACCCTTTTTAGAACTTGTTCCCTAACCTGTTATTTTCTAACACTGTACCGCTAAAGCAAAGAAGAGTCAATACCTTGGTCTTAACTTGCAGGTGGGCCAGGTGCCATTTTTAAATGGGAAACAAAGGTGGCTTGGTGGCGGGGAGGGAGGTGAGGTTTGAGGGAGAGGAAAAGCAAAAAACACATTTCAAGGAATAATGCATGTATGCACTTACCCAAGCTCCCTCACCCTTCACGAGCAGCCTCATCTCTGCTTTTTTAGAAGGGGAGCAATTTTAGCCTATTTCTTTACTGCATTATATTCCAGATAGAGGATCAAATTCAGGCCTGTTCTAATTTCCTGGACTGTAATGGAGATAAACCCGTGGTATAACAGGTCTGTAGCGTTGATGCATTGTTCCAAAGCCCAGGGCTGTTATGTTTCTTGCAGGCATGCTCAAAAGACATAGGACTGGAAGAGCGCTGCAAGGGTCATCAAGTCCATTGCCCTGCTACCACAGGTAACCCCATTTTATAATTGTGTTCCAGACTTCCACTCCTGATGGCTAAAAACCTAATTTCCAGCCTAAATTTAATAATTGTTACTTTATATCCATTGTGCCAACATTGCCCTTTAGCTTAAATAGCTTTTCTCCCTTGCTGCTGTTTACCTCCGATCTATTTACAGAGCGTACTCATACCCCCTGTTAGCCTATGTTTTTTGCTAGTCTGAACAAGCCAAGTTTTTAGTCTCCACTGATAGATATATTCTCCTTTATCTTGATCTTCCTAGTAGCACTTTCTTTATCTGTTCTGGTGTGAATTCATCATTCTTCAATGTGGGTGACCAGCATTGTAAATAGTATTCCAGATGAGGTCTTACCAGTGCTTTGTACAATGTCAAAGGGGAGAAAATCAAGTGGTCAAGAAAACAAACTTGAAGAAACTCTGGAGAGTTCACACTCTGTGTAACTGGGAAGACCATGGTTTTTCTCGCAGCTGAGACCCAGTCTGAGTGGAGGATGTGCTTCACAACTGCAGGATTTATTGGGAATCAAAAGTGAGTTCAAAGTACCACCTACTACCTGCACTGAATACTGCTGTTAAGAATTTTGTAATGTGGGCAGGGCTAATACCAATATCTCCATATAATGTAACTTGTCATTGTTATTTAAGTAGGGCTGGGGGCAAGAGAGGAAGTGGGCTACAGATCGGCATTGCAAAAACGGGATCAACAAATTCTTTCCTCACTTGCATAAAAGGCATGTGGCTATTACCTGCTGCTTTGGCCACTGTGCCCTGAAAAGTTCTATGAATGAACTGTTTGTACTTGTGCATTGCACTAGGAGACTCAAAGTGGAGAAAATGCAGTGCCAAGACTATGACATTATTTGGATTCATAGAGTTTAAGACCAGAAGGGACTATTTTGTAATCTTGTCTGATCTTCTGCGTGTTATAGGCCATTAAATTTCAACCAGTCACCCCTGTAACTGAACGCAGTAACTTGTTTGACTAAAGGATATCTTCAGAAAGGCATCCAGTCTTGATGTGCAGACATCGAGATGGAGAATCTACCACTTTCCTTGGCAATTTTGTTCCAATTGCTAATCACGGTAGTTTAGAAATTTGTGCTTAATTTCTTATTTGAATATGTCTGGCTTCAGCGTCCAGCCATTGGTTCTTGTTATGCCTTTTGTCTGGTAGATTAAAGAGCACTTCAGCACCTGGTATTTTCTCTGTGTGAAGGTACCTATATACTGTAATCAAGTCACCTCTGTCTTTTTGATCAACTAAAGAGATTGAGCTTTTTAAGTCTGTCACTGTAAAACATTTTCTCCAGCCCTTGAATAATTTTTGTGGCTTTTTCTGCACCCTTTCCAATTTTTCAGTATTCTTTTTAAAACAACACCAGAACTTCATGCAGTATTCAAGGATTGGTCTCACTGATAGCATATAAAATCCCCTCCTTATTCCTGCTCGCTACTTCCCTGTTTATACATTGTTTATGCTACAGCATTGCACTGGGAACTCATGTCCAGTTGCTTCTCCACTGTGACCCCCTATATCCTTTTCAGAGTCATGGCTTTCAAGGCTGCAGTTCCCTGTTCTGTAGATAGGTCCTGCATTCCTTGTTCCTAGACGTTTCATTTGCATTTGGCTGTATCAAAACCAGCTTTCTTTGAATGGACCAAGCTTACTATGCGATCAAGATTGCTATGCATGACTGCCCTGCCCTCATCATTTACCATTCCAGAAATCTTGGTCATCCCCAAATACTATCAGCGGTGATTTTATATTTACTTCCAGATCATTGATGAAAATGTTTAATAGTGTCAAGCCTAGTATCAATGCATTCGGAACTCCATTAGAAACGTCCTCCTTCAGTGAAGATTCCTCGTTGACAACTACTTTTTGAGATCTATCAGTGAGCCAGCTCTTAATCCATTTAACATGTGCTTTGTAGTTATTGTTTAGTGCCACTTTTTAAATCTGAATGTGGCATGGTACAAAGTCAAAGGCCTAACATAAATCGAAGTATGTTATCTCTGTGCAGGTACCTTAATCAAATTTGTAATCTCATCAGAGTAAAACCAGGTTTGTTTGACAAGGTCTGTTTTCAATAAAATGTTGAATTGACATTAACTGTATTTCTATGCTTTAATTATTTTATCAGTTGAAGCACGTGTATGTGGGTGTGTAGTCTTATATTACTGGTTGGGACTGTCTTTTGTTTGCTCATATTGAATGATATCAGGCCATGTGAAGGCCAAAAAAGTATAACAAGGTCCATCAATGGCTATTAGCCAAGATGGTCAGGGCTTCAAGCCCATGCTCTGGGTATGCCTAAACTTCTGACTGCCAGAAACTGGGACTGAACAAGAAGGGATGGATCACTTGAAAATTGGCCTGTTCTGCCCATTCCGTCTGAAGCATCAGGCACTGGCCACTGTTGGAAGACAGCATATTGAGCTAGATGAACCATTAGTCTGTCCCAGTATGGCCATTCTTATATTCTTTAAATCATTGGTCCCTAGGCAATCAACATCTTCATGTGCAGTGACCAATTCATAAGGTCCAAAATAGTTACATCATCTTGGTTGCAATACCATTTGTGTTAGAAAATTATCTATAATTTTTTGGAAACTTTAATGAACGTGTCCACCATATATGCATATCTCCTCTTTCACTACTATTTCTCCAACACTTATTCCCATTCAATCCATCCATCCATACTAAATATGAGGTGCCACAGAAACAGTATCTTAAAGAAATTTTCTTTTATTGTAGTAGAGATTGAGGTTTCTGGTCCTCTTTTTCCAGATCAAAGTCTATTCCTCTGTAGTAATTTGTCTATCCAAATTCCTTTACACCTGTCACATATGTGTACCACTTTATTAGAAAAGTATCTGCAAAGATTGTTTCCTAATTGACAAGAAGCCATCACTTCGATAAAAGTTAGCTTTCTGAATAAAAAAACTTTCCTAGAAAAGTTGAGAAACCTAGTGCCTAACTTGAAGGTACTGGTACCATGGGAGAGTGGGCCCACTGAAATTAGTTTTGATTTTTAAAATAAGTTAGAAAAGTTTCTTTGGTGAACAGTTGGCCAGCCATATGTATTCCGTGGCTATCCCAGTCTTTAAAAACTCTCTGATTTGTGACTTGGGTATTATTTGTAATGGGTGTCATTGATGAAGGAAAAGAACTAAAGAGCTGCTTTCCCCTGTCCTCCCCACCAAGTAGTTCTATCCTGTAGCCTTTGCTAAGTGATGTGTGTAAATTTCCAGAGGGCATGTTTTTTAGTAGTCCATGGTAACCTAGTAATTGTGACGATTTGGGGCCCTTTTGGGTGTCACCTGATGTGCTGAGATACCATCGAGTCGGCCTGTTATGCCAGACTGGCTCCTTTTTACCTGGCCTTGCTGGGTTAGGCTCACAAGCCTCTTCCAGTCAAGCACACAGGCAGGGCCACACCCAGCTGCACAGAGAGACAGAGATCCACTCAGGAAAGATTCAGCCTTAAGGGCTTGCCCCAACACTCTGGTGCCCACTCCCTCTAGAGGGGTACAAACCCAAAGGTTTTATGAAATTCGCCTCCTCCCTCAACATGGAGGGAGATATGCACAACTTCTCTTACTGCCCACTTAGAAATTACAGAAACTGTGTTTAACTAATAAACAAAACAAATGGTATTAACTACAAAAGGTTAATTTTAGGTGAATATAAGAGATTCTTGCATCCAGGTCTTTTTCAGTGTCTCTTAGGGTGGGGAGGCTGAAGAGCACCTTGATGATGTCACTCCCCTGCCTTATATAGCTGTTGTGTAAGGCGGGAACGCTTTGTCTCCTCATGGAAAACCACTGGCATTCCAAAAGGGGATGAGGGGTATCCAGGACCAGGTGACTCAGACCCCGGTCTTTGCATGGCTGTGGCAGCCATTGCTCCAGTACCAGGTGACTCAGACCCCGGTCTTTGCATGGCTGTGGCAGCCATTGCTCGTAGGCTGTCTCCAGCAGTCTCAGGAAGACTAAGCTCTTTCACAGTCCATTGTCTCTGCTAATGGCCCATTAGTCCTGTCTGGCTTTTCCATTGTTGTACCTGAAGGGCTGGCTGGGGTTGACACCCAAAGTAACACATTTGAAATACAGACACATAGTTATTTTTCCTAACTTCAGATACAGAAATGATACAGGCATACAAACTGGATAATCACATTGAGTAAATCATAACCTTTCCAAAGATACTTTTACAAGACTCATTTTGCATAAAGTACATCTCAGTTATGTCATATTGATGTCATAAGCATATTTTCATAAAGAATATGGAGTGAAATGTCACAGTAATATTTACATTGCAACAGTTTTCTTGTTCAATAATGACTCAGTATATGGCGAGATTAGAGCACCCCCACTCTGCCGGCCGGCTTGCTAGTACCATATAGTATTTGGAAAAGCTAGACTACCCAGGTTTAATGCACTCTTATTCCATATAAATTTCAACAACATTCTCTGTATTCCTGCTAGAGTTTTATGTGGGATAATTAGAGGAATATTTTAAAACAAAAAAAAATGTCCTTGGTAAAATGTTAATTTGATTGTGGCTGTTCTTCCGTACCAAGAAATTGCATACTTCCCTCAGCACTCCGAATCTTGTTTGCTGAAGTAGTGGTTTAATATTTAAATCATACAACTTTTCTAGGTTGTTTTGAGACCTGAATTGGCTGCCCATTAGTAACTAAATGTTTTCTATAAGTATGACTTCTCAGAGTCTGGTAAATGTATAGCTACCATTTTAGTTTTGGCATAATTTATTTTAAAGCCAGATGCTTTTGTGAAATAATGGATTTCTTTAGATACTAATTTCAGGGAAATATTCAGATTAGCTAAAAATATCACATAATGTACACATATAAAGCTATTTTTAATGTATTACTGCAACTTTTATTCCTGCGATGCTGTGCTGTGAAGATCATATCCACAGTTCCATGACTTGTTCAGAAACCACTCTGTGACTCCAGTAAAATTTCTTCTGACAGGTATAGAAGGTGGGTTGCAAGGATCCGCACCAGAACTTTGCCTGCAATGGCTAGGAGGGAGATACCATGATAATTTCCACAATCCACTTTATCCCCTTTCTTGGGTGACAATCAGGGCATCCCTCAATTCACTGGGTATCTCCTCCTTTATCCAGCTTTTAAAGATAAGCAGGTAAAGCTGCTGAATTAGCTCTGGTCCACTGTCTTTAAAGATTTCAGCGGGGATCCCATCTAGACCTGCTGCCTTGTTGTTCTTCATCTGCTTGGTGGCATTGTGTACCTCATACAAATTGGAGGGTCTCCGAGCTTGTCCCTAAATTGTTGTTGAGGGATTTGCTCAAGGACTTCATCTGCAACCACAGAATTATGGTTAAGGAGACCTTCAAAATGTTCTTTCCAGCAAGAATTGATAGCTTTGTTGTCCTTCAGAAGTGTAGTTCCGTCCTTAGAGTGAAGAGGATTCATACCATGACAAATTGGCCCATAAATAGCCTTGATGGCACTAAAGAAACCACATGTATTGTGGATGTCCACGAGATGTTGGAGTTCTTGCACTTTCTCAGTCCACCATTTGTTCTTGAGTTCTCTGGTTTTACGTTGGACTTCTGCCCTCACCTTGGCATGGGCTTCTCTCTTTATATTACAATTTATGTTGTTCTGCCAAGCACGGAATGACATTCTCTTCTCACTGGTGAGTTGCTCCATTTCAGCATCATTCTTGTCAAATCAGTCCTGATGTTTTCTGGTTTGGTAGCCTATAGTTTCCTCACAGGCACTGACAATTACTGCTTTCAACTGGCTCCAGTGTTCCTCAATTTCTTCCAGAAACTCTGATGGGAGCTTTTCTTCTAAGACTGCTTGCCTCATTCCATTGCAGGGAAGATTTCGGCATGTGTCTTGCACAATACACTCTCCACCACCACCAGTAACATTTTCTCAGAGTATCACTACAGATTCCACCCAGGGTGCGGATCCGCGGATATGATTTTTGCTGCTTGTCAAATACAAGCTAAGTGCCGGGAACAAAACTGTGGCCTCTGTATGGTGTCTGTAGATCTGACAAAGGCCTTCGACACTGTTAGTCAAGAGGGTCTCTGGTGGATCTTGCACAAAGTTGGGTGCTTGCACAAATTCATCACCGTCATACCCTTATTCCCTGTCGGCAGGCTGGCTACAGTGCTGGGAAATGGTGCTTCATCTTTGTCACAAATGGCCATGAAGCTGTGCTGTATGCTTGCACCTACATCATGTGCCATTCTTTCTGGTGCTATGCTGCGAGATCCTTGAAGACTGTGACCAGAGTGTTTACAAGCAATGCAACATAGATGGCAGCATCTTCAATCTCCGTGCCTGTGTGTGTCACTAAAGTGATTGACTCTCTTGTCAGAGAGTTCCTCTTCACTGATTGTGCAATTGTAGCACATACTCTTGAAGACATGTGGCTCTAATCGACTGCTTTTCCAGATCTGCAAAGCAATTTGGGCTCTCTATCAGCCTCAGGGAAACTGAGGTGCTTTACAAGCCTGCTCCAGGAACAATGTATTCTGCCACCGAAATTGCAGTCAATGAGATGCTGCTTAATGCAGTAGAAAAAGTTTGCTATCCTGGCAGCACTTGATCTAATAATGCCATGATCAATGATGAAATCACACAGCACATTTCTAAAGCCAGTTCTGCTGGGCAACCAGGGTTAATATCAATCATGCAATTGTGTTAAGCACTCTTCTCTATGGTGTGAAACATGGACACTCTGTAATAGGAACTTGAAGCAACTTTCCTAGAGCATTTTCACATGCACTGTCTGCATCTCGTCTGTAACATCCAGTAGTCGGACACGATACCAAAAATAAAGTCTTAGACCAGTGCTGCACGACTAGGATTGAACACTAATCATACAGGTGCAACTTCGCTGGGCTAGTCGTCTCGTATGTATGTTTGATACCCTACTCCCCAAGCGGGGGCAACGGAAATGATATAAGGACACTCTCAATACTCATCTAAAAGCTGGCCAAGTCGACCCGAACATATGGGAAATTGCTGCTGCTGGAGGATTAGGATAGCAGCAGACCTGTTGGTCAGCAGTTAAAGCCATCAAGAATAGCAGAGCAGAAAAAGCCAAGGAGAAGACTCAGCAAAGAAAGCAGGATCTGGCAAAAACGTGGTCACGTCTGCCAGATGTGTGGATGCATTTGTAGATCCCTCATTGGGTTACATTCACAAATTGCCTTTTTGGGTTTGTTTTTGGTTGGCCTTCTTCCTATGCCAGGATAGAGGGGAGCGGGCAAAGAGGAGTCGGGATCTGGGGACCAAAAGGGCCTCTATCAGAGAGCTCCAGACCAGGGCCAATGGGAAGTAGCCAGCGTGCCAAATCAGTCTGATTGACCAAGGAGCCCCTTCTCAGGTCTCAGCTTCTGTGGGTATGTCTACACAGCAACTAGACACCCGCAGCTGTCCCATGCCAGCTGACTTAGGCTTGCCAGGCTTGGGCTGCAGGGCTATTGCATTGCTGTACAGACTTCTGGGTTCGGGCTGCAGCCTGGTCTCTGGGACCCTGTGAGGGTCCCAGATCTCTGGCTGCAACCCGAACCACAATGTCTACATTGCAATTAAAGAGCCCCATAAGCCCAAGTCAGTGTGTGTCTAACTGCGGTGTACACTTACCTTTAGTGACCTTTTGAACCAGGGTCTCTGTTATAGGGGAAGATTTGGGGCTTGTGCAAAAGGGGGGTCTAGATACTGCTGCGACAAATTGTCAAATTCTGAGTGACAGACAAGGTGCTGGGGCGGGGCATTGTCCTCATCACACACCTCTTTTGGAATTATCAATCCAAAGAGCCAAGTTTTACCATTGCACAGATGAGACTGTTACCTTTCAATGTGGGTTTTTTTTGTTTTGGGGTTTTTTTGGTATGAATACATATAGAGTAAGTATTTCAGTATGTTTTTTCATCTGGGTGTAGGAAGTAGTATAAAGATTCCTTTCATATATTTTGAAACCTGCTAACAGGTTCTCTCCCATTTTTAAGCTGTTCCTGGGAAAGATCATTCTTTGGTTTGATTTGGTGTTTTTGTACGTGCCCTTTTTTAGCAGTTTAGTTCAAGATAAAAGCTACTACCCCAGTTAAGCGTATGTTAACTATTGGGAATGTAGCTAGAAACTGGGTGAGAGCAGTCCACCTCTCAAGTGGATCTGACATGGGTAAAAGGAGCAACTGGGGAGGAGAAACCATGATGACAGGGTGAGGCGATTTGGAAACTCCTTTGCCATAGTTTCCAGTGTTCAGATTCAGTCCTGAGGTCTCATGAGCAACTGTGACATCCCTCAATAGGGAGGGTAATTGGATTGCAGCCTAAACTCAATCTCAGAGTGTCGTGAGGATCCAGTAGGCAAGACCCAAATCCATGTTAACTGTTACTTATCAGCCTATTATCTTCCAAGTGCTTACAAACTGATTGCTTAATAATTTGTTTCAGTGCTCTTCCAGTTATAGGCAGACTGGTCTATAATTCCCTGGGTCCCCTTTGTTTCCCTTTTTAAAGTTAGGTACTATGTTTGACTTTCTCCAGCCATCTGGGACCTCACCCATCCTACATGAATTCTCAACAATAATCACTGATGGTTCTGAGTTTGCTTCACCCTAGTTCCTTAAGTACCCTATGGTGAATTTCGTCAGGCCCTGCCAACTGGAATACATCTAACTTATCTCAATATTCTTTAACCTGTTCTTTCCCTATCCTGGCTTGTATTCCTTCTCCCTTGTTGTTAATATTAATCGTGTTAAGTATCTAATTGCCATTAACCTTTTTAGTGAAGACTGAAGCAAAATAGCCATTAAACACCTCAGCCTTCTTGATATCTGTCTACGCTTTCCTTCATCTTTCTCTTGCTTTTAATATATTTATAAAATCTCTTTTTATTGCCTTTTATGTCCCTTGATAGGTGTTAACTCCTTTTGTGCCTTAGCCTTTCTAATTTTGTCCTGAACATGTTTCAACATGAAAAAGTTTTTCAGAAATGTACCATCTATTAAACAAACCCAAAACCTCATGACAAAAAAGACAAGTCTGAACGTGTTGAAACATGTTTGGGCTTTTCTGGACGTGCCGGCCTGTTTTAGGAGGTAAATTTCTGAAATGAAGCTACACAACAATTTTGTGGAGCACGTAAGCATTACTACTGCCTTTACAGACTATATTTTCCTATACTGGTTTGCTTGGTGGGGGCTGTGCTTTGAAAGGCTTTGCCCAAGAAGGGGTTGTATAGCTGTTTATTGATCTGTTTGTATGATACTGGGGGACTCCATCAAAACACACTACCTACAATCATTTGCAACTGACATTTATTTAAACCACGTGCTTTTATTTTATTTTTTCAACATAACCCATTCTGTTCCCAAACCACTTCTAACTTAGGATTTTAGCTCAACAGGATTTTGTAATTTTCTGAATGAAGAAGCCATTCAACATTCCCCATTTATCTGTTAGTTTGATTATTTCATCTCATATTTTATCTGGGTCCTCTGCCTCTGCCCCTTGAGTTGAATGCTCCTGGGTTAAACGGAGGCACTGCAGGGCATATCCCAATATGATCATATTTAAAACACTCTTGATGCACAAATTACCACTAATTTCTTTTTTTTTTTACACTTCACTTAATTTACGGTCTAGTTCACACAGTCTTGACTTCTCTGCCCGGGGGCATGAAGGATGCACCTTGGGAAGTCCTCAAATTGTTTCTCTCTCAGGTAAGGCTTGATGATTCTGCTCATATCAGCCGCGGATGGCAAAAAGGAGGAGCTGCCGCCGAATTGCTGGCGGGACAGAGGAGCTGCCGCCGAATTGCCGCCGTGGCAGAAAAACTGCCACCCCTTTCTAACTGCCGCCCCAAGCACCTGCTTGGAACGCTGGTGCCTGGAGCCGGCCCTGGTGCCACACCATTACAGCATCATAAAAATCATCATATTATAATGGCCCTGTAGTGAGGCGGTGTGGCTCCTTGCCGCCCCGGAGAGGGACGAGCCCATCCGGAGACCTGGGTGGGCAGAGCTAGGGAGCTCTGAGCCCGCCCCTCAGAAGTTCAGGGGGCGACCCGGAAGTATAAAGGCTCACTCTCAGAGCTCACTGGAGGGCCAGACGCCGGGGAAGCCAGATGCCTACAGCCTAGCCCACGACTGGGAAGCCCCTGCAGCCCAAGGTGCACGCCAGGACTGGCCCAATCTGCCCTGTGCCTGCTACCCGGCGAAGTTGCCGGACCTGCCCTGTGCCCGCTACCCCAAGGAACCCATGGTGCTGGCCCCCCCGGAGGACACCACTGGGACTCGGGAACCACAAGAGGGGGAGTCAGGAAGTAGCCTGGGGGCAGCCGACCCTAGTCTGGCTGTAGCATTGCCAGAGCCCATGTCAGTGTGTTGCGGCCAGGATCCCCACTGACACAGCAGCGGATCGTTTGCCACTGCTAGGGCCCCGGGCTGGGACTCAGTGGAGTGGGAGGGCCTGCGTCCCCCTGCCACCCAATTGGCGGGTGGCAGTCTCCCCCTCTCCCAGACCGTTTGGAGGCCTGGGCTCACTATTGTTTGTACTGTCACTGCTTAGCCCGGCCTGAGCTCCTGACGCATTATTGCCCCACCCTGACCTAGGGCCCCGGCATAACTGTACTTATTTTCTGCTTCCACAAGAGCCGCCAGGGAAGACTCCCAGGGCTGAACTAATTCCCCAAACCTCAGCTGGGTGTAGTGAGCTGGTGTGGCTCCCCGCTGCCCCAGAGAGGGTCGAGCCCTGGCTAGCCCCTTTTCAGGTCCTCATCATCTTTGTTCTGGAATTGAGCTGAAACTCTACGAATTTGAGGCATAAACACATCTGATATTCATACGACACTTTCTCATTCCTTCCTTTTCTCAAACTCGGAACAAAAAATGACCAAACAAAATGGTTTTCAGTTGAAATGTAAAATTGCACAGCAGGCATTGCTCTACAACCCAGCCTGGGGCAGAAGCTGCTACCCCTTGCAGGTTAAGTGATCTCCTCTCATCTGACTCTTATTCTCCATCCTTCCCGACCTCTGTGCTGCTTTTCATGCTGTCAACCATGACAGCCATCCCAATGTCCTGCGACCATTTGCTGGCGTCTTAGAGAACTGGCCGCCTTGGTTTTGCTCCCATCTGTCAGAGTCGTCTTTTTTTGCAGCAGAGAGAGAGGCTGGTCTGCTGGATAGGGAGCTAGCCCCGAGAGACCTGGGTTCTACTCCCCACCATGGATTTCCTGTATGACCTGAGGCCAGTGCCTTAAGGACAGAGTTTCAAAACCTTTTAGGCACCCAAAGATGCAGCTAGGCATCTAGTGGGCTTTACAAAGCACCTAAACTTCTAAGCGCTTTAGAAAATCCTTTCTAACCAAACAAAACGCGAATACCCTTGCCCTGCCCGTTCTCAGAGGCCCTGCCCCGCTCACTTCATTCCCCCTCCCTCTGTCACTCACTCTCTCCCACCCTCACTCACTCACTCATTTTCAACAGGCTGGGGAGGGGCCCTTTTCAACAAGGTGTTCCGGTTGAAAACTGGACACCTGGCAACCCCAGGTGCCTAAATACCTTTGAAAATTTGGCTGTTAGTCTCTCTGTGCCTCAGTGCCCCATCTGTACAATGGGGATAACAGCACTGCTCTACCTCACTGAGGGGCTGTGAGAAGAAATAGGTTGGACCTTGTGAGAGGATCAGCTACCATGGTGATGGGGCCACAAGAGTACCACAGGTAGAGTGGGATCTTCTCTATACCACGGCTAGTCCTTCCCTTGGTTTTGTCCCCTTCTTTTCACCTTCACCCCCAAATCTCCCTGTTTTCGGAATGTAACCTTGGCTCAGAGGTCTGAGCTGTATTTTTTCTGAGTTCCTGGTGTTCTCTCTAAAACAACCCTTGCTTCCTCCCTCCCAGGAATCTTTGTTTTACAGGCTAGACTTCCAGATCCAGATCCAATGCAGTGCAACCCTTTCTTATCTTAATCACCCTGCCTTTGTCTGTAAACAAAACACTGACTCCCTACCCCAGGGGCACCTGTCCTCTTCAGAACTTACATTTCACACTAATGCGGTAGTTAAGACCTTCATTTGGGAGCTTGCACACCTCCTATATGAAACTCAGGGGGAGGCTTCTGCCCTCCCTAAATGGCACCCTTGGGAACTGAGACACAGAGTACAGTAAGTGACTTACTCAAGGTTACACGGAAGTCTGTGGCTAAGCAAGGAATTGAACCCAGGTCCCTTGAGTCCTATTTTAGTGTGCTATCCACCAGCCCATTCTCCCTACTCTACTTTGAGAATATAAATATTTGCAATGTTAATCCAATGTTGCTCACAAAAATATGTACATGAATTCAACATATTGGGCAAAACAGGAAGGCCAATGCAGTGCAGCAAGTGACTAGATGAGGTATTCATGAGACTTTTGAGTCTGAAACATAGGTTTTTAGGCTTTCATTGGATGAACTGCTGCTGAAATTGATGCAAACTGCCAAGGATGCACTCAGAAAGAACACAGGATGCAGTCAAAGAACTGGACCTATAGGAGTAAGTAATATTTCCATTAGGATTATTTACATAATATACAGAAACAAAGGGCCACGTTTTCTGGATCAAATTGAAAACTCAGTGTGCCTGCAGGGGCGGGGGGAGAGATACCAGTGAAAGGAGGACACTCAGGCCTAAGAATAGTAAACTATGCTTTATTGAAGGAAGGAAGAACTTACTCTCCGATCTGCGTAGGGAGCCCCTAGGATGCGCGGAGGGGCTGCAGGGGACTCTGGCCATTCAGGACAGCTGACCAGGCAGGACTCTGCCGGGGGCGGGGGAGTCCTCTGCAACGCTATATTCTCCATGCTTATCTCGGGGTTACATGGGGTCAACAGCTGGTTACAATCTTATATATATGATTTATGCTTATTACATAAACTGACTCGTTTACAGGCAAAAATATGCTGAGCTATGCTACAATATCTTTTGGCAGGGTCTGTCGGACAAAGTTAGTTGAAACTGCCTGCATCCTCCGCTGACATCCAGTCACATACTCAGTCCACCACTTAGCTCCTCGCCAATCTTCCGCAACCTTGACCCTACACTCAGATTAAACTTCCCTGTTTTATAGCACAGCAACTCTTTTTCTCTCACCATATCTGTGATTATTGAACAACTTTTGTTGGGAATAGAGCAGAAATTCAATTCTTTTTCACTTGAAGGTGGGGAAAATTTAGGGTTTTGACAGCATGGGTTTTTACCACATTCTCCCCCTTCCCCCATTTTCACCTTTCCATCTTTTACCATGCTCACTCGCTCCTCTTTTTAAGAGACTGGTGATCATAAACACATTTCTTATTGTAACACATCAGTTCTAGAATCCATGCAGGGGATGCTGTAATGGAAAATTCTCCGTAAATTTGTCAAAGCCCACAAATTAAGGAAGTTTATTCTTCAAGACAGCTCAAATATTTTCAAGTATCAGGGGGTTGCCGTGTTAGTCTGTATCCACAGAAACAACAAGGAGTCCGGTGGCACCTTAAAGGCTAACAGATTTATTTGGACATAAGCTTTCGTGGGTAAAAAACCCACTTCTTCAGATGCATGCAAATATTTTCAGTTTCTAATACACAAATGGTCTAAATAGGGGAGACTGATCCCTTCACCATTAGACAAGCCTGCTGCAAAATGATTCCTGCAGTACATAAGTGCAAGCAGAGAGTATATAGCGCTTTTCACAAGCGCTTCTATCATACAGACAACAGCAAAGCCTTTAAGAAATGCCGGAGAATGGGAAAGCTTACACTCGTAAAGAGGCACAATTTATCTTTGTGTATGCCTACCTAGCAGCTTGGAGGATGCTTCCAAGAACAGGAGAGATAGAAATACACTAGCTCTGCTTGTTGGATCATATGAAAGAAGTTCTGTATTAAAATCACAAATGAGTTTGTTTCCCCATAGTTTAAATTCCAGGGTATTACTAATTAAGAGGTCTCTTGGTTTTTGGTACTGTTTCTCTCCCGCTATGTGTGAAACTTGCAAGCTGCTAATTGCGTTAGTACATTCTAAGACAGAGTCTGTTCTCAAAGCAATTCACACAGAGAGACTCAAAGCAATACTCTGTAACAACAGAAACAGCACCCAGAGATTCCCCGCCCTTTTATTGTATTAACAATTGTGATTAAAATAGAGATAGAGGATGTATGTGGATGGATGCTTGGTGTGGATAATAACTGAATGATCAGGGAGGTGCCAGCCTAAGAATCCAGGGTCCATCGGCTGAAGAAGGCGTCAAGTGGAAATAACCAGAGGACCCCCGGAGGGCAGACTGGAATCCACCCAACAGCCTCAAGAATGGGAGAACCAAAGAACAAGATAACATCTGGCAGCACGGAGCCGTCAGGAATGTGCCATCTGCTGATTGATTCAGCAACAGCATGATGAAGCAATTCCCATAGACTGGCATAGGAAGAAATTCCTATAAAAATGGACTCTAGAAAGTGAGAACTTTGGGGTCTGATTCTGCAAACCAACTTCCAGGAGCATCAGATGAGCATCTGACAAGGCCCTGCTCCCTCCTCATGTCCAGGCCACCTGGCCAGTGACTTGGCATGAGCAACTCTAAGGCTGGTAACTATGATAACCGTGCAGAACCTGTGTGTGTGTATGAATGAATGTGTGAATAAATATGAAATTGAATGGAATGTTATAGCTATAACTAACTGCTTACTAGGATTCTTTCTGTATTCACAATAAATGTGGTATTTTGCCTTTTCCCTTTAATAAGATCTTGCTGGTTTTTAATTTATTGGTATAACATGCTCAAGCGAGCACGCTAAAAATATCGAAGTGGCTGAGGTGCCATAAATGTCTATCTACCTGAGCTGAGAATTGCACCTCCCATAAAGGGTATGCTGGGTAGACATACCCTTTAACAAGCAGAAAACAATAAGCCATTGCAGTTTTGAAGGTCAATTTTTATTAATAGTTTTTAAGATCAGAAAGCACCAGTATGATGATCTAGTTTGACTCTCTGCAGAACATAAACCATAGAATTTCATCCAATAATTCTTGCATCAAGCCTATACCTTCTGGTTGAGCTACCCTACAGCATATCTTTTAGAGAGACATTCCTCCTTGATTTTAAAAACCACAAGTAGAGACTTTGCCATTATCACTTGGTGAAGTTGTTCCAGTGGTCTATTACCCTAATTGTTAAAAATTTGCACCTTATGTCCAATGTTAATTCAACCTTACTTCTAATCTAGCTTCAGCCTCCCGTCTTTTTATCTGCTAGATTAATCAGCCCTCCTCTGTTAGAAACATTCTCTCCCAATGGGTACTTATAGACTGTGATCAAGTGACCTCTTAACCTTCTCTTGGATAAAATAAGTATTTTAGAGAACTGTGCTCCTTAATAAACCGTTGAACCCTACTTCTTATCCTCTGTTTAAAAACTCTTTTTGGAACTTGGTCATTTTAAATTTCGTGCCAGTCCGGTCTTTACGGATGCTATCTACTTGATAGATTTATTATTATTTCCTTATATGTTGCCATAGATGTATGTGATACTGAAGAGAGATGAAAGATTTCAATGATTTGGAAAGTTAATGATGTAATGTTGGGATAGACACCATGGGGCACCTATAGAACAAGTTTATATAGTATATATCTAGCTGTGTGTACACTATAATCAGTTATTGTGTTCTGTGACACAAAACACAACTGAATAAAGGCAGTTCATATACTTCAGAATATCGCATCTCATGATTCAACTTCATGTGAGAGTTTAAGCCTGGAAGATACCCTGGTATAAAAACAAGGGGTGGGATCTTCACAGGGGCCAAAGGGAGTTAGACTGCCCAACTCCCATTGAGATTTAATGGGAGTTGTATGACTGAATTACTTAGGTCCTTTGAAGATCCCAGTCTATCCCTCATATAATATCACCTGTTTCCCTCTCAAAATGAGATCTTGTCAGCAAGTCCTGGAATGTCACAACTTTGTTTTGTGTCCAGGTAATAATGCCAAGATTTCTGACGAGTCTGATACTTGATGGTACTTCTGTACAGTTGGTACTCAGTCCACCCTTAGCTCCATTTTGTGTGAGCTAACACTTTAAATCAAGGACATGCTTGAGTCCACCCTTGTGAGTTGAGAGGCCAGTCGCATGCCATCACACACTGACAGCACAAAAGACACCTGGTCTATACGATTCCTTTTAATCTCTTTCAGGAACAAGGGAATAAATGATAATAAACACTGTCTATAATACCCGTAGAGAGAAGTTCCTGTGGTGGGACCTAGCATTAGGGTTAGAGGGGCTATGGGCTGGTTTTTAAAAGGTTTAAGATAATTATTTGTAGTAACTGTTTAATAGTAACTAGAAAATTGTTACTCTTTTCCACATCCCGCATTAAAGGTACTGCTTTAGCTGGTGTCTGTGAGGAATGGAGGATAGAGGAACAAGAAGACAAAATACTGTTTAAAATACTTTCAAATGAATATAGGACAGTTGCATTATTTAAAATTATTTACAGTATAATATGCCACTCCACCTAAGTAAGGTAACAGTGCTCAGCTGACTGGTATCTCTTATCAGTTATGATATTCAGATAGTAGTTTCCAGTAATAATACCCAACATTCACATAGCCCTTTACCATGCTCAAACCATGGAGGAAACATTGATTAAAATGATTCTACGAATGCTGGCTCTTTAATCTGTGGCAGAAAGTTGGCTGTCTGGGTGGGTGTTTTTTTTAAATTTGGGATTATAAATCCTGCATTCTGGCCTTCAAGTAACCTAAAATAGATTTCAGGGCACCTAGCGGAGGTCTGAACAGCCAGTTATGGGATTTTAGGTGCTAAAGTTTGCAAACGGGACCCTCAACACCAAAAAATACTTTACAAATATTTTTAAACATGCTCTTTACATGAGTAATGTTTGTTTCGGTCAGTTTTAAGAGTGAAGTAAAACTGTTCGTTTTAAAGAAATCAAAAAGGCACGTTAGTAGAATCCATAAGATTATAGAGAGCAGTGATGTTTGATCCTGGGCACATTAAGGCCATGTAGTTTAAAATAACTGATACCAGCACAGAACCTGCTATGAAGCCAAAGCCTCTTTGAGCACCAGTCTCCATATTACAGCATTGAACCACTTTAGGACTACATTGCAAATAGCTTTAATGCGGGGGAGGGGGGCGGGAGGATGTGGCTCACAACAGTAGGACTGTGCAGTTGCTCACTTTGGGTTGCATATAAAGCATTTATTAAACTAGGTCATTTCTTGTCAGCTCCATGAAGGAATAGTTCAGAAATAACTCATCTGGTGGCTGTGGCTGGCTGCTTTAAAGATAATCGATGGCTCTTGTTCACTGTAGATATCTTTTCTTGTTTGCGGTTGGAGTGTGCATCCTTTATACCCAAAGTTAAGTTTTGGCCCTGAATAATGTGATGCAAAGAAAATGTCTACATGGGCCTTGAACAGATAAAGCATTGCTGTTCTTTACCTGTAGCTAACAAATATTACTGATATATTAAGTGGAGAGTTGGAAAAGTCACTGTAGGACTTATAGTGAGGGAGGTGCACGACGTGCAATGATTTTTGCATTGCTCTGTGCTCTGTTTTATACTGAGAGCTTGAGGTTTTTGGTTCCTGTTTTTTGTGGATCTAAAGAAACTCTAGAGTTTCAGGGGTAAAATACGGAAGGATGTAAATAATGGTTTGTGAAAGGTAACATTTGCAAACTCCGACATGATACTTGGCTTGAAAAAGGAGCAGTGTTAGAAGCAGCCAAAGCAGAGATAGTTGGAGGATTTCTACAGTTTTAATTGGACTTTCGTAGCCCTGTGCTGATTGGTTATTTGCTCCAAACCACCCCACCATCCCTTGCACTCTCTTCACCTCACTGACACTCCACACCTGTCCCCCCCTATGCTGTTCTCCCCTGCCCGGCCCCCAGTGTCCCTTCCCTTCAACGTCCCTTCTCCTATCACTTTTCTTTCCATTTAGCTGATCTTCTCCTAACTGACCCCTGCCAGTCAAAGCAAAATGGTCACACTAATATTGCTACAATCCCATTGTTTACTCTGTTTGCATGTTATCAACCTTTTCCTAACCCTTGTGTCTGTCTTGTCTATTTAGGTTGCAAGCTCTTGAGGGGAGGAACTGTCTGCTACTCTGTATTTGTCCAGCACCTAGCACAGTGGGGCCCCATTCTTGGTTGATCCTGAGGCAGTACCTTAACAAACATGATTGATAATTATGGGATTGCCCATTTGTACAATACAGCAAGTAAGTTGAGCAGGATATGGGCTTCCTCAGTGAAACAGCACATCAGAAACCAAATGGATGGAAATCGGATGAGAGATGTATAGAAGGAGGGAGAACCAGCAGATAATACCATAGATGCCAGCTTCCTCTGGGTCCCGGGGGTGCTCATTCCCCCCAATCCACCCCAGACCCCACTCCCACCCCATGCCTTCTCTCAAGCCCCCTCCCCTGCCTTCCCTCTTCCCGCCCAGTTCCAGCCCCTTCCCTGAGCATGCCCCCCCCAGCACTTCCTGCATGCTGAGGAACAGCTGATGGCAGCAGGTGGGAGGCACTGGGAGGGTAGGAGTTGATTGGTGGGGCTGCCAGTCGGCAGGAGGTGAGAGGGAGAAGGAAGGTGTCTGCCAGTGGGTGCTAAGCACCCACTAATTTTTTTCCATGGTTGTTCCAGGGCTGGAGCACCCACGGAGTCAGCGCCTATGGATAATACTTAGTCCTGCCCCAGTGCAGGGGACTGGACTAGATGACCTATCAAGGCCCCTTCCAGTCCTACATTTCTATGATAGCTAAGAGCAGAGGTGGGTATTAGTTTTCACTGGGAGGCTATGTATTGGCTATGAGTTGACCAGCCTCAAAGAGAGGCTCCTTCAGTGCCATCTGGGAGACGGCTAAGTTTTTAAAGTTGTTCTAAAAACTAAAACACAGTGCTTCCAATTAGAGAGTAACACAGAGATGCTGGCTCTCACCCTGGGAAAGAAAGAAGAGCGCAATTTTATGCAAAAGCATCTGTGCCTGCTTAGAATTTGTGGTGCTTGTAGAGCAATGGTTCTCATTGTGTAACCTGGGTTGCAGGGGCCAGGTGGCAGGGCAGCGGCAGCCCGGAGCTGACCCTGGACCCAACCCCCGTGGCGCGGAGCCAGCTGGCTGCTGGTCCAGGACTCCTGCCCTGCGGCTGCTGCGGCCCAGACCCTGGAGCTTGTGGGGCCACCGGCTGCTCTGGACCCTGGGACCCCTGCCACGTGGGGTGGGCCGGCTGCCCCAGACCCCGCGGGGTGGGCCGGCTGCTTGTCCTGGTCCACCGCCACATGGCTGCCCCAGCCCCCGGAGCTCACAGGGCCAGGCAGCTTCCCTGGACCCTGCGGGGCCGGCTGGCTGTCCTGACCCCAGACCTCTGCCCCGGTCCCCCACTGCATGGCTGCCCCAGCCCCCAGAGCTCACGGGGCCAGGCAGCTGCCCTGGGCCCCCCGACCCCACAGTGCTGGGCAATGGGGCAGCCCGGACCTCTCAGCACCAGGCAGCCAGGAACCTGGGACTCCGGCGTGGGCTGACACACTGTACCTCAGAATAACACCCTGTACCCCATGTTCACCACTTTTATGTGGTTATGAAATATATTTTGTACAAAGCATGCCTTGTGAGGTATAATTTGAAAACTCATGAGCTACTGAACATCATTATCTTGTTAATGTGCGTCTCATCATTGTCTATGGAGTTATGAGATTTTGCTATATGTTTACTACTCAAGCACGTTGTGAGTCTGGGGAACGGCCACGGACTAGTTCCTCAGAAATAAAAAAGGCCAATAACAAAGGTCACATACACAGAAGGTGCTAGCAAGAAATTTACAATTCACCCGAGAGATGCTTCCAATCTCATGTACACAGGAGACTGCTTTGTCTATACCCCAGCAGGAGGGTGTTCCTGAAGGAGAGGAGGAGAGTATAAAAATAAGAAACGATGGCTCCTTAAGCCCCTCCCCCCACTTCCCATCTTGACACCTGGAAGCAAGAGCATTTGGAAGACAAAGAGTAGCACCATTGAACTGCAGTAAGAGACGGTCCTAACTGCAAGGCTTTCTGGTCAGTATGAACTGTGAACTGCCCACAGCATCTGGTGGGGTGAAAAACAAAGTTTACTTAGCTTGGCAAAGTTTAGCATTTAGACTGTGATTTTATCATTTTATTTCTTTTTGTAACCAGTTCTAACCTTTTATGCCTGTATCACTTTATAATCACTTAAAATCTATCTTTCAATAGTTAATAAGCTTGTTTTATTCTTTTATGTAAACCAGTGTGTTTTGATTGACCTGTTTGGGGAAATCTCTGCTCAGGTTAACGAGGGCTGTGCATATTCATTTTCTTTGATAAAATGACCGACTTATGAGCTTGCACTGTCCAAGGGGATCTTAAGCAATGTAAGATGCACAGTTCTGAGGTGCAAGGCTGGGGCATTTGTGGGTGTCTCCCCATGTATAGTTCATGAGTGGCCGGGAGAGTATTCCTATAACTTTGTTGGGTGCTAATTGCTGTGAAAGCAAAGCCTCGAGGGGCTGCCTTTCACTAGCAGAGCCAGGTGAGAGGTATCCTGAGCTACAGAGTGAAGGAGGCACAGCGGTTGCACAGCCCAGATTGTACCCCGGGTGATGTCACACCTTCTCTTTCTCCATTATCCTTGTTGCTCTTCTCTGATCATTTTTTTTCACATCAGACTTGCATTTTTGACTCTCTCATATACTGCACAAATGTCTGTTTGTTTTCTAGTCTCCTCTGTTCCACTCCTCTTCTCCACCACCCTCCCCTTCTACTTTGTTCTTATTTTTATGAGCAGGGAACCGCCTTGTAAATCTCCTAATTTTTGAACAGTGATAAAATGGCACCTTTGCCATTACACTATACCAAATCTTCATTCTTCCCCCAGACCTTAGTTTGCAGGTAGCATTCTCTAAAAATGTGCGGGAGGAGCTTCTTTCAATGAGACAGATTGAAGTTGGTCCAATAAACTATATTACCTCCCCCACTTTCTGGCTCTAGTATCCTGGGACCGACGCGGCTACCACACTGCATGCAATGAGACAAATTAGCATTTAGTTGGCAAAGGCAGATTTGGCTAAAAGCTAGTATGGCAGGGTTTTATACTAGTAGGACGTCTTCATTTTAAGGAGAATTTGAGACTCCGGGCCAAACACCTTTTTAAAATATGGTTATAATGGGGCTTTTCATGACCGTGTAAACATAATGGTTCTAGATTAAGTTTAGTTCAAAGATAAAATGTTGTAAATCCTGTCTCGGCACTGGTGGCCAGGCTTTGTCTTTCCGGCTCATGCATTGCTGGCAGTAGTAGGTTTCTGCAATCGGAATTTAGGTGACGAGTTTGTTACTGATGTGTGGAGTGGAACAAAATGTCCCATCGTTGTACCGGTTGGGCACAGATAGCTTGCTTTTTAAAATAAAAGAACCATTCTGTCACAGACTGTAGCGAGCACCCTCTTCTAGCTACCGACAGGGCTGCTGTTAGGGGAATCCACGCCGCAGGACCAGATTGACCCCTGAGATATCCCAGTTACATAAACACACCTCTCTGCCAGAACTTTACCAAAAAAGAATGTAGCTTCTGGTTTACAGTGTTACACTCTCAGGGGCACTCAGTAACTGGACAGCAGTCAACACACACACACTTTGCACAGTCTAACACCTTTATGCTCTGTTATACTTAACCACGTAAAGCATGGGAGAGTACAGATCACATATGGGCTGGGGTCCATGTCTCTTGGGTTGTCCAGAGTCCTTGAGGCCATCTGGGTTCAGGAATGCGGTCAGGGTCCCACCCCCCTCCATGAGGCTCCCACATGCTAGGTGACCTCTCCCTCCTAGAGCCCCTTACCCTGCTTCTGTGATCTTGCTTTCTCCTGCCCCATTCTGCTTCTTCCTCCTGGCTCCTGTTCCTATGTGTTTCTTTATTGAAACTTCTCCTGGCAAATTTCCGCTCCTCCTACCTTCCCTCCTCCATCCAGAGGAATCAGCTAAATTGTTTTTTCTAAGACTGCAGCATCTATTTTGCATAACCTTTGTGAGGTCTAAATACCATCATTAACCTTAAGTATTTCCCTGTGTTTCTGTCTCTGGTGTACATGCTACAGGCTGTGTCCAGCAGTTTTTCATAAGACGACTTCACAACATCAATCAGAATTCTTAAGTTGTACAGGCGTAGCCCCATTCATCACACCAGATATGACTTGAAAGTATTCAGCAAGCAGACGACCGTTGTAAAAAGGTACCATTGTACATAGTAACTTGTCTGACTCCATCAGCACTCTAATTTAGTCTTAAAGGAAACTTCCACCTACAGGACGTAAAAGTTATTGCAAATACAGTGACACCTGTACTGTTCTGTTCTATAAAGGATTTTTATAACTCACTTGTCGGGGTTCCTTCCCCACTCTGAACTCTAGGGTAGAGATGTGGGGACCCGCATGAAAGACCCCCTAAGCTTATTCTTACCAGCTTAGGTTAAAAACTTCCCCAAGGTACAAACTTTGCCTTGTCCTTGAACAGTATGTTGCCACCACTAAGTGTTTTAAACAAAGAACAGGGAAAGAGACCACTTGGAGATGTCTTCCCCCAAAATATCCCCCAAGCCCTACACACCCCCTTTCCTGGGGAGGCTTGAGAATAATATCCTAACCAATTTGTTACAAAATCATCAAAGACCCAACCCCCTGGATCTTGGAACAATGGAAAAATCAGTCAGGTTCTTAAAAGAAGGATTTTATTAGGTAAAAATCATCTCTGTAAAATCAGGATGGAAAATACTTTACAGGGTATTCAGATTCAAAACACAGAGGATCCTGCTCTGGGCAAAACCTTAAAGTTATAGAAAACAGGAATAAATCTCCCTCTTAACACAAGGAAAATTCACATAAAACAAAAGATAAACTAATCTGCCTTGCCTGGCTTACCTATACTGGTTGAAATATTGGAGACTTGGATTAGGATGGGTTGGAGAAGATGAATTTCTGCCTGGCTTCTCTCAGTCCCAAGAGAGAACAACCACGTAAACAAAGAGCACAAAAAAAAAGTCTTCCCCTTCCCCCTCCCCCCCAAGATTTGAAAGTATCTTGTCCCCTCATTGGTCCTTTGGGTCAGGTGCCAGGCTGAGCTTCTTAACCCTTTACAGGTAACAGGATGTTGCCTCTGGCCAGGAGGGATTTTATAGCACTGTATACAGAAAGGTGGTTACCCTTCCCTTTATATTTATGACAACACTCATCACTCTAGTATCAGAGCGCCTTCCAGTAGCGTGTTAAATAATGTGACTTCACAGCTGTCATATGGTCTTAGTTCTCTCAGCCTCTCCCCAGAGGGAGAAGTGGGTGCAGTGGTGTGTGTCTTGTCTTGAGGGGTTCTTTTTTATTTATCTGTTAAAATATACCTGTTGCTATGTGTTTATATGAGAAGAAGCAAGGTCACAGAAATGTGCCTTGCACTGAAATGCAAGGTGGTGAGGTTTGTGATAGACCTTAATTCCTGGAGGAGTTTATTCCACAGGCTGGGACCAGACCTCTGTCATAAATATAAAGGGAAGGGTAAACACCTTTAAAATCCCTCCTGGCCGGAGGAAAAATCCTTTCACCTGTAAAGGGTTAAGAAGCTAGGATAACCTCGCTGGCACCTGACCAAAATGACCAATGAGGAGACAAGATACTTTCAAAAGCTGGGAGGAGGGAGAAAAACAAAGGGTCTGGTCTGTCTGTGTGATGCTTTTGCCGGAGACAGAACAGGAATGGAGTTTTAGAATTTAGTAACTAATCTAGCTGGATATGCATTAGATTATGATTTCTTTAAATGGCTGAGAAATTAAGCTGTGCTGAATAGAATGGATATTCCTGTCTGTGTGTCTTTTTGTAACTTAAGATTTTGTCTGGAGGGATTCTCTATGTTTTGAATCTAATTTCCCTGTAAGGTATTTACCATCCTGATTTTACAGAGGTGATTCTTTTTTACTTTTTACTTCTATTAAAATCCTTCTTTTCAGAAACGGAATGCTTTTTCATTGTTCTTAAGATCCAAGGGTTTGGGTCTGTGGTCACCTATGTAAATTGGTGAGGATTTTTACCAGACCTTCCCCAGGAAGTGGGGTGCAAGGGTTGGGAGGATTTGGGGGGGAAAGACATTTCCAAACAACGCTTTCCTAATAAATAAACCCAGATAAACGTTTGGTGGTGGCAGTGGAAGTCCAAGGGAAAAGGGTAAAATAGTTTGTACCTTGGGGAAGTTTTAACCTAAGCTGGTAAAAGTAAGCTTAGGAGGTTTTCATGCAGGTCCCCACATCTGTACCCTAGAGTTCAGAGTGGGGAAAGAACCTTGACAACCTCAAAACACACTCAGGACTACTCCTCAATCAGACAGCTCCCTGTTTTAACTGACCACTTTAAAATTTCCCATAGGTCAACATGACTGGTCAACATGACTGGTCTTCTTAAAAGCTACATCTTCTATTTTACCGATTTCTGGAGGTTTCCTGGGAAGTTGCTTCACACAGGATTTGCTGTATTTGTAATACTGAAAGCCACTAGCAGGTGTGACTGAAATTCTATATATTTTGGTGTTTCAGAGAGGACAAAAGTATGCCAAAAATACGTTGTAAAGAGAATGTCAACCTTTTTTGGTGAAAAAGATGGACAGATTATTTCCTGAGAAGTACAGCATGAACATATATCCCTTTGTAAAAGAAGACATAAGGAGGCATGAAACTGTGTTTATATACAGTCTCCCATTTGGATTTTGCACATACTCTGATAAACTTAAATTCAGGATCTCTTGGCACTCTTACCTGAGCATGATTTGCCAGAGAGTTTGGAGATGAAACACTGTAAACATTGTGGTGTTTCAGGAAGTGGTGGAACACGTCATGGATTCGAGCTAGACCATGTGCTGAATCAGTTTGTTACTGTTATTAGATATGCGTTTCTCTTCTGTCTGTTACAAGCTAGTTTAACATTTACATTGTTTGCAGGCAATGCTCCCTTTTTCTTTTGGGGAGTAATTAATTCATTAATTTATGAAGCTACATTTGAAAGTACTTATATCAAAATCACTTATGTGGCTTTACATAGTTAAAGTATGATGAATCAGAAAGCAAACTACTTATTTCAGTGAACCTTAGACACCAAATTCCATAGAACTTGGATAATAACAATAATGAGTTGAAAATTGCTGCAATGACAGATAGTGCTCAAAATACACATGAAATTGGTTCTGTACAAATACCTAAGGTAAATAGATTTTTGACCAGTCTAATCTAGGCTCTTGAAATAACCTGTTCCACCTCCTTGTTATCAGGGGGAGTTTATCAATAAAATTTGCTTTTCTAGTAGCAAGGATTTCAGGTGAAAAGATAAGTAGATATTTAGTGTTAAGGTATGTCCACACTTGCAGAGTTTTTGCGCTGTAAGTTTCACTGGTGATAGGGAACCAGTGAAAGTAAAACGCTAGTTTGTGTACTCACTTAATTCCTCAGGTTTCAGAGTAGCAGCCATGTTAGTCTGTATCCGCAAAAAGAAAAGGAGGACTTGTGGCACCTTCAAGACTAACCAATTTATTTGAGCATAAGCTTTCGTGAGCTACAGCTCATTTCATCGGATGCATGCTGTTGAAAATACAGCGGGGAGATTTTATATACACAGAGAACATGGAACAATGGGTGTTACCATACGCACTGTAACGAGAGTGATCAGGTAAAGTGAGCTATTACCAGCAGTGTTTTTCAAACCATGAGTCACGACCCACTACTGGATCGCCTTGATCTGGTCAGCACTGCTGACCAGGATGTTAAAAGTCCCATTGGCGGTGCTGCCCAGCTAAGGCAGGCTAGTGCCTACCTTTTCTGACACCGCGCTGTGCCCTGGAAGCAGCCAGCAGGAGGTGCAGCATCTAGGCAGGGGGGCCACGGGGCTTCGCTTGCTGCCCCTGCCCCAAGCACTGGCTCTGCACTCCCATTGGCCAACAACTGGCCAATGGGAACTGGGGGCGGTGGTGCCTGTGGGAAAGAGTTGTGCGAAGCCACTTGTGCACCTCCACCTAGGAGCTGGACCTGTTCCTGGCTGCTTCCAGGGCGCAGCACAGTCTGCAGTGCCACAACAGGTGGGAAGCCTGCCTCCGCATCCCGACTGCACCGCTGATGGGGAGCCGCCGGAGGTAAGTCCATGCCTCAACCCTACACCCCAATCCCCTGCCCCAGCCCTGAGCCCCCCACCAAACCTGGAATCCGTTCCTTCACCCCAAACCTCCCATCCCTGGCCTCTCCCACGAGCCTGCACTCCCAGCCCAGAGCCCTGACCCCCTCCTGCACCCCTGCCCCAGCCCAGAGCCCCCTCCTACACCCTGAACCCCTCATTCCAGCCCCACCCTGCAGCCCTCACCCCCGCACCCCAACCCTCTGCCCCAGCTCCGTTGGGTCATGGGCATCAACAATTTTCTTCAACTGGGTCCCCAGAAAAAGAGTTTGATGCTTCTAGGGTCTTTCGTTCCATAATCTCATAGGAATACTCTGGAAGGCAACGTGCTGCCCTATATGTGTACAAAACAGCTTTGAGTAAATTGGATTTTTTTTTTTACAGGGTCGAGGGAGAAAGGAGGAGAGGGCATGCGTATACTCCAATAACGGGCAAGCACCAGAAATGTGGTTTGGATTACTCCCTGCCCCGTCTGGATGCTCATCTGAAGCTCTGCATTTTCCCTCCCACTCCGATCCTCTCTCTTGCATTCCTCTTAGTGCCTTGGGAAAACATCAATAAATGATTCTTCTCTTTCCCATCCGCCATGCCCATTACTGAGGTTCTTGTTGTAATTGAGATTAAATGTGCTGCGTTTGGATGCATGGCCTTGTCTATCCAATACTTGTTTCTTGTGATCAAAGGGTCAGAGGGAAGCCTTCCCAGCTTTTGTGGGTTTTCAGTAACTTCTTGAATTGAGGAGGCAGCGGCCTATTGTGCTTTAAGGGCTTGAAGGTGAAGATGAGCCTAAACTTGGTGAAAGAAGAGGAGCCAGTGCAGGGTTTCATTACTGGAAGAATATGATTTTGTTGCGGATTGTGAGACATTCGCATGAATTCCAGAGATGCTGAAGCCAAAGAACATAAGAATGGTCATACTGGGCAGACCAATGATCCATCTAGTCCAGTGTCCTGTCTTCGGACACTGGCCAGTGCCAGATGCTTCAGAGGGGATGAACAGAACAGGGCAATTACTGAGTGATCAATCCCCTGTCATCCAGTCCAACTTCTGGCCGTCAGAGGTTTAGGGATGCCCAGAGTGTGGGGTTGCATCGCTGACCATCTAGGCTATTTGTCATTGATGGACCTATCCCCCATGAACCTATTCAATTCTTTTTTTGAATCCAGTTATACTTTTGGCCTTCATAACGTGCCTTGGCAATGTGTTCCACAAGTTGACCGTGCATTGTGTGAAGAAGGACTTCCTTTTGTTTGTTTTAAACCTGCTGTCTGTTAATTTCATTGGGTGACCCCTGGTTCTTTTGTTATGTGAAGGGGTAAATAACACTTCCCTATTCACTTTCTCCACACCAGTCATGATTTTATAGACCTCTAGCATGTCCCTCCTTAGTCATCTCTTTTCTAAGATGAACAGTCCCAGTCTTCTTAATCCCTCCTCGTACTGAAGCTGTTCCATACCCCTAATAATTTTTGTTGTCCTTCTCTGTACCTTTTCCAATTCTAATGTATCTTTTTTGAGATGGGGTGACCAGAACTGCAGGCAGTATTCAAGGTGTGGGTGTATCATGGATTTATATAGTGTCAAGATTTTAGTGATGAGCATAGATACAGGTCAGGAAGTCGAAGAGAATGGTGGCAAGGTTACCAGTCCAAGGGATGGGAAATATAAATGCCTTTTAAAAACATTAGGCACCATGTTAGCTCAACAGCTGTAAGCTGCAAAGCCACGTTCTACTGGGAGATGGCCTTGACATGTCTAATATTCATAGCACAACAGGGTTGCAGTCTAATGGAAGCCTCTAGGTGATACCATAATGATACTAATAAAATCTGAGCTAGCAGAAGCTGTTGGATTGCACTTGGTCTCAAAAAAGGAGAATGGGGTATATGCCATTGCTCTTTATTATTTCTCTCCCCTAGAAAAAAAGCGCTTGTGAAAAGCATTCGCATGGCGGCCTGGTGGTGAGAGAACAGGTACCGAATGGCCAGTAGCTGTGCAAGCTTCCTCCTGCAGCTCCACTAATGTGTATCAACCCTGTAATAGAGGGATCACCGATCTGGTCAAAGACTAGCTCAGTCTTCAGGCCCATTCAGTCACACGCATCTCCAACAAGAGTAAGGAGATTCCTAGTCTCTAGGGCCTAGATATATTTTAGACTTTTTTTTTTTAAGTGGATTGTTCCAAGGTGGCATTTAAAACCTTGTCAGTTCTTATACAAGACCCTGGGAGATGACCGTCCCATCTGGGCTGCAAGGAGATGGAGAAGAGCTATTAGACCATCCCGTGCAGGCTTAGCTGCTATGATCCTATGAAAAGAAAAGTGAAAGGAACTCCCAGATTTGTTTCGTGACACATTTTTCGAGCAGTTTCCCCCACCCCTCTTGTTTTCAAGATTGGCTGAAGGGGAGCAATTTGCCTATTTCTTTACTACTTTATAATGCAACAGGTGTGCCATTTAGTGGGGGCAGGGGTGGGCTCCTGCTTCCCTCCCCTCCCCCCGAGTTTCCGTACAGGAGGCCTGGGACGGGCACAAGTCCTAGACCCAGGCCGATCTTAATCTGCAGCGTAGCCCGTGTGTGGAATGTGAGTTCTGCAGAGGAGAGGTGCTGCTCCCAGCTTGTGCTCCTGGGGCAGGAAGTCAGCATTTTGTTGATAAACAGAGGCAGGGTGATTAAGATAAGATAAAGGGCTGGTAATTAAATTAAGGATCAGGAAGTCGTTAGATGAGCCTGTAAAACAGGAATCCCTCTGTGGGCAGTGGGGTGTTGATGACAGAATGCAGGGGACTCAGAAGAAATACAGCCAAGGTTACATTCAGGCTCTGTGTCAACCTATGTCACTCAGGGCTGTGAATAAACCACTCACTTGAGCGACATAAGTTACACCGACCGAAGCGCTCATGTGCACAGCTTCTCCCACTGCCCTAGCTTTTGCCGCTTGTAGAGGTGGTTTCATCTATCTGCTTTGGCAGAGAGTGTCTTCACCAGATGTGCTGCGGCCATGCCCCCGTATCGGTACGGCTGTGCCACGGAAAAGAGGCAAGAAAAGAGGGAGATGTGAGGCGGGTAGGTGAAAAGAAGGGGCCAAAACCCAGGGAAGGGAGGGCAGTGGTACAGAGAAGTTCCCACTCTACCTGTGGTGCTTACGTGTGATATCTGAGCGCCTCACAACGTCTAACCGATTTCTCCTCACAGCCCTCGCTGAGGTAGAGCAGTGCTGTTGTCCCCATTGTTCAGATGGGGCACTGAGGCACAGAGAGACTAACAGCCAAATTTTCAAAGGTATTTAGGCACCTAGTGGGATTTTCAAAAGCCCTTAGACGGTTAGGTGCTTTGTAAACCCCACTAGGTTCCCAGCTGCATCTTTGAGTGCCAAAAAAACCTTTGAAACTCTGTCCCTAAGGCACTGGCCTGAGGTCATACAGGAAGTCCGTGGGGGAAGTAGAACCCAGATCTCTGAGGGCTAGCTCCCTATCCACTGAACCAGCCTCTCTCTCTGCTACATGCTGCCAAAAAGGGGACTCTGTTAGTTGGGAGCAAAACCAAGAAGGCCAGTTCTCTTGAGACTCCAATAAACGGTCCAAGGAGGCTGGGAAGGAGGTCATGGTTGACAGCATGAAAAGCAGCACAAAGGTCAGGAAGGACGAAGAAAGAGAGAGAGAATGAGAGTCAGATGAGAGGAGATCACTAAACCCCCCAAGGGGTGGCAGGTTCTTCCCCATGGGGGGCTGTAGAGCAATGCCTGCTGTGCAATTTTACCTTTTAACTGAAAACTATTTTGTTTTGTCATTTTTTGTTCTGAGTTCCAGAAAAGGAAGGAATGAGAAAGTGTCGTATGACTATCAGATGTGTTTATGCCTCAAATTCTTAGGGTTTCCGCTGTAGTCAGGCCAATTCCAGAACAAAGAACAGAAATTGTCTCCACAGAGCCCATAAAGTTAACAATTATTGTCATGATTTGTATTATTCACTGGGCACCATCTGTGTGCTCAGCACTGTTCAGAATATATCAGAAAATCTAGTCCCTGAGCCAATGTGCATAAAATGTGTAGCCCTGGATAAGATGGCTCAGACATTTAAGTATGAAGCATATTGTTCATGAGCACATGTTAATATCTATGAGTGGAGGCACTGACAGCTGTAGAAGTTTTACCTGACTACACACTGGAAGATTTGACTCCCCAACTTTCTTTCAAGGGGAAGAGCTGCCCAAAGCTCCTGTGCCTGTTTGTTTTCCTTTCCTGTCTTCAGTGGCCCTGATATACATCAGAAGTCTCAATTTTTTTCTCAGTTTTCACATGTGGAGTTTTTTTAGTGTTTGGTTTTAAATATTCTTCTGTGAGAACTGCAACTCAATCACTGTAGTATTGTGTTTAACAGCCTTCTGAGTCTCACGATAATTGGTTTTCTTAAGGCCCCAGCTCCTGGAGTCAAGTGGATATGTGATGATTTCAGCCTTCATTCTTAAAGAAAAAATAAGTTCCTAGCCCTCATGGCTGTAGAGAAAGCTTCAAAATGTGGCCCCAGTGCACCCTAAAGGCTCAAAAAGCAGCAGGGAAATAAAACTAACACAAATCTATTATTTTTAAATAATCTCAGGATTTTTAAGCAAATTTCTTTTTTGATGAGCCTGATTCATTATTTTTGAACATTTGGGGTAGGCAACACTGTGAAAGTGACTTGAAAGTGTCAGTTTCACTCCTGTTTAAAGGCAGTTTCTAGTCTATTGTTTGTAGTGATGTAACACCCATAGAGCCCCAGGCAGGTGCAGTATAAACTCATGGGACCTTGCCCTAGCAGGATGGTTCCAAGAGTTAATGATCTAGTCCAAGCTTGTTGACTGCAAAAAGTAAGTAGCCTAAATGATAGAAAGTAATCTAGATTTGTTTTGGGGGGCAATTATTGTATTCAAGAGTTAGTAACAAAGTAAGAATATACTTTAAAATTTTAAACCTAACCAATGTCCTTTAAGAAGTGACTTGCCAAAAGATGTCAGAACATGTTAGTATTGGAGCTGAGTGGGTCTAATATTTATTTAATTTTCTTTCTATATATAGGAATTAGATACAGTGCTCCTGACAGATAATTTCTAAGTTATCTGAAAAAAAACCCCGACACCTAGAGTTTTCAGGTGCCTAAGTAGCCCCTGGAATCATTGTTAAAGTTGCCCCCCGTGAAAATCTGAAATGGTGCCCCTGTTCAAATTTCCTGGGCTGTAATGGAGATAAATCTGCTATATAACAGGACTGAAGACTCAATGCCTCATTTCAAAGCCCAGGGCTGTTATGTTTCTTGCAGTCCTGTCAAAGTGGAGAGTGTCAAGTGGTTCAGAGAACAAATTCCAAGTAGAACTCTGGAGAGTTAAGGCTCTTTAACTGGGCAGACCATGTTTTCCTCCTAACTGAGCCTCAGGCAAAGTAAAGGCATGTAATTCACAATTACGGGATTTAATGGTAATCGAAAGTGAATGCAGAGCACCACCCACTGCCTGACCTGAATACTGCTAAGAATTTTGTAACATGGGCGCAATATCTTCTTATACTGTCACTCACAATGTTAGCGAAGTAGGGCTGAGAAAAAGGAAATATGCTACAGATCAGGGGTTCAAAAACTAGATCAACAAATCCTTTTCTTACTCTTGCAAAATAGGCATGTGGCTATTACTTGCCACTTTGGCCACTGTCCTACTAGAAATTAGTCCTGAAGAGCTCTGTGAATCAACTGTTTGCACTTGCGTGAAGCCCAAAGTAGTGACAATGCAGCCCCAAGACTGACCGTGTATAGAATTAGTTCTAGCCCCATGCAGTACTCGGCAACCAACTCTTAACAGGAAAAACAAGGACAGGACCCAGGTTTGTAAATAACTTTCCATAGCCCACGTCTTGCACTTACCAACATGGGCCAAAGCATTTTGTTTTATCATGCTAGGGCCTTGCTTCATCTGTGTGAGTAAATATGGCTCACCGGGTGGCTCTGATTCCATCCTCCAGGGTCCACTCTCAGTCTAACACAATCTTTGTAATCAATACTGGAAAAAAGGGCAAAGAATCTTCTAAATGCTCTTGTAAAAGAAGCCATGCCTAGGTAGTTCAGGGCTCTGTGCGTGGGGATTCAGCCTCACAGCTGCCTTTATTAACAGTCAAGCTTATTAGTAACTAAGATTTCAATAGTGCCTTTCATCAACAGATATCAAAGTTTTCAACACCCTTCTGAAAGTTAGTTAGACAAAGGCTAAGATTTCCAAAAGCAAATAGTAATTTTGGGGGCCCCACTTAAGACACATTAAAGGGGGTTGGTATTTAGAAAGTGCTGAATATCCACCCTCTGAAAATCAGCCACCTTCAAGGTGTCTCAGGTTGGGTGTCCAAAAATCACTAGTTACTTTGGAAATGTTGGTCAAGAATCATTTCCCCCACCACTGACATGCAGCCTCCTCGGGGGTGGAAGACAAGACAAAGATAAAGCTGCTGAACAGAGGTTCTCAGATCTTTTTAGTGTGGCCCATCTTTAATTGGCAGTGTGGCTTGTGGACCCCTCCCTCATTTGTCATCAAACATGAACCTCCCTCCATCCCATGGGGTTCATCTACCTTCTCTGTGGCAACTGCTTACATGGAGAAAAGACACTAGGAAAGTATTTAATGTAGCATCTGGAAATGAAGAGGTGGACACTAGTACCCTTTGACCAGCCCGCTCTGCACAGCCAACATGCTTGTGTTCCCCAGACAATAAATAGTCAATGGGCCACACTATGGGAACCACTAAACTAGAAAATGTCCTTTAGGGACTAATCCTACACTGACTAGAAGATTGCCTGCATACTCCTATCAAGTCTTTTGCCATCTCCAATTTCTGGGAGGACAGCAGTTTAGGATGGGATGTGCAGAAGATACTGTATCCAAGGGCCAGCAGGTTAGTGAGAGGTTTGCCACTGTATCCCTGAAAACAGCAGACATGCGCTTGCTTCTCCATGTCTCCCACCAGCATCATGGTCCTTCATCCCATGCCATTCCTCCTGCAGGGAACTCCCAACCCAAGTTCCTCAGTAAAGCAACTACAATGTTGTTCAAATCCCACATCTGCTGATAAGTTGCCAGTCATTAATGGGTAGGCAGGTGGCTGGTAGAAATTACTGACTCCTAGTTTATTTAGACTTTTAAAAAAACAAAACCCTTTGATGTGAGCAGTGCTCATTGTCCCTTAGCTAGGATGTGTTCCTGTCATGGCTACCCCCTTCCTGGCAATAGTCCCTTTCACACTCTTGAGTCTGGTCTTTAACTTCTCTGGGCCAGGGACTGTCTTTTTATTTTGGAAGTTTTAACAGGTTTACAAATCATTGCCTTGTCAATATCAGAGCCAAAATGATAGGCAGTGAGCTTGTGTTAGCGAGAACGTAATAATCAGATCTCGCTAGGTCACAGTTTAAAAGAGTGAGCCTCTTTCCACTATCCGGGGCGTGTTGTTTCTGGTCATTTTATTAACCTGAGTGCAACTTCTGATTACACGTTGAGTAAACTGGGCATTTCTACCAAATGTTACTATTTAAAAAAATTGACACGTGTAGTGGGTTTTTTTTGCAGGTGAATGGACTTTGTCTGAGTATGAATAAATGTTAATCAAATATCTAAGTAGCTATTTGTCCTCTGGGGCTGCCTTTTAATGTGTATTTGTACAGCTCCTAGCACAATAGGGGCTGTAATCCTGATTGGGGTGCCTAGATGAAACTACGAATGAAACCATAGTGTCTATTACAAGCATGCTGTAATACTGACTAGATCTGAAGACTTGTAGTGTGTAAAATAAGCCAGACTTTGCCAATTCATCCTGTGTGAGCTATCAGGCAGACCGGTACCTGAAACCCTGATGCACAGAGATGTGATCTGAGCACAGGATCATCATTGCCTTTTCCCCAGATGGCATTCCCCCCCCCGCATCACTTTCCAATGTACTGTGAATTACATTCAATGCCTATGCTTAGAAAACAAAATCCTCAGCCTGCATCCTTGCATGTAGCTGTATGAGGAGACCGCATAGGCACTGACTCTGGAAAAAATAGTGGATGCTCAGCACCTACTGGCAGCCCCGCGGATCAGCTCCTTCCCTTCCCCCAGTGCATCCTGCCTGCCAGCAGCCTCACTGATCAGCTCCTACCCTTCCCTCCCAGTGCCTCCCACCCATTGCAATCAGTTGTTCAGCAGTGTGCAGGAGATGCTGGGAGGGGGAGGGGGAGGGGGAGGAGGAGGGAGAGGAGCCAGGACAGGAAGAGGCAGTGTAAAGGCGTAATGGGGCTGGGTTAGGAAGAAATGGGCAGAGGTGGGGGCTTGGGGGAAGGGGTGGAGTGGGGGTAGGGCCTGGGGCGGAGCCAGGGTTGAGCACCCCCTGGCAACTGGGGAAGTTGGTACCTTTGGGAGACAGGATTCCTGGGTTCTATCCCTGGCTCTGGGAAGGGAGTGAGGGTTTGGGAGTCATGATTCCTGAGTTCTGTCCCAGCTCTGGAAGGAGAGGAGGTTTTGGGAGCCAGGTAAGAGATGATTGTCCCCATAGTTAAACTCCCAAGAGAAGTGAGAGATTCTCCATCTCTTGATGTCTTCAAACTGAGACTGGATTCCTTTCTGGTCTAGTCCAGCACAAATCACTAGGTTTGGTTCAGGGGGAACTGGGTGAAATTCTCTGGCCTGTGGTATGCAGAAAGTCAGACTACATGATTTATTGGTCCCCTCTAGCCTTAAACTCCATGGAGCGCCCCTATCTGGGCGCACAGTTAGGTAGCTAGTTGGTGTTTTGTCTGACAATGTACATGCAGGCACATTGTCAACACGTAACAAATACACTAATTTGCTGTGATTATACAAGGAGTCAGGGTAAAAGTGCACACCCAGACAGCTGGATGCATATACAGCTATGGCATTTCCACATACAAATTAGGCTCACAAGCACATTTACCTCCTTTCACACACACAGCTGCACATGTATAGCTAGGAAGATCAGTCCCTTCATGTTCTTCATTTAACTTCTTGCTCAGTTTGGACTTTGTTTTATTATTTTTGCCAACTAGATGACTCGGTTTGCAACAAGGATCAGTAATAGAGCCCAGCAACCAAAAAGCAGGAGAGGTAATGCACTCCAGCTGAAGCCCCACCATTGCTGAGTAGAATGGGACAGTTACCTCCTGTGTCTTACATATGGCAGTCCTCCTAATCCCAGAATATTAGTCTTTTTTTGCAACTGTATTGCATTGTTGACTCATATTCCATTTGTGATCCACTATAACCCCCCGATCCTTTTCAGCATACTCCTAGCCAGTTATTCCCCCATTTTGTAGTTGTACATTTGATTTTTTTCCCAAGTGTAACACTTTGCATTTGTCTTCATTGAATTTCTTCTTGTTGATTTCAGACCAATTCTCCAATTTGTTAAGGTCACTTTGAATTCTAACTCTGTCTTCCAAAGTGCTAGTGACCTCTCCAAACTTGGTGTCATCTGTAAATTTTATAAGCATACTCTCCACTCCATTATCCAAGTCATTAATGAAAATCTAACCAGCATCATTGCATGTTTTGAGATGAACAATCTGAGCCTGTTAAAAAGAGATCCCAGGAGCTAAGGATCTCTTGTTCTCTCCCTGATACCTTTGCTCCAACATACTGTGACATTCCCCAAAGTACAACCTGGACTGCTGAACAGCTGTGTTCCCTCAATTCTCCAGACTGGGGTGCCCTTTAAACTGCTTTGCTGTGAGAGCAACCACTCCTTGTCTTATTTCAGAGTAACAGCCGTGTTAGTCTGTATTCGCAAAAAGAAAAGGAGTACTTGTGGCACCTTAGAGACTAACCAATTTATTTGAGCATGAGCTTTCGTGTCCTTGTCTTGCTCACACACATGTAGCATATACATTACTCCTGGCTGAGCTTTACTCTGAGGTTCTACTGTAACCACCCTCTAATTTACTCTCCTCTGGGAGCTCAAAAGTGAAGTAAAGGACTGGTGGGCCGTGGAAATGGAACTTCGCTTCCATCCCTAGAAGTGGCCTCTCCAACACAGCCGCACATTGGTGGGACGGAGATGTTGAAGCTTGCAATGGCACTGCTCATGAGAAAGAAACCAGACGCCAGCCCCAAGGCCTGCCAAGCCATCCCCTTCATCAGTCCTAAATTCCATTAGAAAAGCAATCAACCACCACAACCGTAAAGGCCCCCTGCCCCCATATTCTTAGGGACCTCATCCTTTTTCCACGTACTCATTTACCAGTAGCTGGTCCCTTATGCCAAATGCCCCTGGCTGGCTTTTTTGAAATCTGTGCACCTCGGTGAGTTTTTATGGCATTTGGAGACAGCTATGACAGCTGCCACTTACGTAGTTTACAGTGTGTGTTCTCAGGGCTTTACTGCTAGGCTGGTGCCACGATCCCTGCCAAGCCTGTGTGTGCGGTTAATCAGCACTCCCCGAACTAGGCTAGAAGGCCCAACTAATTGAAATCAGTGGCAATTAGGAGACTGAATACCTTGGTGGACCTGGGCTGAAGAATTTGGGCTGGATCCTGCAACCTGTTTCTTGTGAGAATCATCCTAATGTGAGAATCATCCTTTTTTCAATCCCATTCAGCTCAATTAGGGTTGCAGGATGAAGCCTAGAGTTTGTCCTAGTCCCTCCTTACAGTTCTATGCCTCCTGGGGGAAGGAGCTGGGTTGTGACCTGAGACCCTTAGATGGCAGATGCAGTGGCATTGCAAAGAATTATTAGGAACCAGTAAAGCCAAAGTCAAACAGCCTTAGAGCTGATCAGGAAAATGCCACTCAACTAGCAAAGCAGGGGCTTTTAGAGCTTGATTTACTACCATTATCCAATTGCAACTAATTCCCAAATCATTAATCCTTCCTGAGGCTCAGATTGATTTCTTCCTCTCTAGATAAGCTTATGTGACAGTCACCCTCTTAAACTGACACACCAGGAATTGAACCCACGATCTGCAGAGCAAAATGCGTGAGCTGCTACACTTGAGCTAAAGAGCCATAACACACCTGTCCTGTGTGGATTGGCACATGGGGGGACCTGTGGCACACACTGACCAGTGGTTACACTAAATCATGGCATAACTAGTTCTCTCTGGTTCAAGCCTGCATGCCTTACTCCAAGTGCAGACAGTGGGCGTTTGGGCTGAGCAGACTGCAGGCTTTGCCCAATAGCTCAATAGAAGCTGGCCCAGGCCCCAGTTTCACTGCACAGTTGAATTCACCCATGTGTCTTCCTTTAGGAAGGAGCCTTTCCTTGCTTGTTCAATCACAGGGACCTGAGGGCGCATGGTGTGAGATGACCTCTGCTCTCTATGGCCCCGATCCTGCAAGTGGGCTCCTGCACCAACATGGAGCCCTACTGAAATCACTGGGTTTACAGGATCAGGGAAGTGGGGAGTAGGGGCTGATTCACATATTGTTCAGCAGACAGTGCCTCCCAATAGCAGTCAGCTCTCCTGGCCAGGGAGTAGAGGGCCATTCCCCACAGGCAAAAGAGACTTGTTTAAAAAGAAAAGTCACAGGCAGGTTTGCTCTGGATGTCCATCAGGGCTTGGATTATGGAGGATACAAGCTCTTCTTCCTGTTCCTCCAAAGAGTGCTATAACTAAAAATCTGTAATAAATTTGATACCTGCCGCAGCAGACAACACCAAAGCAGCCCTTCCCCCCAGAAATCTTCTTTCTAATGACTTCATGCACTTTACTAACCCACCCCAGGGCAGGGCTATGCTTTGGAGGATTTTATTCCCAGCATGCTTTTCTGGGGCTGTCCCTTTAATTTTGGTAGAGTCAAGCAGCGCTGGCCCTTTAGCAGTGGTTTGGGGCTGTATTTGCCTCTCTTCGAGCTGGTAAGTACCTGTTGTGTTTTTCCTTTTTATCATTATCATCAAGGAGCTCCTATGTTCTCATAGAAGTTGGTTATGTAGCTATGGGGAGAGGCCAAAAAGGAAAGGGAGTTCCCCAAACTGAAAACTCTTACCAAGCTGTTAGAATCCAAACTGGGTTTACAGCCTTTGTTTCTGTGTGTCTGCCGGGAAATAGGGGACAGGGCTGAGCAATGGATGCGTGGCATTGAAGGTGTCCTACCCAGGTGTCTATCCTAGATAGCCTGAATCCGATGTGCGTCACAATACTGGGAAGACAGCTCAGGGCAGGCTATACAAGGCTGGCACAGACCCGGGGTACGGACTCCGGTTGCTAGGCCACACTGTGCTGTCTTGGATTCCAGTTAGCTTGGGCAGGCTAGCACCTACTCTGCTTTTGCTGTGTAAACATATCCTAAGGCTCAGGTAGGAATGGGCTTGCTCTGGATCTAAGATGCAACCTACAACGATTTTAGTTCAGATAAAGGAAAACAACAGTAACGTCTCCACGGGGGGGAAGGGCGTGTGTGTGGGGGGAGGATCACAGGCTGCGGCAGAGCTGAGAACCATTTGGCTGTACACAAGCAGAGTCCTTAGGAGCGTAAAAGCACAGGACACAAGCAAGGGCTTCGCAGCTAGGTAGCTACACTCATCTCAGCACTGTTGCTATTGTTCTTAAATTGCCATTTTTATCAGGGGAGGACACTGTGTTCCAGGGGTATGGGCACAACCCGCCATTGGTGTAGGGTCCTTAATGCACCCCAGCAGCAAAAAAGGGCCAGATTTCAGTTGAAAATCTGACCCCAGATATTTTTAAGCAGAAGTACTGGGTGCTGGGGTAATGGAAGAATGAGGGGTGGGGGCTTTAGGAAAGAGCAGTGCTTGGCTGTAATCTGCAAACTCAGCAGAACCAAAGGAGAGCGAAGAGTTAGAAACACAATTTCTGCTGCAGATGATGGAAACCTATACTCAGCATTTCCACTGATTTTTTTCTCCCCTCCTGTGTAAATAACATGTGAAACTTGGTGAAGCAGGCTCGAGGTGAAGTGTGAAATAGTCCCTGACATTGTAGAACATTTCCCACTAAATCCTGCCTGTACGGCCCATTGTCCTTTCTCAGAGGGAGTTTAGCTGACTCTGCCTCCTGCAGCAGCTGAGGCTGGGTGCTTTGAAGCTGAGAACATGTCAGACAGAGGGGCTCTTCTGGTGTGTCTGTATTTTTCAGTAGACGCAAGTACATCAAGTTGCTGCTACGAAGCGCTGCTGTTTTCTGGAGGACTAACACAGGCAACTGCAAACCAATGTACTGTGATTCCTGAGCTGGGGTAAATCCATGTAGCTCCACTGAAGTCAAGGGAGCTTCACTGATTTACATCGGATGAGGAACCGGCCCCACTGCATCTTTGGCAAGTCTCCCTTTTCTATCTATTACTGTCAGTGCTGCTGGGTCAGATGTCCCTGAAAAATTATTTTACTGAATGTGTTTAAAGTACCTCCTCCACTTCTTCTTCCTCCAACAATTCCCGAGTTTTCTGTATTATTTTAACATGTAATTGTTTAGGGGGAAGGAAGGCAAAGATCAGTGGTTAGGGTACTAAACACTGGGCCATCAGGGGGCCAGTTGGATTCTTTGTCCCAGCTACTCAAATATACAGTACAAGGTTTAATTAATTAGTGTAGGTAATGTGCTTTGCTTGCATGAACAGAATTTTCTGTGTGTGAGATATTGTATTATCATTATTTGTATTACAGTAGCATCTAATGGCCCCAGCTGAAATCTGCTCCCCATTGTGCTAGGAGCTGTACGTAGTATTTTGAATATTTCTGAAATAGGCCTGTATCAAAACCTCTGATCCGAACTGCATCCATATCCAAATTTTACAACTGCCCCTTATCTTTATAATGGGCCAAAATTCTGGATCCCAAACACCCCTTGAACTCTGAAGAGTTTGTGATCCAGGAGCTGGAGCAAGCCCTTTTCATATGGCCTTTGAGTGGAAATATAGGGTCTGATCCCATATTTTCAGTGACAGTTTGCATGCTAAGTTAATGATCATTATAAATCTGCATAGGGGTCAGGAAGGAAATACTTCCCCCGTCCCTCCCCCAGCCCCTGTGCACAGCACTGCAAATACAGCAAGTTGCAACAATAAGGTTTACATCTTCTATTGTAGCATTGGCCATCTGGCACCTCTGCTCAGGATGCTGGTCTTGATGGATCAATCTGACCTAGTCTAGCAAATGCAACTGCCTGTCCCTGGATTAATGCACCATTGCTGTATTGCCTTGTCATCATTAGTTAGACCAAGCCTGTGATGCTAAATTATACCATGACAACTGCATTTTTCAATAGAAAAAATATAATTTCAATTGTATATGATACTAACAATGACTTGTATATAGGGCATTCTGTTTGTAGAGGGAGGTAGATGGACAGAAGGCGGGACTGGTTTCTGGACTTTCATGTCTGATTAGAGCCAAGATAAATGAATTCCTCACAGAGGTGCCCTGCACAGGCCTAACTCATTTCCCCCAGCTCCAGTTAACAGGGTACTTTATATCAGTCGCAATCTCACATTTGTTCCTGATAATACAAGCTTGTCACCTGCCGGTCTCTGGAGGCCAATCTTGCTCCCATTAGAGCTGATGGTTGTTTTTTGCAATTGACTTCAATAGGAACAGAAGCAGGCCCATGTTAGTCTTAATCTTGCATGTGCCTATAATTAAAAAGGGGCTTTTCATCTGTATGTTAGTTAGCTCCTTAAATATGTCAATGCCAGGTGTCCGAGCTTTGTGATGATTTATGCTTCCATTTGGTTGCACCACCCTCATCTTTAATCCTCTGTGTGTGTATCTTTATCAGATCTCTCTCTTTCTAAGCTCTGTGCAGCTTTTGTTCCTGGCAAAGAGCCTGATCCACCTGGGAAGTGCTAGGTACCTTGCAGTGTTGGATCCAAAGTGACATTGCCTGTTTATCTCCTTCCCTGCTACCAAGCTGATTCCTGAGCACATGCAGCCCAGGCAGGGATAAAGACTCCAGGGGAAGAAGCCTGTTAAACTCTATGTGAAAAGGTTAATTATGAACAGTCTGGATTACCTCCCCGACCCCCCTACACACCCACACCCACATTCCACAACTAGATTCCAAGGGCTGGAATGTTACTGTCATTTCTCCGGTGACCCACAAAAGACAGTGCTGCCATAAACTGAGCACACCTGGTAGCCTAGAAACCACCCAGTGTCCCCATGAAGAGATTCTTATGTTCAGCCTAGCAGCTGACCGTAGTCAACATGCAGTGCTCCAGATGAAATGCATTCCTCTCTGAGGCTTTAGAGTCTTCCACAAAGACGTTTCCCAGTTTCACAGTGCTATGGAAAGGGTGAGCCAAGAACAGAACATTTCTCACCCAGCCATTGCGGAAAAGCTGCTGCAAAATACTGGGCAGTAGAATGCACCTGGAGTTATTTTTTATTCTGGCTCTGACTTTTCTCTCTGTCATACACTGGAATGTAGGACTTACCAAACTGGGTCAGAAATGAGGTCCATCTAGTCCCGTAGCTTGTGTCCGACACTGGCTAGCAGCAGCTGCTTCTGTGAAAGGTTCAAGAACTCTGCCGTAGCTGCCCCTCACACTGTAGTTACTAAGTGAGTCCAACCACCATTGCTTGGTGTCAGGGTTCAAAATGCAACATACTAGATGTAGAAGTCACACCTCACTGTGTTTGGTTTGGTTAGGTTAGCTCAGGTTCCTTCTGGATGTCCTGAAAGATATGAAAAATCTGGTTTAAGGTGTGCATTCTTTAAGGTCAGTGATTGTAAATCAGGCTAACTATCACCCAGGCAGCATCCATGGCAGGTGGGTTTAGTGTAATGTTTCTGTATGTGCTTTTGTATAAACAGCAGCGATCTGGTTTATTGATTGGTGGTCTGTAGATTCTTTTTAAAAAAATAAACAACCCAGACAGACAGCAAGTCCAGATCGATGGGGCTTTGTTAAAAGTGCCCCATGGCCCAGGGCAGTGGCGCCATTTGCTATGCAAGAGACCATAGATAGGTTCTTGGATATGGTTCTGTAGTTGGCAGGTGACTGAATGTTTCCTTCCCCAATCTTTAGTCATTAGAGGTGGGCTTAAGTCCTGAAGCATGAGGTTTAATGTCCTTCCAAAATTTGTCCTCATTAATTATGGTACCGATATGCTTGAGAGAGCGAGCCATGTGTTTATTTGCATTGCGGTAGTGCCTGGATGCTTTATTCAGGGATCAGGACCCTATTGTGCTGGGCTCTGGGTGCACACACACACACATACAAACCGAAGAGGTATCTCCTGCCCTAACGACTTCACCAACTGCGTCTATCGCTACGTTAGCACTTTCGTTGATAAAACTTTTGTCTGTCGGGGGTGTGAAAAAAACCACCCCCCTGAGCAATAGAAGTTTCACTGCCAGAAGCGCTGGTGTGGACAGTTCTATGTCTCCCACTGACGTAGCTACCACCACTCGTTGGGGTGGTTTAATTATGCCGATGGGAGAGCTTTCTCCTGCCGGCTCAGAGCAGTTACATGGGAGACCTCACAGCGGTGCAGCTGTAGTGCAGACGTAGCCGAAGAGTGAGTGGGACTCCAGGTGAGGTGGTAACCCCAGACAGACTGGCGGTGCACAAGGCAACCCTTGAATGATTGTAATGGTGTTAGCAGCAGCAGTCATGGAAATTTTAGACTGATTGAATGAATTTTAGATTTGAGAACTCCAGTCTTGGTTATATAGGGCAGTATCAGCTAGTGCTTTTGTAAGCACTTTAGTTAAGGGAAAGGGGACAGAGAACCTGACCTACGGTATTTTTGATTTCACTGAAAAACCCATATGTTTAAATTACAGCAGTGAACTTTCTCAGGGCCGAGTTTCACTTTAGCTTGAGGAATCCAGGGTTGTTTTTCGTTTTTGTTTAGATCGTCTCGTCTAGCAGTGAACAGGGAATCGTTTGTTGGGATCAGGTAGGTGTGTCCCTGAGTCACTTGGTATGTGCCTACTCACTTGTTTGGGGTTAAAGAACATCCTGCCTTCCCTTTCATTGTCTTCGATGTTGTATTTGCTATGTAACCAAGGTCACCAGGTAGATCTTTAGTGCCACTATCACTGTGGGGAGGCTGAGCATGCTGGGAAAAAGATGAGGTTTTAAAGCATGTTAGAAAGTTTGCTGCCTGCTTTTCAAAGCATTTTGAATGGGACATTAAAAAAGGCAAGAAATAAAGCCATAAACCCCTGATGCGCCTCATTTACAGCTGGCTCCATCTTTCCACTGGCCCCCCAATGATTAAGAGACATGAATTGATGATGATGATAGGAAAAGCATTTGAAGCAGGTTATTTTAAAGAGAGAATTTGGGGGAAACCTCAAACTCCCTAGAAGTTAATAAGAGATTCAAAGTTTTGCATAGAGGCTCCATCCTATAAAAGTTCCTTGGACAGGTTGTGGGATTTCTTTCCCATGGGCAGTGGGAGACCTTTTTCCCTTTTCTGTTTGCTGCTGTTGCTAGCATCCCCTGAGTGAGTGTTTCTTTTCCTTCAGACTTGGACATACCTTTCATTGTTTGATGCCCAAATCTGCGGCCTTTAGAATATGAGATGATGGACCCAAAATAAGGGACTTGCCAAAACAAACAATAGTGATGAAAGAGTAAAATGTTGTGAGTTTCTTTTCTTTAACAAATACAATGTGTTCCTTTTTCTCTGTTTATAAACTTTCTGGTCTCCGCTACACCAGTATAAATAGATTCATGATTCCTGATGTCAGTAATTTCCTTTTTGAAATGAAGTGACCAGTATTGCACAGGGTATCCTGGATGTCCCATTGATTTAAACAATGGCACTATAATATTTTCTGGATTGTTTTTCATCTCATTCCTTATACATCCTAACATTTGGTTTGCTTTTTCACACAATGTGTAGTTAGACTGTGGAACTCATTGCCACGGGATATCATTGAGGCCAAAAATTTAACATGAGTCAAAGGAAGATCACCCATTTCTATGGATAACAAGACCATCCTGATTTATGATAGTTAGTTAACAAAAGTTTTGGAAAGGAGATAAAACCTCATGCTTCCCTAATCATTAAGGATTAGGATGAGACCTTTTTTTGGGGGGGAACACGGGGGGCAGATTATCCCTTGACTGCTACTGTGGGGTTCTTGCACCCTCCTCTGAGATAGCTGGTAGTGACCAGGTGAGACAGGATACTAAACTTGGTGGACCTCAGGTCTGATCCAGGCTGGCAGCTCCTATATTCCTAATTTACAGGGCTAACCAGGTTGGTAGCTAACAATATGAAATGTGTACAGAGACCGGCTGGTCCATTGCTCATTAATAGATTAAGTATCATTATCTGTCAGTGAGGAGTGACCATTGCACACATTCCAGTGGCTATCTGATATGGGGTAGTTAAGAATCAGCAGCAGCAGGTTTGTGGGGGATGGATTTAATGGTGAGGCAGGTTCTCCGACAGGTGTTCTGTAGCAGTGAAGGTGTTAGGAGCCATGTTTTAGAGCTGGAGAAACTGAGGTACAGAGAGGTTAAGTGAATTTCCCCAGGCCACACAGATAGAGCTGGAATAGCACTCAAGGAGTTCCTGACTGCCAGCCCTGTGCCCAGGCCACAGAGCCCCTCTTACTGCAGTTCTCTGGAGTGGTCTATGGGCCATTCCCGATCTCTCTCTCTCTCCCAAAAAACCAGGTGAGCAAAACGGAGAGGATTAGAAAAGAATGGAAGGAAGGAAAGAAAGAAATTCTCATGGGCTAAACTGAAGGAGCACAACAAAGAGCCTTGCAGTAGCTGACTTGCAGTAGCTAAATGTTATTGACCCACAAATTCCCATCCCAGCAAAGTCCCAGCCTTGCATGATAAACTGGGTTCTCTGCAGTTTATTGTGCTGGGTCTTTCAGATAAAACCCATCTGGTTTCTGTCTGCTCTGCATGGATGCTCACGATCCCTGAAAGCAGGGTTTGGCCCTATGGTTGTGGGCAAGATTTCCCTTGGTACCATTGTGCTGGTGCCTGCTGGTTGTCTCCCTAGCTGCTGCCCTCCACCTCTGTTGTGCTGCACCTTGTGGAATTTGTAAAGCATATTGGGATCTTTGAAAATGAAGCAACAGAAATGTATTATTTTTATTATATGCACCTGGGCAGGAACAATCTATTCTGCCCAGCAGATGGCAGTGGTACACAGACACACAAGCTAGCGTACTCTCCATATAATAGTTTGTACATATCTAGCATCACCTCTTATCCAGGGACCTCAAGCCAGTTAAGCTTTAGCATAAGCCATATACTTAAATGCTTTGCTAGATTAGGCCAGAGGGTTTAGGAGCTTGCAGGATTGAGTCCTGTTTCTCATTTCCCCAGCTGATGAAGAAAATGACTGAGGCTTTGACCCATAAAATCAGAGCTCTGTGCAACTATTTGGCTAGGCTGGGATAGGTTGAAGGAGTTATTGCAGGCAGTTAACTTTCACACATCTGATTCAGGGAGCATCTGTCTTGACACAAGTGATTTTGGGGGAATGTTTTTGTGGAGTGAAAAAACAAGGTGAAATCCTAGAGTCCTTCCTCAGGTCTGATTCAGAACTTACTCTGGGGAAAGCTGCCAATGACATCAACAGGAGTTTGAAATCAACAGAGTGAAAACTGAGAAAGAACTCAGGGTTTTTCACCTAGACAGAGTTCTCCATAGGTGATGCCAGGAGAAAAACCACTGCTCTACAAAGTGCAGCGAGGTAAAGTTTCTTCACCAGTATCCTCCTTCTCCCTTTTGTGCCTTGCCGGTAACTAACTCCTCTACTTAAACTCTCCATAATGACCAAAACAAAGCAAAACCCATCTGATCTACCAGAGCAGGTATGAGAGTCTGTGTCTGAAGACCTGTGCTCAGTGTAAATTGAAAGACTGGGGGCTGAAATGAACTACCAAGGCTGTCTTAAAATAATCCATTAAAATATGAGAGCATCTATTTCTATACATTAGCATATTCGCTTGCAGCGTGCATTGCAAAATGTAAAGTAGTATCACTTTGCACTCCCGTCTCCTCAGATCTTGCAAGCTAAGTAGCAAGTAGGCTGTTTCAGATTTGGATGGGAGACCTCCAAGGATCTCAGGCTGTTGAAAAACTAGCGCTGGGAATTCAGTAAGTAGCCTTTCCTTCCTGCGTCAATGTTGAACGAATGTCCAGGAACAGGCGATGTCATTCTGGCACCCTTCAGCAGTAGAAATTTCAAAGAAAATATTGACAATAGTAGAGCCTGTAATCCTCTTTCCACAGAACAGGCCCAACACTGAGCACATGGTGTCAGCTGGCACAGGTTGCTCTTCTATTAGAAGTCAACCGTCTGCCATGGCTGTGTCTCCTCCAGAATGCTTCTAAGTGAAAGAACATGAGTGTCTGCTCCACCAGCAGACGATGTCATTGCTACTGTGGCCTGTAGATTCAGAGGGAAAGGAACTCTCTGCCCCCGCTCTGTCGGTGAACAGGGGGAAAGAATGGCCACAGAGCAGCTTCATTTGTATAAGTGTTCTACCCAGAATTCCTCCAGAGACCCTTTGGGAGCCCCCATAACTAGATGCAAACTCAGGGCTGGTCGAGAAGGTGGAGTTGATGAAAAAGGGGGTAAAAGCGTACCTAACTTGTGGCAAGGAATGCATCTGCAGGGAAAGCAGTCAGCTGACAGGTCTTATGTGCTACTGGTTCCCCTCCCCTGAGGATCCTGTGCTGTTGGGAGGGCTTCATGATTAGAGGACTTTGTGACCAGAGCTGACGCTGAGGTGGCTCCTTGACAAGGTGTAATGCAAAGAGGGTTCTTCGCTGAAGCCACAGAAGACAGCCGCAGAGTAGAGTGACCTCTGGTGAGCCCCTCTTACCCTGCCATAAATAAAGCTGAAATAACTCAAGCTGGGTTCAGTGGTGGACCCACAGGACACCAACAGGCCCAGACTGAAGAATTCTGGGGCCCTATGGAAACCGGGGGGACAAGAGGGGACCTTCCTTAAAATAGAAAGAGCATAGAATCATAGAATAGAATCATAGAATATCAGGGTTGGAAGGGACCTCAGAAGGTCATCTAGTCCAACCCCCTGCTCAAAGCAGGACCAATCCCCAATTAAATCATCCCAGCCAGGGCTTTGTCAAGCCTGACCTTAAAAACTTCTAAGGAAGGAGATTCTACCACCTCCCTAGGTAACGCATTTCAGCGTTTCACCACCCTCCTAGTGAAAAAGTTTTTCCTAATATCCAACCTAAACCTCCCCCACTGCAACTTGAGACCATTACTCCTTGTCCTGTCCTCTTCCACCACTGAGACTAGTCTAGAACCATCCTCTTTGGAACCACCTCTCAGATAGTTGAAAGCAGCTATCAAATCCCCCCTCATTCTTCTCTTCTGCAGACTAAACAATCCCAGTTCCCTCAGCCTCTCCTCATAAGTCATGTGTTCCAGACCCCTAATCATTTTTGTTGCCCTTCGCTGGACTCTCTCCAATTTATCCACATCCTTCTTGTAGTGTGGGGCCCAAAACTGGACACAGTACTCCAGATGAGGCCTCACCAATGCCGAATAGAGGGGGACGATCTCGTCCCTCGATCTGCTCGCTATGCCCCTACATATACATCCCAAAATGCCATTGGCCTTCTTGGCAACAAGGGCACACTCTTGACTCATATCCAGCTTCTCGTCCACTGTCACCCCTAGGTCCTTTTCCGCAGAACTGCTGCCTAGCCATTCGGTCCCTAGTCTGTAGCTGTGCATTGGATTCTTCCGTCCTAACTGCCGGACCCTGCACTTATCCTTATTGAATCTCATCAGATTTCTTTTGGCCCAATCCTCTAATTTGTCTAGGTCCCTCTGTATCCTATCCCTGCCCTCCAGCATATCTACCACTCCTCCCAGTTTAGTATCATCCGCAAATTTGCTGAGAGTGCAATCCACACCATCCTCCAGATCATTTATGAAGATATTGAACAAAACCGGCCCCAGGACCGACCCCTGGGGCACTCCACTTGACACCGGCTGCCAACTAGACATGGAGCCATTGATCACTACCTGTTGAGCCCGACAATCTAGCCAACTTTCTACCCACCTTATAGTGCATTCATCCACCCATACTTCTTTAACTTGCTGACAAGAATACTGTGTCAAAAGCTTTGCTAAAGTCAAGAAACAATACATCCACTGCTTTCCCTTCATCCACAGAACCAGTAATCTCATCATAGAAGGTGATTAGATTAGCATGTGATTTACAAGACAATAGCCATCTTCTTCCTTCCCCCTAGAACAGAGTGGGGCGGCTGGGCCCCCCTGGGAGGCATGCTGGACTTGTGGGGGCGTGTGGCCAGCCGTCTCATGGTTTGGTGGTTATGGCAGAAGTGTGGGGGGCCAAACACTAGATTGAAGCTCCATTCGTTCAGGTTTGACCCAACCTCCTCACCTTCATGATAGGGGATAGTCTGGCCAAATCTGACTGAGTGGCATTGGGTCATGGTGCATGGGGTCACAGTGCTGCTCAGGTTTGAATGGTGGGGCAGCCGGGCCAAATTCGAGGAGTGGCATTGAGACCTGGTATGGGGATTTTCAGCAATGTGCAAAAGGTTTTTCCTCCTGGTTTTGTTTTTCCAGTGGTCAGGGCCGCCCCTGAGATGGGAGCCCTGTGCAAGGGCACTGAGTGTAAATTGGGTAAGCCACACCGCACTTCCCGAAAGACTGGAGACAAGTCTGTCCAAGAGCACCTCAGGACTCTGGGACTGTGCTATCCACTGACACCAAACCCTCAGTGAAGTTTAGTGTGTGGTGAAGGCGGAAGTGAAGTGATAAAGAGACATTTGTGTATTGGATGTTAATGCCAGTGGGGAGGGAACCGAGTTTACAGACTGAGACAGATATATTGTTGCTGTCTATTTCCAAGTTGATTCTGTTCCCTTTCCCTCTAGTAAAGTTTTCCTTGCTTCATACACAGACTCGGTGCTTGCGAGAGGGGACTGGTGAGCCTGTCCAGGGACTGTATTTAGTGATCTCAGAAATTCTGAGTGGGTCTCAAGCTGGTGGTGTGTTTTAGTTTTAAGAGGGACCCTTAGCTATTTGAACTGGCCCACGTTGTTGCCGACAATGCCTGGCTGCCAGGTTACACTAGGATCAAGATTACTATTTGTTTCATTTTGAGTTGGAACGGGAGAGTGCTAGAAGCATTGGGTCAGTGACAGTGAGGTCTGGACTCCAGATGTGCAAAAACTGGCAATGCAAGATGGGAAGATTATTTGTAGAAGAAAATTTTGGAAGTTCAGTGCGGTGGGAAGTGGGATACTATCTTTAAAATTAAATTCTCAGCCAAAAAGGAAGGAATTTAGCTGTGGTCCCCATCAGGCCAGGCTCCTGCATAAATTGCTTCTGCCACCCGGCCAGGAGGATTATTGAGAAATCGGCTCCAACAGCAGAATTATCCAACATGGGGGAATTCTGTATTAGACCTGGTCTTGACAGCTAAAGAGGAACTAATCACAAAACTAAAAATTAATGGTAACTTAGATACATGTTATCATGATTTGATCACATTTATAATGTGCAAATGGAATAAAATCCAGACTAATGATACGTATACTTGGTGCTTTAAAAGGGCCAATTTCAAAAAGCTGACAACAATTATGAGCCAGATCATCTGGGAGGAAGAATTTAACACTAAAAAATGTGAATGATAATTGACACTTTACTAGATACCCAAAAAGCCACAATCAAGGAAGAAGGCTATATTTAAAGAAGTGACCCGGTCTAGAGTGGAAGTGACCTAATCGGGTAAAGAATGTGAGCAAAGCCAAACAGCAAAAATTAAGATGTTTATACACCAAAGTGAGGAGCCTAGGTAACAAAATGGAGGAACTAGAGCTACTGGTGCAGGAAGTGAAACCAGAAAACAGAAACATGGTGGAATAGTAGTCATGACTGGATAACAGGTATTGAAGGGTTTGTGCTGTTTAGGAAAGACAGAAATAAAGGCAATGGTGGTGGAGTAGCATTGTATATCAATGATGAGGTAGACTATAAAGAAATAAGAAGTGATGGAATGGATAAGACAGAATCTGTATGGGCAAAAATCACATTGGGGAAGAAAGCTACTAGAGCCTCCCCTGGGATAGTGCTTAGGGTGTGCTATAGACCATCGGGATCTGATTTGGATATGGATAGAGACCTCTTTAATGTTTTTAATGAAGTAAATACTAATGGGAATTGTGTTATCATAGGAGACTTTAACTTCCCAGATATAGACTGGAGGACAAGTGCTAGTAATAATAATAGGGCTCAGATTTTCCTGGATGTGATAGCTGATGGATTCCTTCACCAAGTAGTTGCTGAACCAACAAGAGGGGATGCCATTTTAAATTTGGTTTTGGTGAGTAGTGAAGACCTCATAGAAGAAATGGTTGTAGGGGACAACCTTGGTTCGAGCGATCATGAGCTAATTCAGTTCAAACTAAATGGAAGGATAAACAAAAATAGATCTGTGATTAGGGTTTTTGATTTCAAAAGAGCTAATGTTAAAATATTAAGGAAATTAGTTAGGGAAGTGGATTGGACTGAAGAACTTGTGGTTCCGAAGGCGAAGGAGGCCTGGAATTACTTCAAGTCAAAGTTGCAGAAACTATCAGAAGCCTGCATCCCAAGAAAGGGAAAAAATTCATAGGCAGGGGTTGTAGACCAAGTTGGATGAGCAAGCAACTCAGAGAGGTGATTAAGAAAAAGCAGAAAGCCTACAAGGAGTGGAAGATGGGAGGGATCAGCAAGGAAAGCTACGTTATTGAGGTCAGAACATGTAGGGATAAAGTGAGAAAGGCCAAAAGCCATGTAGAGTTGGACCTTGCAAAGGGAATTAAAACCAATAGTAAAAGGTTCTACAGCCATGTAAATAAGAAGAAAACAAAGAAAGAAGAAGTGGGACCGCAAAACACTGAGGATGAAGTGGAGGTTAAGGATAATCTAGGCATGGCCCAATATCTAAACAAATACTTTGCCTCAGTCATTAATGAGGCTAATGAGGAGCTTAGGGATAATGGCAGGACGACAAATGGGAATGAGGATATGGATGTAGATAGTACCACATCTGAGGTAGAAGCCAAACTCGAACAGCTTAATGAGACTAAATTGGGGGGCCCAGATAATCTTCATCCAAGAATACTAAAGGAACTGGCACATGAAATTGCAAGCCCATTAGCAAGAATTTTTAATGAATTTGTAAACTCAGGGGCTGTACCATATGACTGGAGAATTGCTAACATAGTTCCTATTTTTAAGAAAGGAAAATTACAGGCCTGTTAGTTTGACATCTGTAGTACGCAAGGTCTTGGAAAAATTTTTGAAGGAGAAGGTAGTTAAGGACATTGAGGTCAATGGTAATTGGGACAAAATACAACATGGTTTTACAAGAGGTAGCTCATGCCAAACCAACCTGATCTCCTTCTTTGAGAAGGTAACAGATTTTCTAGACAAAGGAAATGCAGTGGATCTAATTTATTAATTATTATTGGTACCAGATGACATTTTGATTAAAAAAATATAAAGATATAGACTTAACATGTTACATATTAAATGCATTAAAAACTGGCTAGCTGATTGATAGGCCTCAAAATGTAATTGTAAACATGGAATCATCATTGAATTGATATGTTTCTAGTGGGGTCCTCTAGGGATCGGTTCTGGTGTCTGTCTACAATTCAAGAAGGATGTTGATAAATTGGAGAGGGTTCAGAGAAGCGCCATGACAATGATTAAAGGATTAGAAAACATGGCTTATAGTGATAGACTCAAGGAGCTCAATCTATATTGCTTAACAAAGAGAAAGTTAAGGGGTGACTTGATTATAGTCTGTACGTATCTGCATGGGGAATAAATATTTAATAATGGGCTCTTCAGTTTAGCAGAGAAAGATATAACACAGTCCAATGGCTGGAAGTTGAAGCTAGACAAATTCAGACTGGAAATAAGGTGTAAATGTATAATGGTCAGAGTAATTAACCTGTGGAACAACTTATCAAGGTTTCATGGTGGATTCTCCATCACTGACAATTTTAAAATCAGGATTAGATGTTTTTCTAAAGTATCTGGTCTAGGAATTATTTTTGGGCAGTTTCAGGGCCTGTGCTATACAGGAGATCAGACTAGATGACCACAATGGTCCCTTCTGGCTTATGAGTCTATGTATCTATGAAGGTTGTGCATGTCAGGAATCATTATCACAGAGATAAGAGGGACAGACTGTGGCCAGTAAATGCAGGGCATCTGTTGTTTCTGAAAGCTTAGCCTTCCTAAGTGACTCACACAGATGAATGCAAAATTAGTAAGAAGTTCTGCAGCAAGTCAATGGGTAGATATTTAAATGTAAAAAGGGACTTCTTTTGTGCATAAGCATCATTGAACCACAAAACCAGATCCTCACATACAAATGGACTAAGGGCTTGTCTATGTTACCCCGCAGTTGACTGTGGGGTGTGATCTGCAACATGCTCCAGAGTGTTGAGTTGTAACTCCCCACAGTGGATGGTGCATGCATGACCCTATTCGAAGAGGATTGCATTCATGCAAACTAGGAATCTTTTAGTTTGTTCCCCCAGCATCCACACAGGGGAGTTACAGCGCAGCACTTCGGTGCGCACTTCTATTCACGTTCCCATAGTCTGAACTATGGGGCAGCGTAGACATGGTCTTAGATGGTGTTGGGTCTTTAGAATGGTATTCAAAACCTTTCGCCACAAAGTCACTTGTGTGTATATAGCCTGGGACAATAGTAGCTGAAAACTGCTGCCATTTGACAGGTGCTCAATGTCATGCATTGTCAAGATCCCCAAACTAGACTCTACTAAGGGGTATGGAAGAAAATGAAGGTCTACTCTAAAGTTAAAAGTTTTGCCAGCATAGCTGTGTTGGTTAGGAGAGTGTGTGTGTGTTTGTGGGGGGTGGGGAGAGAATCACATGATGTAGCTGGGCCAGCAAACGCCCCAGTGTAAATGCAGATATACTGTTAAAAAAGTCAGTTTTCTGGCACAGCTTATTTCATTTGGAGAGCTGGTATAAGCTATGCCAGCAAGCCCTTTCGAAGTGCAGACAAGGCCCAAGTATTTAACAGTCCCCCTAAGATAACTGCATGGTTTTTCTGCATGTTCTATGTGATATGCCCATAACTAAGGGTTGTCTTGATTCTTTGATGAGGGTAATAGCTGTAGATAGTAACCTTCTCTCTTCACATTGTTCTTCCCTGAACTGCAAAGACTAGACGCCAGGATGAAGAGAAATCAAGTTTATTTTTAGCTATATAGTACAAAAATTACTGGTAAAGTTCACACACACAAATGGAGAGGAGTAGAACTCCTGCAGAGATACAGCGGTCAGCACTATAGATAACCCATAGGTCAGTGGTTCCCAAACTTTAACAGACCGCAAACCCCTTTCACTAAATTGTGAAATCTCGTGAACCCCCTCCTAAAAATGAATATTTCCTGGGATTTAAGTTTAAATTTCCTCAGTGTGATGGATGGGCTTGCTTTGCTCTGCATAGCTCTTGGAAGTCCGGAACCACTGGAGAAAGATAAAGTCTCGGGTCTGGTTTGGCATCAAGTCTGTTTCTGTATTTGGTTTTCAGATGTGCATACAACGAAAACGCTTTCTCGCATAAGTATGTTGTTGAAAATGGTAACAAAACTGCAGCAGCTTTTTCTGCCGGAAGGGGGTACTCGTTTCTTAAACTCAGCCAAAAGTTGATCAGTGACAGATTTCTGAAACTCCTTTTCAGTTCGCAATCACAGGAGATCTCAGTCAATTTCTCCTTTTCCTCAGCGTTCAATATCTGTGTTGAGCAAGTGGTACCATCAAAATGGTTGCGAATCCAGTCATTATTGCCTGACATAGCTGGAAAGTGTTCCCTGAAAGTCCTTTTAGGTGTGCAATTATATTGGTTTTAGTGCACTGATACAACTGAAGTTTATGTGCTGCCAGGAAGTCATGAAGATTACTGAAACACTCAGTTTGATTGTTTTCCAAACAACTTTCCCAGAACTGCAACTTCTTTATCATGGATTCAACTCATTCTTGCACATTGAAAACTGTTATATTGAGGCCTTGAAGAGATAAATTTAGGTAATTAATTCTTGAGAAAATATCTGCTAAATAAGCTAGGCTCTGGAGCCAGACATTATTTTCCATACAGCTGGCAAGGTGGAAAAGGTGGCTGTTGAAAAAAACTAGGATTTCCATTCTAAGCTCAAACAAGCGCACAAGGATTTTGCCCCATGAGAGCCATCTAACTTCAGTATGGGTCAACAGACAATTGTGTACACTACCCATTTCTTCACAAAGTACGTGAAATATTCTGGAATTCGTTGGCCGTGATTTTATGAAATTCACCATTTTCACTGCATTGTCCAGCACTTCCTTCAGTCCCTCAGGCATGCGTTTTGTTGCGAGGGCTTGTCTTTGGATGCTGCAATGAGTCCAAGAGATTTCTGATGCAACCTTTTCTTGTTCGAGCTACAAATCCAGTATACTTCCTTGTCATTGATGTGGCCCCATCAGTGCAAATGCCTAGGCAACGAGACCAATCTCTTTCCTTTTCTTGAAAATATGCATTAGTCAGATTGAAGATATCTTCTCCAGTTGTACATTCTTTCAATGGTCAGCAAAACAACAAGTCTTCTTCAACCAGACCTTCATTCACATAACGTACAAACAGTAACAGAATAGCTAGATTAGCTACATCAGTTGATTCATCCAGCTGTATAGCATAATATGGACTATTTTTCACTCTATGTACAATTGTGGTCTCTACATTATTTAACATGTCATTAATTCTTCGTGACGACATATTATTGGACAAAGGTACCATGTCAATCCTTTTTGCAGCCTTTTCTCCGAGCATGCAATGAACTACGTCTTTTATACATGGACCAATCAAGCTCTCTACTATTGTATGGGCTTTTGATGCTTTGCTACTCGGTAGCTCATGCGGTATGACCCTTCAAGTGCATTTTCATTATCAGTACTTGCTTTGGATATAAAACTGGTAATGTCACTTTTCCTGTCCGCTAATTTTCACTTGAAAAAATCAACAGGCTTGTTGAGTTGTGCAGGATGCCTAGTTTTTAAATGGCGCCAAAGTAGAGAAGGTTTGAGGCTGCTGTTTGCTAGAACATCACCCCAAATCACACACAGTGGTTTTGGACGTTCTTGATCACCAATGCATGTACAGCCATATTTTATATAATTATCATCATACTTTCTTTTCTTTGTAAGTAACTTTCCAGGACCATCATGATCATTAGACTTTAGATTTTCCACAGTGTGGACCTGAGAAAACACTAGCTGATTGTTGCGTCTTTACACTTTCCTTTTTCAGCCACTTATCCATTGAACCTTTGTTCAAAAGTTCTAATAAAAATAACACAGAGAGACTGTTAACAGCCAAGAAACTAGAAAATTAGAGGATTCACTCAAGTCTCACTGAAGCAAAACAGCACTCCAGAGAGAATGACAATTACTGAGGCACCTTAATGCTGCTACACTGGCTACAATGTGCTTCCGACTGGATTGGCTCGCAAACAGCTTTTCTTCCGCCATGAGGTGTGTCCCTACGAGGGTGCCCTGCGAAGGACAAATTAGCATGGACCACCCCCACGTACAGCGCGGCCCCTGCTCACTCTGCCCTCTATGCCAGCTTCCCCTGTCTGACAAGGACAGGGGTCCGAGCTACCACCTGCACGGCTGGGGTCTCAGCTGCCGCCCTGCCCACCACAGGGCTCTGGCTACTGGCCCCGGGCCAGGATCTGGGCTGCCGGCTCTGCACTCCATGGGGCTTCTGCTGCTGGATCCCATTGACCGCCCCGGTCAACTGAGCTCCACTGAGCTTGGGCTGCAGGTCCCGCTGATCACTGGGGCTCGGGCTGCTAGCCCCATGCAGAGCGCTTGAGTTCAGGCTGCCGGCTCCCCCGCTGACGGAGGCAGGGCTTGGGCTGCCAGCCCCAACTGCCAGGCCCCAATCTTCCTGGGGCTCGGGCTGTCTGCCCTGGAACCACGTCCCACCTGCTGCCTCCAATGCCCAGGGTCCTCTGGCTGCCATTAGTGGAATTTTTCTTGCGACCCACCTGTAACATTCTGCAACCCCCTAGGAGTTCACGAACCCCAGTTTGGGAACCACTGCCGTAGGTAAAGGTATATAACCATTACAGGGGAGCACCTATCATTAAAGTTACCTACTTTTTCCAGTATAGACCTTGTTTTCAGTTGCTTATATGTTTGCCAAACTTAAACCATTCAGGTTGAAATTTTCCATGCTGGATGTTTGCCTCAGGTGGATTTTTTTTTAAAATAATCAGTAAAAAAGGCTCTGCCATTGCTCAGAATGAGGTTAGGGGAAAATATGTTGTTTTGCCCTATCAAGGCTCCTTCCCCACTCCGAACTCTAGGGTACAGATGTGGGGACCTGCATGAAAGACCCCGTAAGCTTATTCTTACCAGCTTAGATTAAAAACTTCCCCAAGGTACAAACTTTGCCTTGTCCTTGAACCGTATGCTGCCACCACCAAGCGTGTTAAACAAAGAACAGGGAAGGAGACCACTTGGAGACATCTTCCCTCAAAATATCCCCCCAAGCCCTATACCCCCTTTCCTGGGGAAGGCTTGATAAGAATCCTCACCAATTGGTACAGGTGAACACAGACCCAAACACTTAGATCTTAAGAACAATGAAAAAGCAATCAGGTTCTTAAAAGAAGAATTTTAATTAAAGAAAAGGTAAAAGAATCACTTCTGTAAAATCAGGATGGTAAATACCTTACAGGGTAATCAGATTCAGAACATAGAGAATCCCTCTAGGCAAAACCTTAAGTTACAAAAAGATACAAAAACAGGAATCTACATTCCATCCAGCACAGCTTATATTGCCAACCATTAAACAAAAGGAAATCTAACGCATTTCTAGCTAGATTACTTAATCACTTAACACGAGTTATGAGGCTGAATTCCTGATCTGTTCCCGGCAAAAGCATCACACAGACAGACAGACCCTTTGTTCCCCCTCCCTCCAGATTTGAAAGTATCTTGTCCCCTCATTGGTCATTTTGGGTCAGGTGCCAGCGAGGTTATCTTAGCTTCTCAACCCTTTACAGGTGAAAGGGTTTTGCCTCTGGCCAGGAGGGATTTTATAGCACTGTGGACAGAAAGGTGGTTATCCTTCCCTTTATAGTTACGACATGCCCTTGTTAAAAAAAAATACTTATAACTGGTTTGTTGAGGAGCTCTAGAGCTTCCATGACTTGGAGCAGGCACTTGAAATGTGGTGGGAGGAAGGAGAGGTCAGGGATCTGCCTCTTGCCTTCCCTGTGAAAGTCTACCCAAATCTAGCCAAGTTATAAGTCTTTGCGAATCTGTTTTCACATACCTGCTCAGTTGAGACTAGCTAGAATTTGGTAACTGAATTCTCTGATGCTTCCTTCTAGTTAGCAGGAATGAATGAATTTGGGTAGATAATAGCCAGATGAACATTTTGTTTGGCCACAGAAGGGAATCGGGCAAGCACTTACAAGGGAAAGTACAGTATGTGGGCACATATGTTTAATATCTTTCAGCCAGTACAGTAACAGCCTAGAATAATTTGGCAGTATCACGCCACATGAGAGAATTGTCCTGAAATAGACTGATACTCTTGAGGTTATTTTTGCCGCACTAGAAATTGTAGCCCTGACATCCCATGCTGCTGGATTGTGAGGGGTTATCCTCTGGATTGTAACGGACCAAGGGGAGGATGCTTCACTTCAGTCTGCAGGAGGGGAAGCGTTGAAAGGTGAACTACAGAGGTGCTTTATAAACCAAGCAAGTTTGGAACATGACAGAAGAGTGTAGCATAGGGAATCCGCTCTGGTCCAAAACTCCGGGAGACAGTGCACAGACTGCGTAGAAGGGCCGTGCACTAGTGGTCCAGTGCAGTAGTCCTTCCCCTATGATGCACAGCCTCTCCACAACTCCTTATGAGTTTGCTGTTGCTATGGCAGCCCTGGATGCTATGGGCCATGTGTCACACACAGACTCTTCCATCTTGACATGCGTCTTGACTTGTTAAACATTTCCAAAAGAAAATGTTCACAATGGAAACTTGATTCTTTTCATGATGGTTCTCCAAAGCTCTTGTGTCAGGGTTCAATCCCCACTCTGAACTCTGGGGTACAGATGTGGGGACCTGCATGGCAAGACCCCACTAAGTTTATATTCCACCATCTTAGGTTAAAAACTTTCCTAAGGCACAAATTCCTTTCCTTGGATGGTATTGCTACCACCATCAAGTGATTTAAATAAACATTCAGGGAGGGGCCACTTGGAGCTCTATCCCCCCCAAAATATCCCCCCAATCCTATTCATCCTCTTTCCTGGGAAGGCTTGAGAATAATATACCAAGCAATAGTTTAACAAAGTGAGCACAGACCAAATTCCTGGTTTTTAGGACACTAAAAGAAGAACTTTATTATAAAGAAAAAAGTAAAAGAATCACACCTGCAAAATCAGGATGGAAGGTAACTTTACAGGGTAATAAAGGATGTAAAACACAGAGGACTCCCCTCTGGACTTAACTTTACAGTTACAAAAAACAGGAATAAAACTCCCTCTTAGCATAGAGAAAATTCACAAGCTAAAACAAAAGATAATCTAACACATTTCTTTGTTATTACTTACAATTTCTGTAATTTTAGATTTATCATTTCAGTAGGAGCTGGGTTACCTGCTTGGTCTCTCTCTTTGTCCCAAGAGGAAACACACAGAGAGCACAAACAAAACCTCCCCCCGCCCCCCCCAGCCGCAGATTTGAAAGTATCTTCTTTCCCCATTGGTCTTCTGGTCAGGTGCCAACTAGGTTAATTGAATGGATTAACCCCTTACAGGTAACTGATTGTGTACCTCTGGCCAGGAGGGATTTGATGTTACAATGGAAACTTGATTCCTTGCATGATGGTTCTCCAAAGCTCTTGTTTATCCAAAGTCTGGCCATGTGCCCTGAATTTTAGCCTCAGTGCAAGTAGTCTGTGTAGAAGTTTTCTGTGCCATCATGTGCCAGCAATGCCCCTCTGCCATGTACATTGGCCAAACTGGACAGTCTCTACGCAAAAGAATAAATGGATACAAATCTGACATCAGGAATTATAACATTCAAAAACCAGTAGGAGAACACTTCAATCTCCCTGGTCACTCAAGAACAGATTTAAAAGTGGCAGTTCTTCAACAAAAAAATGTCAGACACAGACTCCAATGAGAAACTGCAGAACTGGAATTAATTTGCAAACTGGACACCATCAAATTAGGCCTGAATAGAGACTGGGAGTGGATGGGTCACTACAGAAACTAAATCAATTTGTTAGTCTCTAAGGTGCCTCAAGCACTCCTCGTTGTTTTTATAAAAACTAATTTCCCCTTGCTAAATACTCACACCTTCTTGTCAACTGTTTGAAATGGGCCACCTTCTTTACATTGGCCTCATTAACACTACAAAAGTGATTTCCAATCCTTCCTATCAACTGCTGAGAATTGCCTGCTTCCAACTTAAACTGAATTGGCTCGTTAGCACGGACCCCTCACTTGGTAAGGCAACTCCCATCTTTTCATGTGCTGTGTATTTATACCTCCCTACTGTATGTTCCACTCCATGCATCTGATGAAGTGGGTTTTAGCCCCCGAAAGCTTATGCCCAAATAAATTTCTTCGTCTCTAAAGTGCCACAACACTCCTTGTTGTTTGTTCTGAAGTTGTAAATCACTTATGCCTGCAGCCCAATTAGCTCATGTAGAGCCCTTTGGCCCCAGTGATCACTTTTTATCCAAAGCCTTGAGTCTCTGTATGAATTTCATGTCCCCAGGTCCTAGGGTGACCAGATGTTCTGATTTTATTGGGACAGTCCCGATATTCGGGGCTTTTTCTCACGTAGGTGCCTATTACCCCCCACCCTGTCCTGATTTTTCACACTTTCTATCTGGTCACCCTATCGGATCCAAACAAACTTTAGCAGAATAATTGCTAAATGCTTAACCAATTTTTTTTTGCAGAAAAGCGTTGGTAAATATGAAGGAAGCTTTAGCAAGATTTTTTTTTTTAATAGGTCTCAATTTTAAAAGGTCTTTTCGGTCTCTTGCTCATCTATTTTAATTTTTTAAGCTGTTTATAAAAAATGTCAAGTCTAGAGATTTGTTTAAGGGTTAAATTGGGTGTGGGGTGGCGGGGCAGAAGCTGTGGTGTCTCCTACAATCCAAGCCCCACCATTTCATGACCTCATAGTAAGTTACCACTCATAGGAGACTATGCAGGTCTTGATAATGAGGGCCTCTCTTCTTTCTGTGTGCTTGGACTAGCCGTGAAGTGGTAAAAAATGTTGATATTTAAACTGCCGTTATTAAGCTCTAGTTTTTTTATAGTGCACATTAAACGTTAAAGCTAAACACAGTAAGGACTCATATGCATTTGGCAAGTCAAAATTCAGAGACCAGGGCACTGCTTAATTTGTAAAGAAAGAGATGCCAGGGCTCAAGCAATTTTTTTACTTTCATGACTTATTCGCAAGCCCAGAGGTGCCGGAGCTATGAACGGCCAAACCTATGGATCCATGATTATAAAGATCAGAATCAAAATCAATAACATAGAACATGGCAAAAATAACTTTTTCTCCCCACCTCTAAGCCTTTTCTAATACGAAGAGCAGCACAGTGAGGGGGAATGGATGGGTGTGGCATGGAACTGAAAGGAGGAGGACGAATTTCTGCCAGATACACCAGAAGCTGGTGGGTCTCTGCTTCCTCTTCAGGGGCTGTATGTAGTAGATTCAAGAGGCATGTTGGTGTCACCTCTTTTGCTGCTAGATGAGTCTCTTCTTTGGAAAGAACTGGTTCCTTATTTGGCAGGAGGAGCAATCCTACAAGAAGGTGTTCGTGACCTATGTGTCTGTGTATGGTACTTGTAAAACACCCATTGCCTTAGTATCTCAACACCTCACAATCTTTGATGTATTTATCCTCATGGCACCTGTGTGAGGAAGAGAAGCACTATTATCCCCGTTCTACAGATGGAGAACTGAAACGCAGAGAGACTAAGCAACTTGCCCTAGGTCTCACAGGACAGCTGTGGCAGGACAGAGAACTGAACCCAGGTCTCAGGAGTCCCAGGCTAGTGCACGAACTCCTGGGCTAGCTTTCATCTCTTAGATGTGAGTTTCTTGATTCTCACTTCCTCTTCTTGCTGTTGGGATCTGCTATGTGCACGTTTTGTTAACATATTATTTGCTAAGCACTATCGATATGCTCAAAAGTAATAAACACTGAGGGCAGTCCCTGCCCCCAGAGAGCTCACGGTGTAACATGCTGCTGTTTCTTGCTTTACCATCCCTGTCTGTAGCTTTCCCCAAGGGGTTCTTGTCCTGCTGCTGAAGCATGAAACCCTCCCATGGCCTTTCCAGTGAACTCTTTTCTTCCTGGAAAACCCAAGGCCATGATTTTATTCTAAGTCTAAGGGCCAGCTCTGGATCGTGTCCAGTGGAATGTGCTGGGGCCTGATGTCTTGAGAAGAAGTGATGGGGGGGAAAACGAGGTGATTCTGGTTCAGTTTCCGACAGATGTGCTTAACACCATTTCATATGGAAACGAGAAGACGTGAGTGTCGCGTTCAGGAGTGCAAAGGAAGTCTCAGTTCACAGGTGCGGGGCTGGATCTTGATCTTGGGTTAGTCTCCTTCAGACCACTCCTTCAGGGTGGTGATGAGGGGTATTTCCTTGGGCAATGCAGGAAGAGAGGGTGGAGTGGAAAGTCTTCGCGGCTGTCCCTCGTCTTCACCTCCAGCAGGATGAGGGGCAACACGTTTCTGGAGTCTGACATGAGACTCAAACTAAGTGCATCTTAGGTTAATGCCCCTGTAGCATACGCTTAGCCTGTAGTGTGTTGGCTGTTATTACACAGCTGCCCACCAGACCTTCCCCTTGGTAATAAGGAGTTTGTAGGTTTCAGCCCTACATATTTATATTGATCTCTATATATGAATTTTTTATTTCAGTAATTAGCTCACAAAAATGTAGGGCTGGAAGGGACCTCAAGAGATCATCCAGTCCATCCCCCTGGATTAAGTGTACCTAGGCCATCCCAGACAGGTGTTTGTCTAATGTGTTCTTAAAAACCCCCAGTGATGGGGATTCCACAGCCTCCCTAGGAAACCTGTTCCAGTGCTTAACTATCCTGATAGTTAGAAAATTTTCTGATTATCTAGCCTAAATCTTCCTTGCTGCAAACTCAGCCAGTTACTTCTTGTCCTACCCTCGATGGACATGGAGAACAATTGATCACTGTCCTGGTTATAACAACCTTATCCGTCCATCATGGTGCTAAGGGAGGTAGGCTTTACAAATGAAGGAATACAAAAAATAGTCTTGTTTAATATTGTCTCATTGTTTTCTTGTACTCCCGTGTCTGGCTGTATCAGTCGTTTGTCTCGTGTCTTATACAGTACTTAGACTGTACGTTCTTGGAGCAGGCACCATCTTTTTGTTCTGTGTTTGTACAATGCCTAACCCAAAGGGGTCCTGGTCCATGATGGAGGTTCAGAGATGCTACAGTAATACAAATAATAACTTTTTTAAAAAGTAAACTTTCTGAATTACATTGCTAAATATATATAGATATAGGAACTATATGGTGTGTGATGTGGCATAAAAGTTTTATTGGGACTTATTGGGGTGACAAGCATACTACAGCATTAATAATATATACACAATATACAATTTTTACCAGGATGAGGTTGGATTGGCTGTATTATCTGAACTGTATTATTCAGGTTTTCTCTAATGGATGCCAATTAAACTTTTATATCACACCAACTCATCATCTATTCTGTATATGCCACATATTTAACAGAAAAAGTACTTCAGAAATATTTTAGAGTTTAACCTTTTTAATGTTACCTATTTTTGGCATCTCTCCACCTGCAATGCCTGCATCTTTTATATAACATGAGGGGGAAGAGAGAAAAAGTTAACTAATGCATTTAAAAAACCTCTAAAATTCTTCCAAGTAGTTTTTTGTGACATAAAAATGTCACAGTTCAATATCATATAACCCTTAAAGTTAAAAGTCGGTGTTGTGTGTCCCATCAGAAAGCTGGAAATCTCTCCTTTTAATTGGCATAAATTTCCTAGTTTTATGCTTGAACAGTTGCAAGATATAGATAACCTTATGACCATGATTTCACCCACTGCTAAATACATCTGCAAGCACTGTTGGGGTGAAATGTGCCAATGGTTTAGGAATGCACAGAAACACCACAAAGGAGTTCAGGTTAGGAAGTGGAGAATACTGCAGCAAATTGACGCTCCAGGGGGAATTTTTAGTACACAGGAATTTGGTTCACAAAGTGGGCTAATACCCCTATTCTTGTGAAAGTGTTACAGGATCTTTAATGGACAAAAGTAGCCAGGACCTCAGGCGGGAAGACAAAATGTAATACTATGGCATTGTTTTAAAACTGACTCAGGAGGAAAAGGTACTACCTACTAACCCTGAACCACTGTAACAGGGTGGCAGGTTTTAGGACTACATAAGGACGCAGAGCTCTTTTGCTTACTCACCCTCATGTCACATAGTAGGTTCCTGCATAAAGATGTCATTATTTCTGATGACTCATGCTGGCAGCCAGGCACTGGTAGGAGTCAGAGCTGGTTGAAAAATTTCAAAATACAAAATTTCAACCAAAACCAAAGATTATACTTCTCATGAACATTTTTGCAAAAATGTCACCCTGTTTTTCAGCAACCCTCTGAGTATCTCTGAGACAGAGGGAAATGTGGGCAGGGACCTGAGATAGAGACATACTGCAGAGAAAAAGCTTAGATTGTAAGCACTGTGGGGGCAGGGACCATCTTTTTGTTCTCTTTGTACAGCACCTTGCATTATGGGGGACTGGTCCATAACAGGGGCTGCTGAGTACTGCCACAAAACATAATAGGAGCAGCCAAGCTCAGGAGAAAGCATAGATGGAAGTTTGTTTGTTAATTAAGTTGGCAAAGGCAGAGCCCGTGACACGGGGGATATGCTGGGATCATGTCTAATATTTATATACACTCTGGAATAGAGTGGAAACTTTGCCTTCTTAGAGCAATCAGCGTAATTAATGCCCATCAGCATGGTTTATGGAAAAGAGGTCTTGTCAAACAGACACAACATGGGTTTTGGATGGGATCACAAGTTTGGTTGATAAAGGCAACTGTGTTGACATTACATACTTAGACTTCCGTAAAGCATTTGTCTGAGTCCTGCATGATGTTCTGATTTAAAAAAAAACACTAACACTACACAAAATAGCGTCACCCGTGTTAAATAGATTAAAACCTGGTTCGCTGTGATCTCAAAAAGTAACTGTAAATTGGGAACCACAGGCCAAGGGGGCTATTTCTCGTGTGGTCCTGCAGGGATCTGTTCTTGGCCCAATGTCTGCTGATATCTTTATCAATAATCTGGAAGCAAATATAAAATTATCAGTAATACAATTTGCAAGATGACACCAAAATTGGTAGAGTGGTAAATAGCGTTGGGAACAGGTCAGTTGTACAGACCAGCCTGGATTACTTCAGGAGGTGGACTCCTTTGAACTGCATGCTCTTCAATGCAGGCAAATGCAAGGTCATACATCAAGGAACAAAGAATGTAGGTCACACTTACTAGATGGGAACCAGTAGCCTGGAACGCAGTGACACTGAAAAGGACCCAAGGGCCCTGGGAAATAACTAGTTGAACATATATTCCCAGTGCAATACTACAGCTCAGAGGGCAAACATGTAGAGCCCTGCATGAATACAAAATTTATATCCGCGACTGTGGATATCCATGGATATAAAGCGGATATCCACGGAGCTGCAGGGCTCCACCGGGAACCGCAGCGGCGAAAGTAGAAACATGTCAGGCCGGCACTCACAGAAGCCAGTGCCCATCCCGGGCAGCTCCTGTGGCTTGGCTGTACCACCCCCAAGCCCTGCCCACTAGAGCGGGCACCAGGCTCACCAGCAACTATCCCCAGTCATGCTAGTGCGTGCAAGCGACTTGCTCGCTCCCGGACTGGAGTCCCTTCCACGCAGCGGTGTGCGTCTCCTGTGCCCAGGGTGGTGAATGGAGCTTCCCAGTTTTCTGGGTGGTGGCTTGAGCCGGTATTTCAGAAGGAACTCCTCTTTGCTGCTGACAACGGAGGGATTAAATGTAGTTTTCTGTGGTTTATGGTAACATTTTCTGGTGTCTGTGTAACCACTGCCCTCCTCTGGACAGAATTGGAACAGTTCAGTTATGTGTGTCAGGCTTTATATTGCTATATGTCATGAACGGAGCGTGTCCTTTAGCAAGTGATAAGGCCATGTTGTTTTTTTTAAATTTTGGCTGGTGGGGTGGCTGGGGGTGGGAGGATCTGAGTTCTATTCCTGCTGTTGCTATGTAGATCTGAATGCCCAAGGCCTGCAGCATAGTGACAACCATAAAGTTCCTAGCTGGCCATGAGTTCATTACAACATGCTCTTTATGGCTCCAAGGATTTGCACCTTTGTGTGGCTTCCTCTCCCTCCCACTTTACAAGACGCTACAGAGTATCTATCCCCTTGACCGGACCACAGCCTCACCACCATAGGTGCTGACCCCCTGGGTACTCTGGGGTGGGAGCACCCACAAAAAAAAAAAGGTGGGTACTGAGTACCCACCAGACACCCGCTGATCAGCTGTTTGGCGGGCTCTGTCGATCGGCTGTTCGGTGGCGGGCAGGAGACGCTGGGGAGAGTGAGTGGGGTGAGAAGTGGTAGGGAGGGGTCGGAATGGGGGCGGGAAGAAGTGGAGTGAGGGTGGGGTCTTGGGGGAAGAGGCAGAGTGGGGGCGGGGCCTTGGGGCAGAGCACCCACCTGGAAAGAAGAAAGCTGGCTCCTGTGCTCAGCCCCGTACCGCAGGAAGCATCTGCTCAGGAAATGCTGAATGTGACATGGAGTTCAAACCAGGTGGGGATTTTAGGCAGGCAGACAGCAGTTTCACAAGTCACCCTTCTTACTGGCTCCTGACTTGTGCAGTCATGAGCAAGTAACTCAAAGAAAACCATGCAGCGAGGTCATACTGTTCTCGCCCGTGGTGAGGGCTGCAAAGTCACGTTTCCATGCCAGTGAAATGATTGGCTTGCCTTGGTTTGGGGCAGTCTGCAGGCGTTTCAGATAGTTCATGTGGTGTGTGTGTGTGCTGGAGGGAGTGGACCGTTACGTTCTTGTCACTTGCCTCCTCAAAGGCGAGGCTCGACATACCGGTTCTATATTATTTCTGATTCCCCTGTGATTCTTTTCTCTCTTTTCCCCTGTGTCCGTGACAGTCTTAAAATCTAATGGAAACAGTATGAGTGTGGTACCGATGAAAGTAGCTCCCCTTTGGATGGGAACTGTGAGCAGAAGAAGGGGAGATCGCGCACTCAGAAAACACTGGGGTGTTTTTAACAGTCCTGTTTCTAACCTCTGGGCTGAGTTTTCAGGTTGCTCTTGGGCGGGAGGGGAGGTACCTTTTCTAGGAAAGAAATAGAGGCGAGAGAATGATGTTCTGTTTAGTTTTCCTAACAAAGGGCCACAAGCAAGGCTGTGGGAGGAGTTAGGTTCCCTGGACCAGATTCTCTCCTGTGCCAAGCCCTGCTTATGGCAGGAGTGAAGGGATGGACGGCATCCGGGAGCCAGTTATAGCTGTCTTTTACTGTCAGCCCTGGCATGAGTACAGCAGGCAACAGAGTGCTCTAACTTATGACAGCTAGCAAGTGGCCCTTAGGGGCCATACCCCAACTGAGAATTTGCACAGCGCCTAGTACAGTGGTCCACGCCTGGGGCTATTGGGTATTACTGCCATACAAATGCTGCTCCTTGTCCCTGACACCCACCACCACTTGCCCCTTACACGGGAGTGTGTGGGGGTGGGGGGGTTTGGCGGAGGAGCCGGGGAATACTCAGCTGGACAGCTGCAGCCACATTGGGGCAGTGCAGACTGATCAGGCCCAAGGGAGGAAATGTGACCTATCATCTTTAGGCCTGTGGACTATCCATGTAGCTGAGGATTCAATGACATTTTCTCCCTCTTGACCTATTCCTGCAGGCAGATCCTTTGAGGCAGAACAGTGCAGCCACCAGAGGGTGCCAAACGTCCCTTTGTAGCCAGCCTGCAGGCTGCCCGTACCACAGAAGACCTGCTGAATTGAGGGCTTTCCCTGCCCCTGGAGGGGCTGGGGCATTTGGATATTTTTTCCCTGCTGGCTGTGATATAGTGAGGGAGGTTTATTCGATGGGGAACGAAGGGCAATACACTTGGGTTGTTGATTTCCCAATCTGGCTTCATGTTTACAGCACATACCTTTTTTTTTTTTTTTTAAAGTTTGGCTTAACTTTCTAACCAGAAATACATCTGAACTGACTCACCTTCATAAAACTTGGCTCACAAGCTAATTAAATAGCTTGGCTTGGACAAACCGAACCCCTCTGCTACCACCAGCTCACAGAATCCAATATTTAAAGATCCGGGGTTTCCGTATATAAGAGTTCAATTGTTTCTTAAAAAAAAAAAAACCAACCCACCCTTAAACCGAATATAAATTTATACATCAGTGAGTTCTTAATTTTCATGGAATTTCTCTCCCCCTCACAGACAGAAGTTGTATATACAGGATTTTAGTATTTCCTCTCCGGCTCCAGCCCCAATTTGAAGGACTGTAAAAGTTTGAACTGATTCCAATAGTGCGTGGTTTGTATCGTCTCTGCTACACGGCAGAGTCAAAACAGCCCACACAGTAACTGACATGCAGTAAATCTTGAAAGGAGCATTTCCTTTATACACTCACACACACACACACACACACGATTGAAACTGAATTATAGTTTAAAAAATAATATTGAAATCTTGTGGTGAGGGAGAGAAAGCAATTTGTGTCCCTTGTAGGCAACTACACTTTGCATATGTGTTTATGGCTGGCATCAAGTTGGTTCATACTCTGAGATCATGATAACATGCTACAAGGTCAGACTAATTTGCAAACATTTATTAATTATTAGCTAATGACCATATGGAATGACTGACTTAGAGATCTTTCCTAGCATATCATTTTGTCAACACACAATTTTTAACCCAAAAGGAACACACAATAAAATTCCAAATAATCAAAAACGTCTTAAGGAATAATGTTTGCAGTGTTGTTGTCATGTTGGCCCCATGATTCGAGAGACAAGGTAGGCGAGGTAATATCTTTTATTGGACCAGCTTCTGCTGATGAAAGGTACAAGCCTTCAAGCTACACAGAGCTCTTCTTCAGGTCTGGGGAAGGAAGCAGAATGTCTGAGCTAAATACAGGTTGGGACAGATTGTTAAGCAGAAGGTGTAACGCAGAGGTGGGCAAACTATGGCCCACGGGCTACATCCGGCCCGCAGAATCCTCGTGCCCGGCCCCTGAGCTCCTGGCCTGGGAGGCTAGCCTCGAGCCCCACCCCTGCTGTTCCCCCTCTCCCACAGCCTTACCTCGCCATGCCGCCGGCGCAATGCTCTGAGCGGTAACACAGCTGTGCTCTGTGCTGTGCGGTGGCATGGCTGGCTCCATCAGCTGCCTGTCTGAGTGCTCCAGGCAGCGCAGTAAGGGGGCAGGGAGCAGGGGGCGTTGGATAGAGGGGAGGGGAGTTCAGGGTGGTGGTCAGGGAGCGGGGGTGTGGATAGAATTTGGGGTGGTCAGAGGGTGGGGAACAGGGGGGTTGAATGGGGGCAGGGGTCCCAGGGGGGCAGTCAGGAAGGAGAGGGGAGGTTAGATGGGGGGGCAGGGGGCAGTCAGGGGCAGGGGTTCTAGGGGCAATCAGGGGACAGGGAGAAGGGGTGGTTGGATGGGGCAGGGGTCCCAGGGGGGCAATCAGGAATGAGAGGAAGGGTTGGATGGGGTGGGGGGTCTGGGGGCAGTACTGGGACAGTGAGCAGGTGGATGGGGCAGGAGTCCCGGGGGGCCATCAGATGACAAGGGGAGTTGGATGGGGCAGGAGTCCTGGGGGGGGCCATCAGGGGGTGAGAAACAGGGGGGATTGGATAGGGGGTGGGGGCTGGGCCACACCTGGCTGTTTGGGGAGGCACAGCCTCCCCTAACCTGCCCTCTATACCATTTCGGAAACCCGATGTGGCCCTCAGGCCAAAAAGTTTGCCCGCCCCTGGTGTAACATATGTGACAGGCAGTTACCTGAAATGAAGTGGGCAATTAGGGGTTAGATTGTTATGCATAAAGGGTTTGAAATGGGCAATTAATGGTTATGAGATAGTAGGATGTGTTACAAACTGTTGTAAAGAGCCATAAAACCAGTGTGTCTTAAGTGTCTAGCAGAGTTATGAATTTAAGTTCCCAGGCTTGCCTTTGTTTCTTTGGAGGACAAGTACTGAGAGGTCAAATATGGAGTGATCATTTTGTGAAAAGTGTTTGCCCACGAGTGACATGGTGTTTACGTCTTTTAACATTTTTCTGTAATAGTTCATATGAGAGTGTTGTGATTGTCTGGTTTCATGCACATAGTTGCTATTGGGACATTTGATGCACTGTATGAAGTACACCACATGCTGTGATAGGCATATTTAGGACCCATGAATCTTGAAAGGTCTATTTTGCGGGGGATTGATTACTGTAGCAGTTGAAATATGTCTGTAGATTCTGCAACTCTTCTGTCAGGGTCTGATACTGCTTTGAGTTAGTGGGCTTTGGTCTGTGGGGACCATACTTCTGATGAGGAGCTTGGTGAGGTCGGGGGGATGGGGTTGTTTGAAGGTCAGAAGAAGAGGTTTGGGAAAGATTTTTTTTAAGATGTGATCCCCATCAACTATGGGTTGTATTTGTTTAATGAAACCCCATATCGGTTCAGTGTGGGGTGGTAGGTGATAACTAGGGGTGTGCAATCAGTAGGTTGTTTTTTCTTTATTGAAGCAAGTTCTCCTGGGGTATTTGGGTGGCCCTTTCCATGATGCAATCTACTTCTCTGGTCGAGTGTCCTTGTTTAGCAAAGGCAGTTTTAAGTGTGCTTAGGGGTGTATCTCAGACTTTCTCGTCACAGAATTTGCTCTGGGTGTAGATAATAGATTTTGTGTGTGTGTGTGTCTGGGATTGCTGCTGGATCTGTGGAGGTAATATGGTGATTGGTGGGCTTCTTATGTATATAGTTGTTTGTTTAAGCTAATCATGGTAGGAAGTTGATGCTGGTATAGGAGTGTGCTAGACAGAGTTTGATGGATGGGTGGTGGTTGTTGAAGTTGTGGTAGAAATCTATGAGGGAGTTTAACTCATCTGTCCAGAAGATAAAAATATCATTGATGTATCTCAGGTATATCATTGGTCCCATTGTGCATTTTTCCAGAAATTCTTTGTCAAGGTGGCCCATGAAGAGGTTGGCATATTGGGGAGCCATCAAAGTGTGCGTTGTAAAATGTGAAGTAGTTGTGGGTGAGGATGAAATGGATGAGTTTGGCAATGTGCTTTGAATAATGTAAAATTCGCATTAAGGTCTCTCTTTAAAAAAATAAAAGGGGGACTAGCAAGATGTGCGCCGAACTTACCCGTTTTATCTCTTTGCTTTTTGTGTGGCACTCCTTCCATCCCAACTTTCGCCTCATTACATTGCAAACCCTTTGGGAAAGGGGTGCTGTCTTCCGATCTCTGCAAAGTGCTTAGCACACTTTTGGCCCTGAATAAACAACCATCATAATACTTGATCTTGAAATGATGCTGCACAATGCAAAATTGTTTATATTTGCATGCTGAGTGCAAAATTCAGCTCAATAATTACCAACATCCTTAACTGCTCCAGGGCATATACTGAGCTTCGCAGGTCTGCTGCGTAATGTTGGATCAATATTTTTCTAGCAATGGTTGTAGAAAGAGTGCATGTACTATGTGTCTCTGAGATTCCAAAATTGCTGTTTTGTGCAGATATGCATTTAAAATGAAGAGAGCTAAATTTTCATTACAATGCATGGGAGAGGAGCGTGTCCAGCCCTCTTTTATGTTAACAGGGAGTTACGTTTGTAACTCCTGGCTCACCATGTTGAATGCTCAGTTCTCTAGGGGTATATCTACACAACATACTAAGTCTGGGTTCTGATTCAGGTTTGAGCTCAAGCCCCCTTCCATCCGCCCACAAATCAATCTAACTTGGGTCAGCAAGAATTCAGGATCTGGTCCTAGGACGCTGCTAGAGGGTGGGTCCAAGCTTTGTCCTGTTGCAGCTCAGTCTGCAGACCCTCATCAGAAGGTCTGTGTAGCGCAGTATGAATGCTTAGCATGGCTGTGAGACCCAGGTCCAGCAATTGTAACACCAGGTTTACAATGCACTGAGGATGCTCAAGCCCGGGCTTGGAAACACTGAGTCCACAAGCTCGGATCCCGCAGACCTGGGTTTACAAAGTAGCGTAGACATGCCCTAGGAGGTTGAATGGCAAGAGAGCTTGAGATCTCAAAGGCTTTGATTTATCCACAAGGTAAACACTGGGAGGTTGAGAAAATAGCAAAGTTGTTATGCTGGCCTAACAGTGGATCTCCCCTGGGCTGGAGAGCGAGCGAAGCTGCTTTGGCCTTCATGGAAATGTGGGAGTGGAAGAGATGGGGAGGAGGGAAGAGAGAGACTGAGGAAGAGGGGAAATAGAGTGTGAAAGGAGAGAGACACAGTGAGATGGAAGAGGAGGGAAAGAGAAGCAGGCAGTCCAAGAAAGACAGTTGGTTGAATTTTTACACACTAGGCTAAATGGTTGAACTTCGCCTTTGGGCTGGCTTCATGACTGAATGGAAAAATCCATGTGTGTTATACCCCGTGTTCAGCCTCCTCAGTGGGTTGGCCTCTGTTAATGGAGCTCTATGGCATAAGTTTCAAAGCATGTTCTATGAGATAATGGAGCGACTTCTTGCTTACCCAGCAGGCTGGACAGATGCCAAGGGGTTGCTTTTGGAATTGTAGGGTGGGCCATTAAGGATGGGGGTTTAACTCGTGCCATGGTTTGAAATGGTGCCTTAGTTCATTTGTCTACAATACTTCTCATCGCCAGAGTTTTAGATTAATTTAATTAGCGAATTAATGCTGGGAGGAGGCTGGGGAGATTACCTGCCCCTTAGTATCTATCTACATGGTAACGCAAATAACTTTTGGCTCAGAAAGAGCTAATCTGGGGTCTCGGGTCTGCATTTGGACTGGAAAAGGCACCTCCTTAAAACATCTCAGCTGATCTCCGCACACGGTGGGCCCTCATGCTGTCCTTGATCCACCAGAGTCTAGGGCACTGCTGGGACAACAGTGCACTCTGCCTTATGATAGCTGTGGATCTCAGGTTCGTCGCAAGCCAACCCCATGTGGGCAGGCTGAAAAGTGGGGGAAGAAAGTGGAAAATTAGAGTGTGGAGGGGGAGGTTCATCCCCCTGGAAGATGTTAATACACCAACTGCCTTCTCCTGCATGGAGGATGGTTTTAAAGCATTTCAGAGCAAAGGGATAGGCTGGGGTTTAAAGGCCTGTGTCTGGCTAGCATAGTGGCTAGGGGTCCATGTGGCCCTGCTTCTTTCAGGGAGGCTAGCTCCACTGGCAGTGCATAGTGCCTGCTGCAGATGGTCCCTGGGCTGGGATACAAAAGGCAAGGCAAAGGCTCCTTGCATTCTCCCCTCCTTCTTTGCACACCTGTGCATGGCCAAGAGTTCAGGCCAAAGAAAATAAGTTGGTCCCCTGTGCATCTGGCAGTGGGGTATTTGGCCAGCTAAGCTAACTGAGTTCTGTTAGACAGCATTAAACAAGCAACTAACCCAACAAACTTCGCCCCCCTTCCCCTTGTTTTTGTCTCCCACCAGACACAGATGGAAACATGTAGTGTATAAAAAATATTCCAGAAGCATTGTAATCTCCAACACCCCTTCCTTATCAGGGTATTCCCTCCTGGGCTCTCTGACCTGTGCCCATTCACAGCCTGATCTGCCCAGCCAGCGCCCTCCAGAATCACCCTCCCTTTTGTCCCTGATACATGAGACCAGATATGCAGTGTGGGTGGATTTTGTAATGGTTTGGACCTGTTTCTATACAATGGGACAGCAACGGGCGTTCTTCCTTCCCTCGCTACCTCTTTCTCCTCTGATTAACTCTTCTTTTCCATCCTTCTCTCTCTACAGCTCTCCCTTTTGTTCCTGTTTCTCCTATTCCTATCTCCCACAAAGGTTCACTTTTCAGCTGCTGACTTACAGTTCACACAGTGTGATTATGAACTCCAAGACTGGATCTTGCAGCTGAATGTTCATACAGGCCATTTTCCAGGCATCCAGCAGCTTTAACAACCATTAGAGGAGTATAATTCCCCAAGCCACCTTGGGTCACTTGACATGCAGGTATTTCAGACACTGCACATGCCTACATTAAACATCTTGGTGCTTATAAACTGAGGATTTTCATGTCATGTAAAATAGGTGTTGAATCTTGTAAGGAACCAGGCTATGGTAGCACTTCATCAGAGTCTGCAAGTGAGGGCACTGGAGCAATTATGGCTCCATTTCCAGCTGGGCCTCATGACGACAGGGACTTGGAATAGTAGGAAAAGTCTGTTGCTCCACTAATGAGGCACGGGGTTTTTTTTTTTTTGGTTTCCTTTTCAGACTGGTTCCCTGTTAAGACATTGTGCTGAGCCAGAAGCTCTAATGCACCATGTACAGGGCTCTGTGCCCAAGGGGTCACTTTAAAAGAGTTTACCTCGTCAAGACACCCTTTTGGGGCCGATGGTCTCATGGCAGCCAGGAGCTGTGGGTTCTATTCCCAGGCCCATCACCCAACTTGCTGTATGACTTTCAGTGGGTCTCCCATGGCCTGATTTTCAGAGAAGCTTGCAAGGCGACACACAATCCCAGCAACTTCCATTGGCTTTGATGGAAATGGCACGTGGTCAGCAGTTCTGGAAATCAGGCCTTTAACCCTCTGGGCCTTGGTTTTCTCATTTCTAAAATGAGGATAGCGATACCTGCTGCACAGGGGTGTTATGAGACTGAATCCAGTCGTGTCTGTGGGGTGATTTGGGACTCTTGCACAGAAGGTCCTAGGGAAGGGCAAGGTATTAGCACCACTATTCACTTTTGCCAGTTTTCAGCAACATTCTTTTTAAGTGGAGTAAATGAGACCACCCACTGTTGGCGCCCCCTTGTGGCCAGGTGTGGCACAGCAGCTCTCTAGGTCGCTCTAGCACTTTGTGGTGGCTTCTCTTCCAGTGACTCATCCCTCCGGGAGGGTCACCATTAAGTCTACCCCTTCCAGGGTCACAGTTGTCCAAACTAAATGTCCCAAAATGTCTTTAACAAAAACAAAATCCTTCCATCTTCTCTGGAGCTATTCCTTAGCCTGTCTTTGGGGCTTAGCCTGCAGCCCCTCTACTGCGCTCAATAATCCTGGTGTTGGGCTCGTAGTCTTCACTACTTGGGACTGGATTCCTTTACTCTGGATTATGGCCCAGGGCCCTGTACTGAACAGCGAAGTCTGCTTCTTCCACTGTGCTGTGATTTTCTGAGGGCCACTTCCTACCCAGCCTCTTAAGTTCCTCTATGTGTTGCCCAGTCTCTACCCTGATTAATCAGGGTCTCTAGCAGGCTTGCCTGCCTAGACAACTTTCCAACCTCCTCTGAGTTTCCCAGTTGGCTCTCACTCCAGCTCTTTCCCGAGCTGGGCTTTGTCACCACTTAACCCTGGCTCTCCCCTTTACTGCAGCTGCTTTCTGCTCTTTATGGGGAATTGCCTGATATTCTGTGATTGGGCTGACTTACTCTCCAGCCCACGGGGCAAGCCACCTTGTTACAAGTCGATTTGGTGATTGTGAAAGTTGCCAGACTGACACTCTGGGGGCGTGTGGGACACACACATAAACATGCTTAAAACTGCCTTCACTAAACAAGGACAGTCCGCCAGAGAAGTAGATCTTGTCATGGAAAGGACCACTCAAGTGAATCATAGAATATCAGGGTTGGAAGGGACCTCAGGAGGTCATCTAGTCCAACCCCCTGCTCAAAGCAGGACCAATCCCCAACTTTTGCCCCAGATCCCAAATGGCCCCCTCAAGGATTGAACTCACAACCTTGGGTTTAGCAGGCCAATGCTCAAACCACTGAGCTATCCCTCCCCCCCCCAACTGGGAGCCCTGGGAGAACCTGCTTCAATAGAGGGGAAAACAAATACCAACTCACTGATCGCACACCCTTTGTCACCTACCATTCCACACTGTAACCAACACAGGGTCTCATCAAATAATCACAACCCAACTCCCTGCCCTGTCCCACACATACACTAACAAGTGGAAGAAAACTCTGGCACATTAAATCTTTTTAACCAGGAAGGCAATAGAAAATACCCAACCAGGTGCCACCCCTACACCCACCCGAGGGATTAGAACCCTGGGTATTTTTCTCCAATAGCCCACTGTAGCTGAAGAAAAGCTGGTTGCCGTAGCCAGTCTCTCATCCTCCATGTAGACTAGCTACTAGGGGGTAGTCTCTTATGCATACTCAAAGCCCATAGTTTACAGATAGACCACAGTAGGGCCGAGAAAGTGTCCAGGCTCATTCCCCATTCAAACCGTTGGGCTCTGTGTGGGACTGACCTTCAGTTGTTTTAAAGACTATGCAAATCTCTGGTTGGGAGACAGTGGCAGTCAGCCTGGAATGGCTTTTTATGTAAGACAGAGAGACATTAATAGTTCAAGACAGCTGCATGGATTAATACCTTGCAGGGTGGCTCTTTGTCTTAGTGCATGGAGAGGACTGGTATTTGGCACACTGTTTTGTTGCATATTTTGTGGTCTGGAAGAGGTCTTAACATCCCTTTGTAATGCAGTCATTCCATAGCAGATCTCATCAGTGGAACTGAGAGCTCATCTGCAGAACTGACTGAATACATGGTTTTGAAACCACATTATACTTTCTTGTGACATTGGTACCCGTGGCGCAGCAGCGTTGCACCTAAGAATTTATTTCAATCGCAGCTACTCAGACAAGGTAGGACTCACACACAGGGTTTGCTTCTAGGACCTGGGGTTTTAAGTAAAACAACAAATGTCATCAGACTCATTAAAAGAGCTGAGTGAAACTTTTTGGATTAATAGTGTTTTCACCGAAAAATGCAGTTTCTGTCAACTGAAAACTATTTGCGAATTTGACTCAATTAATTTCAGCTGAGGGAAAAGCTTTTCAGGGCCAGGTTCAGAAAAGTGTATGTGCATACATACATGGGTGTGTGTCCCCCTTTAAAACTGTTAGCCCAGTGGTTAGGGCATTTGCCTGGGGTGTGGGAGACCCAGGGCCAATGAGAAAGTGAGAACCATTCTATAGCTTGGTGATTCAGGCACTCACCCGGGAGGTAGGAGAGGTGGATTCAAATCTTCTTTCTGCCTGATTCAGAGACGGGATATTCTGTCATGACCAGGATGAGAGAGACCAGACCTAGTGGTCAGATCAGGAGTTAGGAGTCAGGCCGAGTCAGGTACTAGGGAATCAGAGTCCAAGACGGGCCAGAGGGTGAGCCAAGAGGAAAGCACAAGGAGGCAGGTAGGGTCAGATTACTGGGAGATCGGGATCATGCACCAGATGACAGACAGCAATCAAATAGCGAAGTTGAGGACAAACCAGGGTTGGAAGCCAGAGTCTAGGGTCTATTGCAAGCCGGGTCTGAAGAAGAAACAGGCAGGTGGTCTATGTTATTGCTCAGGCAGTTCCCCTTCATGGCTTTCTGGTTTAAGAACTGGTATTGGCTCAGTTCCTAGTGGGCAGTACTTCCTGCCAAGCCCAGCCTCACAGAGTCCTCCTCTGGGAGCCCAGTCTAAGCCCCCTGTGGCAATGCAGAGGCATCCGCAGCACAGAGCCCCTCAAGTTCCAGCCCTGCAGGTTATAACATCATCCCCCCATCAGGCTCCCCTACAGGGTGGTGCTGGCCCAGGTTTGTTTGGGGTGTGGACATGGGAGTCAGGCTCCCAAGTGCGTTCTTTGGGGCCCTAGCCTTCTCAATCCACCAGATAGTACAGGTGGCTGCGCTTCCATCAGGAATTGAGGATGGCACGGACTTCATATTCCTTGTGACCCTGGATTTTGATTTGTAGAGGTGACAGTGTGGTTCAGTTAGGGTGACCAGACAGCAAATGTGAAAAATTGGGACAGGGGGTGGGAAGTAATAGGAGCCTATATAAGAAAAAGACCCAAAAGTTGGGACTGTTCCTATAAAATCGGGACATCTGGTCACCCTAGGTTCAGTCAGGGAAGGTGTTCTCAATATAGAGCTTCAGAAGGGAGACATGGAAAACTGGGTTTATTTTGAGGAACTTGGGAAGCTGGAGTTCGAAGGTAACCGGGTTAATTAGTTGGGAGATTGAGAAGGATTCCGGGAACTGGTGGTCCAATTTGTGGGAGAGTCGCCTTGTCTGGAGTTGTTTGGCAATGAGCCACACATTCTGGTCTACTGTAAATACTGGAGCGTCTTGTTGCTGACGGTCCATGTGCCTCTTGTAGGCCTTCCTTGACTCTTCTAGGTGGTTCTTGAGTTCTTCCCGAAGATGGAGCTGTTGAACGCAGTCAGTTGCAGCAGGGTTTGGGGAGGCTACTAGTAATGCCAGGTGGAAAAGGGGAGGGAACCTGTATTTAGCAAAGAAGGGGCTCCGACCTGTGGAGGCATGGCCAGCTGTCAAGGTTCCTCCCCCACTCTGAACTCTAGGGTACAGATGTGGGGACCTGCATGAAAAACCTCCTAAGCTTATCTTTACCAGCTTAGGTCAAAACTTCCCCAAGGTACAAAGTATTCCACCCGTGGTCCTTGGAATGGCCGCTACCACCACCAAACTAATACTGGTTACTGGGGAAGAGCTGTTTGGACGCGTCTTTCCCCCCAAAATACTTCCCAAAACCCTGCACCCCACTTCCTGGACAAGGTTTGGTAAAAAGCCTCCCCAATTTGCCTAGGTGACTACAGACCCAGACCCTTGGATCTTAAGAACAATGAACAATCCTCCCAACACTTGCACCCCCCCCTTTCCTGGGAAATGTTGGATAAAAAGCCTCACCAATTTGCATAGGTGACCACAGACCCAAACCCTTGAATCTGAGAACAATGAAAAAGCATTCAGTTTCTTACAAGAAGACTTTTAATAAAAAATAGAAGTAAATAGAAATAAAGAAATCCCCCCTGTAAAATCAGGATGGTAGATATCTTACAGGGTAATTAGATTAAAAAACATAGAGAACCCCTCTAGGCAAAACCTTAAGTTACAAAAAAGATACACAGACAGAAATAGTTATTCTATTCAGCACAATTCTTTTCTCAGCCATTTAAAGAAATCATAATCTAACACATACCTAGCTAGATTACTTACTAAAAGTTCTAAGACTCCATTCCTGTTCTGTCCCTGGCAAAAGCAGCATACAGACAGACACAGACCCTCTGTTTCTCTCCCTCCTCCCAGCTTTTGAAAGTATCTTGTCTCCTCATTGGTCATTTTGGTCAGGTGCCAGCGAGGTTACCTTTAGCTTCTTAACCCTTTACAGGTGAGAGGAGCTTTTCCCTGGCCAGGAGGGATTTCAAAGGGGTTTATCCTTCCCTTTATATTTATGACACCAGCATTGTTGTAAGAAAACTCTGCATATGGCAGAAGTGTGGACCAGTTATCCTGATGATCATTTAGAAAGTACTAAGTATTCTTCCAGTACTTGGTTCACCTGTTCAGTTTGTCCGTACATTTGGGGGTGGTATGTGGTGGAGGTGGACATGGAGAGGGCCAATAGCCTGAACATTTTGTGCCAGAAGTGAGAGGTGAACTGTGGGCCTTGGTTGGAAACTGCAGTCTGAGAGTCTGTGGCGCTAGACTACTTTGTGCAGTAGGAGTTGGGCAGTAGCCTCAGCAGAGGGCAGTTGGTTGCAGGGGATGAAGTGGGCCATTTTGGTCAGGTGGTCCATACCATTAAGACTGTGGTGTGGCCAGACACTGGAAATTCCACAATAAAGACTAGGCTGATGATGGACCAAGGCCTAGGTGTAGACTACAGGGGTACTAAGGTGCCAAGGGGTCTGGTTCAGTGTTTCTTGTTACACGCACAGCACTCACAGAAGTCCACGTTTGCTTGGACCTTGGCGGGAGGTCTTCCAGCAGCCAAAGTGACTCACCATCGGAGTGTCATGGCACAGCTGTAGCACCTCCAAGTGGGTGTCCTGGGCAAGTGAGTCTTCTTGCAAGGCAGACCAGATGAGGGACAGCTGAATTGTGGCATTGGCAAAGTTACCAGGCTTGAGGAGATAAGGGGGCTCAGAAGTCAGTTATTTTCTTCCCAGATAGTATTCCCCCTTCAATGATAGAGCATTGTCTTTCCCATTTCACTTTCCCAGGCAGTAAGTAATTGTAAACTTGAACCAAGAAAAGAATAAGGCCCACCTTAACTGCCTCTGATTCAACATTCAGACCTTGCGGAGGTAGTTGAGATTCTTATGTTCAGTGAAGACCTGTACTGGGTGCTGAGCTCCCTCAAGGTGGTGACACCATTCTTCAAATGCAGTTTTTATGGCGAGCAGCTCTTTGCCCAGTATGTTATCATTTGTCTCAGCCAGGGTAAGTGTGAGAGTAGAATACAGACGTTTCTGAAGGGTGTAGAACTGATTGGTGTCCGCGTACCTGCAAGAATACCTCCCCTAGGGCCGCACTGGGTGTATCTGTTTCCACTATAAATGGATCAGTGGGGTCAGCGTGTGCCAGGATTGGGGCCATAGTGAAGACAGCCTTTAGCTGGTGAAATGCAAGCTGAACAGAGGAGGGAAGTCAAGGGAGTTATTAATTGGGATAAGTTAGTGATGAATCTTCTATAAAAATTCACAAAGCCCAGGAAGCGCTGAAGTTCCCGAAGGGTCCAGGGTGTTCTAAAGTTGCAAATGGCTTCCACCATCTACGGATCCATCTGGATTCCCTCTGGGGAGATGATGAACCACAAAAATTCAATGGTGGCCTGGTCAAAGGTGTACTTTTCCAGTATGGTGCATAACCTATGCTTCTGTAGTCTCCCGGGGACAGACCTGACATGGTGGTAGTGCTGAACTTTGTTATCTGAAAATACCAGGATATCATCAAGGTAGAGTATCATGTACTGGTACAGGATATCCCTGAGCGCATTGGTTAAGCCAAACAGTATCACAAGTATTCAAAGTGCCCATACGGGGTATGAAAAGCAGTCTTCCATTCGTCCCCATGCCTTATGCACACTTGATTGTATGTCCCCCAATGATCTAGCTTCGTGAAGATCCTGGCAGTCATCAGGCAGTCCAGCAATTCCAGAATGAGGGGATGGGGTACTGGTTATGAATAGTCACTTGGTTCAATGCATGATAGTCTACACAGAGGCATAGTGATCTGTCCTCCTTCACAAAGAGGACTGGTGCCCTCTGCTGAAGAAGTAGATCCCTGAATGAAGCCCTTGGCAAGGCTTTTATCAGCTCTGGTTCAGACATAGAGTATATCCATCTGTAGGGCCCCTTTGCTCTGGGCTATTGGTCTATTGGGAAAACGTAGTCTCTGTGAGGGTACAGTGAGTCTTCATTTTTCTTTTTGAACATATCCAGGTAGTCGTGGTACTTGTCAGGGAGGCCGAGGTTCTGGCCTGGAGCTGGCCGGGGAGGCTGAGGTTCTGTCTGGCTAGCCCATGCCATCTGGGGTTCTGCTTCTGAAGATCTCCTCCCATCCTGGGGCCCTTGGGATGGATCACTTGGGGGTTGGTTGCTTTGTTGGAGGCACACTTTGTGACAGTATTCAGAGGAGAAGCTCTTCTGCCACCAGGAAATACACAGGTCATGCCACTCTGACCAAGGAATGCCAAGAATTATCGGGAAGAATGGGGAGTAGATCACATCAAAGCATACTGTTTCTCTGTGCCCTTCCATTATGGCCTGTAAAGGGATGGTCTCTTGAGTCACTGATCCTGACAATAGGGGCAACGCATCAATAGTCTCCACAAGGTCCAGTGCGGGTTTTGACTGGAGGGGGCTCTGGAGGGTTTGGGTGCCTCAGCATCTATAAAGTTGGTAGCAGCCCCAGAGTCTATCTCTGCTAGTTGTGGGGGGGCGGTTCTGCGGCCCCTGCCTCAAGACTTGCACCTGCAGTAGTAACTGGAAATCGGGGGATGCACTGTGGTTTCCAGGTTGGGTTCTACTTGAGGGCAAGGGGTGGTTTCAAAGCATGGAGCTCTGGTAGTGCCCTGGCTGTACCCCACCTCTGGGTCTGGGCTGGTCTGTTTCCCAAGTTCTTCTGATCTGGGAAAGAGGCAAGGATATGTCCTGGTCCCCCACAGTAAAAACAGAGGTTCAGCTGTCATTGATGTTTTTTCTCCTCTGGGGTCAGACATCGGCAACCCAGGTTGACCTGCATGGGTTCCGGACTCAGCTCTACAAGGCCTTGGTGTAGAGGGTAGGCCTGGGGGTGTCAGGTCACCCCTCCTTTCTGCCTTCTGTTCATGCAGCTGAGAGTCAACGCATTGGGTGAGGTCAATAAAGGCGCTAGGTGGGTAGGGTTTTCAGCACGAGTTAGTTAATCTTTTAGCTCGTTATTGAGCCCTCACCAGAACTGGTAAAGTTGAATTGCCTCATTCCATTCAACATCAGCCACGGGCCGTCAGAAATGGGTGGCATAGGAGGTGGCTGGCCCTTGCCCCTGGTGAAGCTTCCAGAGGGCAGCTTCTGCAGAGTGGATGTGATGCGGGTCATTGAAGATGATGACAAAGTCTTGCAGGAAGGCGTCCAGGTCAGAGAGCACGGGGCGGTTCTGCTCCAACAGTGGGGAGGCCCAACTGAGCACTTCGCTAAAGAGCAGGTTGACTGCTGCATAGTCTGCTCTATGGGGTATACTTGAGGGCAGAGCAGGAAGAGCAGCCTGTATTGGTGCTGGAAATCCCGGAATTTTCAACAATTCCTGTCGAACCGTTCAGGCAGCGGCAACACGGGGGCAAGGTCTGGTGATGCATGGTCTGTTCAGGCACGTAGTGTCACTGTTTCTCTCTGTAAGTGGGAGAGCTGCTCCTTGGCAGTGAGCTGCGCCATCTAAGCTTGCGACTGGGCTGGTTGCTCGCATGCTTTGAGAGCACATTGCAGAGCATGAGTCTGTAGTGCGAGGTTCTCTGCCTGCAGATGGGTGACCCGGACCCTTAGGCAGCTATGTTTGGAAGGTGGCCCCATCTGTGGAGGGGTGGTTGGATATGGGGAGGGGTGTGAAAATGGTCTGAGCAAACTGTTACGAGCAGGATGAGGGTGGTCAGAGCAGGAGCTGGGACTTGGGAGTGAGGCCACGTCAGGTACCCGGAAGTGAGAATCCAAGCTGGGTCAGAGGACAAACTGAGAGTCAGGCATCTGGAGGCAGGCAGGGTCAGGTTGCCAAGAGACCAGGGTCATGCAGCAGGTTACAAACAGCAATCGAATAGCGAAGTTATGGACAAACCAGGGTCGGAAGCCGGAGCCTAGGGCCTATTGCAAGCAGGGTCTGGAGAAGAGACAGGCAGGCAGTCTGTGTTGTTGGTCAGACAGCTCCCCATCATGCCTTAAGTACTGGTATCGGCCAGTCCGGGGGCTGTGAGGAGCCGCCACTCAGGTCCTGATGAGTGGTATTTCCTACCGAGCCTCATAGAGTGCTCCTGTGGAAGTCAAGCCTAAGCCTCCCATGGACATGAGGAGGCATCAGCAGCCCCAAAAGTCCCAGGTTCCAGCCCTGCAGCGTATAACATATTCCTAGTTTCCAAGGCCAGAAGGCACCATATGATCATCTGGTCTGATCTACTGCATAATGCACGCCATAGAACTCCTCCCACCCCCCAAATTCCTAGACCAGATCTTTTAAAAAAAACCATCCAGTCTTGATTTAAAAATTGTCAGTGATGAAGAATCTACTGCAACCCATGGTAAATTATTCCAGTTCTTAAATACCCTCACTTTTAAATATTTACGCCTTATTTCTGGTCTGAATTTGTCTAGCTTCAACTTCCAGCCGTCGGATCGTGTTATATCTTTTTCTGCTAGATTAAAGAGCCCATTTTACATATGTGTTCCCTGTGTAGACACTTATAGACTGTAATCATGGCACCTCTTAAAATTTCTCTTTATTAACCTAGATAAATTGAGCTCTTTGAGTTTATCCCTATAAGGCGTTTTCTCATCCTTTAATAATTGCCACTGCTCTTCTCTGAACCCTCTCCAATTTATCACCATCCTTCTTGAATTGTGGACACCAGAACTGGACACAGGATTCCAGCAGTAGTCCCACTAGTGCTGAAACAGAGGTAGAATAACCTCTACACTCCCACTCGACATTCCTCTGTTTATGCATTCCAGGATCGTATTAGCCCTTTTGATCACAACATCACTTTGGGAGCTCATGTCCCCCATGACCCCTAAATCTCTATCATTCTCTGCTTCCCGACATAGGGTGCCCACACTGTGTAAGTATGACCAGCATTCTTTGTTCCTAGATGTTTACATTTATCCATATTAAAACATACATTGTTTGCTTGCACCCAGTTTACAAAGCAATCCTGATTGCTCTGAATTAATGACCTGTCCTCTTTATTATTTACCACTCCCCCAAATTTTTGTTTCATCTGCAAAATTTATCAGTGATGTTTTTGCTTTCTTTAAGAAAAGGAGTACTTGTGGCACCTTAGAGACTAACCAATTTATTTGAGCAAGAGCTTTCGTGAGCTACAGCTCACTTCATCAGATGCATCCTGTGGCAAATACAGAACATGTTTTTATATACACAAACCATGAAAATGGGTGTTGATCACTGCAAAAGGTTTACTCTCCCCCCACCCCACTCTCCTGCTGGTAATAGCTTATCTAAAGTGATCACTCTGCTTACAATGTGTATGATAATCAAGGTGGGCCATTTCCAGCACAAATCCAGGTTTTCTCCCCCCGCCCACACACACAAACCCACTCTCCTGTTGGTAATAGCTTATCTAAAGTGATCACTCTCCTTACAATGTGTTTGATAATCAAGGTGGGCCATTTCCAGCACAAATCCAGGGTTTAACAAGAACGTCTGAGGAACGGGGTGGGGGGGGGTGTCTGGACCAGGCTGAGGTTGATGGTGGGATGGAAATTGTTGAAATCATGGTGGAATTCCTCAAGGGCTTCTTTTCCATGGGTCCAGATGATGAAGATGTCATCAATATAGCGCAAGTAGAGTAGGGGTGTTAGGGGACGAGAGCTGAGGAAGCGTTGTTCTAAGTCAGCCATAAAAACGTTGGCATATTGTGGGGCTATGCAGGTACCCATAGCAGTGCCACTGATTTGAAGGTATACATTGTTCCCAAATGTAAAATAGTTATGGGTAAGGACAGTCTCTACGTAAAAGAATAAATGGACACAAATCAGATGTCAAGAATTATAACATTCATAAACCAGGCGGAGAACACTTCCATCTCTCTGGTCACGCGATTACAGACATGAAAGTTGCGATATTACAACAGAAAAACTTCAAATCCAGACTCCAGCGAGAGACTGTTGAATTGGAATTCATTTGCAAATTGGATACAATTAACTTAGGCTTGAATAGAGACTGGGAGTGGCTAAGTCATTATGCAAGGTAACCTATTTCCCCTTGTTTTTTCCTACCCCCCCCCCGTTCCTCAGACGTTCTTGTTAAACCCTGGATTTGTGCTGGAAATGGCCCACCTTGATTATCATACACATTGTAAGGAGAGTGATCACTTTAGATAAGCTATTACCAACAGGAGAGTGGGTTTGTGTGTGTGGGGGGAGAAAACCTGGATTTGTGCTGGAAATGGCCCACCTTGATTATCATACACATTGTAAGGAGAGTGATCAATTTACATAAGCTATTACCAGCAGGAGAGTGGGGTGGGGGGAGAGAAAATCTTTTGTAGTGATCAATACCCATTTTCATGGTTTGTGTGTATAAAAACATGTTCTGTATTTTCCACGTTATGCATCCGATGAAGTGAGCTGTAGCTCACGAAAGCTCATGCTCAAATAAATTGGTTAGTCTCTAAGGTGCCACAAGTACTCCTTTTCTTTTTGCGAATACAGACTAACACGGCTGTTACTCTGAAAACTTTCTTTAAGGTGATTGATAAAAATGTTAAATAGCATAGGGCCAAGAACCAATTCTTGCAGGACCCCACTGGAAACACACCCACTCAACAGTGGTTCGCTGTTTACAGTTACATTTTGATACCTATCAGTTAGCCAGTTTTTAATCCATGTAATATGAAGCCACATCTCTTACCTCCCAGGCGAATGCCTTAATCTCTTGGCTATAGAGTCATTCTTATACTCTCTCTCTTTGTCCCAATGAATATTTAAATGATTATACAAAGTGGATCAGCTTCAACAGGAGAGACTGTGAGCAACTCATCCCAGAACAGCCTAGTAGTCAGAGCACTCACCTGGGGGGGTGGGAAGGAAGAGGAAGATCTGAGCTCATGTCACTGCTCCAGAGTGGGGTTTTAAACCTGGATCTCCCACATACCAGGCAAGCGCCTTAACCCTGGCTGAAGGGCGATCCAGACGCATACACATTTATGCCCTTAATTTTCCGAAACTCACCAGACTTTTCCATTTTGCTGACAAATTCCAAACTTTTCCGGAACTGAACTGAATATTTTTACTGATTTTTCCTTTGGCTGGTTAAACCGAAAAATCAGTTATTTGCCCAGCTCGACTCAAGATAAAATCACCCTGGAGTGGATAACACTGTATATGGGTTTGGTTTAAATATGGTTTTAAAAGTTTGTACGTCAGTGTAATGAGTCATTGGTACATACAGAGAGAGACCATGGGCATCAGTGGTGACTGGGCTTGGGATGTTCAGCAATGGCCTTCTCCATTAGGGATAAAAGAGCCCCTCTTGAATGGCGCGTAGCTTAGCAGGCTATTACAATCACTTGCCAGCTGTTAGGAGCCATGATCGTATGCACTAAGCCACTGTATTGATTAGTGCATTTTACACAAATCATAATACAAATCAAAAACATAATATCATGGACCCCAACGATCCCCTGTGCTATAGCTTATTATTAAATCACAGATGATCTAATTTGTCCTCTTCATTATGCACTGGCTCTTTCATGTACCTTGTACCTCCTTTCCAGCATCCACTTATTCTTCACACTGAATTAGTTGCTTCAGCCTAGATCATTACATTGGCATCTCCCCACCTTGCCCCTGAGCCTATAGTTTCAAATAAAGTTGCTCTCACTCAGCTGGAGGGACTTATCTGAAAGCAGCTCCCTTTGAAGAGTAGGAAATCTATAGGCCCCAGCCCTCTGCATGAAAAACAAATGGCAAGTGGAAATCTACGTCGTGTGGGACCAATGAGGCTGTTGAGAGGAGCTAAATGTGCTGTGAGCTCTACTCAACACGCCCAGTCCCTGTATGTCAGGAACAGGAATTCCTGACCAATTACTATTACGGTAATTACCTGCGATGACATGAAAACACTCAATTGTGCTGAGGTTGGGTTTTTTTCTCATGTGCATTAGGGAACAGGAGCCCAGGTTTGAAGAAAATAAGAACAAGCCTGAAGAGAGAGGATTTTACGTTCTTTACAATCATTACGGAGTTAAGCCTCTCACTCTCATTGAGAGACATAATGGTACTTGGAGGGGCCCCCAGCTATGGCAGCTGGGAGTGAAGCAGAACAGCCCCCTGACTGTGAGCTGCTGCAAAGGCATGTGTGGCCAGAGTGAGAGCAACTGCAGAAGAGAAGAGCAGCTTAGGGACCTGAGCTCCGCTTCTCTTCCAGAGCCAGCAATGGTGGCTTCCCCTCTGCCTCCTGGCTGGACTGTTGGAGACCCCTAAGAATGGCAGGAGCTGTGAGGATGGGTGTTCCATTCCATTCTATCACCCCTACTTCCCTTCCATGATCTCAACCAAGTCCCCAGTGCCTTATTACAACCCTTATTACAACCCCTCCTCAGCTCCCAGCAGCCCCTACTGTAGTGACCAGCAGTGGCTGCTGTGTGTTTTTAAAGAAGTGTGAGAATGGGATGGGTGCTGGGGAAAGGAATAGCTTAATTAGTCCCGTTCCAGCACCCCGAAGCCTGTAGGAGGTACCCCTGGTTCACCTTCCCCCATAAGGTCCCCAGCCTGGAAACTCCCGGTGCTTTCAGCCCTTCTATTTTCTTCCAATAAAGAAATGGAAAAATATACTTCTGTCACTCCCAGTCACAGTGTGCCAGCTGCCCAGGAGGTTTTATGGTCAAGGGACCACCACGTTCAACCTCTTTTCCAGGACCTTGACTGCTATGAAGTCTAGCAGGGAGGCTGCCAGACCTGCTTGTCTTTAAAAGCATAGAAATGGAATGGGAAAGAGCCCCGGCTGCTCTTGGAGATGTATGTACAGCTTGGTCACATGGTCACCTTCTATGTGGTGTAGCCTCAGTGGCCAAAGCCTCAGATGTGGGAGTGGCAGAAATAAAGTAGGTTTTTTTCCTTTCTAAAGAGGGGGAAGATGAAAGGGTCAGATTCCTTGGGGTGGGGATACGGGGTATCAGGGTACCTGAGGTTGGAACAAAGGGAATGGAGCAGCACTGAAGACCCTGATGCCCCACCTCAATCTTTCTCTAAAATGTGAGTCAGACCAGAACTGGAAGGAACTGGACACATGTTGTCAAGTATTAGGGGGTAGCTGTGTTAGTCTGTATCCACAAAACCAACAAGGAGTCTGATGGCACCTTAAAGACTAACAGATTTAGCTTATGCCCAAATAAATCTGTTAGTCTTTAAGGTGCCACCAGACTCCTTGTTGTTTTTGTGGACACATGTTGGAGGTTTGCTAAGGAAGCTTGTTGAAGACTCGTGACGAGGGGAGAGAGGACATCACAAAGAGTGGGGAATGCCCTCAAATGGTTCAGAGAAATGAAATTGTGTGCTTGGGACTGTGACTCAGGAGATTTGGGTTCTGTTCTGTTCCTGCCTCCCGCACAGCCTTCCTGAAAGATCTTGGCCAAGTCACTCATTCACCATCTGTATAATGGAGATAATACTTACCACCTCACAGGAGCAGTAGGGCTAAATTAATGAAGGTTTGTGAAGTGATCTGATACCCTGCTGAGAGGGGCCAATACAAGGTCCTGCATAGGCAGATGGCTTAGCTTGGGTTAATGAGTAAAATGTGTTACAGATTGGACAGGTGACTAAACAATTTCCATCTTGGTAAGAATAAGAACCTGTGGCAGAGGTAAACCCCAAAGGGTAGCTCTCAGCACCTCTGCCTGAAATGACTCACTCCTAGCAGTGGGCCTGAGCTGGAGATGAATTTTCCAAAATTTGGAGATATTTGGTTTGGGTCCATCTATACTGAAAACAGTGACTTACACCAGACTAGCTGGGTTCAGAGTGAAGAGAGATGGGAAAACATGTAACAGAAAGTGAGCTCTCCACTCCTTCCCTTGCATAACACTATCTCATAGCATAACCATTTGTTAACCCTTGTTAACTCATTGTTTTAGGCACAATGGCCCCAACAGCCTCATCGATGTACGCTGCTAGACGGAGGCTGATAATATGAGGTCACGCTTCTTGAGAAACAAGCCTTTTATTTCCTCCTCACCTCCACATGCTTCACAAATGCACCAGATAAAGAAAATTGGCCTTACGTTTGCAAGGGTTGGTTGGGAATATCTTGCATTGCTTTGTGTCTTTTAGTCATCATCTCCTTGACAGTTAAGGTCGGTATGTCACTAGGGATATTTTCAGGCACGTTGAGGCTGTCAAATGTAAAGTCTTAAATGCTAATAGTAATGGAGATTTGAATCTCTGCTACTTAAACACACTAGTTTCATGATGTCCTCAAAGAATAGGTTTTACAGCTATATCATGCGAAATAGATTTTATTTCAACTCCTTAGGGAGAGGAGGCAAAGGGGAAAGGAGGAATAATTCTGGTTGCATATCTCCTTATCTCTTCTAGCTCCATTGTCTAAATCATGTTTCTTCTCTTTGCCTCCTACTTATTATCTGTTCACATGTGTCCTTGATTTTATCAGCTGAGAATGTGCCTATGTGTAGTCTACGAGAGACTTTTTTGAACTGGCACCCTGGGGCCTGCTGCTGCTGTTGGCATTTTGGGGTGGAATGGGGGTGGGGGGGGAGAGGAGGAATGGGGGAGAAGAGAGGACTGGTGGGAGGGAGAATGAATCAGATCCAGAACTCAAAAATAAAACCACCTCATTTTTCGTCCTCCTGATTAACACACTGGTTTATTTGCGTGTAATGATGACAAATGATACCGGCATCTGATGCAGATTCAACATTGGTTTGTACCCTTCAATTAAAGCTCTGCATGGGACACAGTTAAAGGAATTATTTAAGTACTCTTGGAAGAAAAGTATTTGACAGGGATAAGCCAACAAGGAATTGGAAAAAGCATGGCCTTTTATTTCCTAACAATTTATTCTGAGTCATTAATGTGTGACTGCTTTGTTTACTACCTACCATGTTTCTAGATCATACATATTTTATTCTCATTGCCCTCTCTGTTTTACTGAATTACATGCTGGGCCTGATACAGCATTTGGTTACACCAGTGTAAATCGTGAGGAACTTCACTGAATTACATCAGTGTGAGATCACCAGTGGGCCCACTTTCATGCAGACGGCTGTGTGGCTATAGTGTTTCCAACTCTTGCCATTTTTGATGATTTTTCTAAAGCCCAAGCTGGTAGTCACTTGCTTATGTGAGAATCTCAGTGTTTATTGGTAAAGTAAATTTCTAACTTTCAAGGTTGTAGGGTAAAGCTTGAAAATATGATCAATATGTTCCTTTAAAGACGCAAAACCCACAAAGCCAATAAAAAACCCTCAATTTATTTTTTAAAAATCTAATGGTTTTTAATCCAATCTTATTTGAAGGACCTGACTTATGATTTTTGAATGCTAGGGGTTGACCCTATGGAATTCCAATGCTTAAATTATGCTAGGCTTGGAACACCTGTAAAAGTCAATGAGAGTTTTGGGCATGAAGTGGCTATAGCATCAGACTCTCTGTGCATTTGAGATGGGCCCAGATCTGATCCACTCTGGAATTTAGGTGTTTGTTTTAGATTTGAATCCCTAGAACTGGTTTTGATTCTGGGTGGTATCCTGTTTGAGTCCCTTGAAGCTCTGACAGCACTTCTTGCGTCTCCAAGTACAGTAACTCCTCACTTAACGTCCTCCCGCTTAACATTGTTTCAAAGTTACGTTGCTGCTCAATTCGGGAACATGCTCGTTTAAAGTTGTGCAACGCTCCCTTATAACGTCGTTTGGCTGCCTGCTCTGTACACTGCATGTAAGATTTTGTGGAAGAGCAGCGACTTTACAAGGGAGCATTGCACAAGTTCCTCTTCTCTGCTTCCTCCCCCTCCCTCCCAGCGCTTCCCCCACCACCAAACAGCTGTTTGGCGGCGCTTAGGACTTTCTGGGGGCGGGGAAGGAGCGGGGATGCAGCGTGCTCTGGAGATGAGGTGGAGTGGGGGTGGGAAGAGGTGGGCCTGGAGTGGAGCGGGGATGGGAAGAGGCAGGCCTGGAATACCCACAGCAAAGTCAGTGACTGTTCTTCTCCAGGTAAGCTGCCACTGCTGCTGCGAAGGTGCTTCCTAGCCAGGGATGAAAGTAACTTAAAGGACTTACCGGTACTTCGGAGTCCTTAGGAGGGGGAGGGGCCTCTACCAGAAGAGGCGTGGCCTCTACCGGAAGAGGCGGTGCCTTTACATCCCCAGGCCCTTTAAATCAAGATTTAAAGGGCCCAGGGCTGGGACTGTGGTAGCAGCAGCTGGGAGCCCCGGGCCCTTTAAATCACCCCCGAGCTACCAGCTGCAAAGGCGGCTGGGAGCCCCAGGGTTCGGGGGTGATTTAAAGGGCCCGGGGCTCCAGCTGCCACTACCGCAGCAGAGCCCCAGGCCCTTTAAATAACCATCGGAGCCCTGGGGGCTCCCGGCTGCCACTGCTACCCCGGGGCCCCGGGCTCTGGTGGAGCTTTAAAGAGCCTAAGGCTCCATTGCAGTAGGCCCCCGAGGGCTCCAGCAGCAGGGCTTGGGCGGCGATTTAAAGGGCCTGGGGCTCCAGGTGCCTTTAAATCATCCCTGGAGACTGCCGGAGCCCTGGGGTAGTAGCGGGGCTCTGGAGGCTATTTAAAGGGCCCAGGGCGGTAACGGCGGCTGAAGCCCCGGACTCTTTAAATCGTCCCCGGAGCCCTGCTGCTGCTCCGGCGGCTATTTAAAGGGCCTGAGTCGGTAGCTGCGGCCGGAGCACCGGGCCCTTTAAATCGCTGCCCGAGCCCCGCCACCACTTCCCCAGGGCTTTGGCAGCAGGGCTCTGGAGGCAATTTAAAGGGCCCGGGGCTCCAGCCACTGCTGGGAGCCCCAGGCCCTTTAAATTGCCACCTGGGGAAGCCGATCCGCTCTGGTACAGCGCACGGGCTCTTGCTGGTATGCCATACTGGGGCGTACCAGCTTACTTTCAACTCTGTTCCTAGCGTCCTTGCCTGCAACGGGCGGTGCCCGTGTGGGGTAAGCCAGGGGCACTTCCCAACCACAGTACAGTACTGTACAGTATATAATGCCTTTTGTCTGCCCCCACAAAATTTCCTTGGAACGTAACCCCCCTGCCCCCCGCCGCATTTACATGAAATCTTATGGGAAAATTGGATTCATTTAACATCGTTTCACTTAAAGTTGCATTTTTCAGGAATATAACTACAATGTTAAGTGAGGAGTTACTGTAATGACTCAGCTGGGCCTCAGACACCCAGTTATACCCCAAAGTATTCCCTATGAGCAAGTTCCCGGGAGCCTAGGTTGGCTCATCTCCGTAGATGGTCACAAGCAGCCATGCTTTAGCTTCAAATCAGCTATATGCACATTCACCAAAAGGCCTCCTCTGAGACAACCTAACAACTAAAATAAGATGAAGCTGATCGCTACTGGATACTTGTTAGCATGTGTAGCACCATTAGTGCAGGGCAGGGGTATGATGGATACTATCTTGGCTGACATTCGGGGGCTCTCCAGAGTTAAAAGGACGAGCTGCTACAGTTTGAGCTAAAGCCTCAAGGCTCTGTAGCTGGGGCTATAGAAGAATTCTTATCCTTTGTGGATCGGCACAGAGGGGGACATGTAACACACAATGACCGGATGGTTACAGTGGCTTCTAACAAGCTTCATCCATGTGCAGCGGAGCACAGAAAGCAGGCCAACGAAGTGGTGACCAGGGCACTGAAGGATGATTGTGGGATGACTGCTCACTGTGTTGGGTTGTAGGGTACCAGTGGTTCTCTCCTCCTTGGCACTGCATCAGTAGATATTGGCGTGATGGAGAACCACCTGCTGACCAACCTTGTTAGAGACCATTCCAATCCAAATAGTGCTGTGAGCCCCTGTGCCTTTCTGGATGCTCTGGTGTCTGAGGCACGGTAAAGGAACTAGTCAGTGAGCAATAAGCCATAGTTCTGTAGTGCAGAACTAACATTTGTAGTGAGTGGGCCCATGGCTTTGCACATCATAAAGTCTAGCTTCAACCCTGCAGAGCGTTTTGCACTTTTTTTAACCCAGCCTGCAAAGAGAAATGTATTTGCCAGTGGAGCTGTGCGAAGGCTGGAAATGCCATTTTCCAAAGGATGGTGAGAGGTTTAAATCTGGCTTCACTTTTAATCTGGGTGAAAACCAGAAATTTCAAAAGTCTCCACAAAAGAAAATTCTAGGGGGGAAAAAATTGCTTTTGGTTGGTTGAAATGGTTCGTTTTGGATTGGACTTTTTATTTTGTCCTATAAAATAATGTATAATTTACAATTTTTGAAAATGAAAAATCAAGTAATTTCAGAATGAATAACTGAAACTTTTTGTTCTAACAATGTCAAAATGGGACATTTTGACCCCCCCCCCCCCTTTTAAAAATGAAATTCTGGTGAGATTGACAAAGTGACCATGTTTCATTAAGTACGTTGATTTTGATGGACCCACGTAATCCAATGAAACATAGTTCCTCCAACCAGCTGTACATACCAGCATGTCTGTTTCTGCCATTCTTGTTAGTGATTCAATCAGCACATCTGTTAATATTCCTCCTTTCTCTCCTCAGTTTATGGATTTTATTTAAATGTTACAAATCTGCATGTGTTACCTTTTATCTATAAATGAAGATGGATTGCTGGATCAGGCTGGATTTGAATTCATTTCTCTGTTAAAAATTTGTAATGCTATTTAAAAGGCTGTGTGAAGTTCAAGCACGTTCTGGGCTATGGCATTAAGTGAGCTGCTCCTTTTGGTGAAATTATTTCCGTTGCATTAAATTAAGTAATTTAAGATGTGAAATAGTTTATGTAAGCCGGGTCTGAATGAATGCTTCCCTGACAGCTAGCTGGAAGAGGGAGAGTCTTGGGTGTGTTTATGTAAATATATTTTGCTTCTGCTCTGCTTACATATTCAGCAAAAAGTGATCAACTTTGGCTGGTGGTGGGCAGGGCTGTCCTAGCCATTTTGGTGCCCTATGTGGTGGGGGGTGGCCCCAGGCCTCCGTGGGGGGTATGTATGTGTGCGGCCCCAGGCCTCTGTGGGGCGGGGCAGGAGCAGGCTTGGGGGGTGGGAGGAATTGCCCCCCAGCACAAGCCAGTGGAGTGGAGCGGGTTGGGGCCAGGTCACTCCACTTCCTGTCACTCGGTGAGTGCAGGGCAGGCCCGACCCTGCACTCATGGGGCGGTGGGAAGTGGAGTGACCTGGCCCCAGCCCACTCCGCTGTGCTCCCCTGGCTCCCAGCCTTGGGGCTTGGGTGGCAGGGGGGATCTGCCCCCCAGCACTCACCGGTAGCTTGGCTGGGAGCCAGCAGGGCGGAGCGGGCTGGGGCCGGGTCGCTCCACTTACCACTGCCCAGTAAGTGCAGGGACCCAACCCCTGCTGCAGCCCTCAGGGGAAGGGATGGAGTGGGGGCAGGGCTGGGGTGGAAATAGGCAGGGTGGGAGAGGAGCAGGGGTGGGGGCTTTGGGGAAGGGGTGGAGTGGGGGCGGGGTTGGGGTGGAGCAGGGGTGGGGGCCATGGCAAAGAGGCGGAGCAGGGGCTGGAGCAGCACGCAGCTGCGTAGGGCACCAGGAAATTTGGTGCCCTATGCAGCTGCGTACTTTGTGTATGGGTAGGGACGGCCCTGGTGGTGCGTACAAATCACCTTAGTGCTGAATGCAGTGGTAGTGAAATATGATTACCAACTTTGTAACTATTGTAGGAATACAGGAAAGCAGGACTGTGCGTAATCTGTCCCAAATGATGGTGCTTAACCTGTCACCCTCAGTTGAAGGACCCTCGTTAAGTCAGGGATTTGAATGTCAACGCTCTGTGAAAGTAAGAGGGGTGGGGACAGGTATCCCCAGCCAGGAGGCTGCACACCCTCAAGGGTCTTCTCTAGATTGGTTTAACCTGTTCAAAGAATAGAGCTAAGTAGGTTTAATTAGGGGCCTCTTTGTTATGTTAAATGCCCAACCAGAGCTAAACTCAGTTGTGGTAGGACTGTGTTTCTGCCCTGCCTGCTAAGAGCTGAAATCACTTGAGATGGGGCACTGTTTCTGCCTGGCCTGCAAAGAGCTAAAAATTACTACAAGACTGATGTGCAGAGGTTACAGCAGAGAGGCAGGTGGCAGCAGAAGGTGACTGACAGTCAGCTGGTAAATGAGTGGCTGGTGTGGCGAGAGGCGCGATGGGCAGCCAGCAGGCGGCTGGTGGAGAGGTGTAGCAAGAGCGGCGAGCAGGCAGCCGGTGTGAGCGGCCAGCAGAGAGGGACGGTGAGCGAGTGCCCGAGCAGCAGCACCAGGGGAAGGTGAACTCTGCAGATGCACCTCTGAACTCTGGGTCTGCACTGACCAAGGACAGCAACTGTGAGTGGGGAGCAGAGAAGGGTCAGGCATGTCAAAAGAACTTTTGGGTTGCTGGAGTTGAGAACTTGAGGGAAAGACATTGCCCAACCTGCTTGGCGGTGGGTCTTTTACTCATGGTTTATGTTTATGAACCCTGTTTGCGGTCTTTTCCCAAATTAACACCGAGTTACTTCCCTCCTTTGATTAATTAAAAGTTTATTTTCTACACGGAGACTCTGTGCTTGCGAGCGGGGAAGTATTACCTCTCAGGGCTTGCCTACATTACCCGCTGGATCTGCGGGCAGCGATCGATCCAGCAGGGGTCGATTTATCGCGTCTAGTCTAGATGCAATAAATCGACCGCCAAGTGCTCTCCCGTCGACTCCGGTACTCCACCAGGGCGAGAGGCACAGGCGGAGTCGACGGGAGAGTGTCAGCTATTGGCTTACCGCAGTGAAGACGCCGCGGTAAGTAGATCTAAGTGCATCGACTTCGGCTATGTTATTCACGCAGCTGAAGTTGCATAACTTAGATCGATCCCCCCAGTGTAGACCAGGCCTCAGAGGCGCTCAGGGGTGGTGTGTAATTTTCCCAGGTTATTGGGTGGGGGCTCGAGCCAGTTCAGTGTTGTATCAATGGAAAGGTATTGAACCTGGCCCTGGTTGCTGCTGGCTCCACCTGGCAGAAGGGTTACATTTAGATATTAGCAATGCTTTATCACTCTAGGGTCACACACTTCATTGCTCATGTAGGCCTTGTGCTGTGTGCTATATAATTGCATAAATGCAGCTGGCTTTTTAGATTTAAGGACCATCTCAGGGTGTGTCTGCACTTAGAGCTGGGGGTGTGATTCCCAGCTTGAGGCAGCATACCCATGCTAGCTCTGATTGAATTAGCAAGATAAAAATAGAGTCTAGCCTTGGCAGTGGAAACAGTAGGAGAGGCGAACTGCCCCCAGAGCATACCCTTCTCTTTAGCCTCTGAGGATAGGACAGGAAGCAATGGATTTAAATTGCAGCCAGGGCAGTTTAGTTTGGACATTAGGAAAAACTTCCTAACTGTCAGGGTAGTTAAGCAATGGAATAAATTGCCATGGGAGGTTGTGGAATCTCTGTCTTTTGGGATTTTCAACAGCAGGTTAGCCAAACACCTGTCAAGGATTGTCTAGATCAGTGGTTCCCAAACTAGGGGTGCCGCTTATTCAGGGAAAGCCCCTGGAGGACTGGGCTGGTTTGTTTACCTGCCACGTCCACAGGTTCGGCTGATCGCAGCTCCCAGTGGCTGCAGTTCACCGTTCTCGGCCAATGGGAGCTGCAGGAAGTGGTGCAGGTCGAGGGACATACTGGCTGCCGCTTCCTGCAGCCCCCAGTGGCCTGGAGCGGTGAACCGCTGCCACTGGGAGCTGCGATTGGCTGAAACTGTGAATGTGGCAGGTATACAAACTGGCCCGACCCGCCAGGGGCTTTCCCTGAACAAGTGGCACCCCAAGTTTGGGAACCACTGGTCTAGATAATACTTAGTCCTGCCAAGAGTGCAAGGGACTGGGATAGAAGACCTCTCGAGGTCCAGTCCCAGTCCTATGATTCTATACTGGTTGTGGCTAGCCCCTCCCACTGTTCACGCTGCTGAGTTTACACTTTTAGCATGCTACCTCGATCAGAGCTCCCGCAAGTATGTCTCCACAAGCTGGGAATCACACTGCCAGTTCCAAGAGCAGACATACCCTCAGAAGGTATCCAGGGGGGCAGGATCATAGCTTGACTATCCCCAGAAACTGAGGATGTAGCAGTGGAAGTTGAGGCTGGAAGGGTTGTGACACTAATGAGTTCCCCACTGGAACAGAATTGGTGAAGTCTCGCCTAGCTAACAGACTCCACAGAAACAATATGGAATTGATTGGATGCAGTGTTCAAAATTTACCATGTAACATCCACACAGAGAAATACCATCAAGCTGAGTGTAGGGCCATGCTTTGCTCAGCCAGTATCATTACTTTGCACTTCCATAGCGCCTTTCATCTAAGGGCTGTCAAAGCCTTTATGAACATTAATTCACGTGGCACCTGAGAGGTAATTACCCTCAGTTTACGGATGGGGAATCTGAGGCAGGAGGGTGAAGTAAGTTGCCCACGGTCAGACATGATGCGATTCTTCCCTGTGCATAAGTCCTTTGCATCACTAAAGACGCCCTGAAACCCTGTCTTGGGCACCTAAGTAGAGCAGAGATTTTCTGCTCCACTCTCCATGGAGCTCCCTGCAGGGTCGGGGCCATAACTCAGAGCTTCTTCACTGTGACAGAACCAACTGTAACGGGGTGGCTGCCACCCGAATGCTCCCGTGTGACCAGGGGTGCCTGTGCCTCCCTCGTCTTCCCCTCCTTGAGGGCTCCTTAAACAAACCCCAGGCAGTCTTTATCATTCAATCACAGCCCTTCTTGGGGCCTGGGTTCTTTATTTACAAAGTTCCAAAGCAAACACAAAACAAATTTTCCACCTTGCCTTAAGCTGGGCACAGCCCTTCCTCCTTGAGGAAGTGTCTCCACTGCATTTTCTTCCACAGCCCAATGCCCTTCAGGGCCCATTGCAGACCTGCTCTCCCGCAGCTGCAATTTCCCTTCCAGCTCTGCCCCCACTGAACTCCCTCTGACCCTTGTAGCCCAGGTGCAGTCCCACCCCCCTTCATAAGCTCAACTGCAAGCACCTGCTCTGGTACAGGGGAGCTGGATCTATTTTGAACCACAGGGGCCAACCCCCACCCATCCTCAGCCACTCTGAACAGATGCTGCTTCCAGTAAGTTAAAAGCAAGGGAGGAGGGCGGTAGTGGAAATTTGTTTCTGGCTTCCATTATGTGTCCAAACCCTACTGCAGTCGATCATATTGTACTGCTGATTGTTATGCAGGACTCTGCTTTGAAATCAATAGCCCAGTATATTTGCCTCCAGTAAAATGGCTTGTTTTGCTTCTTTCAACTTTATTTTGGTAATAGGCAGAAGTGATGAAAATATTGAGGCTCACAAATTCTAGTCTGGGTCTGTGCTGTCTCCGAGACCCTCCGCTCCTGTGACCTGAAGCCGGTTTTCTTTGTCAGATGATTTTGTGTTAGTTACATTGATAATTACACAGCTGGGCAGTGGGAAATCATGTCCGGTAGCTGACGCCTGGCTAATAGCTGTTGGCTGTGTTTAGAGACCTGAGGACCTGCTGTAATAACACCATCACTTAATTAGACTTTTCCTGTAATTGCCTTGGATGGCAAAGGAATTATAGCTTCCTAGATGCTCTCACTGTGTGAAGCAGAGGTGGGAAAAATTAGTCTTGGTAAAGGCTTACTTAGTCTGGTGTCTGGCTTTGCCCCTACCTCAGTTTTCTCCTCTTGGGGTTCCCAGTAACTGTACCCAGGCTCTCACATGAGTCCGATAACACCCCTTCTTGGTGTCTGGTTTATTAAAACAACATCACAGCTCACATGTGAGTTTAAATCCAAACAAGTCCTTCCCCAGCTACACAGTTTCTTCAGCCCCTTGCTGGGCTCAGCAGTTCTTTCCCAAGAATTCAGGTGCTGGTGCCTCTGGTTTTCCTCAAGTCTCTTCCCTTTTCAGTCTTCTGCTTCTGCCCCTCACTGCAGGTAGGTCCAGGCAGGCTTCTCCATCTAGCTGGTATGGAGAAATTTTGCCTGTTTTAAGGCTTAAGGCCATCCTTCCTCTCTACTTAATGTTGCACGTGGTTTGTGGTCTTTAGGACTGTATTAGTGACACAGGAATCTCAATGTGGTCTGAGGTTTAATTCACTTCAGCGAAATATCCACAGTTCAGAAGCTGAGGTGAACATAGCTGAAAATCAGCCTGGAAATATTAAAAGAATAGGCTCTCTGTGGGATTTCAAGTGCATCTGCCAAGCTCCACAGCTGAATCTGGACCTATAAAGGCTAAGGGTCATTAGTAGAACTTGTTACAAATGTGGGTCAGTGATATTAGAATAAGATTTCTTTTAATCATGAAGACTTTAAATATTATGAATTGATTGTGAAGGGCCTGTTGTTTTTTCCCCAAAGACGCAGAACACTGTCAGCTCCCACTGTCTGAAACAGTCTGTGAGAGGTCAGCACCTCTGGAAATCAGACCGTTAAGTATTCTGGGCCAGGTTTTGTCTTCCTTTACAACAGTGCAAGCCCATTGGAGTCGAAAGAGTATCTGAGGGCAGGATTTGGCCCTGGTAGATTTTAATTTCTTTCAAAACCAACAGCGATCACTGGATGGAATGTTTTTTGGGGACCTTCTCACACGAGTGTGTGCACAAGCTTGAGATGAAGAGCCTGATTCAGACCATTTGCTTTCCTGATGTTGTACTCACATCAGGGCTGTATGTCTTTTACAAATCTGGTTAGCTGGCATGCCCAGTATGCTTGCTAAAACAGTTTAGCGTAGGTGTTTCTAGGCCTCATGTAAGCAGACCATAGAGGAGTTTTTAATCAAAAAGTGAATGACAGGAACTGGCCTAAAAGCCCTGGAGATTGACAGCTACTACGTATCCCCACAGTTGGTATCTTCTCCCACACCACATCACCAATCAGAGGCATTGATTGATTGCGGGTGCTCCAGGGCTCAAGCACCCACAGAAAAAAAACCCAGTGGGTGCCCAGCACCCACCAGCCACAGCTGCTCTGTAGTGCTGCCAATCAGCTGTTCAGTGGCTGGGGGAGGTGCTTGGGGGTGGATGGAGAGCAGCAGATGGGAGCCTTGGGGGAAGGGGTGGGAAGATGTGGAGTGAAGGCCGGGCTTCGGGGGAAGGGCGGAGAGGGGGTGGGGCCTCAGGGCGGAGCGGGGTTGGGGCACCTCCAGGGAAAAGCAAAAGTGCCTCTGTCATCAATAGCCCTCAACCATGACCTGGCTGAAATATTGAAATACCTCTGTGGAAGGCAGGGTAGATTAGTCTCCGAGCCCATTTGATCCTTGGCCTCCTGGCTGACACTGCCAACTCTGGGGACAAATAGTGGTGGCTGAGGGTTGTTTTTATGTGGCTGTGTTCAAAATTGGTTTGAGACCACCAAGCCCATTTCACGCTGGCCACCGAGCAGTTGTCAAAGGGTGATGACTTTTGACCACTACTGTTTTTGTTAACAGGAAAAATAAAACCATATGTTGCATAAGGAGATGTACAAAACATTTTTTTTCTCTAAATCCCAGCAGACAAACTGTCAGCAGCAGAAGTATTTACTTTGGTAATACAGCTGGGCTCAGTCCCAGGCTCATTGTGTTTGTGCATGCCTTTTCTCCACCGTGCTTCAATAACACGCTGATTGCCAGGAGGGCGAATGAATGCATGCTGCATGATTTCTGTTATTAGGCCGATCAGTTACAGCAGGAGACAAAGGGCCGGAGTCAACAAAGGTAACGCTACATAGACATGGCTCAGGCATTGAGCCTGATGGAATTAATGGAATTCCTAGTCATCAGTGCCTTCAAGAGCAGTTTGGGCTGAGTGAGGATTGCAGGATTTGGCCTTCTGGACCAGATCATCAGCTGGTGAGAATGGGAGTAAATGGAGTGGTGGCTGAGTTGTTGAGTGAGTGGTGATTGAATTAGAGGGGGATGAAGGGAAGGTGAATCAGGGTGAGTAGTCAGAGAATGGTGGGGTATATGTGTGTGTGTGAGAGAGAGAGAGTTTGGCTTCACATGTGATTGGCCCCTGTCTTTCTATGGGGTAAATTGAAACCTCAAACTTTGAGCACGTTTGGATCCGGGGCCAAGCTTAGCTCTACCCATGACATCAATACAAAGATGTTACATTGGTGTCACAGCTGCCTGACGTCTGGGCAAATGTACGGACGTGAAATCAGCCCATCCATTGAAGTCCTAGCAGCAGCACCGTGTTGTCGGTTGCCGACGCCATGTCGACGGCAGTGTATGCAAGACACAGACTGACTTTATGATATGCTGTTCTAGAGATATTATGATGTCAGTGCAGCTGGGGTGAGTGATATCTCACTGTAACACGCTATTGACATTGCAGTGTATGCCCCCTCCATAAAAAAAATTATGAAACATCTGCTTTACAAAGTGAACTCCTGTAGCTATTTTGTTTTATGCTTTCCAATGAGGAGAGCCACCTATCCACACCAAAGGCTAAGGAGCTATAATGTTTTAGATTCTTTTTTAATGGAGTGATTTTAATATAGCTACAGCTGCATGTAAAAAAAAAAAAAAAAAGCAGCTGAACGTGTGAGGAAAATCTCTGTTGATGGCCTCTCTACATCTTAAAAATACCATAGTTGATCTGAATTGTTTCTTAGAAAACACATTTGTGTTGGGCTTGGAGGAGCTAAGGCCAAGTTTTGGCTCATAGCAGATCAATGTGTTTAGAATCCTAGGAACCAGTGATGCAAAGCTAATTTCAGCTGCTAGCAGGGCCTTATCCTGAGAAGGGCTGTGCTTCTCTTGAAAAGCACTGAGGGCTCCCTTCTTCAAAGGTGATGATTCAGTTCCAACAGAGTGTTTGGTGCAGTGTGTTACACAGACATAGAGAACCCCTGACCTGAGGAGCCTACAGTCTCCAAGATAGATACATACCTAAAAGATGAGACACTGTGAAAAATCCAGGAATGCAGCTAACTTTGACAAAACATTTTAATTGGGTGGATTTAGGGCTGGTTGGAAATTTTCCACTGGAAATGTTTTTGCATAGAAAACTGGGGTTTTGAATAACAGGTTTTTTTGTGAAAAATTTCTGCTTTCCGTGGAAAATTTCAACTTTTTGCTGAAAAACTGAAAACATTGTGGATTTTGGCTGAAAATTTTCAGTTTTTGGTGCAAACCATGAATTTTTCCATTTTGTTTAAATTGATCGTGGGGGAGAACCCCATTTTCCTACCAGCTTTTTGTGAAATTCTCAGAAGACTCAGCTTTGGCCTAATTCTGTTCCTATTGAGATCCAAGGGCATTTTTACCAATTGACGGGAACGGGAACAGGAACAGAGTGAGACCAATGCTGTGCACGTTTGAAACGCTCACCCTAAATGATAATTTCGCGGAGAGCTCTCTGCCACCCATCCCTTAATGTGTTCAGGTGTATAAATAATAGAGTGACTTGGCTGATCTCAACACCATGGGATTGGCAGACAGGGGAACTCTCATCTAATTAAGATCTAAATAATGCACTGCAGGGTACCATATCTGTGTTTGCAGTAGGGCTCAACAAACAATGGGCTTGAGTGCAAACACTAGGCAGCGCTGCTCCATTCATGATCATGTATTTTAAAACTTTTGAAGGTCTTCTCATTATTTGGCTTGGTTTTCTTTGCTAGGCCAGAATCTCACAAAGGAGAGAGTCTGCCTGCATGAAAATAATCAAAGAATTAAAATGTTACATGGTCTTCCTCTGCCCAGCCTGGTGACCGTACGTGTATTATGCACTGTGACACCATCCATGCTGCATGGAGAGCTTTCCTGAAAGCAAAGAGAGCGCCTGTGTGAGTTTATAAAAGCTTTTCCACAATGTCTCGGATTGAAACATCCTTTGAACGTGCATCTCACAGAATGTTTTTCAGTGATGTCAAAATAAGCATCAGTCAAGTCAAAGGAATTTGGAACGTATTACATGCACATTTGTGTATAGTTACGAATAGGATTTTAACAGTAGTAGAGACAGGGTCTTCAGAAGTATGGACCCTGGTGCATTCCCCCTTGGCAGATGTAGGCTGAGATCATCAGAACCAGTGCAGAAGGATGGAGCTTCACAGAGGCAGCCATGGCCTCCTACAGATCGCAGGGGATGTGAGCTAGATTCCCAGTCTGTCCCGTATTGGGGGCAAATCCCAGCCTCCATCCCCAATGGAACAATTCAGGAGTAAACACCAGTTCTGATGTGCTTAGGACACCCAGAACTGTGAGCCTCTGTTACCGCTCTGACTTAGCAAGAGCTAGAGCTTTGCTACAGCCAAGCTATGTGTCAGCTCTCTGACACATCAGCCTGCCTGCCTTGCCAGCAAACTCCTCAGGACTCTGCCTGTCCAAACCTTGCCCTGCAGGTAACGATCAGTGAAACCCAGTTCCTGAGCTCCCCAGAGACAACTCCCTGCAGTGTCTAGACCTTCCCAGGGGATGCTCATGGAAATTATGTTCCATGCCTCCAAAGAAGCAGAGCACACCCCAGCTGGTGGGTTTAGCTGAAGGCTCACACTTCACTTTCATACACAGCACTGAGACAGTTTTGGAATACAACAAGAATATGGTTATTGAAAAGAACAGAGATTTAAGTGATACTGAGTATCAGGAACTCAGCTGCCTCTGAGCTCGGTTTGCCTAGCGACCCATTGAAATCGGCTGCGCCCAATAATGCCTCACTAAGTCACTGTGCTCCCTGAGCAGTCAGAAAAGCCACCAGATCCCCATTTAAGCCCTGTAGCAACCACAGCGTAGTGGCTGCTCAATGCCTGCAGCTGTGCCAGCCCTGCTTCTTGTCTAGCCCTTGCCTCAACCCTTCCCTGTTCTGCTCCAGCTCTAGTTCTTGCCTATCTTTGAACTCCTGGCTCCGAGCATTGGCTCATCCCCTGACCATGCCTCCGGTCCTGCCCACTGAGTCTGCTCTGACCACTAGGCCAGACTTCTGCTCCAACCACTAGGTCTCACTGCCCACATCTCGGTGTGTGACACTCAGCAAGAGAAAAACAAAACAAAATAAAACACGCTTTCCAGTGACTAAAACGTAATCTTAGGAAGTTACAATCTTTGCCTGAGCAGTTTTCTTACTTACATCAAGTTACCAGCATCCCTAGCCCGCCGGGGTAAGGGATCCAACTTTCCCAGGCTGGAAGGGTCCTGTGCCATGTCTTCCCTCGGTGATGGATAAGCTGATTAAAAAGAGCAGAGATTTTGCTCCTCCTATACTACACAAAGTCCATTACCTCTGCCTCAAAAGCCAGGAAGGCTTGCTGGGGTGCAGATTCTGTCCCCCGGTACGATTGTTAAATGTTCTTCTCCGCCGCTTGTTGAGCTTGTTGGCTTTGTTCGCCTTATATGTAAATGTACTTTCATTGTCCTCTGTCTGTAACCAAACTGGTGAATCCACATTCCTTTGTCTAGGGTGGGGTGGGTTCATGCTCTGCCTCCCAAACATATTTTAAGAACATATTTCCAGCACACATCTGTGACTATTTGTACGCAACCCCTACATACATCACACAATGATTTTCAGGACCAGCGTGTCACCAGTTTACATCTGATAACGCCTTACATGGTGCCTTTGAGATACATATGACAACAGCATGTTGGGTCAGTGAGTGTGTCGAGCCTGAGGTGAGTTACAGTAGGTGGGCCCCTCTGCCAGTTGGCATTGAGGGGCTCCCAGGATCACAATGCCATAAGAGAAACCTTAACTGCTGGTGCTGCTTTCTTTCTTTGTATCACCATGCTGTCTAGGGTCCTATCCATGGGCCAGGAACCCACAGGAGGGGGATTTCCAGGCCCTGAATTTTGCTAATAAGAGGGCAGACGGACAAACAATCTCAGCCATGCAATCACTACTGACATGAGCAGTGTACTTAGATAGCACAGTGAAGAATGGACGGACTGATCTTTTGAGTTCAGTAGGACTATTCACCTGAGTAAGCATTAATTCCATGAGTAAGAGTCTGCAGGCTTAGGCCATGGATGGAATTATCAGGCTTCCAGCTATTTGCAATGGGTCTTCCAGATCCTTTGTGAAGTTAGCAAGGTTGTACTGTGCGTGCAGTGTGACGCTATGCAGATACAAGTTTGACAACTTTCAATTTCATGAGCCTTGTGCAAGTAAAATATTATCCACAAAAGCTGCATTCATATAGGGTTTTTTGAATAATTTACATCTTTTTAAGGAAGAAAAGGTTAAGAAAGGAACTAGTGGATTTATCTGACTGTGATGGTTGCATTTGGTTGGTAATATGTTATTTAGATTGTAAGCTCTTTGAGGCAGGGACTGTTTTTGTTCTGTGTTTGTACAGCGCCTAGCACAATGGAGTCCTAGTTCATGTCTGGGGCTCCTAAGCACTATGGTAATACCAATAATTAATCATCATCATAATTATCTGCTTTGTTAAATAGTTAATGCTAATAAAAAGTTTGAACTCAGAACAAAAAATATATAGTTTGCATGGTTTGGGATTGTGTCCCTCATTATAGAACATAGGAAACTGAATAGACAGAGATAGAGCTGAAAGGTTTCAAGAGGTGCCAGTCCTCTTCTGATATTTTCTGATAGGAAAATAAGTGACTTAGAGTTAGCAAGATAGTATTAAAAATATATTTATACAAAGCCAAACCATTCTTCCTTCCTCGAACACAAACTTTGCTCCCTGGCACTGAGCACTACTGTTTTCAAAGCAGTCTTTACCGGCTCTCTAAAATCACAGGCAGGCACAATTTTTCAGTTCTAGTATTTTGAACATGCTAACCCTCAGATTCATGCTCCTAAATCCTACCAAATGTAGCTTGAAGGCATTCACATGTGAAGACCTTTGCACCACTCCAAACTGGAATTGCAGTTTTGGAGGCAGAAGACTGTCGCTTATTGCCTGTGCAAGTTGTTTAATCTGTTAGGGAAATTTCAGTTAGTGCTACATGATTGCCTCTTCATTATCTGGGAATAGGGGAGAGTCTGTGAGTGGTGGATAGCTGTCCAGTCCTACATAAACACATCGTGAACTGGTTAGTTACCAGAGCAAAGGAAATCTTCATGATTTTTACATTAAGGATCTAAGGGTTTTTTGTTTTTTTTTTAGTTTGTGCTGTTTTAAATGCTTGAAGTGGAAGAACACCTTTCAAGTGTGTCAAGCACATGCTGTCCAGATATATTCAACTACAGGCATCTGAAATCCCCAGATCTATCATTAGCAGGCGGCTCAATTTCCTGACAGACAGCCCCACTGTTTCTTTTAAAAAAACAAATAGTCCATTCCCTTGTTCTTTATTACAAGCCCTCAGTGGTGAAAGATCAGGTTAAGGACTATTTAGAAAAGCTGGACATGCACAAGTCCATGGGTCCAGATCTAATAAATCTGAGGGTGCTGAGGGAATTGACTGATGTGATTGCAGAGTCATTGGCCATTATCTTTGAAAACTTGTGACGATTGGGAGAGATCCCGGATGATTGGAAAAAGGAAAATATAGTGCCCATCTTTAAAAAGGGAAGGAGACCCGGGAACTACAGACCGGTCAGCCTCACCTCAGTACCTGGGAAAATCATGGAGAAGGTCCTCAAGGAATCCATTTTGAAGCACTTGGAGGAGAGGAAGGTGATCAGGAACAGTCAACTTGGATTCACCAAGAGCAAGTCATGCCTGACCAACCTGATTGCCTTTTATGATGAGATAACTGGCTCTGTGGATATGGGGAAAGCAGGGGACATGATATAAGTTGACTTTAGCAAAGCTTTTGATGCCGTCTCCCACAGTATTCTTGCCAGCAAGTTAAAGAAGTATGGATTGGATGAATGGAGGTGGATAGAAAGCTGGCTAGATTGTTGGGCTCAACGGGTAGTGATGAACAGCTCGATGTCTAATTGGCAACCAGTATCAAGTGGAATACCCAGGGGTCAGTCCTGGAGCCGGTTTTGTTCAACATCTTTATTAATGATCTGGATGATGAGATGGATTGCACCCTCAGCAAGTTCGCAGATGACACTAAGCTGGGGGGAGTGGTAGATACACTGGAGGGTAGGGATAGGATCCAGAGTGATCTAGACAAATTGTAGGATTGGGCCAAAAGAAATCTGATGGGGTTCAAGAAGGACAAGTGCAGAGTCCTGCACTTAGGACGAAAGAATCCCATGTACTGCTACAGGCTGGGGACCGCCTGGCTAAGCAGCAGTTCTGCAGAAAAGGACCTGGGGATTACTGTGGATGAGAAGCTGGATATGAGTCAGAAGTGTGCCCTTGTTGCCAAGAAGGCTAATGGCATACTGGGCTGCATTAGCAGGAGCATTGCCAGCAGATCAAGGGAAGTGATTATTCCCCTCTATTGGGCACTGGTGAGGCCACATCTGGAATATTGCATCCAGTTTTGGGCCCTCCAGTACAGAAAGGATGTGGATACATTGGAGAGAGTCCAGCGAAGGGCAATGAAAATGATCAGGGGGTTGGGGCGTGTGACTTAAGAGGAGAGGCTGAGGGAACTGGGCTTGTTTAGTCTCCAGAAGAGAAGAGTGTGGGGGGGAGAGGGATTTGATAGCAGCCTTCAACTACCTGAAGGGGGTTCCAAAGAGAATGGACCTCGACTGTTCTCAGTGGTGGCAGATGACAGAACAAGGAGCAATGGTCTCAAGTTGCAGTGGGGGAGGTCGAGGTTGGATATTAGGAAACACTATTTCACTAGAAGGGTGGTGAAGCACTGGAATGGGTTACCTAAGGAGGTGGTGGAATCTCCATCCTTAGAGGTTCTTAAGGCCCGGCTTGACAAAGCCCTGGCTGGGATGATTTAGTTTGTGTTGGTCCTGCTTTGAGCAGGGGATTGGACTAGAATACCCTCTGATGTCTCTTCCAACCCTAATCTTCTATGATTCAATGATTATTGATGGTTGATTCTTAATTTATTTGAGGCGATGGCACCTGTACTGTAGGTGTGTAAATGCACATAATCCGCTGAATTCAGTTCAGATATGAAATGGTACCATCCCTGCGTTTAATATACATATATATGTGCTACATTATCCACAACTAATTATTATCTGCAACCACATCTGAAGTTAAACAGCACACAGCAAGGTAACGTCTCAGTTTAAGACAGGAAGTAACAAATTCTGCACGTAGTTGAAATAGCAGGAGGGATGTATAGTTTAATTCTTAGACTAAAGGAAAAACTTCCACCATTTAACTGTAAATGCACTAAGAGTTACCCATAAAGGTCTGTTTATTTAAGCACCAGTTCTGCATACACTTATGCATGTGCTTTAACTTTATGCATGTTAGAAGTCCCTTTGATTTCAGCAAGATTACTCACAGGCATAAGTGTTTGCAGGATCAAGACCTTAGAGACTGATATGCACTTGATAGATAGCAATGACTCCAGTGGTGTAAATATATTTTCCAGTGCATTACAGTAGCTTTTAGCAGTTTGTTGGTAAAGCGTACTGTCCATGTAGTTTATTGATAAACCTCCTGGCCAAACTGTGCTCTCCCTTTCACTGATCACTGTACATCTGGAGAAACACCACTGAGATCAGTCAGAGTTTATCTGGATTTACACAAGTGTGTCTGAGAGGAGAATTTGGCCCTGAGTACCTGGGCAACTTTGGTCACTCTTAAAGTCACATTAAGATCCTTGGATGATAGCTGCAAAGTATAGTTACTGATAATGAAACAAAAATATAACTAGGAGACGTCTACCTTTTAAACTGCTGCCTGACATAACTGGAGAGACATGCCAAAGACTCCATAGAAGTCCGTTAGGGACTTTGCTATTGTTATTGATTTTTATATGGAAGGTTCCCAGGTACTATGGTGATGGGTGGCAGGATAGAACTTAGAGAGAGATAGAGTGTCTTGAAAAACTCTCAACTCTTGGACAGAGAGCGTAAATTAAAGTCAGTGCTAATATTTACAACTGATTTACAAAGGCCTGAATACACATTCGGGTTAAATGACCCCAACAGGCTTTCGATCTAGAATTAACATTATAAAATGGTTTCTTTTGGGGTTTTTTTGCTTGTTTTTATTTAATATGGTTATTATGGCTTTTTAATCCTTTGAGGTGGACTCATGAGCTTGTGTCACTAGGAGCTAATGCAAAGCAAGGCTTAATGCTAGTGGGGCATCTGTCTCAGGTCCTGCCAGTGTGATAATCACTGAAAGCAACGTTAGCAGAAACATTCCTCAAGTCTAATTCTACCTGGATCACTACCTCTGTCACTCCCCCAGGTCCTGATGCGTGTTTTACTGTCCACTCTCACTCACTGCCTTCCTCTCACCAGTACTGCTATGTAATCAGATGGATTTGGGGCTCTCAAACCACTAGTCTGACGATCAAAGAACAATTTGCCTGTCCCCCTAATAATGGCTATTCTCTGGTAGTGAATGCTCTGGTTGGTCTAGGGGACCCTGTATGTAGCATAATTTTCTATAATTACCTAAATTTACACCGTAATCCCAAGGCTATTATATAGGGTATAGATGTGATTATTTATATAACATATTTGGACCTAAGAACAGCATATATATCATTACACAAATCATTCATGTCACCATGCTGATATTTTTTTATAAAGGGTAAGTACATAAATTACTAATCATTACAATACAGTTATATTACAGCTGCAGTGTAATTAGTGCCCCTGTGACATATAAAAGGAATAAATGAACTCTACGTAAAAGCTACAAAGACCACTGAAGTCAGAAATACAGTACTTTAGAGTGTGTGAAACATTCAAATAATGAAAATCCAGGCAAAATAATATACCCTTACATCATACATAAATAACTGTATACATCATAATAGTCTCATTGTTCTATTTTGCCCCGCTATCTATTTGTTGTATTTACCTGTTGTGTCTCATCTCCCTCTTAAATTGCAAGCAAGTTGGGGCAGGGACTATCTTTTTGTTCTGTGCTTATACAGCACCTAGCATAAAGGGTTTGGCCTGCTACGCGCTACCACAATAGAAATAATAATAATAATAATTAATATACAAACAGCTGTTAGTACAGTCATGTTCTGGCAGCTAATTAGTTCAGTGGGTGACCAAACAAGAAAACAGAGTGGGTTAAATCATGGGTCAGCTCTTCCAGTCTGTCTGGGCTGTGCTTGGCAGAAGATCCACTCTAGATGTGGGGGGAAGGTGGTTTTAAGGCATTTTTATGCTCCCTTGCATCCTGGCGGTGCAGATGCCCGTCTGATACTTGGCAAAGTTAGAGCAGTTTGAGAGAGGCAATGCAGCTGGCATGGGACTTAGGATCTGGCTCTACATGTTGTGAATAAATTACCCAGTGAAAGTAGTAGCCCTTTTATCTGTCTGGGAATTATTTATGAACCAATCCTTATTTCTGCATATGTGCTGATTTGTAAATATTTGCTTCATAATTTATGGAAATAAATGTCAGCCCTTGGGACATTCCAAACCCAGCCACTTAGGCTATTTGTGATGCTTTGCTTGTGCTGGATCACTGACAAACTCATTGATTTCACTGGAGCTAATATGGATTTGTACCAGTGGAAATGAGTGGAGAATTTGGCTCTGAGTCTGTATTCTGTGGCTAGAGACTACCCTAGAGCCATGGAGATACTTGAAAAACACATGAAAATATGGACATGCAATAGAGAAAAATGATGGTTTAAAAACAGAGTCTTCAACAGAGTTGTGCCAGCAAAGACTTTGGCTCAATGACCGGACTACATGTTGATATCTGCATTATTAATGCAAAAGTAGATTAAAAATGGTTTTGAATAGAACAGCTGAAGGACTAGATTTACATTACCTTTCCAATAAGTAATGGAAACGTATGGGGCCAGCTTTTGCTTTATCACATCAGTATAAATCCAGAGTGACTCCAGGGCCTCTGTGGAGTTGCTTCATATTTATACCAGGAGAATCTGATCCCTTAGATTTTTATGTTACAGGAATTGTAACACTGGTTTCCATTTAACCAGGATTTTATCAAGAAGAATTTGCCAGATCCTCAGCTGGCATAAATGAACATGGCTCCATAGACAACAGTGGAGCTACCCCGGTTTATACCTCTGGAGGATCTGGACCTCCAATGGTAAAGGAGGATTTGCAAACTAGAAGAAGAATGAAGGATTGTTCTGATTTTGCTCGAATGTGTACCACTTTTACATGGGTGTAACTTGTGTTAATTTTGACAGAATATATGGGTGCAAAGAGTCAGAGGTGGTAACTCAACCCTGTCTCTGTACAGCATTCGCAGTTTTAAACAAGGTTTGGAGTTCTGAGTACAAAGACCTTGGCTTGCTCATTACCATGGTAAACACACTAGAAAATTCATGCCAAAGGTTAGAATTTTATTGACTGAGACACACAACAGGCAAAGAATAAAAAAGAGACAAAAAGCATTGAAACTGAAATTGAGTGAGTACGCAAAGCAAACTTAATTAAAACCTATCAAAGTCTCTTTTTAGAGCGAGGGAATATTGATTAGAGTCTTTTATTCTGTCAAGCAGTCCTCCTGGGGGGGGAAGAAAGGGTAAGTTCTGCTGTTCAGTTCTCAGATATTACCTCACCCACCTGTCTCTCTCATGTCCTGGGACTGACACAGCTACAACAACCCTGCGTTTAGTTCTCAGTCAGGAATGACAGTCACTTTCCTGCTTTCGACAAAACAGATACAGAAGGGCGAGAAGAGAGAGGACATTAAAAGACAGAGAAATGCGGGTATTGTTGATAGTCTCAGGATACAGGGTGGCTGGTCAGTCACAGATGCTTTGGGCTGGCAGGTTGGCCGAGACACCTGTTTTTCCGGATCTCTTCTTACCTCCCTGGACAGGGACATTATTTAGTTGGTGGGGTCAGGTCCTTCTCCTTCACTAGTTCTTCTCAGGCTGAGCAGGGCTAGTTGGGTTGCTCCATCTCATTGTGCTGGTGCTGTAGCTGATTTCAGAATCAGAGAGAACCGAGAGAGGAAGAAGATGGTGTGGGGAAGGGGGTGGAAAGGGTATGGGAAAGGCAGAGCAGGATCTCACATGTATCAGGCTGGGGTCCTCACTAATGCAGTGTCATAGAATCATAGAATATCGGGGTTGGAAGGGACCTCAGGAGGTCATCTAGTCCAACCCCCTGCTCAAAGCAGGACCAATCCCCAATTTTTGCCCCAGATCCCTAAATGGTCCCCTCAAGGATTGAACTCACAACCCTGGGTTTAACAGGCCAATGCTCAAACCACTGAGCTATCCCTCCCCCTTAATGGTCAGGCATTCCCACTGTCTAGAAGTAGCAGTGGAGACATTCAGGCTCAGGCTGGAGCCCTGGTTCTGAAATCCAGGGAGGGAGAAAGGTATCAGAGCCCAGGCTCCAGCCTGAGCTTGAACAGCTATACGGCTATTTTAGCTCCATAGCGCGAATCCTGTGAGTCTGAGGCCTGATCTACATTACAGGATTAGATAAGCTCCCTTGCGTCAGCCTAGCCGTAGAAGTGTCTTCACTTAAGTTTGGCTCCTGATTTAGGAATATCACCTCCCCGAGCGGCACAGAGTCACGGTTGATGTAATTAGGTCAGTATAGATGCTGCACTGCATCGACTGTTCCTGGCTTTCAGGTGCCATTCCACAATGTCCCACACTGACAATACAATTGATACAACTGCTCCTGGTGACGACGCGCACCGTCGACACAAATTGCCAAACGTGCACACGCACACAAGTGATTTCATAACTACGGTGGCTGTATGCTGGTGTCAGGTCGACATAACTTTGTATTGTGTGTAGACATGACCTAAGTCAGTTGACTGAGTTTGAGATTTGCTGTGGTGGGTCTTTTTTTGCAGTGTAGGCATATCCTCAGATACCATAGTAATGAGGGTCAGGTAAGTACCTAAGATTAGACTTGACTATGTCAGCTCAGCATGAGGCTGAAGGGAATGAAAAAATCCTATGGAAAGGAGAATGTTGAACACTAGTAGGTGGAGAATATGATTCTTAGTCTGTGTGCACTTTATATATAGATTGTTCTCTGCTTACTGTATTTCATTTTTGATTAATGAACATCAGAGGCTCTGAAATGGGAATTGTTGACATGCAGTATGCACACTGCATTTTCAGAGGTCCATCCACCTGTCTTTCAATCTGAAAGAGTTTGTTCTTTTTTCTATAATATTATTTCTCTCTCTTGGAACTAAAAGTGGTGTCATGCACATTGGAAAACATAATCCCAATGATCCATACAAAATGATGGGATCAAAATTAGCTGTTACCACTCAAGAAGGAGATCTTGGCGTCATTGTGGATGGTTCTCTGAAAACATCTGCTCGATGTGCAGAGGCAGTCAAAAAAGCTAACAGAATGTTAGGAATGATTAGGAAAGGGAGAGACAATAAAACAGAAAATATCATGAACTACATAAATACATAGTATGCCCACACCTTGCATACTGTATGCAGTTCTGGTCAGCCCATCTCAAAAAAGATGTATTAGAATTGGAAAACGTACAGAGAAGGGTAACAAAAATGATTAAGGTTATGGAACAGCTTTCATGTAAGGAGAGGTTAAAAAAGACCGGGACTTTTCAGCTTGGAAAAGAGACGACTATGGGGGAACATGATAGATGTCTATAAAACCATGAATGCTGTGGAGAAAGTGAAAATGAAGTGTTATTTACTCCTTCACATAACAAGAACCAGAGGTCACCCAATGAAATTAATAGGGAGCAGGTTTGAAACAAACAAAAGGAAGTACTTCTTAACACAACGCACAGTCAACCTGTGGAACTTGTTGCCAGAGGATGTTGTGAAGGCCAAAAGTATAAAAGAATTAGGTAAGTTCATGGAGGATAGGTCCATCAATGAATATTAGCTAAGATGGTCAGGAAAGCAATCCCATGCTCTGGGTGTCCCTAGCTTCTGATTGCCAGAGGCTGGGAAAGGATGCCAGGAGATGGATCACTCAGTGATTGCATGTGAAGCACATGGCACTGGCCACTGTCGGAAGACAGGGTACTGGGCTAGATGGACCATTGGTCTGACCCAGTATGGCCATTCTTATGTCATGTTTACCATGTGACTATGCAAATAGACACACACAAAGGAATAATGCCTTGATTCTTCTCCTGCATAACCCTATTTACTTCAAGGGAGTACCCCTGATTTACACCCCTGTAAAAGAGAGGAGAATCCAGCACTATGTATCAGTTTTTAAAAGGTATTTAAGCACTTAAAGATACAGATAGGCACCTATAGGGATTTTTGCAAATCCCACCAGGCACCAATCAGCACTTTTAGTCATCTAAATACCTTTAAAAATCTGGCCCCAAGTAACTACCTTTTCCAGAACATGTTTAGATGTACAGGACTTTGTCATCACAGATCCCCCAAATTTGGGGTCACACTAAACCACAAAATCCAAGATCTAGCTTTTGAACACCAAAAATGTGGGGCCATTAGGAATTGGAACTGAGCAAATAATTGATTCTGTTTGGTGTAGGGGCTGAACCAAAAATACTGAAATTTTTTGCTTTCTCTCACCAAAATGAAAAACTGGAAAAAAAAAAATCACTTTGGACTGAAGAAAATCTTTCATTTACTCCAAAATTAATTGTCTGTTTGTTTGTTTTTTGTTTTGTTTTTGGGTGGTTTTCACCTTTTTGTTGTGTGTATTTTAAAACACAAAGATAGCTCAATTTCTAAAGGAAATGTCATTTCAAAACAAAGTCAAAATGTTTTGATTTGAAGTGGTTGAAACAAAATGTTTTGACTTTTTAAAGAAAGTAGATTTTTCAGCTGAAACTATTTGTTGAATTCAACCCAAATTCGAGAATAGTTTTTGGAAAATTTACTATTTACAAAAACTAATAATAATAGTAATAATAATCACCCAATTCCATTAGGAATCTGAGTTTGGAGTTGGCTAACTATGGAGATGGGGATCATTGGCAAAATTCAGATTTGGGTTTGTATTTCTGAAGTCAGAAGGTTTGGCATTTTCATTTGGGTCCATCCTGAGATAATCCATTTCAATTTGTGGGTTGGTATGTGAAAAGGAAACCAAAGCAAGAATAATAGGATTTTTGACCCCAAAAGCCTAATGCTGCATTTCTTGCATACCTAAAACTCCCTGAACGATGGATTAAAATGGAACATTGTGAGACTAGTGTAAGGAGGCCTGATTGGACAGAGACAACTGAGTAGGTGGGACAGACTCCCATCTGAGGTAGGGGAGTCAGGCAACAACAGGGCTAGATTTTTGCCCAGCTCTATATGGGTGCCTGGCTTCACGCCAGTTTTCAGGATCACACAGTCACCCTACTAATGTTATAAGGTTTAGTTAGAATTAGGTGGTTCTTAGAGTTGCTGCTTACATACCTTGGTGCTAAGTGTCTTTTATATACATGAGATTAGATAGATGTGCCTCCCTAGACACATTGAATCTGTTTCGTCTATGGCCAGATGGTCCAGCCCAAAAGCGTACAGAGGACTAAATCCATCCTAATTTACTGATTTTCTCTGGTCTCAGTGGGGTTGCACAGGGTGTATTGCAAGACATTTGCCACTAAATGTCCAGGCCTGTGGCAGCACTAAATTTCTTCTCTATTTGCAGACTTACAAACCCCAAGCATTCAAAAATCATGAGTCAGGATCCCCCAATATGAGATTTAAAAAAATATTCGGGGCTCATTCCATTTGCCATTTAGCTTCATGTTCTTAGGATGTACTGGGGTCATACTTTCAAGCTTTTCTCTGCAACCATTATGTCTAGAAACTCTTTTAAAAAAAATTGAAAGATGAGCTTTTCACCTAATTATGTCCCTTCAGGGGCTGCGGCTTTAAGAAAACCACAGAATATTGCAAGACCCACGATAATCTCACAAGAGTTTGCAAAACTATATTTGCAACCTGGCGTCCCTTTACTGAGGTTGTCCTTTTTCTTCATGAGTCATTTTATAGAAGTGTTGAAAGAGGATTTCTGTATTGTGGAAGGATTCTTACCTTCAGCCTTATTCTTGTATGTGTGCTTTTACATTATTCTTGAGATACATTGTCTACTAGCACTGTATGGAGTTCCACTGAAGTCAGTAGGATCTCCTGAGATGTAAATCATCCCAGAATATGGGCTATATTCTGCTTTCTGCTCTGCTCTGCTCAATGTAAATCTGGACTAACTCCACTGATTATAATTAGCTACACACCAGTATAGCTGAGATCAAAATTCAGCTTTGTATCTATAGCTGCTGCTAGCATCAGCATCTGGTACAAGACTAGGTAACATCTCAATGAGTTGTTTGTGTCAGAACATTTATTTAACATGTAGGTACAGAAGCTCTCATGGAATGCTGCTGTGTATCCTTTGCTATTGAAACATACAACCTCTGTTTGTTTCACATAGTTTAAGCTCCATTTCACACCCCCTGAAAGCTCATAATGAAGAGATGGAGGTGATAGTGTTGTCACATTTCTAAGACCTGCTTTCATTGTTAAATATCTCTGAAATCTTCATGTTTGCTAATGTCATTCAGAGATCATTTAGACCTGAGTGGTACAGAGCCTGACCAGGGCAGATGCTATCATATCCTGTATGATAAAGGGTACCGTGTGAACACTTACAAGGTGTGGTGCTTTAAGTACAGATGATGTGTGCTGTTATTGGCATGGCATACCTTACCTTTTGCATTATAGCCCATAACACCCAGGAGGTCAGAATCTGATCTCGGGTACAATATACTGGTGTAAATTTGCAAAAATTCCATTGCCTTTAGTTGAGTTACTGTGCTCTGGATTTACAATGCTGTAACTGAGATCAGAATCTGGCTCCATGAGCCTATAGTGGCTAGACTTAGTAGTCCTGGTGAGCACCACTCTGTGCTGTAGTAAATTCATTTTCAAACTAGAAACCCTTTCGCCTGGATCAGCTCATCATTACTTATTGAACATGTTGCCTCTTTTCATTATGGTCGGTCATGGTCAATTACAGTTGAGCTCTGGCAAATTGTTCATGTGTAAATTAAAAGGACAACAGTGTCGAGGAACAAGTTCAGCTTCAGGGCGCACAAGTAAGCAACCAGGAAACATGCAGCTTCAGGACTATGTTCTGTTCTTTACTTTAAACCCTGCAAATCTCAAGATTTTGTGTAACTGAACCCAAAAATTGAAAATAAAGTCAAGGTTGTGGGAGAGTTCTCTTTTGAAATTCAAATACGCAATGTTTGTATTCCCATTTTTCCTTACCTTCAACTCACGTATTTATTTGGGCTGTTGCAAGGAAAAGTCCACTTGCCAATGGAATTTCCCTTCGGATATGCTCTGCAAGAGTGCATGGGGGTGTTAGGCACGTATGTCATCTCTTAGATCAGCTCACTGAGATAGTGTTAAAAATGTGTAAAAAAAAAAAATGGACTGTTTATATTAAGGCTTTGTCTTCACTGGCACAAAGGTGTCTTTTTTTTTAGAGAGATAACAAACACTGGGTAGTTATCTCGCATAAAGCACTGGGACCCTTTACCGAGAGGTAGCTAGTCAAGATCAGCACTATACTCCTGCCTATGGGTGACCTTGCCTAATTTACCTCGCAGAAAAAACTCCAGTGCCTTGTCTCCATTATGTTTTTACAGTGGCATAAGTCACACTTGTGTTAGTTATCCCATGGTAAAAACTCACATTCATTCTCAGTGAAGACATGGCTTAGGGCTATCTATATTGCCATATTGCTAACTTTGCTGGCAATGGTGTTGTAAAGCGGTGGTGTTGGGCAATAACTATTGTAGTTCCCTAGTTTTAGGTAAATTTATCCCATTGAGAGTCCAGAGTAGAGCTGAGTGAACATCTACAAAATATTTTATGGACATTTGAAGACCTGAAATTGCTTTTGTTCTGGCAGTATTCCTTTAGTATTGGCTTTTGGCGAACATTTCTCTGCAGGACTGTATGGCAGGAGCAGCCAATTTAATGTGAGTTGTAGAGAATATTAGAAGAAAGTGAGTTTTGGAATTTGTAAGTCTGAATCCTGATTCTGTGTTCCCCCACGATACCATGTGACCTAGATATCCAACCAGAATGCAGAAGTATAGCTCAGCTTTCGACTCCTGCATACTTGCAGCAAATTGCTCATGCATTCGTTCCTGAAAAAGAACTATTAGCAAGTAATGAATAATGAGTAATTAATAATTATTAATTAACACACCTTACAAAATGGTGAACTGCTTCTGGACAATTTGTGATCAGAAAAGGAAACTAAATTTCTTTAAAAAGTGCCCACCCTGAATCTTTCACACAGCTCTACTCCAGAGCAAACAGAGAACTAGCTGTGCTTCCCCAACGACATCTAAAACAGCCTGGGCTGACTGAGTAAGTCTTATTTCCCACCAGTGGTTCCAAGCCGAATTCTGTGCATTTACCCAAGGAGAGAGCAGGTTTATTGCTAACTGAAGCGGAGTTTGTGACTAGGCCCGAGAGTAAAACTTCCATCAGGACCCGTAGGTACCCACGTTCGCTCATGTGGTGGTGTTCCCTCCTCCCTGCCCCTCAATCCTTCAGTTCCTTCCTGGTTTTCCTATCAGCTCCGTTAATTCACCTCTACTGTACCAAATCCATCAGTTCATACCTCCCCCCACATCTTCCTGGTACCTCTCAGCAGTGGGTTTTCAATGCTGCAGCAGTTCTCTCCAGTATCCCTATAGTGATTGCTGATAACACCCCACTGGAGATTTCTGGTTGGTTGCTCTGCTTCTGGTAGCATTGCTCAAGTATGCTGGGACTCCGAAGCACTGTGCAGGCTCTGGGAGATATATTTACACCCTTGAATGGGAAGTATCATACAAAAGCCTCAGTCATTTCACCAGGGAATTCTTCCATGCCCGCACTGGAAACCTGCATTCCAGTGAACAAACCCTCTACCCAGTGCTCAGTCACAAAGGGTTAGATGCTCTTCAGGGCGGATACCATGCAGCCACTCAGCCTTCATATACCACCTCCTCAGGGAGCAGTGGGGCCACAAAAGCCCAGAGAGACCTCTTTAAGTTGGTGAGCTCATACAGAAAAATAAACGGACGGCAACTCATGAGTTCAGGATTTTGTATTGATATCAGGTCAACAGTTTAGTAGCACAGAGTCTGATCTCCCCTCTGCACACACACATAATTCCTGCTGAGGCTGCTAAGAGTTACATGTTCATATAACGAAGAGAAGAGACCCCCTACCCCACCCAACTCCAGACATACACACACAGGGCCAGGCTGAGATCTGTTACACTGGAGTAAATCAAACATAAGTAAACCTGATTTACACTAGTGTAACAGATCTGAATCTGTCCCCTGAGGTATAACCTTTACCCTTAAGTGAAAACAAAATATGTTAATCTCCTTTCTTTACAAACCCATATTCTTTTACTCTGACACTGAATTCTGTCCTCCATCACTAGCAGATGTCTTGCATATGAACTGCATTACCTATAAAGTTTGCTTACTCCAAGCAAATGGTTCTTAATTTTTTTACTTCAATTTGAAGCGAAAAATACAGTATAGGATTCAAATGCCTTTGCATTACATGGGTTTTTAACTACTTAAAAAAAACAGCCAAAAATGACTTCACAAAACCGAAACAAAACTACTGAATTGTTTTGCTACACACCATGCTGCCTATCTGAACTGTCTTATTGATTTTTTTTTTTATTGCTTTATGTGGCACTTTTTATTTATATATTTATATTTAAAAAGCATAGATCTGGTTTCAGCTCTCACTTTGTGTCAGTATTTCTACCCTATGCACATGTTTCCCAGCAGGAAGAAAACCAGGTAATTGCCAAAGAAATAGAACAATGAAATCGCTGAGAGAAAGAGAGATCAACTCTGGAGCAAGTGTTGGTGTGTCCTGGCTTTTTCCGGCTGTGAATGCTGGTTCCGGGGCTGCAAGTAGATAGATATGAACAGGAGAAAAAAAAAAAAGAGGAAACTTTTACAGAAGGATTCAGAAATTCAGATTTGTCACTGATTAAACTGGCCCACTCAACATTACCTAAACGGAATTTCTGAGTTTTCTTTGACTCAATGATTTAACGTTTAAGGCAAAACTAGACGCAGTGTAGAAGCTCCATCAAGTCTTTGGCACAACAGCTACAACAACAACAACAAAATGACTGTACAACATGAGCCGAGAGGGTAACATTTCCCAGTTAAGCAAAGGGAAAAGTGCTAAATAAATTGCACATACTAAAAGGTGGCTGGCTTTAAAAAAAAAAAAAAAAAAAGGCATCTCCATTTTTTTTTCCCCCAGAGATTGAGAAAGTCCCACTGCCAACTGTCGTCTTGAAAAGGGGTCTTTGCAAAAAGCTGCAGTTTTCATCTGGATCATGCATCCTTTGCCAAGAATGGATGGAACTCTGGCTGGAAAGTCTTCTGAATCATCCCTCCTGGTTTTTACTCCTGGAAAGAAATGATACATCACAGCAGTAAACATATTGGTGAGTGGGGAATTCTTTCAATGACACCAGGTGCTTGTTCTTTAAAGGCCCAATACTATGTCTATAAAAGTCCATGGCAGTGTTCCTCCCATTTACTTCAGTGGGGTGGGCTCAGGGTTAATTGCTCTGAGAAGGAAAGGTTAGGTGAGCTCAGCAGAACCTGAATGATATGGTGTCCCAAGGATGGAGGCACAGAACATTAAGGGCCAGATTCTGCTACCACTATTCCTGATGAGTAGCATCTTACTGGGCAGGGCGTCCCCTTGAAATCTGTGGGGCAGATGGTGAATCCCAAGGTCACACTATCAAGCGTGGAGCCCCCGGCTCTCGCTGACTTCAAAGCTTCATTGTGAGTACGGAGTTTGCAGGACATTTCACAGAGTGACATACTACTCAGAGAGAGCCAGGGTGGCAGAATCATGCTTGGATCAGATCCTTGTTGAGCTGGTTCAAGTTTTTCACAAGACTTTTTTTTTTAATGAAAAATGACCTTTAAAAAAAAAACTTTTCCATGAAAAGTTTCTTTTTTTTAAGCTTTGATTTTTCACCAAAAAGAGTAAAACTATTTTTTACATATTTTGTTTTTCCCTTCTTTTCCCCTGCCTTTCTAGTGGCAAAATGGGAAAAGGGGGGAAATGAGGAAAAAGGGAAGCGAAAAGAGGAGCCCCCTCCTCCCAGGAAACTGAAAAATGTTGGGGAAAATGGGTTTAGATTTTTTTGCAAAATATACTTCTTTTTTCACGCAGGTCTCTTGATTCCCCCCCACTCGTCAATGCTTCTACCCCCCCATCTCCTTCCCTTCTTCCCTCCAACCTTTCTTTCCTCCTATAAATCTCATTCTCTTCTCCTCCACAAATCCTCTCCATCTCTTCTTTCTCCTTCCTGACCACTGTACTTAGAGCGGCAAGCCCCAAAGTCCCATGGTAAAATGCAGGGATGTCTTGCCAATTGTATTTCTCACTTTCACATGCACAAACTAGGGGTTCCCCTTGGCCATGTGCCAGATGGGTCCCCAAAAGCAAATTTATACTGAAAATGAGAATTTATTTGCAAGTCATCAAATTGTAGACGCTCAGATACCACAGTGATGGGCGAGGCCTAAGAACTTGGCTAGAACAGAACAGAATGGAGTAGGACAGGCATCTTGAAGAGTGAGTGTGTGTGTGTTTTTAGGGAGGGACTGTGGCAAAGGATAAAGGTGCTGAATCCAGCTACAGCTGCTAAAAGCTGAAGTGATTGTAAATACAAAACTCATATTTGAAAAGCCTTGTGAATTTTCAAAGACCTCTCGGGATCTGTTTTAAGTTTCAGAAGTTGACCACGGATTTATAAATGGAAGGGAAACTAAATGGGACAACTTGGATTTGTGCGACAGAGTGACTTGAGTTACTGCATTCACCTTTGTGGTCGGCGTGCTTTCCGGCCTTCAGAAGTCAAATGTCCCCCTTACGTTCGTTTGAGCATAAATCTGTTAATCACATGAGTGACAGACCTAGTTTGGGAATTTGCACTCCGCTGTGGGATGTTACTGCAATGCTTCATTACTGCATCACAATACACAGAACTCAGAGCTGTGGTTTCAAACATAGAGAAGTCGCTCACAAACCCAATGCAGAATACCCACTAAGCGTTTCCAAACAAATTTTAGTACAACTGAGACCTTTTGTTACTCCCAGTGATTCAGGCTCCTAAATTCCATTTTCAAAAGCATCTTTGGCACTTAAAGGCCAGATTCACAATGGTAATGGGTGCCTAACTGCCTCTTTAGGTGCCTATGTCTAGCATTTAGGCACCACGGACGTTCTCAAAACCACCACTTAGCTGCCACCTACCTCTGTAGACACCTAAGTTTCTTCTGATGGGCATGTGCAAAGCCACCTAAGATCTGATGATGACAAGCAGCTCAGCCAAAGCACAAGTAGGATTCTCTTACTGTGTGTCCCCCTGCATATCTCACCAGCAGAGCCTGATCCTGAAGGAGATCTCGGAGCATGCTGACAGTTGATGTGTCACACTGAATATCCAATAGCCTAGTAGTTAGGGCACTTGCTTGGGCTGTGGGAAACCCATGTTTGAATCCCCACTCTGCCAGATATGGAGCAGGGACTTAAGTTTGATTCTCCCACACCCTATGTGAATGCCCTAATCACTGGGTGTATAGTCAATCTCTCACTGAGATGCCTTTGAAAATTCCACTAGCTGCCCATCTTCAGATTTACAAATTCATTCTGGCCCTAAGTCAGTTTTAAAAACGGGACTTTGGATCCCAAGTCACTGAAGCACTTTTGAAAATTTTACCTTGAGAGTTAGTGATGAGAAATAAAAAAACCCATAAGAACAGCTGCGGTGGGTCAGACCAATGCTCCATCTAACCCAGAATCTGGTCTTCTGACAGTGGCCAGTTCCAGATGCTTCAAAGGCAATTATTGAGTGATCCAGCCCCTGATGTCCAATCCCAGCTTCTGGCAGTCAGAGGTTTAGGGACACCCAGAGCATGGAGTCTGGATCCAGGCTTTTAATATAGCCCATTATAGAGCTACCGGCCAATTGCAAAAATTAGATTGTCTGGGTTCAGATTGTGAAAACTCTCATATTCCAGAGTTCTGGTCAGTTGCATCTCTATTCAAAATGTTTAACAAAGCCATCACATAAATGCAATTAAATTATTCCCAATACGCATTTGTTTGTTTTCTACACTGAAAAAAGAAACAGATGCCTCCCTAAAGTTCTTTAGGGCAATGAAAACACAAAGAAATAGGAGAAATTACTCAGTCAAAACATTCTTTTAACAGATTAAATGGTAACATCGAGAGCTCAGAGTGAAAATGTTTTTGGTGCCACTCAAAATGTTTTTTAGTTCTTGATGAGAATGAAAATGTAAGGATTTGACTAGGGAGAGGCAGGATCTCTTATTTTAGCAATGATGAGCTCAGTTTTTCAAACCTGGGTCTCCAGTTTGGGATTTGAGCACTCACCTCAACATGGAGATGCTTACATTGGTTCTTATGGCACCTAAATGCTGATTTGAGTAACACAATGTAGAACAAGTGCCCCGAATTAGTTTTGGAAATCTGAAAGCTGTGATCTGAGCTTTTGAATAAATTAGTATTTGCTGGCAGAAGGACAGGCAGACCATTGTATTTACCTTAAACTATTTGGTAGGAAAATTACCTCTTATTCTGTGTTTGTTAAAAATCAAGACATTTTATGACACATGTAAATAAATATTATTATTAATAATTACCACAACAACATTTGGTTGTTTAAAGACTGCTTCATTCCTTATGGAATCAAAACATAAAACAGGAAAGGGGGCGAGGAAACCCTGGAGAAATGAACTGCCTCAGTAATGGACAGTAGAAAAATAGATTATCTTTGAGTCCCATGCTGTAACCTGTAAACAGCAATCTTAGTAAGACAGACCTTTGCCATTGCAGAAATAAATTATCTAGAAATAATCTTTGGAGAAAACAAAAGGGAACAAAGTAGGGAACCTTGCTGCCTGGACATTAGAGGCATTTAGCTTGGAAACAAGCCTGCGGGACTGGCAGCCTCAGATCCTAGTCCAAAACCTGGTGAAGTCAATGGAAAGACTCCTTGTGGTTTCAGAGGGCTTTGGATTGCTCAATTTTGTGAATTAGTAAACAAATTGGGATCATAACAGGTTCTGCGTTAATTTGTTTTGACCCACTGTCCTTTATAGATTACTACGTAATGCACCATCAATAGATGTTGTGCAATGCTGCTTTAGTAATAGGAGATCTCGTTGCAAATCTTTACTATGAAATCTTCTGCTGAGAGGCATGGAAGGCCAGCGATATTTATGTGCAAATGAATGGATTAGCCAAGTGCAGATAAATTACGTTGTGTATTCAAAAGGAAGGCATCCTATGTGATTTGACGTTGTAGGATCTTTGTTGGTTACACTGGCATTCCACTGATTCAGTGTAGCTACTCCTCATTTGCACTGGTCTAAGTCAGAATAGAATCAGCCTCATTTGTTTCCCAGCCCCCCTCTCGTCTCACAGTAGTCAGAAAATTCTAAGGCTGATTTAATTAATAATAATAAAAAAACTCACATGGAAGTCCCCTAATTCTTGAACTTGACAATTTGACTAATGACCTTACCCAATGGGCATCATTGGGAAGCATTTCAAATGAAGTGGTTTCAATAGACCAAGACGCCTGCGGAATCTGGTCGGTTTGTGTTCATTAACTTCCACATAAATGAGGGCCAAATCCTAGACCCAGTGCACAGTCTCTGTACAAAGGATGTGTGTGGAGGAGATACGTGTAGAGGTCATGGGAGAATCCTCCACACCAGGCTGTGGAACCTACAGCTACAGGAGACCATGCAGCTGCTGTATTCTCTCTTAAGCAGGGATATTGGGGTTCTTTGCTAGATCTACATAGATCACCACCCTTGCTCTTGTCTATCCTCCACTGGTCATCGGGTCAGCCTGAGGAACTGTGCTTATTGACACTTGGGGTATGTATGCGGGCTCTCCACATCCTGTCTTTTATGCAGTGGAAAGACTCCAGTGCTAGCCTTCTGCTCAACATCATTGCATCTTGAGTTGTTGATGGAGCAGAAGGGATGTGATCTTGAAACCCCACTGGGCCAGTGCAAATGTGAGGAGTGCAGCAATGGAATCCATAGAGGTATGCTGGAGCCCTGAGAATCCACTGCCGGTGAAGGGTAGAAGGGCTGGTGAACCCACTTAGACTGCCAGTAGACTCCACCCCCTTACTGCCCCTCTTCCACAGACAGCAAGATCAATGGTGGCAACTGGGCTCACTCACAGCATCCAGGTGGTAGACCAGCTCCAGACAGAAGAACTGCTGGAGCATCTTAAGATAATGCTGGCTTGCAGCAATAGCAGGGGTTATGCTGCATCCTCTTGGAGTGCCTGCTCTTTAGCGTTCTCCCCTTTGGCACCTACACTGCTCCAAATGGTAGGTTTATCAAAAATGCATGATTGCCATGCAAGGGCTGGTGGTGGCTAGTTACTGGGGGGTGCACATCATTGTGTGTAGCTGCCTGGTCTCTCTACCTAATTCAGATGGCCGTTTTGTTCCTGGCTGTGCTGCACAACAGATGAGGGTGTAACACTTTAGACAGTGGAGCCTGGGCTGTCCTGAGGTGTCTTGGGATGGCTGAAAGTTTTGAATTGTGTGGGATTGGGATCATAGAATCATAGAATATCAGGGTTGGAAGGGACCCCTGAAGGTCATCTAGTCCAACCCCCTGCTCGAAGCAGGACCAATTCCCAGTTAAATCATCCCAGCCAGGGCTTTGTCAAGCCTGACCTTAAAAACCTCTAAGGAAGGAGATTCTACCACCTCCCTAGGCAACGCATTCCAGTGTTTCACCACCCTCTTAGTGAAAAAGTTTTTCCTAATATCCAATCTAAACCTCCCCCACTGCAACTTGAGGCCATTACTCCTCGTTCTGTCATCTGCTACCATTGAGAACAGTCTAGAGCCATCCTCTTTGGAACCCCCTTTCAGGTAGTTGAAAGCAGCTATCAAATCCCCCCTCATTCTTCTCTTCTGCAGGCTAAACAATCCCAGCTCCCTCAGCCTCTCTTCATAAGTCATGTGTTCCAGACCCCTAATCATTTTTGTTGCCCTTTGCTGGACTCTCTCCAATTTATCCACATCCTTCTTGTATTGTGGGGCCCAAAACTGGACACAGTACTCCAGATGAGGCCTCACCAATGTCGAATAGAGGGGAACGATCACGTCCCTCGATCTGCTCGCTATGCCCCTACTTATACATCCCAAAATGCCATTGGCCTTCTTGGCAACAAGGGCACACTGCTGACTCATAGCCAGCTTCTCGTCCACTGTCACCCCTAGGTCCTTTTCCGCAGAACTGCTGCCTAGCCATTCGGTCCCTAGTCTGTAGCGGTGCATTGGATTCTTCCATCCTAAGTGCAGGACCCTGCACTTATCCTTATTGAACCTCATCAGATTTCTTTTGGCCCAATCCTCCAATTTGTCTAGGTCCTTCTGTATCCTATCCCTCCCCTCCAGCGTATCTACCACTCCTCCCAGTTTAGTATCATCCGCAAATTTGCTGAGAGTGCAATCCACACCATCCTCCAGATCATTTATGAAGATATTGAACAAAACCGGCCCCAGGACCGACCCCTGGGGCACTCCACTTGATACCGGCTGCCAACTAGACATGGAGCCATTAATCACTACCCGTTGAGCCCGACAATCTAGCCAGCTTTCTACCCACCTTATAGTGCATTCATCCAGCCCATACTTCCTTAACTTGCTGACAAGAATACTGTGGGAGACCGTGTCAAAAGCTTTGCTAAAGTCAAGAAACAATACATCCACTGCTTTCCCTTCATCCACAGAACCAGTAATCTCACGATAAAAGGCGATTAGATTAGTCAGGCATGACCTTCCCTTGGTGAATCCATGCTGGCTGTTCCTGATCACTTTCCTCTCATGCAAGTGCATCAGGATTGATTCTTTGAGGACCTGCTCCATGATTTTTCCAGGGACTGAGGTGAGGCTGACTGGCCTGTAGTTCCCAGGATCCTCCTTCTTCCCTTTTTTAAAGATTGGCACTACATTAGCCTTTTTCCAGTCATCCGGGACTTCCCCGGTTCGCCACGAGTTTTCAAAGATAATGGCCAATGGCTCTGCAATCACAGCCGCCAATTCCTTCAGCACTCTCGGATGCAACGCGTCCGGCCCCATGGACTTGTGCACGTCCAGCTTTTCTAAATAGTCCCTAACCACCTCTATCTCCACAGAGGGCTGGCCATCTCTTCCCCATTTTGTGATGCCCAGCGCAGCAGTCTGGGAGCTGACCTTGTTAGTGAAAACAGAGGCAAAAAAAGCATTGAGTACATTAGCTTTTTCCACATCCTCTGTCACTAGGTTGCCTCCCTCATTCAGTAAGGGGCCCACACTTTCCTTGGCTTTCTTCTTGTTGCCAACATACCTGAAAAAACCCTTTGGTGAGGAGAGCCAGCTCAGGGTTTCTGTAGACGGCTAGGAGAAGTTCCCCATGCCAAAGTGGACAATTCCTCTTCTTGTCATGCTAAGCTGCTAACCTCAGGGAAGCAGAGTGGCTATTTTTAAAAAGCAACCTCTGCTTTACTCAAACAAGAGAAAATGGGAGCCTGAACCTTACTTACCAGAAACCCCAAGGCATCATGAACCGCCACTGAAGAAATGGAGTTCAGATGATCAAGACTTCACTACACCTGGTATTTAGCAATGTGACCGCTGATACGTGTTACAATCATCAATACCCTGAGTTTACTGTCAGAACAGCAATCATCTTCAGAAATCTATACAATTCGTGTGATAGATCTTCAAGGGCTTTACACTGGGGCTGTGTCTCCGTAATAGTCCTAATGCATCACATCACAGTATCTGAGAACAATTCATCTCTAAGCAAAATGTTTCAGCGCCATACAACCGGTGCCTTGCGCTAGCTATTCCTTTTATGCTAGAAAATCACCACTCGTTTGTCCCAGGAGTGGGGGTAGGGAGGCTGCAGAAAATGCTGCCTAGAAATTGGAACAGAATTAAATGTTGCATAAATTAGTGCTGGATTCTGCAAAGGAAAAATTAAGTGGCATTAGAGCACGGCAAGAAAATCACTAGATCTGTATATATCTGTACATTGTGATTTTCTTGCTGTATATAATTTCAACATGATGATAGTATAATATAGCTACATTTTATTTTTAAGTCCGCATATACATAGATACAATTGTAATTATATATATATATATATTTAGTTTCTAATTTTTAACTGTGTGTGTACACACATACATAGGGAATTAAAAATAAGAAGCTAAATTCCGGCAGAAAACTTTTTTTATTGAGCTCCAACTGTTCTGCTGTTGTTCATAACCCAGTTTCCTTTCTCACAAAGAGACCTTTCGCATGGTTTTTCCTTCTGCCTCTATAACAGCTGCTCTCAGTGTTGTATCCTGAGTGATGATGAGGTTCTGAAAGTGTTTTTTTGGAACAGATGGCCAGGAGAGAGCTGGGGAATGTGCCAGCAGAAAGCTGGGGAATGTGCCAAATCCTGCAGTGACTGAGTGCTTTGGGTTCCAGCTCGCGTGCCTTTCCCCTGCCCTCTGCCCTAAGTGGCGCCAGCAGGACTTCCCAACTAGCACTCTGAACATCTGGAGTCTGCGACTGCCAGGAGAGAGAGGCGGGGGGAAGGCGGGGGGGGGGGGGGAACCCTCCCTGCTCCAGCTTAGCTTCCATGTACTCAACAACGTTACTGACTAACAGAACAACTAATCAAAAACAAAGAAGAGGGGGAGGGAAAGAAAAAAGAACCTTGCAAGCTAAACAGCTGCAGCTGCACAGAAAAGCAAACTTACCCACTGCATTGGGTTAGCAGCTAACAGTCTATTCAGAAAGGTAACGAAACAAGCATCGTTCCAAAAGTTTGAGCGTGTGGTGGCGGTGGAGCTTGGATGCGAGGGGTAGCCCACCCAGCATCGTGTGGTGAATTAGCTGAGTGGGATACTTAGTGAGGTGCCATGGAGAGGCTGGCCTAGGGGAATGCCACAGCCGCTGTGTGTGCCGTGGAGCCGTGCTCAAGGGTAGGGATGAAAGAGGGTTGGGAGTGAAGCCTGTAGAGAAGGCAGCAGTATGGCTGGTGTATCCACAACTTCGGAGATCCACTGGTCAAATCCTCTTGCAGACGCAGCAGCCATCGCACAGATCATGAGCTGTAACAGCAGCTGGGTTAGTGCTCTGTGGCCTGAGATGAGGATATGGCCCCCATGAAGTCCCTTGTGCAAAGCCATTTACTCAGACTTTATGTCCCAGGCATGGCCTGTTTGTAGGGATGAGTGGGGGAGGAGGGAAAAGAACAATAAAAAGGATCATTTGTGTTAGTGGCAGAAGAAGGATCCATAATCCAACGTGTGTGGTTGTGACTGTGTAATGAATGAAGCTTGTTTGTATTGTGTGCCACTCTTCTACACAGCAATAGTGTGTGGTTAGCACTCTATCAGGGCCTGATCCAAAGCCCACTGCAATCAGGGGAATCTTTCCATTGACTTCAGTGGGCTTTGGATTGTGTTCTGTAGGTGTGTGTGGAATGCAACATAAAATAGAAAAATATAATACGTATTCTCATTTCTGACCCACCCTTTGCTTTTACTTCCACAACACTCACGATAATGCCAACAGAGAGCTCTTCCTGTGAATAGAGGACAGGATATTCCCTATCCCACTGTGTCTATTTCAAAGGAGCTTATTACCCCATCTCTGTAAGATATGGAGTGGGACTCTATGTGCCGAATTCTGCCCATGAATGAGCATCCAGGTCTTCCATTCAGTGGGATTCATGCATGTGTTTTCAAGAGCAGGAGGTGGCTCAAATGATTTATATAACAGATTGAAAGGCAATTTTAAAAAATGAAGACGTTCATGAGAATCCTCTGTCCCGCTTTGCTCCCCATAGCCCATGGCCATTTATTTCACAAAGAGGCATTTGAAGTCCTTCATTTTACCCTTGGTTCCTTTTAAATAGGATCGCCAAACACCCTTACTTAAGTCTCAGCTACAAGAGCAGCATAAATTGTCAGATCACCTTGTGTTTTAGCCTTGTTAAGAGGAGCATTGTCTAGCATAAAAGGTTTCAAAGGATAGATCCAACTCTTCTAATTAAGATAATGGAGTGGAAAGAAAAAAATCCATTGTTTTTCCTATTGCAACAGCAAAGTCTGAACAACAGTCTAATATCCAGAATAGCAGCTAATTCAACATCTAAAACAAAGCAAAAGGCTACACATCATCAGCAAATTAAACATCTGGAGCCGCTGCCTATCAAAACAAACCCAAATCAGCTATTTTTTGTGTGAAAAGCTCATGGTGCCATAGCACATTCTGTAAACTGCTTGAGAATTGAAAGTGAGAGTGACATGAGAGAAGGAGACAAGCCCCAATAAAATAAAGAAGACAGCAGATAAAGGTACAGGGGGATGGAGTGAATTGAAGGAGATTGCTTGGGGACTTGACTGTCTTTACTTGGCTCGTTATAACTTTAAAGAGCAAGGAACAAACAACCCAAAGTCGATAATTCAGCAGAACCACCCAGAGAACAGCAACTTTTGAAAACTGATTAAAAACACACAGAGATCTTGGAAAATGTGCCGACTTCAAAATTAATGAGAGAGCAGTGGTTTTGGTCCAAGACACTGTATCCTCATCCAACAGTCTAAGGAAGACCCCCCCAGAAGAGAGATCTTTTTAGACCACCTGAAGTCCAGAGCTCAGTTCTTTTATGAACAAATATCCCAGCCTTTTAATTTAATAATGATTTCAGTGTTTTCATATCTGATATTTACACAGCTATGGATTATGGGCCTAGAGGGAAGGCAGAGGAAATTAAGCGGATTCTGATTTTAGGTATAAAGAAGTGGGTTTTTCCTACATTTAAATAGTTTCACCTCACCCCATTTTTAAATGCTAAAGATCACAGTCTTGTAATGTAAAGGTCCCAATCCAGAGCCCTTTGATGTCAAAAGGAGTATTCCCATTGCCTTCAAAAGGCGTCAGATTGGGCCCTGAAAGTGACAAAACTGTCCTTGGGTGTACTTTCATTGGTGCCAGGTGGAGCTTCCAAACTCTGTTAACCGATAGAAGCGCTGGTTTGCTCTCAGCGCTCTGACTGGTTGTTGGAATTATTGATTTGTTAGTGTGTCCAATCAGTGCCTCTTAGTTTTGGCCTTAGCCTTGACTGAACACCTCTTTGCCAGCATATTAGGAAATACTGACCAGGATAACGTGACACTTGTTGATTCGGCTGGAAGAGTTTGCTTTGCTGGATAGAGACTACGGGCCTAGCTCTGGCCTTGGGTAAACCTGAGGATGTTTACTGAAATGTTCCCCTGCCCAGCTGGGACCCTAAACAAAAACATTGTGTTTGTGAGACTGAGAAATAGAAACTGATCAGTCTGGTATCATTGGTATCATTGTGTAGGAGACAAAGCCACCCCCCCGCCCCGCCTCTACTTCTGAGCAGGCATGTGGGAAGACCTGGGCTTGCGTTTCTTTGGGAATGTGAGGGTTAGAAAGATTTTGTTTTGTGGCATGATTATTATTGTTGCTGACTAGTGGTTGTATGTGAGGGGGGAATGTGCTGCTGTCCGGTGAGAGTTTCTGCAAATGGGAAAGATCTTCTTTTATGTTCGAGTGAAACCAAGAGAATAAACAGCATAAATGGCAGGATTTAGATGTTTAATTGTTTATTAAAGAGCAGTCCAAACCTAAACCGCAGCTCTGAACACTCGTGAATCTGGAGTGGTTTGAAATCTGGAACTGAGATTTATATCTTTAACCCTTCTTTTAGTTTCCATAATCTCGGAAAATGGTTCTCAAGCTATTGGAGATCCATCCTCCAAAAAACTGGTCTGCCATCCACCATCTCCTGCTCCTCTGCAGCTTGGTGGGGTGCTGAGTTTGGGGCGAATGGGGCACTGGTTCTGGGCTGTGCCTCTCTTCTCTTGCCCCACCACCCCACCAGCCATCAGCACTATTTGAAAAGGCTGTGAAGTTGACTCTAGTGGGCCTGTCCTCTGCCACAGACTCAATGCTATGCAGGAGAAGAGGGAGGAAGGGATGGGAATGCTGCCCTGTGTGGCTGAAGAGGACGGCACAGGGGCAGGATGACAACAAGAAGCACAGAGAGGAAGAGAATTGGTCTCTTTCTGCCCCTGCAATGGTTTCTTCTCACCATGGAATTACGCCATTTTTTTTCTTAACCTGTGGGATAAGACCATCCAGGTGATCCCTTGCAACCTACCCCACTGGTTAGGAAACAATGACGTAAAGTGTTAGCAAGATATGTACGGAATATCTAAGTTGACTCCGTCCTCTGGACCTTTCAGCGTGTCTCAGTCTGATATCTGTCGATATTTTAAATAGTAGCCATCTTGGCGCACGGGATTTGTCTTTTTGTGTATGTCTTGTATGGGACAGAGTACAAAGGTGTGCTAAGTCATAAATATTAATCGTGTCAGCTAAAGGAAGGGGCCAGGAGAGTGCAATTCTGTTTTATTTATAAATTGGGTTTATGAAAAAAGTATTTGTTGGGGAAAAAATGAGGAAACCTTTCTGAATCAGAGGTAGATCTTACTACAGCAGAAGAAGGTGAATACTGCTCAGCTTAGCTGTCCATTCATCCATTAAAGTCCTGCTGATTTATTATCCTGCATGACAACTGGGTACAGAATGCGGAGGGAAGTTCAATTCAAGTTTACAAAACTCTTTTTGTCGTAAAACTCTGAACAAAGACATCAATCACTCTTTTAATTTACCCATGTCACTTTCCAAGAGGAAGACTGGCAGAATGCTCAGTTTCCTCTTTAACACGGCTTGATGATGATTTCCCCTAATTGGTTCAATGTTAAGTAACCTGAAGGAATGCAATATGTAATTAGATTTAGTGTTGTTTCCCCCAGATACCCATATGTTCTTCAGGTCAGACATCTCGCTAATGTGTTTATATGTACAGCGTCTCCATTAGCTACTTTTTGTTGTCAGACAATTTTTTTTTGCGATAAGTGTTAGATTAAACAAAACAGAAAACACAGCTGAGTGATTGTGTTTTATGATCTACAAAAGGCAACCCAGGGCTGGTTTGTTTTAACAAATAACAGCCACAAGACAACGCTAATAGGATCGTGGTCATGTTAAAGTGTGATGGGCAAGTAGCGAGAGGAAGAGCTTGGCCCAGAGAATAGGAAGGATGGAAAAGTTTTTGATTAGAGAGGAATGTGGTTGTTACAAGATCACACAGATCGGGGCGGGGAGGCGAAGAAAACCAAAAAATGGGGAAAGAATAAGGAATAAAAATAAGGAAATGTTCAAAGGATGGAGAAAGAAGGAAACCACCTTGGATTATTTGTGTTATTTTGTTCTCTTGAAACATACCTTCCTTTTTTTAGATCTCCCTTCTGCCTGCAAGGTCCTAGTGCACTGCTCCACGCATTCTGAGAAGCTCATGTTACTGTGGTCAGCACTGTAATCCATGTCAGCTAGTCTGGCCAGGGAAAGGATATAGTTACAGGCTATTCTCAAAATAGCCAGTTTGGACAACTTTTGACCATAAGAATAGCAGGGAACCTAGAAAGGGTAACAGGAAAAAAAAAATTAGGCCAGACAAACAAAATATCTGTGCTTGAAGGCATGACAAAACAATTGTAGGTTATTTATTTAGCAGTTGTTTAACATAAATAGGAGTTTGACTGATAAAAATCCATATGGTGCCATCAGGTTTTTTTAAAGAGAACTCCCCTGCTGATCTCCATGGGAATGAAACCAGTGTGAAGGTTCTTGATTTCAGCTGGGGCAATTCTGCTTAAAATCTGATGGTAGGATATGGCCCAGCATGTTTACTCTAATTCGATTTTGTGCTCAGTTGCCTGGCTGGTTTCATTTGGATACTGCAACCTTTGTGCCAGATTCTGATCCGCCCACTCACACTGAGTAGCACCTTACTCCACAAGCAACCACACTGACTTAAACGGGACTCCTCACAGAGTACAGTGCTATAGTGTGAGTGAGTGAGGGGATCCGAATCTGGCCCCTTGAGCTTTGACAACAGCAATCAGCACTTACAGCAGATGTAGAGGCAAAAATACAGCATCGTTGCTGAGTAGAACCGTGAGACAGTCATTCTCTCCCAGGTAATCCACACGCCATAAATCTGATGAAAGACCCAGCAGTCTCACCCCATTTTTCAGCCAAGATTTAACAGCAGAGGGCTGTGGTGAAGTCTTCTATTACTAATAACTTAAGACTTTCACAGAACATACTCCTGAATGTTTTCTAGTATAATATGAAGTATTTGAAAAATAAGAACTAATAACTAATAATAATAAATTAATAAAAATAACTGGCACCTGAATAAATAAACAAATTACAATAGCCTTGATTTATTTAAAATCATGATCTGGCAAAACTCTTAGTACATGCTTATCTTTAAGACATGAGTAGCACCCCCATACTCAGGTCCAATTTTGAAGAGAACTCTCCTAGCTGAAGTCCATGGTATTAATTTTGTGCTTTGCTAGCCTGGAGCCTTACTCACCAATTTACAGAACTGTCAGTGGGCCCTGCACTCAGTGAAAATCAGTGAGATTCTCCTGCATACAAAAACTTGGACTCTGAGGCCTGGTCTACACTACAGAGTTAGGTTGATGTAAGGCAGCTTGTGTCAACTTAATGATGTCAGTGCACACATGACAGCCTTGCTGCTGCCACTGTAAGTACCCTACTACATCAACACTGTAACTCCACCTCCACGAGAGGCATAGTGCTTATGTCGGAGTGGTTAGGGCAATATAGTGTCCGTGTAGATACTGCATTACTTAAATCAACTGTTGGCTGTCACCCCAGGGAAGGTGGGGGGGGGGGGCTCTAAGGGACCAGGAAGCCAGGTCAGGGGGCAGCTGGGCTCTCAGTGGGGAAATGCGGACGGAGCCCCCACGCTGCCTCTCTTAAGTTGGTGGAAGTGCTCCTGGTGAGGATGTACACCACCGACAGAAGAAGGGCAGTGAGAACATGAACCACCACAGTAATTACTGTGGTGGCTGTAAGTTGACCTAACATAGGTTGACTTAAGTTTGTAGTGTAGACGTGCCCTGAGTTATTTATCTGAAACCCATCCCTGTACGTTAGTTACCCAGGCTGTCTGTCTTTCTGTCAATCTAAGATTTTATACTGTACCCATCACCGGAATACTTGAACTCTTCTGTAGCGTCTGACTGCCCAACAGAGTCCCTTTCACTCTGATCCTGGGGATGTTAAAAAGACAATTGGGGAAGCTTCCTTTGTGCTTTTGCCCTTCTCATCCATGTCTCTCCCCTCAGGTTGTCTCCAGGTCCATGAGCAGATAATGCAGAGCGTACAACCAATACTCTGAGCCAAATTCATCCCTGGTGTAAAGCTGTTGATTTTAATGGAGGGATTACATTGGCCCTCCATGTCCAACGTGTTTGCCAAACACATAGTCTCTCGGCTTGTAGGATGTGGGTTTGTATGATGAGACATCCAGGCGTATCTTGCACTTCTCCAAAAGCAAGCCAACAATCTTCACAGAATTTTCCTCACATTTTTTAAAATGTATAGCACAGTATAGGCAATAGTGGGGATGTAGGGAACCTGCTCTTCTTTCTCTCGCTGGAAAACCCGTCTTCCACTTGGTGGCATTCTCACAGCACATGAATCAGGGACCCGCTTTAATGTTTACTAAGTAATAGAACCACCTCCTGTGTTCTGTTGTATTGGTGTGCTGGGGAGCAGTCTCCTTCCTTTATGCCAGAAGCAAGCCAGGATAGCTCTACAGGAGCACTCAAAACATTCTCATGTAAGAGTCGTGTTAAGCATTGTCCATAATGCTCCACAGTAAATCCATGGCCTGGCTACGAATGGAACACAAGAATTCTATTGGCACTTAGTCTTGTGTTCTTTCTGCTAGATCACAGTTTCTCCCAACAGCCTGTTTACTTGGCTTTCAAGAGCTCCCTGCCTTCTCTCAAGCCTTTGTTGACACTTGCAGCTACCCACTGTGCTTCACTTCCGGTAGCACCTTGCCTACAACTCCACAATGGTCTTAAGCTGGGCATTTTTCTTGTTAAAGGAGAATCCATGGCAGCGACAAAAACAAAATATCTGTTATCATTGGCAGGATATGACGGAGCCAACGAAAATCTTGGATCAGACAGAAGTCACAGCTGATGATCAAAGCAATATGGAGAATAAAATGGAAGGTTTCAATGAAAAGTGGGAACGATTTCAAAGTTAGAGCAAGAAAGTTAAATCAAGTGGAAGTAAAATGGACCATGAAATACTTGAGGCTGATGCACACGTCAGCCAGTTACAAAAAAAAACTGGAGGAAAATATTTTTTCCCTCCTTTCCTTCCCCTCCCCCTCTTTTTTGTTATGGTAGGTTTTTTTTGTTGTTTTTTTTAAAAGAACAAATTATTTTGTGAGCCATGTTTGTTACAGAAATCACCAGCTGGGATTAGAAGACACTTTTTTCCGTACACGGTGACAACATATAAATTGGAGCAGCCCCGAGAGAAGGGTTTATTCAGGAGTGTGCACACCCGGACAGTTTCAGCTTTTCAGAGAAGATCAGAGAGCAGGATGGTGGGTGCAGTACAGGAACACAGACAGATACAGGTTTTCTCTATAGTAACAATGTTAGAATAGCTTTTCCCGAGGAGCACTTCCTATCTTGACTCAAATTTAATGGCGGAATTATAAAGAGGCTTGTGTGTTAATTATTAAGAGAGCTGAGACACAAAGTTCAGACCTGGTCTGGATCCAAACATTCCCCAAAGAGGGGGAGTTCAAATTAGGGTTTTGGTATTCGCCCATCTGTAAGAGAAAGCCAGAAGTGGGCTGACGGGCATAGGTGTTGCAAGCCCTGGCTATGCACAGGTGGTGGGGAAGGACTCTTAAAAGCAGGTTTAAGTGTCAAGAACAGATTCTGTATTAGAGTATTTAGAGATTTATGGCCCGATTCTGCTCTCACTTACATTGGTGTAACACCAGTATAACTCCACTCGTGTTAGTGATACACTGATTTACCCAGGCATGAGTGAGAGCGGAAGCAGTCTTCTAATTTACTCTTTTAAAGAGAGCAAACCTTTTGGCTCATCAGATCTCAGAAGCTAAGCAGGATCAGGTTTAGTTAGTGCTTGAATGGGGGACATACAAAGATTTTGGATGAACATAAGAACAGCCATGCTGGATCAGACCACAGGTCCATCTAGCCCATTATCCTGTCTTCTGACACTGGCGAGTGCCAGATGTTTCAGAGGAAATGAACAGATCACAGCAGTTTATTGTCCCCTATTGTCCAGTCCCAGCTTCTGGCAGTCAGAGGCTTAGGAACACCCAGATCATGGGGTTCTGTCTCTGATCATGTTGGCTAAGAGCCATTGATGGAACTATCCTTCATGAACTTACCTAATTTTTTTTTTAACCCTGTTATACTTTTAGCCTTCACGGCATCCCCTGGCAAGGATTTCCACAGGTTGACTGTGCAATGTGTGAAGAAGTACTTCCTTATGTTTGTTGTAAACCTACTTCCCATTAATTTCATTGGATGACCCTTGGTTCTTGTGTCATCTCTTTTCTAAGATGAACAGTCCCAGTCTTCTTAATCTCTCCTCATACTGAAGCTGTTCCATTCCCCTAATCATTTTGTTGCCCTCCTCTCTGTTTTCCAATTCTAATATATCTTTTTGAGATGGGGTGACCACAACTGCACACAGTATTCAAGGTGTGGGTGTATCATGGATTTATAGCATGGCATTATGATATTTTCTGTCTTATCTATTCTTTTCTTAATGGTTCCTAACGTTCTGTTGGGTTTTTTGACTGCTACTGCCCATTGAGCAGATGTTTTCAGAGAACTATCCATTCACTATGGATGAGTTTACTCATAAATGCATGGGCAGGAGGATTTCTAAATTTCAGATGACGACAGACACTTAATTAGAATGTTCCCTTCATCGCTCTTCCCCCCGCTGCTTCCCAGCTAGTAGCACGGCCTCCAATATTACGTATAGAGGAGTTAGGAGGGAAGATTTCTCTAATATGAAAAATGCTGTTGTCTGCCAGAAAGGCAAGGAAATTGGCACTACCCAATATTTATCTATGTTAAGAAGACACTGGGCTGGTAACCCAATGGCAGCTGAAGTTTGGGCCCTGGGATTAATTAGTTAAATGTTTGTAAAGTATGTTGGTGTCCACAAGGGCTAAGTACTATTATTGTTTCCTTGTTCCCCAGATAAGGCTGGAAGCAATGCAGAGAGCACACTGCAGAAAATGTACCATAGGGAATAACTCTGCATTGGCAGGAGGATGGATGGGATGGGATGTAATGTAACAGGTCTGTTCCATCTCTGATAGCTATGATTCAGAGGCAATGCTTTTGGAACCCAGAGATGCTCCATTTGAAGCCAGTGGGAAGTTTGCCATTCAAGCTAGCTCAGGTAGGGTAGCCCGTGGGAAGCCAATGGGAAGTTTGCCATTGGCTTCACTGGATTAGGACCAGGCCCTCAGCCAGCTCTGTGCTCTCTTGTGTCCGATCCTGTCCCATCCCACTTAAGAAATAAATATGGAAGATGCATCCCATTCTCATCACTGGAGGGAAGGATGCTGTGACCTGAGGCCATTAAGAGTGGTGTGGAGCAAAGTAAGGGGAAGTCTACACAGCTAAAGCTACACACGGGCTGCCCTACCTGAGCTAGCTTGAATCCAGCTAGCACGGGTAATCACAGCCGTGAAGGTGACGCAGCACAGGCTAACAAGCTTGGTGTGTACCCCAGGTCTGGGAAGGGCTTGTTCTACCTGCGCAGCACTGTCTTTGCTGGAATTGTTACCAACCCTGACTGGACTCCAGTTAGCCGGGGTAGGCTAGCTTGTACACAGCTTTTGCTTATCCTAAGTGGGGGAAGTGGTGGGTACAGGATCCATTAACAGCTTCTTCAATTAGTAGGACAATAGATATAGTCACAATAACTGGCCAGATCCTCAGCTGGTGTAAATTAGAGGCGCTCCAATGATTTGGATAGAGTTATGCCAGTTTACATCAGATGAGGATCTGGTCCAATATTTCCTTTCCATTACCAAAAGAACATGTTAATTTTTGTACAAATACATTATGAGCTCATACAAATAAACACTATGAATCCCGTTCCACACTCTCTTTTCACTGGTGTAAATCAGGAACTACTCTAGTGAAATCAGTGCAGTTACACCACTCTAACACTGTGTAAGTGACAGAAGAATCAGGCCCTGGGTAGAGCCGATCCTGCTCTGTTGCGCTGCTGTAAATCTGGACTAACTTCGCTGCCTTGCGTGGACTCGCTCTGGAGTTACATAAGCATAAATGAAAGCAGAATTTGGCCGCACCTGTAGAGTTGATAACGCAACGTTAAGCAGTAAAATGTACGTGCTAACAATACACTATAAAGCAAGACCTCCTGACAGCAAACTGCCTCTACAATGTGCCATAATAAGCTGTTGAATTTGCCTATCTTTTAATTCCTCTGGTTTATTTTTGTGCTGGGAGTTAAAATATTTTAGAGCCCCACTGGGAAGGTAGTTGGCTGGCTTCTCGATGAGTCCTTTTAGAACGTGCAGTGTAACTTAACTGTCTCATTGTTTGTGTTGAGCAATATGCCAAAAAAATTTCCAGAAGGTTCACATGAATGTCTAGTGCTTAATAGCGCTGACTTTATTATATCCCTCCTTCCAACCTGAGATGAGTTAGTGCTTCCACAAGGGTTCAGCGACCTCAGTGGGGTACTGGCAGGTTAGAGGAGTGAGGAGGACTGTTGGTTTTAAGCTCCCACCCAGGCTCAATGCTGGGTCAGGTGGGGTGAACTGTTCACTGGATTTTCTCCTGGAAGAAGCTGACCTACTGCCTCTCTCTCTCATGCATAATTTCCCTAGGACTTGGAGAAAGGCAACATCATGTCTGGGACAGCAAAAGAGGCAGCTGACCACCTTGACAAGTTTAAGAACATGTCCAAAATATCGTCACATGTTCCCAAATTGTTATTTAAAGGGACGTGTTATATGAAAAGGGCTGTGGATGAGCGTGTTTGGTTTTGTCTGATAGCACGTGTGGGTGGGTGCGTGTCACAAAATGTATGTGTAAACAAACAAGAACTAGCACAAGCCACGGATTTTTTTGGTTTTGTTTATTATAATTCTTTGGATATGGATTTTTTTTTTTTTTTTTTTTTTGCTGTTACATTATCTGCCGTGATTGCCCCAAGTGCGCCTGGGATCCCAGATCATTATTTGTTTTGTTTGTATTCTGGCAGTACCTTGGAGTCCCAGGCACACAGCTGCGTCCCATTGTGCTAGGTGCTGTATAGGGCTGGTGAAGAATGCATGTGCACAGGGTTCACATATTCTAGATGATCTGGTGGTACCTTCTGGACTTAAACTCTGTGACTCTGTGAGCAAGGATATCTCCAGTGCTGCAGCCTGTCCACTGCTCTCTAAGAGCTTTCCCATAGCTAGATATGCCTTATGCATGTGCAGGTGATTTACAGGTATAAGATGGCAGGCACTGCTGTATAGTGCATAGGATTATTCCTACAAACCCTGATGTTTATTTCAGGTATGGGACTGGGCCCTATTGGTGTGTCTACACTGTAGCTGCAAGTGTGCCTCCCCAGCCTGGGTAGACACGCCCTCCATGGAGACTCACTCCAGCTCAGCTCAAGCTGAAAATAGCAGTGTGGACGTTGTAACACCAGGAGCAGTGCCGGTGAGCCACCTGAGCTTGGACCCAGGGGGCCAAATTCAGCTCAGGAGTAAGTGATTAAGCTTCACTGAAGTGGCACCTGTTTACACCAGGGCCAAATTTGGTCCCCCTGATCCGTCTGACTCATTTGCCAAACCAGGATTATTGTTCTCCTTTTCTGTGAGCATCTCTGCTGCTGCTCTGGCCAGTGTCCCCAGGTGTCTGTCAACAGAGCGCCTCCTGGAAAACAGCTTCTCAGGCAGTGCTGGCTGCCACGTGGGAAAACCCTACCCTCTCACCGAGGAGCAGGGTCCTGCTTCCCTGTGCCTCCCTCTGCATATGAGTGCTGCTCTCCAAGTTATGCAGGGGGCAGAATTAGATAGGACTGGGGCGATAACACTAACGTTACGGATGAATCAAGCTGTGGCCAACACACAAATTGGTCAATGCACAAAGCAGACGCAGGATGTGAATGAAGGTGCTGACAATTACAGTATTGCTGATTCGGTGCTTGGGCACTGTCCCACCGTAGTTGCTGACGAGGATAATTTGAGAACAAACTAGGGTCAAGCAGGGACTGGGGGTTGGATCCAATACCCATTGATGTCAATAGGAGTCTTTCCTCTGATTTCAGTGGGAGTTGGAGTGAGCCCGAGGGGAGAGGAAAGGATAACTGACTGTGTCTACAGCAGAAAGAGAAAATACATATGGTCAGTCACAGGATTTTGTATCAGGTGACAAAACCAATTAGACATTAAGCAACAACAGACACACGGCTGTTTTCTTTGTGTAACATTTTCCTGAGTTTGGGGAGGTGTGTTGGAGTTTTCTCTGTCTTCTTTACTGTCTTCTCCCTTGTTCTGTTCTGTTATCTGCCTACTTTAGATTGTGTGTTGTTCATGGCAGGGGCCTTGTCATCTCCCTCTGTATGTACCCCCCATGGCACTAGAAATCATAATAGTGTCACTCAGAACTGGTTTAAACCGCTTCCGGGCCCAGATTAACGTTGTGATATTCCGTTGCCAAGCACAATGGAAATGCTACACCTGGAGCGCTCCGTTGGGGGATGCGCCTTGAAGGCAGGGATCCTCCCTTGGGGCCACATTCAGCTCTTGTCAAAGTCAGTGGGAGTCTCTCTGCTGACAGCACCGGAGCCAGAACAAACCCTGTCAGGCCGGCTCCAACCCACAGTAAAGTCAATGGGAAGCTTTTCAATGACAGCCGCTCAATCCGCTCCTGATGATACACACTGTAAGTGATCACAGGAAAGTTCAGTCCTGTGGAAGTGGGATCTCTTTTACACTCATTTAACTACCAGTGAGTAGCAGCCAAGGGAAGGACACTGACACCAGCAGACAGCAGTGAAGGAATGCGAAAGGGTGGTGAATTCAGCTCCCAGTAGCATAGAAAGCTGTGAAACCCATGAGTAAAACATCCCTGGGACACACCTCAGCCTGGAGAGTGGGCCTATCAACTGCTGAAGAGAAAGAAAGGAGTACAAATGTGGTGGTGGAAAGGTTTAGAAAAATGCTGACCTAGTTCAAGGCGAAGAATGAATCTGTGGAAACATCTGCTCCCAGCACAGCGACTCCAGCTCATTGGGGCTCCATGGACCATATTTTTGAGGAGGAGTTTGAGACGAACATCAAAAAGCTGCATATGTGCCAATGTGGGCAGTTCTCCAGATCAGACAGAGAGATGCACGCCTCCCCTCCTATCAGTGGAAATCTTGCTGCCATTTGAGTATTCTCAGCTCTTAAACGGGCTGTTCCAGAATTCCGCACTAGTGGGATGCAAATGAATGACATGGTGGAAGACTTTGCCACTTATTCTGGCACAGGCATCTCTTGCTGCAAAACTGAATTTGTAAACTGCAAATTGTTGCTGGTTACTGAGATAGCTTTTACAGTGTCTCCGGTTCCTAGCCCAAATAGTAGAGTGTTTGAAAACATGCTGGCGTGGGTGTTTCATTCATTTTGATGCCATCATTCTACCTCATTTGAACATGGTTTGGCCTGTTCTGATCTCACTTTTACATTATTGTAAACCTGGAGTAGCTTCACTGAAGCCCTTAGCATTTCACCAGCATAAGTGAACTCAGAATGAGGTGAGATGGAACTTTGTTCTCATTAACAAAGCACTGGAGACATGTCTTCTCCCTCCATAGCATCTGGGCCCCTGAAAGTCAATGGCCACCAGGAATGACGGGGGTGCAAAAGAGTCTATGGAAACAGAACCTTGTCCTGTCACGTGCTCAGATACCATGGTGATGGGCGCAGTATAAGAACCGGAATAGAATAGAAAATACCCACATTGACATCACTAGGACAGGCAATGGAAGCCGAACATTTTTCAGTATGGTGAGCTGAGCGTTAAGGGGGGAAAGGCCATGGCCCTATATTTGAGGGTCTATAGCAGGAGTGGCCAAACTTACTGACCCTCAGAGCCGTATACGATAATCTTCAGAGTTTGAGAGCCACAAGACATGCACAATCTGCCCCATGGGGAAGTGCCTGCTGGGGCATCGGGCTTCAGCCCCGATACCCCCACACGGGTCTAAAGCCCTTAGACACCCCACCTCGCTCCCCGAGTCTGGTAGGTGAAGAATGGGGTGGGGAGGCTTGGGAGCCTTCGTAAACCGCACTTTAACTGTAAAAGAGCCATATGCGGCTCATAAGCCACAGTTTGGCCGCACTGGGTCTGTAGGTTGTAGCCCTCTCTGCCACCTGTGAGACAAGGCAGCAGCAGAGAGAAAAACTCGCAAAAGCGTTTGCACTATTTTAAAGTGTTTTCGTGCATGCAGATAGCGAGGCCCTTTTCTCATTATCCCGGCATGGAGCAGGAACTACTCTGTCGATCCCAATAGTCTTTGTATTAGTGGGAAGATGTTGCTCTGAGGAAAGATCCACAGATATCAGGGAATAACTTTTCCAGTAGCCACTACCAAGAAGTCACTTGTGGAAATCTCTAGGGAAAGAAACGGCTATTTGCTTGTGTACCGCTCCATGAATGCTCTCACAGCATTGTTGTCTTAGCAGCTAGATACTACAGAGTGGCTAGGCATTCTGGTGCCAAGATACTGTAGTGATGGATGCATTAGAAATGCAGGGAGAGAGAAATTCATGCTACTGGTGGCATAGATACAAACGGAAGGGACCCAGTGTAGCGCAGCAATACCCAAGTGCTGCTCTGGTTTTAAAAAGCTGAGTCGCTTTCCAGAATATACAACTGCCCTTCTAACTCCCATCTCGGAGGAGAAGTCTGAACAGGGGAGCAGAATGGGAATAGCTAAGTACTTAACGACATGCCTGGACTACTCTTTCCTTCTGCAAAACAACTGTGGTTGATTCTCCTCCCCACCAAGCAAAAAACAAAACAAAAAACAGCCTTACTGCCATCTGGATAGCTAGCAAATCCAGCTGAAACATGTGTGCCATATGTACACAGCTGTATAGTGTACGTATGCCGCTGCGATCCATCTGCCCAGCATGCTGCATACCAGTTGCTTGACTTAGGGTGGGCTGGGAAGGAGGATTCAGGAACAGGCTGGAAAGAGAGAACATATTGCAGAGAAGCAGCATTTTTCTTCTCACCGCACAGGATTGGGCCCCAGGCGGCTTAGTACTTATAAGCCTCTGCTTATGTGAGCACTCTAGCTGAAGCTGGTGCTGTGTCTTATATGGGATCAGGCCCTGTAGCCCCAAACAATTACTTCATAGTCGAATAGACTGCAACTCTGGTGAGCAAAGTCTATTTAAATCCATTTCACCACACGTGCAATCTGAATGTATGGCTCTGTTGCACTCGCTTTCCAGACTGCACCTCCAGTTGCTGGTGTACAACGTGACACCTCTGCTTTGATTTCAGAGCTTCCGTTCCCTTCCCAAAGAAGGAGTGTAGGGCTGGGAAACAGACTCAGCAATGGTGACTCTCTTCTGCGCCACTTGCCGCCCAGCCTATGGCGAGGTATCGGTTTCAATGCTTCAGGGAAAGAATCCCAGCTGCTCAAGAGATGGCTGCGTGATGACAAGGAAGGAATGGAGGAATAACTTAACAAAAACTGAGGTCCGTGTGTAACCTTCTCCTAGTGGGCAGAATATGGGGATTACCTCCTGTCCAGCATGCTGGGGGTGGGCATTAAGGCTTCACTTAGTTGAGATCTGCCAGTTAATCTCTACAAATGAATCTCTGTATAATCCCTATCTGAGCTCTTTGCCCAGGAATGCAAAAAATGTCAGGCAGTTCCTTACCTATGGATGCCTATATCATGCCACAATGGAAGCATATTAAACTTGCTCTGTCCTATATACAGCTGTTGAGTACAAAACCGCTCACCACATCTTGAAAGTTGAGTTCAGGGCATAGGAGTGGGAAGGGGGGTAACTAAACTCTGTCAGATTTTTCAGATATACAGTGTGGGCCTATCCTTAACTGCTGTCAGCTCCACTGAATTCAGCATGCTACAGAAGAAGTATCTGCTATAATTTTCCAGGTCTATCTGAATGACTCCCGGAAGGCCTTGCCATTTTGCCATCAGATTTGATATGGGTGATGCAAGTTGGAAGCCAGTGCTCTGCACATGGACAGGATGGTTGCTCATCCATTGGATCTTCCCTCTTGTCACATGTAGTGCCAAGCACATTGTTGGCGGTTAACGAAAAACAAATCAAAACATCACTAAATGATCCACTGACCTACTCCCCTTCCCCGCATCGAATTGCCAAGAAAACCTGCCAGTGCTTTTCTTAAGGGAAAACAAACCTCGTCTGGGGAATGAAGTTGTCTGTCCACAGCCTAGGCACCAGTCTGTTCAAAGTGCTTCAGCACTGACCTGGGGGCAGCAGCTTTGGGGGTGAGCGGAGAGCTTAGGCTGCTTTCCATGTTCACTTGATCCTTGCATTCTCAGCTGAACCCAGGGCTGAAATAATTTATGGTGATAGGGCCGAACCCAGGAGTTTAAAGACTTTGCATGAAATGCCCAGTTCCCAGAAGAGTTGGGCCTCAGTGTGCTGCTGGCTTGGTTTCTGCTTGAGGTCGGCAAGGATGGAGACTGCCAACGAGTTGGGAAATTAGTGCCACTTTCCATTGTTGGGTTTTTTTTGTTACCTGGATGCCTATCCATTGAGAACTGGACTGAGACAGTCACATGCATTGCACACAGGTCACCGAACAGCCAAAATGGGGCAGCAGTTTTTGAAAACAAAAATATATCAAGTGTCTACTTTAAATTTACAAAAGGCTTAATTTTGCAAGACTCCCTCTTACTGTGTGTATGCACAGGGCCTAGCATGGTGGGGCTACAATCTTAATTGAAGCTTTCGGCTGCCTCCACAATATAATCAATAATAATATCTTAACGTAGGGACAAGTCAGTGACTTTACACTGAAAAACTGCCTCATGATGAGCCTAATCTTGTTCCATTGAGGTCAATGGCAAAGCTCCTGTTTCTTCAATGGGATTAACAATGGTCCCTGTGTGTTCCCAAAAGTGGATAATAAGGCGGGGGGAATTAACCAGCCACTCTGGGATAGGCAGCCACCCATCCTTAAAATCAAAATCATCCTTCAGAAGCTTTTCAGGCAGCATAGCTAGAAACCTCAAGAGATATTCCTTAAAGGCAGAGCACTGAACAACAAAGTAACCACGTACAGAAAAACAGGGCCTGATCCTGAAGCCTCTCTCAGGTGACCCAATGGAACAGTGCACATGAGTAAAGGCTGCAAGATGGAGCCCAAAGGGTCTGATTCAGAAACCCTGCAAGTCTCACTGACACCAATGGGCCTGTTCATGTAAGCAAGGGCTGCAGGACCAAGCTGAAAGGACCTTCTGGGAAATGTGAATGCTCAGCACCTCTCAAGATCAGGCCCCTACTTTGACAGGGAACCTTATGTGACCCTGCCTGCTGTACTCTTCCTTCATATCCTTGGAATGCTCTTACTGGCCTTTACAGAGAAGGCAAAGGAACAAAAGCTGGCCAAGCGTGGAGAACAGTTTTTTAATGGCTCTCTGCTTTCACCAGGCAGGCCACTACAGTGGAAAACAATTTAATTAGTCAACGAAGGGAAAGACTAAGCACTGAAAAGTGCAATTTTGGGGCTCACAAAATGTGACTAGGTCAGAACCTGCCGTTTTATTGCACTTCGGGGACTGGTTTTGAGAACAGCTCAGCACTCATTGCAGGCTCCAGTCCCAGCTCGCTCTCCTCTTTCTTTCACAGGGCCTGTCTACTCAGCACATTTTGCCAGGTCTGGAGGTCATGTTATAACCCTCTTGGGTCTGTCTTGCCAGTACAGACAGGACCAAATGATGTTCTAACTGTTATAGCCCGATCTCTACAGGCACTAAACTACCTTAGCGTCTCTGTAGACACATCCCAACCTACCAAGGGTGCTACGTGAACCAATTCATTAATGACTGTGGAACTCTTTGCTAGAGGATGTTGTGAAGGCCAAGACTATAGCAGGATTCAAAAAAGAATTAGGTAAGTTCATGGAGGATAGGTCCATCAATGGCTATTAGCCACTATGGGCAGGGATGGTGTCCTGAGTCTGTTTGCCAGAAGCTGGGAATGGGCGACAGGGGATGGATCACCTGATAATTACCTGTTCTGTTAATTTCCTCTAGGACACCTAGCATTGGCCACTGTTGGAAGACAGGATACTGGGCTAGATGGACCTTTGGTCTGACCCAGTATGTACTGGGAGGTGCTCAGATACTGTGGTGATGAACACCACAGAAAACCCTACAACTAACTAACTAACATGAAAGGCTTCACTTTTGCAAGGTACATACGCATGTGGACCTATTCAAGGGGTCAGAGTTAGGCACACATGCCCCTTGCTGAATGGGTCCAGTGTCACCAGATAGGCGGATAGATGTGCTTCCTTCACACTAAGTTGCTTCACCCAACATCATGTTCAGAAGGTGACCATGATGCAGTGACATTGTCCTGAGCATTATTTAACATTTCAGATGTTCTCTTCTGTGCTTGAAAAAAGTTTATATTTCCCATTCAGGCAGGATGATGAGAATTTTATATGCTTTTTTAAAAGAAAGCTTGTTCTTCACATTGGCTTAAAGGGTTCCTTGAAGATGCATCATGTAGAATGATGAACTAGGTGGAGGATGTCAAAGAGGCCTAAGGGGCTTAGACACCCAACTCAGAAGTCCATGGGAGTAGATTTCCTCCCTTGTGTCTCTTTGAAAATTCCCAGCCCAACTCTTCCAGGTAAACAACAAGAGTGAGGTGAGCTATTGTGTCATGAGGTGGGATTTAGGCTTCATCATGGCTCACAACTTTGGCAAGCAGTTTGCTACAGTTCTCTCTCCCACCCCCTGCCTGGTATGAATAAGCTGCCCATATAAAAAGCCAGTGTGATTTGGGGGGTGTGTGTGGGGGGTTTAAGAGTCCATTTTCAATCCTTAGCTGCTCTAACGTTAAAAAAAAGTTTTGATAACCACTGACCAGCTAGGTGAGTACTATTAATGGCTCTTGCACTCTGTCCTTATCCTGGCTCCACTAAATCAGGCTGTATTTGTATTGTCATAATAACCTAGAGTGAGTGCAGGCGACCCCAAATAAAATTGAGTTTCTGAGCTTGTTCAACACACAGAAAAAGTAAAATATCTCTGGGAAAATGATAGAAGTAAGGTGAGGTGTAATCAAGAGGACAATGAACTTGATTTAGGAAGATCTAGTTTATGCCCAGCATGAAACCCAGGTGAATTCTTCTGAGGAGAGGAATGCTGCATCCATGAGCAGTTTTGGTGCTGAAAAAAGGCAGCGTTAGAGCCAGAGTTTTAAACTGTCAAGTAATTAGCCCATCCTGTGCAGAATTAATACCCTTTATTCCATCAAACTACCCCCTCCCCTCCCCACCGAATCTCATTAGGAATGCAAACAACAACTCTCGGGCACAAACCGGTGAGTGACCTTTTGGGTGAAGTTACGTGACAAAGGTCACGGAGAGCGCACCCGCTGCGTGGCATGCCCCCGCAGCAGGGCATCTCGCGCAATCAGAGGCGGATTTATTAGCATTTCATTTCTTTGGCCGGCAAATGTCTTTTAAACGACCAGCGGAGAGGCGCACCCCGGAAGCCGATCCCCGGCTACACCCAGCAAAACCTCAGGGAAGAAGGAAGAAACAGCGCGGGTGGGTTTCACTCTCTTTCTCCTTTGAAGTCAAACCCCTTGCGGGGGAAGGGGAGAGAAGACATGCAGCGGAGCCGGGCCAGGCAGGGGGCTGCCCCGGTGTGATTTAGGAGCGGAGGGGAAGGGGAGGCGAGGCGGGTACCTGTTTTCGCAGCGCCTCGAAGGCGGCACTGATGGTATGCACCCGGGTCCTCTCCCGGGCGTTCGCCAGCAGCCGCCGGGTCTGCTGGATGGCTTTGATCTCCGAGGAGACGCCGGCCGTGTCCCCCAGCCGTTTCCTCGGCGATGCGGCGGGATCCGGCGAGCTGCTGTACGCTCCCTGTGCCGCCGAGCCGTAGGCGCTTTCCAAAGGGCGCTGCGGCGGGCACAGGACGAGCCTGGGCGGCAGGCTCGGCTCCGGGCACGGCGGCAGCCCGTTCAAAGCGGCCGGGGGCAAGCCGGGCTCTTTGCGCAGGGGCGGGCAGGCGAGCCCGGCCGCCGGGAACGCGCCTTTCCGCATGTCCAGCGCCCCGGCGGCGCTGCCCGCCCCGCCGCCGTCCGGGAGCTGCGGGGCCGCTGCCCCCTGGGAGGGGCCCGCCCGGCTGTCGGGCACCAGGCTCGCGGGTCTCTCCAGCAGCCTCCCCCCGCCGCCGCCGCCGCCGCCGGCCACGCGCTCGCGGACTTTCAGCGCCACTTTGAAACTTTTGCAGCCCTGCGCTGGCGGCTCTTTGTGCTTCCGCTTCAGCTTCTTGAGGCCGCCGAGCTCCTTCACGCACAGGCTTTGCCACGGCTCCTCGTCCAGGAGCTGCATGTTCCTCATGCTGGGAGCCTGTCAGGGAGCGCCTGCCTCGCTCGCTCTCTCAGGTCGCTGGCTCCCCCCCGCAGACATACACCCTCCCCCCCCACCGCCCGGCTCCGCTGCTGCTGCTGCTGCTGGGTTTGGTGCAGCGGTGTTACCACGCGGCCCCGTGCAGGCAGGGCGGCGGTGGGCGCCCGCCCGGAGCCGTCAGAATGTCAGCTGAAGTCCCGGCCGCCTTGGCCGCGTTTGTGGGGAGGGCACGCCGCGCTCCATCTGTGTTTGTTTAGCCTCAGTTTACACAGAAGCCCCTGTGAGCGAGATCAGTCAGCGCGCCGCCTGTGACAGGGAGACTGCCTCGCACAGCCGAGAGACTTCCCAGCCTTGCAACCCCACAGATGAGCTTTAAAGAAACAGGAAGCATTCCCCCCCCCCCCCCAGGCAACAGCTGTGCTGCCTATCTCCTTTGTTCAACCCACCCCCACCCCCCCAGCCCCACGACTTGCTGTTTCATAAAAGTCTGTTTCCTCGCGACACACTGGCAGAGACAAACTCTCACCCCTAATAGAGACACATACTTGCTTAAGAAGAAAAGGAGGACTTGTGGCACCTAAGAGACTAACAAATTTATTTGAGCATAAGCTTTCCTGAATGCATCCGATGTAGTGAGCTGTAGCTCGCTAAAGCTAAAGTCTCTAAGGTGCCACAAGTCCTCCTTTTCTGTTGGCGGATACAGAGTAACAGGGCTGCTACTCTGATACTTGCTTAAGAGCAATTCATGATGTGCCGCCTTTTACATGGAACAGTTTCCCCCAAAGCTTCCTAAATTAATGGTGGGGTGCCTGGTTTCCTGCAGTCCTTTTCTCCTTCCCTTCCCCACTGGTCAGGGGTCTATTTCTTTATTTGTTTTTATTTGCTAGCTGAAGAGGGTTGTCTTGGTTCTAGCCTAGGGTTGTCTTGCCTAACGCTGCTATCAGCCTCATTGATCATTCACATACAAGGGGAAGAAACTGATCTATACAGTATGAAAAGCTGGGGAGGTGCTTAACTTGACACATTCTTCTTAATTATGCCAGCAAGAGTTATTTGACCTGGGGGAGTGAGAGCCAAGGCAGTCCTGTGATTTAGCAAATATCTATCTCTCTGAGACAGGCTAGGCATTTCTGTCTTCTTACTTCTCAGATCTCTTCTGCTGCTGCTGCTTTGGTACTGAGTTTAACTCTGCTTTTAAGCGTCTTCTGCTGCAAAGACCGTTTGTGATTTTTTACAGACGAAACCAAGGAAACCTTGGTGAGTGATTTCAGAGTAGCAGCCCTGTTAGTCTGTATTCCCAAAAATAAAAGGAGGACTTGTGGTGAAAGCTTATGCTCAAATAAATTTGTTAGTCTCTAAGGTGCCACAAGTCCTCCTTTTCTTTCTTGGTGAGTGAGTTACTTGTTGTTATTATTTATTAGCACGCTGGTCATAGGCACTGTACAAACACATAGTAAGAGACAGTCCCTGAAGACCATACAGCCCAGACAAGCTAAACAAAGGGTATTTCTCTCAAACAGAGGTGTAGAGTGGTGAAGAGACTTGCCCAAGGTCACATCAGTGACAAAGCTGGGAATAAAAACCCAGGGTAACATCTTCAGAAACATTTCGATGACCTAGCATAATGACCATTGTAGCAAGTTGACTTAGACACTTGGAAGCTGAAGTCTGCGCTGCAATTTAAAACATGCAGCGGAGCCATGCCAGCTACCTGGGACTCCCCAGGCTCGGGCTAAGGTGCTGTTTAATTGTGGTGGGGCCATTTGGGCTCTGTCTGGCACTCGAACTCTAGGACCCTGCGAGGGGAGGGGTATGCATCGCAAATAGCCCCTTAGCCCAAGCCCCACGAGCCCAAGACAGCTGGCACGGGCCAGCCATGGGCATCTAATTGCAGTGTAGACCTACCAATTGGAAGTCCATGAGACTTAGGCCCCTATGCCGCTTAGGTGTTTATGAAAATTACCCCCGATGTCTTGACGCCCAGTCCAATGTCCTGCCTACTAAACCACACTGTCTCTGCTATTAAAACACAAGACCCAGGAGTCAAAAGAACTAGGTTCTGTTCCCACCTTGGCCACGGTCTTGCTGGGAAAATTGCTTTAATTCTCAGTGCCTCAAATTCCCTATGTAGATAGACAATGAGGAGTCTGGTGGAACCTTAAAGACTAACAGATTTATTTGGGCATAAGCTTTTGTGGGTAAAAAGACCCAATGCCCAAATAAATCTGTTAGTCTTTAAGGTGCCACCGGACTCCTCGTTGTTTTTGTGGTTACAGACTAACATGGCTACCGCTCTGATACTAGGCAGATAGGGAACTTCTGTATTTCATGCACAGTTGTGAATATTAAGTGATGTCTTTAAAGTGCTTTGAGATCCTCAGATGGAACGTGCAAAGTATAATTACTAATTAATAATAGGTAATGTAACAACCCTGATATTCTATGATTTTATAATACTTGAAATTTTCTCCCTATTTTTGACTTCTAGTTCCTATTTCTTTTAAAGATGAAGGCTGATGTAAGGATTTTCTATAGGCATGGCTTCCCCCAAATTCCCAAAGTGTGTGGGGTGGGGGAGGGGGGAGTGATCTCACCAGCAATTCTCCGCATGCTCTACCTCAAAAGTTACCCTATTAATTCGCTCAAGAAGTCTATCTTTCAGCGGAGGGGTAACACCAAATTTTTTGTGGTCATTATAGATTCCATGCACTTCTCACAAAAGTAGAGGAGTAATTATGCCTACCTAATTCCCACTGCTGTTTCAACTGGACTCAGTGGACCATTTTCTCTGTGGGTATAAATTAGTACAATTAAAATCGATGGCGCTGTTCCAATTTACACCAGCAGAGAACTTGGCCTTGTATTCTTCTTGGCTCATTGCCCTAACTGAAGTGTATTGGAACTGTGTGCTGTTAAATAGCTGTTCCTCCCATTTGAGAGGTGACTAGATTGCAGACAGCTTCTAAGAAGAAACATAAACCTAAACATTCCAAATTATACAGTTTTGTGTCAAACCATTTCCCTCTGTGCTGTAGTATTATTATTTGTATCACAGGTGTGCTGTGGGGGCAGAATCAGGGTTCCATTGCGCAAGGTGCTGTACATACATGTAATAACAAGAAAGTTCTTTGTCCCATATGTAACTCACTGTTCAGTGTGTGCTACAAGTCCCCATCTGAGCCTGATCCCTGGAGACTATAACTGTGACAGCTGCCAGCTAAGGGACTTAGGCCTTATGTATGCACAAATTTGAAGTGGTTTACTTAAATCAGTTTAGCTCAATTGGTATGGTTAAATCAGTGCAAGCCCCTGTGTGGACACTCTTATTTTAGTTTGAGTGGCTTATTTCTGTTTAGCTTAAACATGTTCCTTGTCAGCTTAAACAAAATTGAAATAAGACCAGTTTAAACCAAAATAAGAGTGTCCACAAAGCCTTCTACACTGGCTTAACTAAATTAGTTTAAAATTACACCTTAAATTAAACTGATGCAACTCTGCCTGTCCTTTAACAGCAGTAGCTGTTAAAACTCCAAACTCTGAGATCTTGGTGATAAACATGGTGATGATTTTTATCTTTGCATGTAACAAAAAATACATGGAGAAATCACATTGCCTATAGAAGAGGAGGGGAATATAACAGATAATATAACCCTTTGTCTGTTGGTCATTTAACGTCAGGCTTGACTAGATATAGAGTTGCACTATTTTAATTTAAAGTGTGATTCAAAATGGATATAGGTAAGCTGGTGCAAAAGGCTGTGTAGACACTTTTATTTCAGTTTTAGCCTGATTTATTTCAATTTAAAGTAATTAGGAATCAACTTAGCTAAACGGAAATAAGCCACTCCTAATATCCACCCAATTTTGGCTGAGTTAGAAGCCTCTGTTAATTGTTTTGTGCACTTTCTTAGTTGAAGTTTATTAGAATTTGGCAGCTAAACTCTCTGAAGATTCCATCTGCACTGAGCATGCTCCAGCTCAGGGCTGCAGGAGCCAAGCAGGACTGTTCCTGTAATTCCTCCTCCTGGCTGCTAAATGTTGCCTCAATTCTGGGCCAGGCACTGAAAGCAGGGAGGTTAGCACTGAAAGCAGGTTAGCTAGAAGCGCTCCTCCTGCTGGTGCCCAGGCAGCGTGGAGGAGAAAGAGGAACAGCCTCACTTGAGTGCAGAGTACACACTCACTGTAAGACTCACACTCACTGTAAGACATGCTTACACCCGTAGAATATCTGGGGAGACCCTTCATTTACTCATACAGGTCTAGTCTGCTGTTAATACTTATTGCCTCACGTTTCACTTCCTCTTGCCTCTCTCTGCTCTACTAACCTTTATGTTTTTCTTTTGGGGTCTAATCAGGCCCTCCAACTTTTATAGATTCATCAATTTTATGGCCAGAAGGAAACATTATGATAGTCTAGTCTGATCTCCTGCATAATATAGTTGATAGACTGTCACCCAGCAGTTCCTACATCAAGCCCATAACTGCTGGTGAATTAGAGCATATTTTTTTAGAATGGCATCTAGTCTTGATATTTTTGAAGTTGTTTACTGGCTTACTTCTAATTAACATACTAAGAAGAAGGTATGAGATCATCAAAATAGCTATCCCCAGTATTACACTATTGTCCTTCCCTTTTCAAAAGACTCCAGACTTCTAATAAGTACGGTTTAAAATATCTAAACATATTAGTAAAGGTGCTTTATGGCAGTCATGTTAGAAATGAATATCCTTAATATTTATAAAGAATCCAGTCCTTTCTCAGGAGTCCCTGAATGTTGAACATATAAATACTAAAGCTGTTTAAAAATTAATAGGAAACAATTTGCTAAATTTCACTAATTTCCCCCCCTACAAATTTTTTCATTTAAATTCAAAATGTTGACAGAAATTTTCATCCAGAAATCAAGATTTGTAAAATAAATGTGAACCAGCTATAATAAATACCCTTTTATTCTAACTCATACTAGTTGTGTTTTGTTTTGAGACACTCAATTGCTATTCTAGGTATCAACAATCTTTCTTGAAAACTCTAAGTTGGTTACTGATATCTGTGTAATTTTATCAAATTATATTTCTATACCTTGCCAAATATTTTGATTAAAGTTGCTCTTAAATATATAAGGCTGCATGGAGTTAGTACCAGGTAAATAAGCCTAAAACCTCTGCATGGCATGGTCAACTTCAAGGCAGATGACGCAATGAATGTGATCATCAGATTTTTGCCACTATGCCCCTGCAATAACTGGGTTTGAAGCCAGGGGGTGGACATCTTTCCTCCTTAAATGCCATACCTGCAAAATAGAGAAGGAAGTACTGGTGTACTGTGGGAAGTGCCAGACCGGGAGTGAAGGAAATACCAATGAAACACCAGACCAAGACAGCTGCTGAGCCACAAACAAAGACGTTTGTCCCTGAAACAGAAGAGCCAAATACCAAGTAGCCTCAAGGCTGCCTGATAAAACCTTAGACACAAGAGCTCCTTAATCCATGACTGGTGCTGGAGCGCTGGGAAAGCCCACCAAATGAGAATACCTCTGTAGGGCTATGGGGCCAAAACAGAGTTGAGGCAAAGCAGTGCTGGGCACCAAAACTGTCAGCACCAAAGCAGGTATCAGCTCACTGAGGGGAAACTAGGTGCTAACACACTACAAAAGTGTGCTAACACACACCAGGCAACTGCCTCAAAGATCTGGAACGCATGAACTGGAGCTGACTAGAAGGTAAAGGATAGCTGACCTTTATTGCTGGGATGCTGATGAAATGGAGTGGTGATTGATGAGAAGCCATCTCCTGCTGGGAGTTCTCTGGTCAGCTGCCATCAAGAAGGAACGGACTGAAATGTTTGGAGGACAATCTTTATATTTGAGAGGGTCTGGCTCGTACTGTTACTCTGCTGCCACGGCCTAAGAGCTATGGGAGTTCTGCCAATCTCATGGTAAAGTGCTAAGACTCCAGAGTGAAAATCTGAACAGATGGTATCTTTGGAGAAGTACTATTCTATTCATCCAGCAGCAGAGACACTGAATCACAGAGATGGTAAAAGAGATACCCGAAGTCACAGACTACGTCTGTAACAGAGCCAGGAATGAAACCTAGATCTCCTGACTGCCAGCTCTGGGCTTTAACCAAAAGATCATCCTTTCTTTCCTGCTTGTAAGCCAATCACCTCATCAGCTATCCTGCTTTCATAAAAGGCTCTGTGGGGGAAAAAAGTGGGGTGTTACACAGAGCACATGCAATTCTAGAAGCCGATGCTGGAAAATGAATTCTTTTCAAAAGAAAAAAACAAATAATCTAATGCCAGCCTGGCAAGATTTAGTAGCGGGGCTCATCAGGATGTCCTGAAGGATCTTCTTCCAATCCCTTTGCAGAGTATATGGGCCAAATTCATATCGGCTGTAAACAGGTACAATGAAACCGATTTCAAAAATAAACCAAAAGCATATGCAAACTAACTGATGGAATATACATCACAACAAAGCTATACAAATGTTTCAAAGGTGATTCAGTTGGTAACCTTTTTATTCTTTCTTAAAACCAGAGCACACTTCTAAATCCTAGGAAAAATTAGAACTCTGCTTTTGTTAAAAGAAATGCTGTACACTCGTGAATATATTTTTTTCAACTGTCCTCCTTAGACAGGGATATTTTTAAAACATTGTTGGAGAGCAAAAACGGTCTGATTTGAACTGACACAGTGGGTATGTCAATGTGAAGTAGAGTTATCAAAGTGAGACTAATACTCCATCTTAATTTTTCTTCTTTAACTTTTAATTGTGGTGCTATGCACTGTGACACTGTTGTTAGTAGTCTGACAGCATTTGCATTTTAAAATCCTCTTTCTGAGGTTATAACATTAATATATCTACATATAAAATGAGAGTGGGATAACTTTTTTTTCAATATAAATGCCTTCAGGAGCACATTCTTTTATTATGAAGGTTTTTGTTTTTTTTTTTTAAAGTTCTTGGCAGCCTTCTAGTTTGTCCAGTCCCTGACCTAAAACAACTATTTTTATAGTTCTACGAAAAATACATTTATAAAATCGGCAATTTGAGACTATAAAAAGAGAGAGAGAAAAGGCTGATGAATCACATAATTATTATTAATGAAAAGAAAAGAATATCTCCCATTTTAGGAGAGCCCTTGTAGTATTGCTAAATACCCATAAAAAGTAGAGGGGAAGTTGCTAGAAAGTGTAAAGTCAATGGTCTCTCCTCAGTGGGTTTTGGTTTTTTTTGTTGTATTTTTGGGGGTTTTGGGGTTTGTTTTTTTTTTTTTCAAATTTTTAAGCTATTTGGAGATTTGGCAAGCATACATGGGCAGGATTATAGAATAAACCACTTGGATAATATGAAACTGTACATGGACAGTGAAATGAGGTAACAAATGAGCATTATTCAAACCCAATATATATTGTAGTCATATTTGCCATGGATCTAACATCATTTTCTTTAGAAATGCTTGCTTTTTACATGATATATTCAATATCCATTGAAGAAGAAGATGCTTATGACCATTTGCAGCCTGGTTATATTATCTCTTTTTTTCTCTTATACTAAATTATGAGATTTTGTCCTACTCGTTTGGGTTATTTTCCTTTTTGGCTTTGCTTCCAAAAATGAAATTTGGCCCATTTCTTCTTCATTGGGATTTGAAGAAGGCAAATAGGAGCTTCTGCAAAACATACATATTGGAAAAAATGAATTCTAATGCTGAAAAAGAGGCAGAGACCAAGATTTTTAAAAATGGGTACCAGTCTTGCAAGATGAGGTGCTGTATCCTGCAGTGATGCTGAAAAGTACTCCGGTGTCATGGTAGATAGCCAGGTGAATAAAATCTCCCAGTACAATGACGTAGTTAAGAGGGCAAACGTCGTCCTTGGGTGTATAAACAGTGGAATATCAAATAAGAGTAGGAATGAGGTATTATCCCTGTACGTAGCATTAGTGAAACAATTATTAGAATACTGTGTCCAGTTCTGGTGTCCACACTTCAGAAAGGATGTTAAAAATTGCTTACAGGAATGATTTGCTATCTGGAATGTATGTTTTATAGCGACACTTGGCTAAACTAACTATTTTCAGCTTCTTACAAGAGAAGGTTAAGAGGTGGCTTGATTGTGGTCAACACGTACCTACCTACATGGGGAAGAATTTTCTGACAGTAGGAGAAAAAAGACATAGCATGATCCAATGACTGGAAGCTGAAGCTAGACAAGTTCAGATTAGAACTAAGGCATACATTTTTAATATTGAGAGTAATTAACATATCATGGCACATGCTGTAGCTCAAACAGAAGTTATGGGCTTGATGCAAAAATTACTGGGTGAAGTCCACTGGTCTGTGTTATTCAGGAAATCAGACTCAATAATCGTAATGGTCTCTTCTGGGCTTAATAACAAGCTCCTAAACCTCCTAGGTCCTAAACAACTAAGTAAGTGGCCCGTTTTTCAAAAGTGCTAAGCATCCACATTTACTTCAATGAGAGTGGATGGGTGCTTGATACTTTTAAAAGTCAGGCAGCTTATTTCCTAAGTGCCTAAATTTGGCTGTAGAAGTCTAATTTTAGGCACCAATTTTTGAAATCTGAGCCTGAATAAATATAATTTATAATATCTTTTAACCTGCGTAAACTGGAGTTACCAAGTCCACATTGAAACCAATGCGCCTACTAAAATGAAGGCTGCTGAGTGGAAACCCAAAGACACCCATAAATTAGTAGCTGCTACCTCCCAGAAGGTTTAGACAACCAGTACTGACTTAGGTCTGGTCTACAATAAAAAGTTAGGTTGAAGGAAGCCGCCTTAAGTCGACCTGTTCATTTATGTGTCTACACTACTGGTCCTTTATGCCGCCCTAAGTCGCCCCTAATGTCGACTTCTGTAATCCACCTCTGCGAGAGGTGTAGCACTTAATTTGATTTTCATGGGTCCAGTGCAGACGCAGCGTTGTGTAAGTCGACTTAATTGGCCTCCAGGTGGTGTCCCACAATGCTCATCTGTGACTGCTCTGGGGATCATTCTCAACTCTGCTGCACTGCAGCCAGGTACATAGGAAACAGCCCCTCCTCTGCTAAAGCCCCAGGAATTTTTGATTTCCCATTTCCTGTTTGATCAGCATTGGGAGCATGCCAGCTTGAGCACAGCTGATCATGGAGACTACATGCCCCAAACGCACTCCAGCCTGGTCTGCACAGGAGGTGGTGGATCTCATCACTGAGTGGGGAGAAGAGTCTGTGCAGGCAGAGCTCCGATCCAGCAGAAGAAACACTGACATCTATGAAAGATCACTTGTGGAATGGGGGAGAAGGGCTACACGAGGGACGCACAGCAGTGCCATGTGAAAATAAAAGAACTTTGCCAAGCGTACCATTAGGCAAAGGAGGTGAACAGTTGTTCTGGTGCTAAACCCCACACTTGCTGGTTTTACAATGAGCTGCATGCAATTCTCGGGGGTGACCCTACAGCACCCCCACAAGCAATGTGGACACCTCACAGGTGTGTGAGTCTAGGGACAATAAGGAGAATGATATGGTGGAGGAGGAAGAGGAGAATGGGAGACAGGTGTGTGGTGGATCCATTCACCCCAAGAGCCAGGAAATATTTTTAACCCTGGAGCCCTGTAGGTTGCAGGATATCATGGTGGCTGACCGTGATGCTGGGAAGGCACCTCTGATGAGTATACAGTTACAATCAAAGTCCAGTTAAACTTTAGTGGGCAGACACATTTGGTGGTATTGCATGTTTACTGTGAAGAAAAAGCAAGGTGCTGTGTCTCTCTGCTTACAAGAGGCCGCTCCAGCTATGCAGAGGATGGCCCCCGGAAAAGACTGTTTATGTGGACTGGGATAGCCTGGGAATCCTCCATGGATATCTCTAGGAAACTTTCATGGAGATACTCTGCAATCCTTTGCAGAAGGTTTCTGGGCAGGGCAGTCTTATTTCTTTCACCATGATAGGACACTTTCCCATGCAACTCCTGAATTAATTCTGCTGGCATCATTATGGTACACAGCATAGCAGCATAAGGACCGGGTCTATACCCAGACTCTTGCGGCATCTCCTTCCTTTCAGCCTCTGTTACCCTCAGGAGACTGGTATCACATAGAGTCGCCTGGGGAAACGGGGGAAGTTCTCATTAAAAGTGCTCTTACAAGAAAAAAAAGGGCATGTAGACCCACCCCAATCCCCCACATTATAGGCGCCAACTCCGTGGGTGCTCTGGGGCTGGAGCACCCATGGGGAAAAATTGGTGGGTGCTCTGCACCCACTGTCAGCCAAGCTCCCCACCCTGCCCCCTCACCTCACCTTCACCTTTGTCTCCTCCCCTGAGTGCGCTGCATCCCTGCTTCTCCTCCCAGCGCTTGCAGCTGCAAAACAGCTGTTTCGTGGTGTAACAAGCTCTGGGAGGGAGGGGGAGGAGCGGGAATGCGGCAGGGAGGGAGGCAGGGAAGAGGCGGGGCCGGGACGGGGATTTGGGGAAGGGGTTGGAATAGGGGTGGGGCAGGGGCAGGAGGGACGGGGCAGGGGTGGAGTCGGGATGGTGCCAGGGGCGGGGGGGGGTCAAGCACCTACTGGCGCCAGCAGAAATTGGTGCGTATGCCCCACATTCTGGATCGACAAACCACATGGCTGCTAATGTGCCTTTACTGTGCTCAGCATGGGTCAGCAAGTGGTTTAAAGTGGCAGATAGGGGACTGGGGCCCCACATGAGAGATTCAGCAATTTGGGAGTGAAAACGTTTTCCCCCTCCCCCCCTGCCCTGTTCATAAACAGCTTCCAGTGGTGCTATGGGGGAGGGCCATTGTTCAACTAGCTACCTCTGCTCCTGACATGAGCATGCTATAAACTTCATTAAAAGTGCGGTCACCCATGACCCTGGGGAGGGGGGGTGTGGAAGGGCCACTCACCATGGCTGGAGCAGCAAAATGGCACAGTGAACAGTTACGGATTCTGATTATGTTATGGCTTGCCCCTAGTGTAATAAGGTTTTTTTTTTTTGTTTTTTTTTTTAAATGAAAATGGCCTTGCTATGGAAACATTTTATTCATGTACAATGGCTCCTTTTATTTTTTCCCATGACTGACAGCTGGAAATGTGACCTTCAGCGTGTCATCAGCACCTGAAAGCATCCTTTTGCTGATCAGAAGGAGGAGAAAGAGAAGACAGGAGGACATGTTCACCGAGACAATGAACGCCTTCGGGACAGCTGACACAGAGCTGAGAGCGTGGAGGATTTCATTGTCCAAGAAGTTAGACATGGACATGGAGAACAGGAAAGTTCCAATAAGCAAAAGCGTCCGGCGCAGGATGAGATGCTTCGGATTATGAGGGACCAAGCACACATGTTGAGGAGTCTGGTTGAGACTGCAGGAACAGAAGCAGGAGGGTAGAGTCCCTCTGCAGCCCGTGGTGGACAGCCAGTCAGCATCACCTGGTGCAGAATCACCCTCCCCTAAGCATCCCATGAGGCGTGGTCGAAAAGTCCATTATCCCTTTCACTTACCTCAAGGGGAGAATACAAGGAACAGAAGGTGCCCATTCACAGATCTTTGATGGTCTGGAATGCGGTGTTATGTTACACAGCTGAAAATGTTTCTCCCTTTCCAACTTTAAACCCCTTTTCCCCAAGGTTATTTTTTTTCTGTTCTCTCTCTTTACTTATGTTTGTTAAATAAAGTAAATGGATTCAAGAAATAAATGGTCTTTATTGAGTAGAAGCTGTGGGCTTGGTGGGGGGGGGTTGGCTTTACAGGCACAGTGATACAAGGCAGGTGAAGGTTTGGGAAAGCATAATGCAGACAAGCAGCTCGCATTACTGTGACTCATTATTGAAATGGCTTTTCAAAGCCTCCCAGTTACACAGCGCCCCTTGCTGTGCTCTTCTTATTGCCCTGGTGTCTGGCTGCTCAGAAATGGCTGCCATGTGATCTGTCTCAGCTGCCCACTCCTGCGGAAAATTTTCCCCCTTTTTTTCACCGATATTATGGAGCACACAGCAGGCAGCTATAACCATGGGGATGTTCTCTGCACTAAAGTTCAACCTTGTTAGTAAACTTCTCCAGCGCCCTTTCAAATGACCAAAGGCGCATTCAACTACCATTCTGCACTTGCTGAGCCTATAGTTGAACCGTTCCTTACTGCTGTCCAGATGTCCAGTGTATGGCTTCATGAGCCATGGGACCAATGGGTAGACTGCGTCCCCCAGGATAACTATAGGCATCTCAACATCGTCAATGCTCATTTTGTGGTCTGGAAAGAAAGTCCCGGATTGCAGCTTTTTTAACAGATCTGACAGACCCCAGTCCCCTATCTGCCACTTTAAACAGATCCTAAAAATGCACGGATCATGAACCTTTCCCGACCATCCTACGCTGATGTCGGTGAAATGCCCCCTGTGATCCATCAGTGCTTGCAACACCATTGAAAAGTATCCCTTTCTGTTTATGTACTCTTTAGCAAGGTGGTCTGGTGCCAAGATGGGGATATGGGTGCCATCTATCACCCCACTGTAATTAGGGAACCCCAGCATGGCAAAACCATCCACTATGTCCTGCATATTTCTCCGACTCACTACCCACTAAGTCGATTAATGGCCAGGCACACTTGGAGCACAGCAGCTCCCATGATTGATTTACCTACTCCAAATTGATTCCCCACTGACTGGTAACTGGCTGGCATTGCAAGCTTCCAAATGGCAATCACCACTCACTTCACCACTGTCAGAGCATTTTTGTGTTGCTGAACTGCAGTGCAGGGGAAAGTTCGAAAGTTCTGCAGCCACCGCTCATCATCCCATACCTGCAAAACGATGCAATCCCTCCAGTCAGTGCTTGTTTCACAGGACCAGAAATGGCGCTCAACAGAGTGCAGCTGCCCTGTGAATGCCAGCAGTAACTGTGAATTGTTTTTTTCAATGGCTTGCAGGAGGGCTGCTTGCAGGACATTGCTGTGTGCCGCACAGCGGCCCCTACTTCAGCTCTGGAAATACTGCTGGAGAAGGCGCGAGGTGTTTGAGGTACTCGCAGCAAGAGTGCACAACGGAGCAGGCTCCATGCTTCTGGGGTTATGCCATACGCGCGGCAGTTTTAAGGTGCGAAAACCACTTGGTTGTTTGCCATTGAGCACAATGCATCATGGGATGCCGACGCAATGTTCCCATTCTCCCTTGCAACAGTGTTTTGGTCCCATGAGACATTGCACAAACTTCCCAAAACACACTGCAGCAAGTTGCACTTTGGGATAGCTACCCACGATGCACTGCTTTGTGCATCGATGCAGGCATGCTAGCGAGGACGCACTCCATCGAGACAATGAGCATGGTGTGGCCACGCACAAATCGACTTAATTAATTCGGAGGCTCGAGGTCGAATTAGATAAAGTCAACTTAATTTTGTAGTGTAGACCAGCCCTTAGAATCCTCCTTCCACTAACGTGAAGGACAAACCTTCCACTGACTTCATTATAAGCCAGTTTGGGCTCCTACACTGTAGCTGCACAAGATGTAAGTGATGCTGATTGGCAGGGGGGAGTAGCTTTAGGACTTTACAAAATTTTGACTGTTCCTTCAATTGACAGTCAATTAATTGACTTACACAGAATTGCACCCTGCTTGCTGTCAATCTGAATTTGGCTCAGTGGACATCATGATATAAGGCTAACTGTTATTTTATTCTATATTGGATCAAACGCTCCTTCTTGTACATCTCCCATTCCACTACTTATCTGCATCACATGAGAGGATTAATCAGTGAATGCTTGTACAGACAGTGTCGTGATTGGATTTAAGTCCTGATCCAGCTTGCTTTCACATCAATGGGAGTCTTTCCGTGGACTTCAATGGACATCGGATGGGGTCCTGAAAGTGTTCGCATTCTCAGGGCAGGGATTGTTTGTCAACTCTTAAAAATAGAAACGAATGCCATGGTCACAGCCTGTGGGAACCCCCCTGCTGAACACTCACCAGGCCGCTATTTTTGGACCTATACACTGGGTCCATGTGCTTCTGAGCTCCCTTATATCTCAGCCTGTGTCTCTTTCTTTGGCCCTTAAGCTCATTCCTTGGGCACAGACTGTCTGTCTGACACCCCTTCTGAAAGTGAGACCCCATCATCCAGCTGCCCTAGCCCTGGGATTGGTGCTGAACTCCCCCAAACCCCCATAGCTTAAGCACACCCTCCCCAGAACTCCACCCTCATGGGTACTCTGGTTTATGGTTTAACCCTTTGGTGACATACGATAGTTGAAGTCAATAAGACACAGACTTGCCAGAGAGATCTCTACACCAATCACTCTTTACTTTTAGACCACACAAGAGATATACAGATCCAAGCAAAATAAGAAACCCCTTACACCAGTCCCTGCCTCTGTTTCCTCATCACTCAGAAACGTTCTTCAGGATTTGGTCAGGTATCTTTCAGGGTTCCACGTCGCATCTCCTGGACTTCATTGCTCCAGTCCAGGCTCCTCTTTTTGTTCTGGTAGGTGTGAGAGCCGCTCTGAGAAAATTTAGCCCTTCTGTAACTTCCAGTCCCCTTTGCCATAGACACAATACAGCAATACAACAAAAAAAGAGGACAAAATCCACTTACTATGAGCGGGCTTGGCAACACCTGGTCAGCCTCAAGTCCCCATCCTCAGGTCATCAGGGACCCCTGTCAGGTGATCTGTTGCTTGGTTACCACCTACCTATCTAGAGTCTGGACTTGAAAAATTGGTTTATTGCAGCTTTGGTCACACTCTTTAGCATAACCCTTGTTCAGCCAAGGCAGGGCCTTTTCAGTTGTTGATTGTCCTCAATAACTGTCTCATTCAGAAGCAGAGAAGCAGGCACCACTTCCTAACACAAAAAGTGTGATGCAATACTACAGCAAAAGACAGCCATGAGACCTAAACCTATAGCAAGTTCTTAAAAACAGACAAACAGTGACATAGAATCATAGAATATCAGGGTTGGAAGGGACCTCAGGAGGTCATTTAGTCCAATCCCCTGCTCAAAGCAGGACCAATCCCCAACTAAATCATCCCAGCCAGGGCTTTGTCAAGCCTGACCTTAAAAACTTCTAAGGAGGGAGATTCCACCACCTCCCTAGGTAACACATTCCAGTGTTTCACTACCCTCCTAGTAAAAAAGTTTTTCCTAATATCCAAACTAGACCTCCCCCACTGCAACTTGAGACCATTACTCCTTGTCCTGTCCTCTTCTACCACTGAGAATAGTCTAGATCCCTCCTCTTTGGAACCCCCTTTCAGGTGGTTGAAAGCAGCTATCAAATCCCCCCTCATTCTTCTCTTCCGCAGACTAAACAATCGCAGTTCCCTCAGCCTCTCCTCATAAGTCATGTGTTCCAGACTCCTAATCATTTTTGTTGCCCTCTGCTGGACTCTTTCCAATTTATCCACATCCTTCTTGTAGTGTGGGGCCCAAAACAGGACACAGTACTCCAGATGAGGCCTCACCAATGTCGAATAGAGGGGAATGATCACGTCCCTCGATCTGCTGGCAATGCCCCTACATATACATCCCAAAATGCCGTTGGCCTTCTTGGCAACAAGGGCACACTGTTGACTCGTATCCAGCTTCTCGTCCACTGTAACCCTTAGGTTCTTTTCTGCAGAACTGCTGCCTAGCCATTCGGTCCCTAGTCTGTAGCGGTGCATGGGATTCTTCCGTCCTAAGTGCAGGTCTCTGCACTTGTCCTTGCTGAACCTCATCAGATTTCTTTTGGCCCAATCCTCTAATTTGTCTAGGGCCCTCTGTATCCTATCCCTATCCTCCAGTGTATCTACCTCTCCTCCCAGTTTAGTGTCATCTGCAAACTTGCTGAGGGTGCAATCCACACCATCCTCCAGATCATTAATGAAGATATTGAACAAATAGCTTATCAATTGATATCTTATCGATATCAATATCGAGAACCGACCCTTGGGGCACTCCTCTTGATATCAGCTGCCAACTAGACATGGAGCCATTGATCACTACCCGTTCAGCTCGACAATCTAGCTAGCTTTCTATCCACCTTATCATCCATTCATCCAGCCCATACTTCTTTAACTTGCTGGCAAGAATACTGTGGGAGACCGTGTCAAAAGCTTTGCTAAAGTCAAGGAACAACACGTCCACTGCTTTCCCCTGATCCACAGAGCCAGTTATCTTGTCATAAAAGGCAATTAGATTAGTCAGGCATGACTTGCCCTTGGTCTGACTGTTCCTGATCACTTTCCTCTCCTCTAAGTGCTTCAGAATTGATTCCTTGAGGACCTGCTCCATGATTTTTCCAGGGACTGAGGTGAGGCTCACTGGCCTGTAGTTCCCCGGATCCTCCTTCTTTCCTTTTTTAAAGATGGGCACTACATTAGCCTTTTTCCAGTCGTCCGGGACCTCCCCAGATCGCCATGAGTTTTCAAAGATAATGGCCAATGGCTCTGCAATCACAGCCGCCAACTCCTTTAGCACTCTCGGATGCAGCACATCCGGCCCCATGGACTTGTGCTCGTCCAGCTTTTCTAAATAGTCCCGAACCATTTCTTTCTTCACAAAGGGCTGGTCACCTCCTCCCCATGCTGTGCTACACAGTGCAGCAGTCTGGGAGCTGACCTTGTTCATTAAGACAGGCAAAAAAAGCATTGAGTTCATTAGCTTTTTCCACATCCTCTGTCACTAGGTTGCCTCCCTCATTCAGTAAGGGGCCCACACTTTCCTTGACTTTCTTCTTGTTGCTAACATACCTGAAGAAACCCTTCTTGTTACTCTTAACATCTCTTGCTAGCTGCAACTTCAGTTGTGATTTGGCCTTCCTGATTTCACTCCTGCATGCCCGAGCAATATTTTTATACTCTTCCTTGGTCATTTGTCCAATCTTCCACTTCTTGTAAGCTTCTTTTTTGTGTTTAAGATCAGCAAGGATTTCACTGTTAAGCCAAGTTGGTCGCCTGCCATATTTACTATTCTTTCTACACATCGGGATGATTTGTCCCTGTAACCTCAATAAGGATTCTTTAAAATACAGCCAGCTCTCCTGGACTCCTTTCCCCCTCATGTTATTCTCCCAGGGGATCCTGCCCATCAGTTCCCTGAGGTTGTCAAAATCTGCTTTTCTGAAGTTCTGGGTCCATATTCTGCTGCTCTCCTTTCTTCCCTGTGTTAGGATCCTGAACTCGACCATTTCATGGTCACTGCCTCCCAGGTTCCCATCCACTTTAGCTTCCCCTACTAATTCTTCTTGGTTTATGAGCAGCAGGTCAAGAAGAGCTCTGCCCCTAGTTGGTTCCTCCAGCACTTGCACCAGGAAATTGTCCCCTACACTTTTCAAAAACTTCCTGGATTGTCTGTGCACTGCTGTATTGCTCTTCCAGCAGATATCAGGGTGATTGAAGTCTCCCATAAGAACCAGGGCCTGCGATCTAGTAACTTCTGCAAGTTGCCGGAAGAAAGTCTCGTCCACCTCATCCCCCTGGTCTGGTGGTCTATAGCAGACTCCCACCACGACATCACCCTTGTTGCTCACGCTTTTAAACTTAATCCAGAGACACTCAGGTTTTTCTGCAGTTTCATACCGGAGCTCTGAGCAGTCATACTGCTCTCTTACATACAATGCAACTCCCCCACCTTTTCTGCCCTGCCTGTCCTTCCTGAACAGTTTATATCCATCCATGACAGTACTCCAGTCATGTGAGTTATCCCACCAAGTCTCTGTTATTCCAATCACATCATAATTCCTTGACTGTGCCAGGACTTCCAGTTCTCCCTGCTTGTTTCCCAGGCTTCTTGCATTTGTGTATAGGCACTTGAGATAACTTGCTGTTTGTCCTGCTTTCTTAGTATGAGGCAGTTGCCCTCCCCTTTCGCGTTCTCCTGCTCGTGCTTCTTCCCGGTATCACACATCCCCATTTACCTCAGGGCTTTGGTCTCCTTCCCCCGGTGAACCTAGTTTAAATCCCTCCTCACTAGGTTAGCCAGCCGGCTTGTGAAGATGCTCTTCCCTCTCTTCGTTAGGTGGAGCCCGTCTGTGCTTAGCACTCCTCCTTCTTGGAACACCATGCCATGGTCAAAGAATCAAAGCCTTCTCTCCAGCACCACCTGCGTAGCCATTCATTGACTTCCACAATTCGATGGTCTCTACCCAGGCCTTTTCCTTCCACGGGAAGGATCGATGAAAACACCACTTGCGCCTCATACTCCTTTATCCTTCTTCCCAGAGCCACGTAGTCCGCAGTGATCCGCCCAAGGTCATTCTTGGCAGTATCATTGGTGCCCAGGTGGAGAAGCAGGAAGGGGTAGCGATCCGAGGGCTCGATGAGTCTTGGCAGTCTCTCCGTCACATTGTGAATCCTAGCTCCTGGCAAGCAGCAGACATCTCTGTTTTCCCGGTCAGGGCGGCATATAGATGACTCAATCCCCCTGAGGAGAGAGTCCCCAACCACCACCACCCACCTCCTTCTCTTGGGAGCGGTGGTCATGGAACCCCCATCCCTAGGACAGGGCATCTCATGCCTTCCAATTGGCGGAGTCTCCTTCTGTTCCCTTCCCTCAGATGTATCATCTCGTCCACTCTCCGCATTAGTACCTGTGGAGAGAACATGAAAACAGTTACTTACTTGTATCTGCGTTGCTGGTACATGGACGCTCCCCTTTCTTCTTCTGGAGGTCACATGCTGCCAAATTTCTTCACTGTCCTCCTGTCCCCGCAGTGCAGCCTGCTCTGAATCTTCAGAACATTGTGCCCGTAGACGCATATCCTGACATCTGTCCAGGAAATCTTCAGTTTCTCTTATGCAACACAGGGTCAATACTTGTTTCTCCAGACCTTGAACCTTCTTTTCCAATATGGAGACCAGCTTGCACTTTGTACAGACAAAGTCGCTTCTGTCCTGTGGAAGAAAGACAAACATGGCACATCCAGTGCAGGTCACAACAGCTGAACACTCCCCATCCATATTACCATCCTTCTACAAGCTTCCTCAGGAGTTGTAGTAACTACTCAGAAAAGCCGGCAAGATGTAAGCCTCAGTCGACTCTCCCTGGGTGATCTCCCAGGCAAACTGCCTCTGTTAGCCTCTCTGCTGTTTGCCGCTCAGCTGGTTCTCAGCTGACTGGCTTTTTATAACAGTCAGGCCCACTCAAGGCTCACCTGGAACATAGAGTTGCTTAGAGTGAAAAATGTGATATAAAAACCTAGATAGACTAGTTTGTACAGCACCTAGCACAATAGGGGCCAGATGTCAGGAGTAAGGCCCTCAGTGCTCCTGTTCATGATGACCTAACAAGCTAGCTAGGCTGCCTGATGGACCATTCTTCTTGATTGGCTGAGGAAGCCAGGAGGCCAGTTCTTAAAACCCAGCAGCAGCAGTAGCTTGCAAGGTGCTCAACACATGTGGCCTCTCTACTTCCCTGTGCTTGTCTTTCCAAGCCCTGCTCCTGCTTTGCTCCTCCACTCCAGCCCAGATCCTGCCCTGCACCCAGCTTTGTTCTCATCCTGTTCCAGCCTTTCTCCTGACCCAGAACCAGCCCTGCTTCTGCCTTCCCTGACACCTGGTAATCCGTTTCCGATGTTCGACTCTGATTCCGACTCTATCTCTGGCATTCTTGGCTCTGACTTTGGTCCTGGCCCTCAGTTCTGATTCCTGACTCCAACTCTGTCTTGACCTTTGGCTCTGGCATCAGACTCTGACCACTAGGCGTGACTCCCGCTCTGACCACTAGGCCTGACTACCTACAACCCGGTCCGCTGACAGATTGAGCAGCCCAAAGTAAACAGAGGGGAAGTGGGCTAACAAGGGATCCAGACCTGTGGCTAGTATGGATCCCTCCCTGGCCAGAGATATGGGGGGCCTTGCAGACTCAGCAGGCCCAGGCCACTGTGATGCTGGCAGAGGTTGCTGCCCTACAGGTACAGAACTTAGTACTGTGCAGGCCGGCGTGCGGCACCACCCCCAACTCCTCCACCCGCTCCACATGAGCCAAAGACTCCCCAGCCTGATCAGTTTAATGATGATCGGGGCACATTTGGGGTTTCTTCATGCTGGCTCCTATTCCTGCTGTGCTCACGGTCGTTCCCCATGGACCAATGCAGAGTGGGCTGATTATCAGGCTGCTGACTGGGGAAGGTCTAGCCTGGGCATCCCCACTTCTAGAGAAAGCAAGCCACCTCCTCATGATCTTCGACGGCCCTAGTCATGAGTGTAGAGCCAAGACTCTGCCCTTTGGGTATTGCAGCAGGGATGTCAGCCTGTTGCTCAGTATGATGTAAAAAGAAAAGGAGTACTTGTGGCACCTTAGAGACTAACGAATTTATTTGAGCATGAGCTTTATGATGTATGATGTAGAGTTCCACCGCTTGGTAGCAGATTCTGAATGGAATGAAGTCATGTAACAGATCATTTCCGCTTTGGCTTAAATGACGACATCAAAGGCAAGCTGGTAAGAGTGGACTCCCCACTCACTCTGGATGCCTTGATTGACCTCAGCATCAAGATTGACAACCGCCTGGTGGAATGCCACCAATGAGAAGGTCAGCTTCCCGATTCCCTTGCCATCTCCGGCCCACCAACCTTGGGCACCTTCCCCATAGCCTGAACCCATGCAGTTTCACCACGTCCAGCCCCACCTCACCAACACAGAGAAAAGGCAGCGTTGGGCATCGAGGCAATGCCTGTACTGTGGAAGACCAGCACACTTTGCATCAGGCTGCCCTGCTAAGCTCCAATCTGCACCCTCGTCAGGGAAGGCCAAACCCCAGCCCCCACCTTGTCTCTTTATAATTTTATCTGTCTGACTATGTTTTTACATTAGCTCCTGTAATTACCACAGCCCCTTTCCTCTTGATTCCTCTTCTCTACTAGTTCTTCCCAATGCAAGGTTGCCCTTTTGGAGGAACTTTTTCCCAATGTGCCTTTCTGTGGCTGGCCCTTTCAATATGGCAAAGGTAAGCAGTTGCACTCCTAAAGTGACCCATTTTCCAATTTTTGCGCCATTTTGCTGCTGGCTGCATCTCCTTCTCTTCCAGATGGCAAGTACTTGTCACGTTGGTCCTCATTTTTTCCTTTCTTAATGTGGAGGAGAGGGCACATTCTCCTAGTGACCATCACCAGAAGTAATGTTGAGTTCATAGTAAAAGAGGATGATTCATAGACAGTCAAGAGGCTGAAATAACTTCACATAAAGTGTTCGTCTGGCAATTCTAAATAACACAGACAGTCACAAAAATCAAAAACTATTGGTGGCTAATTTACAAACAGAAAAAAGAATGAGCTAAATTCCTCAAATAAATTTTGCCTAGCTCTAGAGAAAAAAAAAAGATCATTAAATGTGGCACTGGTGAACATTACCAGTGAATAATGCTACTTTTTTTTTCTTTTTTCTTTTTTTTTAAGTTCAGGCTAGTGTCTTTGGTTGAGAAATTCCCCATTTGTGGGTGAGGGAGAAAGAAACATTTGTTTGCAAGTTTGTTTGTTTTTAATTGTGTCTCTTTAACATTGCAGAAAAGCTTAGAATGTCACAAACACTCTGGAGGGAGCTGGATTAGTGGGCAGAGTGCAGGTGATGCATCAAAAATGCATCATGAATTATAATATTATTATTGATGTAAGACCCCTATGGCCTGAAGTTCCAGAGGGGAAAGAGCTCTCTGCTTCCTCTATTGGTGAAAAAGGGAAAGTGCTACCACAGAGAACTTCATTTGCATAGGCTATCTATCCACAGTTCCACCAGTGACACTCAGAAAGTCACTGTAACTAACTAGAAACTTGGATTTTGTGGGGTAGTGAGCTCCCAATGAGACTTGGGGAGGTGAGGGAATTTATTTTTAAGAATCCTGGACTCTGCTCCAGGGACATCTTTGGGTGGGAGATTGTAGCAAGAGACAATGCAGACTGAGGACTTCACTGTGAGAGATGAGGGCTGAGGGGACTCTGTTGATAAAGCTGAATTGTTAAGGTGATTTAGGTGGTGATGCCTTCTGGGCAGGACTAGCAAGTAGCTCCCATGGGAATAGAGACAGACTGGCAGAAAGACACTTGGACTGCTGCTACTTGCTGATCCCAATCGTGAGTGGAGTTTGGTGAGATTGTTATTACAGAGCTATTGCCTGTGGGACATTCTCCTGGCAGGTAGAAAGGAAGCTAGATGGAAAAGTACCAAAGTTACTGGGAGAGGGGTATTTTGCTCTTTGTTTGCTTGCATAGTCTGTTGTTGTCTTTTCAGGTTGCAACCGTGTTTCCTTTTCACTGTGCAGTCCCAGAGTCTTGCGAGGGGGGAAGTTCTGCCTGTTAAGATCATGTAGGGAAGGTGTTCCATTTTCCCAGGTTTTTGGGTGGGGGCTCCTACGGGATTAGTTTTTTGGTGAGAGGGATTCTAGATATATTGAACCTGGGCTTTTTTGCTGCTAACACCAGGCAGAAGGGTTACATTCATTATTCAGTATTTACCTGTGTTGGCATGGTAATTTAAAAAGAACTTTACACCACACAGTCCCTGCCCTGGTGAGTTTATAATCTACATCAGAAGATGCAGAGTAAGATGGACACTGAACCAGGAGACCTGTACTCTATTCCTAGCCCTGTCACTGGCCTGTTGTATGGTGCTGAGCCCATCACTTCACCTCTGTTGGGAGAGAAGATGAGTTCAGGTTTTAGCCAAATATCCACAAAAAGATCCAGAAAGACAGGAAGAGATGTGACTTCGGCTCTTCCTGGCCAAAGGGGAGAGGTCAGGAGAGAGTGGAGAAGAAGCAGATCTGAGAGTCGTCAGCATAGGGATGATGAGAGACTAGGAGAGTAGATGAAATGGTGCAAGGAGAAAAAGGAACGGACTACAGCCATATCCCTGGTGAGCAACAGGAAAGAGTGGGATAGGGAGAAAGAGAAGCCAGTGAAGGTAATGCTGTTGAAGCAGCCAGGAAGGGAGGAACTACACCTGGGGGAAGTCACTGAAGCTCAGAACTGCACCAGCTACCTGTGTGTTTGTGTTCTTACCCTGTTTTTACCCTGTATGTCTGTAAACTGTATACACTGCCTGCTGTGTGCTCACCTGTAAATATCTCTACAAGAAGATTTAAGAAGTACTTCTACCTACATTATCCCGGTATGATGCCATGATTGGTAACTTCTCGGCTGGACTGTTGTGGTACTTTGTTTCTGTATTAATAAAGGGCTCCACAGACTTTAGCTGATGTAAAATGTGACTGCTGCCAAGATTCTTACTTGTACTTATTCAAGCTATTTCTCTGATATTACAGTCTCCAGGTTGGCTTCCTACTACATTTCATACTACATAAATTAATGCTCTCTGGATATTAAAAGCTTTCTGACAATCTGGCCCTGGATATCTCCTTGAACTTCTGACTCTTCTTATACTAATCCAGGGCCTTGAGGTGTAATTCAGCACATAGTGACGCAGGCCAATAGAAATCAGCAATGTGCCTAAAGTACCAAACTGAGATCTGGATTTCAGAAGTGTTTGGACTGCTGGGGGTTTTGGCTTGGGCCAGTAGAGAAGTGGGGAGAGGCAGTCAACACTTTTGGATCTGGATTCAGATTCCAGCCTCTCAAAGTTTAAAGAGTTTGGATCTGAGGTTTTGATTCTGGCACATTGCTAATGTCAGTGCAAGCCTGTATAAGAACTTGGATAGATCTGGTTATTGTTGACATAATGCTAAGAGGTTTAGGCTTCTCGCTGTCCATGGGGATGCCCATTGTAATTGGGAGCTTTCTTCCTTGCTTAGTCTGAGAGGTAGCTATGACTTCTGCAAGGAGCCCACCAGTTTGATGCTCCTCATTACATTGTTGCATCCAACTCACCCCTCTCTGGTTGGTAGGTTTGTTAGTGTCAAGCAAAGACCCATCTGACAGCAGCCACCCCCCATCCCAGTCCATCTGCCTCTCCCTTACAGTGAAACTGGAGCTCTGGTGGGACCATAATCTTCCCTTAGAAGGGAAAAGAGACCCTACAAGACATGGCTCCCTTCTCAGGCAAACACCAGGGCCAAGGAACAGACCCTACACAGAGCACATCCCAGAAAGGGACGGGGGGGCAATGAGAGTGCCTCCTCTCCCCCTAGATAAACTCAGCTCTGCATTTGAGTAGTTTCCGGTGGGGAGGGAGGGGTGACCAAGCTGCCTCATCCTCTCCCCTGTGCCCCTACTCACCTCTCTCCCCCCTGCAACATAAGAACGGCCATACTGGGTCAGACAAAGGTCCATCTCACCCAGTATCCTGTCTTCCGACAGTGGCCAATGCCAGGTGCCCCAAAGGGAATGAACAGAACAGGTAATCATCAAGTGATCCATCCCCTGTCGCCCATTCCCAGCTTCTGGCAAACAGAGGCTAGGGACACCATCCTGGCTAATAGCCATTGATAGACCTATCCTCCATGAATTTATCTAGTTCTTTTTTTAACCCTGTTATAGTCTTGGCCTTCACAACGTCCTCTGGCAAGGAGTTCCACAGGTTGACTGTGCATTGTGTGAAAAAATACTTCCTTTTGTTTGTTTTAAACCTGCTGCCTATTCATTTCATTTGATGGTCCCTAGTTCTTGTGTTATGAGAAGGAGTAAATAACATTTCCCTATTTACTTTCTCCACACCAGTCATGATTTTATAGACCTCTATCATATTCCCCCCTTAGTCATCTCTTCTCCAAGCTGAAAAGTCCTAGTTTTATTAATCTCTCCTCATTTGGCAGCTGTTCCATACCCCTAATAATTTTTGTTGCCCTTTTCGGAACCTTTTCCAAGTCAAATATCTTTTTTGAGATGGGGCGACCAGATCTGCATGCAGTATTCAAGATGTGGGCATACCATGGATTTATATGGAGGCAATATGATATTTTCTGTCTTATTATCTACCCATTTCTTCATGATTCCCTACATTCTGTTTGCTTTTTTTGACTGCCGCAGCACATTGAGTGGATGTTTTCAGAGAACTATCCACAATGACTCCAAGATCTCTTTCTTGAGTGGTAACAGCTAATTTAGACCCCATCATTTTATATATATAGTTGGGATTATGTTTTCCAATGTGCATTACTTTGCATTTATCAACATTGAATTTCATCTGCCGTTTTGTTGCCCCGTCACCCAGTTTTGAGAGATCCTTTTGTAGCTCTTTGCAGTCTGCCTGGGATTTAGCTACCTTGAGTAGTTTTGTATCATCTGCAAATTTTGCCACTTCACTGTTTACCCCTTTTCCCAGATAATTTATGAATATGTTAAATAGGACTGGGCCCAGTGCAGACCCATGGGGGACACCAGTATTTAAACCTATCTTTTAACCACTTACCAATCCATGAGAGAACCTTCCCTCTTATCCCATGACTGCCTACTTTGCTTAAGAGCAACTGCCATTATCAATTCATCTCAGGCCAGTGTGTGTGTCTGCCCATGTGTGCATATGTGTGTGTAGGTAGTGGGGGGAGGAGGCTATTGCTGTCTGGTGCCCCTGGGTTCTAGCAAATTCTGAGGAGAGCTTTTACTCCTGAAAGAGAGAGGCCTCTCCCCTGCCTCCAGACCAAGCCTGGGTTTTGGCAATGAAGGACTTTCACACCCTCAGAGAAGCTGTGTCTGCAAATCTGGGTTTAGCCAGGGAAGGCTCCCAAGAACTGAAATTCCCTACAGGAAGCTTCTGCTCAAGTCCAGAAAAAAGCCCTTTTTTCTGTCAGGGAATCCTGTGTCATATCAGATGCTCATGCAGACCAGGGCAACACAGAGTTGTTACCACCTGCCTCTAAGATGCCGTGAGGGTCCATCCCACATGTAGAGATAGTGGTCACTTTGTGGTGATGGAATTAGCTCTCTTCTGGTGGAGATGGTTTCCCTGAAACATCCCTCTATTAGCAAGCTCAGGATAAATCAACATGAGCTGGTTACAAACACCATTTTGGTAGGTTCAGCCAGGGCCCGATGCTCATCTAAGGCATTAATCAGTTGGTTCTGGAGTCTAGACGTGGATCATAGGAGTTGTCATACCCAGTCTGACCAGTGGTCCATCTTGCCCAGTATCCTGTTTCTGATGGTTGTCAGCACCAGATGATTCATAGGAAGGTGCAAGAAACTCTCTAGTGAGCCTTTGGAATAACGTGTCCACAGCAACCATTTCTTCTTAGCCCATGTTAGTGGTTGACTATGCCCTGAACCATGAGGGTTTATAGCTTATATTGTATATATCCTACCTGGTCTAACTTTGGATGTTCTTACCCATATAAATGTCTAATCCTTTTGGAATCCTACTAAGCTTTTGGCTTTAGTGATGTCCTGTAGCAATGAGTTCCATGGGTTAGTTCTGCATTGTAGTTAAAAAAAAGTCTCCTTTTATCAATTTTATTTATTTTTATTGTGGTAGGACCTGAGCTCTGTTGTGCTAAGTGCTGTACAAACACAGAACAAACAGACAACCCCATCCTCAAGAAATTGTTGAATTGGCTTCAGTGAATGTCCCCTTGTATTTTGAGAGAGGATAAGCAGGAGTAGCCAATATCCTATGTGCACTAAAAATAAGTTATGGGCATTTTAACATACTCCATTTCTCCGGTGACATAGGCAGGGAACTCTGGGGAGTAAAAGTCTTCAGAGTAAGCGCATAGAGTGCCACCCAGAGCAGGTGGAAAAGTGCACTGGAGGATGGCTAATTGTGCAGTTATGTGAAAGAGGACTAAATGTGCTGGCTATAGTGGTACAGTTAGAGATGCCTGTCAACACAATCAAATAACAGCCTCTAAACATTTTCAGGAACTGAACTATGTGGCATGTTATGTAGCTAGCAAATGCTGCACCCAATTAAAATTCACTAAAATTATTAACTACTTAGTAACCACATGCCGTAACCCCATTTTTGTCCATTTGTGTCCATAACCAGTTTACTGGCAGGGTAAAAAAAAAAAAATGGTGGTGTGGAAGGGGCCTAACACAAGAGTATAGGAGAGAGACAGACTCAGGGTACAATGGGCAATTCTGGGAGCTGGCCAGAAAAGGGCCAGATTCTTCTCTCAGCTACGCTTGTGCAACCCATCAATTGCAATGGGGTTTTATGGGTGTGACTAAGGGCAATTTTTAGTCCATATGAGCCTTTGGGAATGAACCTTATTAACTAGCCAAACCAGCTTGGTTTCCTTCTTTGACAGGGTAACTGATTTGGTGGATAGGGGGAATGCGGTGGACATAATATACCTGGACTTCAGCAAGGCCTTTGATACAGTCCCACAAGACATTCTGATAAGTCAGCTGGAGAAATGTGGGCTCGGTAGAACTGCCATTAAGTGGATACATAATTGGTTAAACAACTGAAAACAAAGAGTAACTATTAATGGAATGATTAATGAGGGAGGTCTTAAGTGGGGTTCCACAGGGATCTGTTCTGGGTCTGGTGTTATTTAACATCTAATAATAATGACCTGGATGCAGGAGTAGAGAGCATACTGATCAAATTTGCAGATGACACAAAGCTGGGGGAGGGGCCTGGGGTTGGAGGATAGAGCTAATATTCAGAGGGATCTTGATAAATTGGAGAACTGGGTTATAGGCAACAAAATGAAATTCAACAAGGACAAATGTAAGGTGCTACATTTAGGGAAGAAAAAACAAATGCACAAATACAGAATGGGGAATAACTGGGTTAGCAGAAGCACTGCTGAGAAGAATCTGGGAGTTGTGGTGGATCCCAAACGGAACATGAGTCAGTAATGTGATGCTGGTGCAAAAAAAGCAAATGCAATTTTGATTGCATTAACAGAGGCATAGCATGCGAGTCACGGGAGGTGATAGTACCACTCTATTCGGTGCTGATTAGGCCTCAGCTGGAGTACTGTGTCCAATTTTGGTCACCAATATATAGAAAGGATAGAAACTGGAAAGGATCCAGAGGTGAGCAACAAGATCAAAGGGATGGAATGCAAGCCATATGAGCAAAGGCTGAAGGAACTGGGTATGTTTAGTTTGGAAAAGAGGAGATTAAGCAGGGACATGGTAGCGGTCTTCAAATCCTTGAAAGGCTACCATAAAAAAATGAAGAAAAGTTGTTTTCTCTTGCCACAGAGGGCAGGACAAGAGATAATGAGTTCAAAACTAGCTTGTGGTTTTCTGTCATGTTAGATCACGATTTCTACAGAGGACAGCTCGCTTACTTACCAGATCAGCGGTCGTGAGTCACCAGTGTGGTTAGATGTTGATAGATGTTTGGCTGCAGTGTGTGTTCCCTCTGTGTGCCACCCGAGCCCTGCACAGATAGCTGGCACAGCAGACCTTGAGCGAACCGCCCAATGACCACAAGATCTGTTAAGGGACAAAGGCACACAGGTTTATTGTCATCGAAGCACTGTACTAGTATCCTACAGACTCTACCGGACCACTAATACATGTATACCTGTAACAATAAACCAGCTCAGTGAATGGCAGGACTTTTCGTTCCTCCCTAGGCCAGACAAAGATACTCCCTCTGAGATACATCTTTATACCCCAGTGCAAACAAGTTAGTACTGCCCCCCTGACATAGTTAGTTACTGCCCCCTGATGTGGCTCGTTATTACCCATCACCTTGTACATGGTGGTTCAATCAAAACATCTCTCTATTACGTACTGTCATTCTGACCTTATTTTTTAGGAAGGGTCAGTGTATTCCTGTTATCCTTGGGGAATGTTTTTGTACCATGCTTAATATCGGGATGTTCTGATACCACCTGATGTCAGGATGTGTTTGCGTGAGTACTCTGCGACTAGCACTTCTTAGGAATGTATATTTCTGAAATATCAGCCCTGTTCTTGCCAGATTCTGTAAGCAGGGCCTGTCTCATACCAGTCCTCTAATACAAGAACTTATGTCTCAGGCTTTCTTCCTACTACACCTTCTAACCCTATGATTCTATAATAACTATATGTAATTAGATCAAGCTTTTAATCAAGAGAGTCTAGGTATATGTTCTACTGGTATGGATCCATTATTGTTTGAATGCTTGTTATTTAAAGGTGGGGCACCCTCTCGGCATGTCGGTAAAAGGCACGTTTCAAAGCAAAGTCTTGCCCCCTGAGCCAAAGCCTTTTTAAACCAACAGGAGTTTTTCCACTGATTTCAGTGGGCTTTGGATTGGGCAGTTCCCTAAACTGAACAACCAAGGAAAGGATTTAAAATGCTGACCCCGATGGCAGAGAGTGAAAATTTGCCTGGTGCTCCAGCCAAGTTTGGAGATAACACAGAGGCTGTAACCTGGGTGTCTCTGGGAATTTTGTGTGCTTCCATGTGATTGTACAGAGAATCAAGGTGGCTGTGATACAGGTCAGTGACACGCATTACCATGTCATACTCTCCCAATGGATTATAAAATATTTTAGGCTTGGTTGAGTGGGCTATATAAGAACAGCTTGTGTAGGTCAGCAGGTGTCACCACTCGCAGCATGTCTTTTACAGTTTGGTGTCGATTCCCTTGAGTGCCTTTCAAAAAGGTGGCGTGCCAGGAAATGGCACTGCTGAATAATAAATGGCAGATTTGCACAAGCGATGTTGTTTCTCTCCATGTTAGTGGGTGGAGCTGATCAAAGAGGAAGTCTCAGCTACCCTGGAACAGGAGACTATATTGAAAGGGGGGATCCCTTCACAGGTGCAAAACAATAGGGCCTGAGCCAGACTCCCAGGCCGGGCTGTCCTCTGTGAACACCCCACCTCTTGTTCTCTTCTTCCAGCCACCAATTGTTCTTCTCTCCCTGCAAACCACAGCTTCTAAAAATGAGTAACTCACAACAGCTGATACCAAACCACAATGTGCCACAATGGGCATGATTCTGGCTTTCAGGTAGGCCAGTTTTACACTGATGCTTTAATGGAGCTATTCTAGCTTGACATTAGCATAACAGAATCAGGCCCTATAATCCGGTAAAAATTAACAGCCATTTCCTGGCTACAGATGCACTCTTAATGATGTTCAGAGCTCCTGGCAAATTCCTATGAGGTTCATTCTCTTTTTATATAACTGTATGTATATATCTCAGTAGATATAACAGCTAGTCAGAAGAAAATGGGATTGGATCAAAGGAGAGGCACAGAAATGGAGGACCTGCAATGGAGCTCACTTGGCAAGGAGCCCTCCCCAATCTTAAAAGAAAAAAAAGTTTCTCTTTTTAAAGGCCCAGCAGGGGTCTTTCAATTAATAGTTATAAATGGAGGATGGTGGAGTTAATATGCACTGAACTTGAACTGGCTGAAATGTGAGCTCTTGGACTGGTCAAAATGTTTCTAGCTACACCTGCTTTTTGGCAGAAAATTGCAGTTTGGATTAAACAATGCTTTTTGTGACAGGTGTCTGCTTTCCATGGGAAATTTCAAGCTTTTGTTGAAATTTTTCAGCCAAAACCTGAAAAATTCTGAGTTTTTTGTTTTGTTTTTGACAGAAGGTTGACATTTTCTTCAGGGGGAAAAACAAATCCATTTTCCAACCAGGCTCCATTCTGTTCACTCTTCCAGATGGTGAGTAGCCGTAAGAACCTCCATGTGAAGTGTTAAGTGAACAATGAAAGCCTGTTGTAAGGTCCCTGCTGGCTGGATGTGGTTCGTGCTCATCGCACAACTCAGTTCCCAGCCCTGGAAAGCAGGGCAGGCAGCCTGTTAGTGGGAAATTTCTAAATATATTTTATTGCGAGAGCCTGTAACACTTTGGAGGGTGGCAACTGCACACACAGTTTAGAGGCGCACACACACATTCATCTGCACACATGTGCCTCAGTCAGGTCCATAATAAAGATGCTAGTCAGCTGCTGACAGTAGCCCACTTCATCCTTGCCGTGGAGAAGCCTGTGCGAGTTGGCCAAAGAGGACTAAAAATTCAGGGAGATTCCATGGAGTCAGTCTCATTGGTGCGGGGGTTGTGCAAGAGGTGAGGCCTCTTGGTGGTACAGCTGCTGGAGGCCCGAGGGGAAGGGGAAATTGCAGTTCCACAGAGGAAAGAGGTATTACACAACTAACTCCACCTCCGCTCCTGGCAGAATGTGCTGCTTTCATCCAAGTCCCTCTATGGCTGCTCAGTAGCAGCAGGGTAGGGATGTTTTAGGGGTAAATGTTGCTTCAAGTAAGATTACCTATCACAGGGATTGGCGTATGGAAGCTGAGGGCTGAGCCAGGGGATGATGCCTTAGAGAATGAATGGTACCCTCTCTACCCCATCCCAGAAGCCCTGAAGAGGACACCACAGAGCTCCAGCAGAGGCATAGCCATGATGTCCCAGGGAACAAGAGGTGGTGCCATGGAGTCTGCACAACCACTCCCAGTGCCCAGCGGGGTTTGTGTGTGTGTAGAGTATTCTCTGCTAGTGTAAGTGGAGGCAATGACCCAGGATAGTCTTATTCAGTGTTTGATCATCTGGTTCCACAAACAGTCTCTCTCCCCTGCCCCCCACAAGGGGGGAATTAGCCTTTTTCCATCAGTTGATCTTGGATCTTTTCACAGGGAAGTGGTCCAAACAGTCAAGAGTTTGTTAATCCCCTCACTGCAGAGACATTCTGAATAAACTGACTCACAAGGTAACTGGATGCCTTTGTTTAAAGTGAAAGCATAAAAGTGAGACATTCACTTTGTTGAGCCCTAAAAACTGCTTTCAGGGCTCCCACTGTTGCAGGAAGCATCTGGTTTGTCCGCAGGCAGAAATCCTCTGCGTTGCTGAATTCCCACGTGGCAGAATGTCACAATGGGACCCCTCTTTCGTGCTTCTGCTACAGGGTTTGAAAATCAGCTACTTTCGGCTCTTCGGGATGGAATTGTGTTGGCTGTGGAATTGTTGGGCCTCTGGGGGATTGGTAGAAACGATGCAGGAAGATTAAACCTGAAGTCATCCTTCCTAACTGCCAGAATGAATCATAATATCTTTCATTTATGTAGAAGCGGGCCAGCTATATGCACTTCTGAAAGGAGACTTTTAATAAGTCACTCTTCTGCTTCCCTTTAGCTGTGCTGGGCCAAATCCATCCCTGGCACAACTCCATTCAAGCCCCAGTGAATTTACATCAGGGATGAATGTAGACTGTTCTCTCTTCTCCCCAAGTGTGTTATAAATTGCTCCTGTAGAAGAAGGGTTTAACCAACATCTCTTGAAGCTATGCGTACAGGAGCAGTCCAAGAATGTGTCTTTGGCTGATGGTGGTGAGCTGAATATTTGATTGTGTCTTGAGAGTACAGAAGTTCATTGGTATATCTCCTCCGTCTCTTTGAGTATGTCTCTCTTCATCATGAACTAGCAAGCAGACAAGAATGGAGAGAGAAAAGACGGGTGTCTGTGAGCAAAATAAATATAGGAAATCCTTATCTATAGCCAAATGGGTGTCCATCCAAAAATGTTCCATGCTGGTTGGATCTGGGAAGTGTCATACACTAGCTAGAAGATCCTGAGCTGTAGCTGTCAAACATGGCTTTGGTTTTTGGTTGGGTGAACTGAGGACCTTCTGGCACGACCAATGAGAAGTCATGTGAATTTCTTGGAAAGTCCACCCACCTTATATGGAGTAGCTTGCCTGAGCATAAGTTCCCTTAGCAAAGCCAGAAGTGGTGTCCAGTAGTGTTGGCAAATGGAAGCTTTGGTTGATTCTTTCAACCTGTTTCCTTCTTTGGAAACAGATAAATTTTGATTTTTCTCACAGTTGTCGTGACCCAAGAATACCTTGCTTTTTACAGCAGTGCTCAGGAGGTGGAAAAGCACAACAACAACTCCTACAGACTCCACAAAGGATTCTGGACTCTGGAATGTAGAAGTATGGCTTGACTTGTAGAATAACTGCAATGAGAGCATGATTTATTGATTACACCCTGTCATATGATCGACCCTCCGCTCGCTATAAATATTGTATTAGAAGTATTAATGAAACCAGATGGATTGCAACTGGTCCAGAGTGTGGTGAGCCTATGGCCTGAAATAAAGAGGCAAGAAGTACAATGGTTTGGCATTGAAAATCCTCCTTTCTGCATGAACCAAGAAGTGACAATGAAAGAGGAAGAGTCACTGAGGCTGGCCCCTGCTATTGTAGATGTAATTACCTGTGTGAATCCCAAGGTATCAAAATTCTAGGTGGACCATCTGCAAGGAGTTTAGGGCAGTTAGTGGGTACTGTCCTGATGTCAACTAGCCCTTTTAACTAGCTAGAATGTGTCCATCCCTTGTGTGGGCATGCAAGGGAGGGAGAGAGGGTGTATGAAGCCTCTGCCCCCACCCACATGTGTCCCTCACAGAGGGACTGGGCATGACTGCAGTCCTGGTGCTCAGGGAATAGGAGGTCTCTACAGGACTAATGCCACTGTTGGCACAGGCCTGCACAAAGGAGGGGTGAGCTAGGAGGGAGCAGGGAACAGGCTACTGCCCTTCCCATCACACCCTCCTAGGGTTGGCACAGTGGACTATTCTCCCAGAAGTACAAGGAAGCATTCGACCTCATGATGCTCAATGCCTGCAGGAGCTGCCACTGGGGTGGGTGGTGCTGCACAGCCCCATGACCAGGGCCATGGCTTAAAATCCCGTTTGAACCCTCTGTAGTGAGTGGCTCAGTTCAGCTGGGGAATGAGCACTCGCAGACTGGTTCCGGTTTCAAATGTTGACAGGTGGCGTGGACCCTGGGTGGCAAAGAGCCAGCAGGAATGCTGGGGCAGAAAGGAATTGGTTGTGGCCTCTCTTCCGTCAGCAGGCTCTCAAGGGGCGATGATACTGGCTGGGGAGGAGGCGACTTGGCCAGGAGATGTACTGATTCAGTACATCCCTGGAGCAGGCTCCCCCACCAGGGATGCTGAGGGCAGGGAGGGGGTGGCAGCACTACCTTCCCTCGCTTGGGGTGACTCATCCCTAGGGCACAAGGGGAATCAGCTGGCATGTGTGGGTGTAACTTACATCTCCCTGCGCCGGCTTGGCTGACTCCAGCCCCAGAATAAGCCTTGAGGAATATCAGGCATATTAGCATTTGCACTGAAGTCACTGCAGAAGAGCCGAGGGCTGTCAGCAGACTGTCTGATTTATTACTTTGGCCAGTAACTGAGAGGTCAGTGATATGACATCAGAGTTCTGCCGCCGGCTGTTAATAGCCATGAGGCTCAGGGTCGCACAGGTGCACATAACACACCATGTGACTCCGAGCAGCAGATGCAGCTGAGAAAATAGGACTGGCATCTGGTGCTCTCCCTGCCTGTCCCGCTGCCTGGAGCCTGGTGCACTGGCTCTGCTCAGCCAGCGCCTTCAGTTATAACCAAGGCTGTTAGTATTTACACAAAAATATGCAAAGGTGATTGGAATGGAGTGAGTCCAGGAATTAATTTGTCCCCGTAATACTTTGCAGCTTTATACAGCTCCTCCCATCCTTGCCTTTACGGCCCTCCATAGGCTACTTTTCAGCTCCCAGCTTTTTCCACTCGCCCTTCACCTCTTGCTTTCAGGAAAAGCTGCACGTCACCCTCCTTTTCAGCTTATCTCCATCCCGTATGCCACACTTTCCCCTTCATATGCCTGGAGCCCTCTTCCTGACTTTGGTCACCATACCTCCTCCCTCTCCTCCTTCAAGTCTCTCCTCTTTTTCTCCAATGAAGTCTGTCAGTTCATAGATGTATAGGGCCCATTCTGATCATCTAGTCTGACTTCCTGCATAATGTAGGCCATGGAACCTCACCCCGTAATTCCTGGGTCAGTCTCTATCCTCCGGTCGAGCTAGAACGTGTCTTTTAGAAAGACGTTCAGTTTTGATTGAAAAACTTTAAGGGAAAAAGCATCCCTCCATCTGCCAGTAAGTTGGTCCAATGGCTCATTACCCTCACTGTTAAACTCAGACCTTCCCTTTACGTTAAAAAATAAATAGTGCCATTTCTAAGAAGTGTACAATAGACTTGCACCTAATTTCAGTGTTGTCATGCTCATCTACCTGTCTTTCCCTTGCTCCTGCTTCCACTATTTATGGCTTGTCATTTCTTGTTGTCTTCTGACTTAACCTAGGCCCAGATCCTGAAGGCAACTCTCCGAGCCCTCATCGGGTCCCATTGTGGTTAATGGGTCTCTGTGCAGGTGCAGGCATCCATCTGTTTCAAGCAGCTTGCAAGACTGGGGCTTTAAACTGTCAGTTCTGGGCAGGGAATTCATCTGTGTTAGCCTGAAAGGAGCCATGTCCAGTTGTTGCTAATTAATAATAATAGGAAAGAATGCACTGGTTCTGTGTCCACTCCTTTCTCTCCCAAAAAGGAACAAACTGACTCCCAGAGTCCTAACCCTGTCTTGATGGCTTGGAATCAGACACTCCTCTCCTGCCATACCCCAGTGTCTCAGAAGCATTCATGCTGAAGCTGTTTTGGGGAAGGAAGAAAAGTGCGGGTTTTAAACATGCAATAAGGAGTCATTAATAACTGGACAATTTCTAGCATCTTGGGACTTTGATTGGGTTGATGCCCAGCTGTGATGATTCTTGTTCACAAGCACAAAGTAAAAAAAAGCAAAAAAAAAAAGCGAGAGCGATTGAGAAGACTGAGAAAGTGTTTTTCCCTGGGGCAAGTTGTCAGAAACCTTGGCTACTTTATTATATAAATATATAAACTTATGTTTGGATTACCCTGCTCCTGGCATATTGCTCATGATGCTTTTCAATAAAAACAAATACATTACAATAACTGATTTGTGTTACAGTGGTACAGAGAGGCCCCAGTCAGGATTCTTGTGCTGGTTGCTCTATATATGCACACAGTAAGAGAGAACCCTTGCGTGTGAGAGCGCATGTTCTAAATAGAAAAGACTGTCAACAGTTGGTAGAAAGAAAATGTTATCCCCATTTTACAGATGGGGAACTGTGGCACCGAGAGATTTTTTCCCAACGTGTCACGAGAAGTCTTTGGTAGAGCTGGGAATTAAATGCAAGTCCTAGTCCAGCATTTTAACTGTAAGAGCATCCTTCCTCCCAAAATACCACCCTTTAAAAATTGAAAGAGACACAAATAAGGAGGTTCAGTCAAAGGCTGCAGTGCTATAAAGGGATCCATGCAGGTGGATGGAGCCTGTGTCAGGATCAGGGTCTAAAAAGGGAAAGAGATGTAAAAGGAAAGTAGTGAATGTATGGCCGAGAGTGGCTATTCTAAAATGATCTTTGGATCACTCTAAATGTGAGGAGGGATTAATTGAAGTAGATTTCATGTGGGGAGTGAGTTCCAAGCCTGAAAGGTGCAGATCAACATCTTGATCAGTTGCCAATTTCAGATGTGAGGGTGGGAATCTCTGAATTGTGTGTGGTGTGTGAGCACTGATGTTCATCAGCACCAGGCTCATGGAGTAGAGACTGAAAGAAGCCAAGGCACGTAGTCAGCAAAGAACTTTAAAAACGAGTAATATTAATTCAAAGTCCAGTAGGTATATGCCATGTGATCTTTTCTCTGCATTTGTACTGGGGGACCTCAGTCTTTTCCCATCTTTGTGTGTGTGTGTGTGAGAGAGAGTGAGAGAGATTGATTAAAAATCAAATACATCCTTTAGTGGAGCCATATATGATTGAAAAAACATACTCAAAGAGTAATCATCAGTGGTTGATTGTTGAACTGGGAGTACATACCTAGTGGGATCCTGCAGGGGTCTGTCCTTGATCTGGTGCTGTTCAACATTTTCATTAATGAATTGGATAATGGGGTGGAGAGTATATTTATAAAATTTGAGGATGGCCTCAAGCTGGGAGGGGTTAAAAGCACTTTGGAGGTTGGGATTAGAATTCAAAGGGACCTTGACAAATTGGAGAATTGGTCTGAAATCAATAAGATGAAATTCAGTAAAGACAAATGCAAAGTACCACACTAAGGAAGGAAAAACCAACTGCACAATTATAAAATGGGGGGTAAGTGGCTAGGCCAGTTGCGGCAGAAGCACCCTAAAAGTGTGTGGGGGGGGGCACAGGTGCCTGAACCATGGCTTTGCCCCACCCACAGGCTGCAACACCCCGAAGGCCCTGCCCCCACGCCGCCTCTTTCTCCTAAAACCCCGCCCCCTGCTCACTCCTCTCCATCCTCTCCCACCATCGCTCATCCTTACAGCTGGTAAAAAGTGGGAGGGCCCTGGGCCTCCCCATTCTGGTCCCCCTGGGCTAGGCAGTAATACTGCTGAAAAGGATCTGCGGGTTATAGTGGATCACAAATTGAATACGAGGCAGCAGTGTGATGCCGTTGTGAAAAAGGCTAATATTCTGGTGCGCAGTAAGAGGAGTGCTGCATGTGAGACACAGGAGGTAATTGTCTGGTTCTACTGGTCAATGGTGAGGCCTCAGCTGGAGTACTGTGCTCAGTTTTGGGTGTCACACTTTTGGAAAGATGTAGATAAATTGGGGAGAGTCCAGAGAAGAGCTACAAAAATGAGACAAAGTTTAGGAAACCACTTCTATGAGGAAAGGTTAAAAAAATTGGGCATGTTTAAGCTTGAGTAAAGATGGCTGAGGGGGGACCTCAGAACAGTCTTCAACTATGTGAAGGGCTTTTAGATAGAGGACAGGGATCAATTGTTCTCCAGGCCCACTGAAGATAGGACAGGAAGTAACGGGCTTAATCTGCAGCAAGGGAGACTTAGGTTAGATATTAGGAAAAAAATTCTAACTGTAAGGATAGTTACCCAGGGAGGTTGTGGAATCCCTGTCAGCTCAGTGGTCTAGGTATATTGAGTCCTGTCTCTGTGCAGTGGGATGAACTAGATGACCTCTCAAGGTCCCTTCCAGCCCTATGTCTATGACTCTTTATATGAACCTAATGGAAGTTGGGGTACTCACTATGGGCAGCGGGTATCAAAGGCCAGGGCAGGTTAAGCCTCCCCCTGACCCAAGCCATGGCCCCGCCCATGTTCTGCCCTGAGGCCCCAGCCTCCCTCCCCCTATACCCTGAAGCCGGTGGGGGCCACTCAGCTCCAGCCAGCAGCCTGGAGCTTGGGACTGCCGGTGGCCAGGGGCAACCCAGGATGGCATTGGGGCTGGCCCAGCTCTGGGGGTGCCCCGTGCTGGGGGGGCCGGCTGGCGCAGCTGGAGTGAGCAGGATGGAGTTCCTCTGGCCACGGGGACGGAGGGGGAGTGTGGACTGTTTTCGGGGGGGGAGGGGTCCTTTGGGTGGAAGAGGTGGGGACAGTGGGCTATCCTTCCCAAAGGTGGGTTCACCCGGCACCCATGGTACTCAGTATTTCTCAAGATCAAATTTGCTATTGAATATGCAGTCCAATTTAAGGTTTCTGTCCTGACAGCCCAAGCTCTTCATGGGATTGGCTCTGAGAAATTGTATCTCGCCTACAACCATGAACTCCCTCCAGAGCTTTGTGTCACTGGAACAATGAAACTCTAGGCTAATAGGGGGAAGACTTGTTGGCTCGGGAGACAAGCTTCAGAGGAGCTGCACCTAGACCATGTAATTGCCTCTGAATGATCACGGACATCGTGTTCAGAGCTAAATACACAACTCCTTTCTTTGACTTAGCTTGCGCCTGTCTCCCCCCCCCGCCCCCACCTCCATTCTACTTGCTATTCAAGCTTTTACCAATACAGGTGGAGAAGGCAGGGAGAGAGAAAGTGGGAGATTCTTTTATTATTTCTTTATCATTGTTGGGAAGCGCTCCCCTCCTAAGGTGAAGAGGGCTGTAAATAAGTAGATAGATCATGTTTTGGTGACCGGGACACACTTTTCAGCCCTTGAGACTGTATAGTATTCACTAGCTAGCAGAGTCAATGGATTGAATGGGCAACTCCCCACCCCAAGGTTGTCTCTCCAAGTGGGACTGGAATATGGCTGAGAACTATGCCTCTCCGTACTGTACCTGTTCTGTGGCTATTAGGGTGTTACGTTTCACAAAGAGCACAGCCATTAAACAGTGCAGATGAGGGGACAAAAAGGTCCATCAGGTCTTGGCCTTCCCTATTTGTTGTGGATAATTAGCGGGCTGTGCTAACCAGGGGAAAAAAACATGGTTTCTCTGCTGCCCACTTCTCACTGTTTTGCAGAAACGTCCTCCTAAAAATAAAAACCGGAGTCACCTCTTCAGTGCCCACATCTTGTTGATGGTAATTAGCACATGGGATGGAAAATAAGTATCTAATCCCCAGGAAGTGTTTTCACAGTCAGCCTTACAGCCCATTACAATTTCCTTCTGCCCTCAGCTCCTACCACCGGCCGCCTGCTTCCTGGCAAACTGGCCCAGGGCACTTGTACCCCCTTGACTTCTGGATGTACACCAAGGTGGCTGAGATCAGAATCTGTCCCTGTCCTCTGGCAGATGCTGTGACAGTGCAGCAGAATAGATCACAGGGTATTCCCTGCAGGAGAACACGCCTTCCAAAACACCAGTCTCGTCCTCATCAGCCCCAAACGGCCAGGGTTTGCTTTGCCTTAAAAGAAAAACAAAAATCTGAAGGCATCCAGTTGCTCCTGGGCATGTTGCCAGTGATTGAGTGACCTGCTGCTTCCTCCCAGAATTACATTCCGCTGGCATGTCTTTTGCCCTGACTGACGCCAACCTTCTAGCTCACCCCCCAAAGCAAACATTTCCAGTTGGCACCACTGCCTTGTTTTTCTGAAGAACCGATTCATGCTTCCCTTAAAGTTTTACTATATCAGTTTTTTCCCCCCTGGTGCATGGAGCCACTGAAAGGAGGAGTTGCTGCTGAAGTCTCCCCCTCACCCCCCTTCTCGCCCCTGATCTTTTTAGCGAGCATGAAAAATCCATTCAGAATGCTCCCTGTGTGTGAGTTTGGAAGCCTTCTGCTAAAAGAGTTATTCTCCTCTCATTCACAGATAATTACTCCCTTGGGGGCGAGAACCACAGAGAGAGAGAGAGAGAGAGAGAGAGACTGATAATCTGAGAGGACATGGATACAAATATCAGAGCTGAGTGCTCAATGAATTCAATGGGACTTGGAGATGCTCAGCCCCTTGCAGAATTGGGCCCATTATATCCTTTTCCTGCTTAAAAGAGACTTCAAGTATCAAACAAACAAAAAACCCCGAACCCGGACTGATCTAAATGCGGTGGAGACGGGTTGTGTTTGTGAGAAGCACGTGTTGGTTTATTTTTTACACCGTGGAAAGAATGAGCTTTTAGAACACAAAGTCCTCGCTGGCTGGAGGAAGGGAGGTGACAGCATTGGCTCCATGCTGCCGGGTATGACAGACAGTCCCAGGTTGAGGAATGAGCCTAGTGCGGTTCCCCAAGCCAGCTGAGATGATGTAGAACAGCAGAGGGTTTCCCCAAGAAGGCAAAAGGTGTTTCTCAGTTGGTGGGTGCAGGGAGAGAGGAAGGATGATCTAGTGTTTAGAGTACAAGCCTGGGCTGTCGGAGACTTGGGTTTAATTCCAGCTCCCCCACAGACATCCTGTGTGACATTGGGGCTCTGTGAATCTCAGTTCCCTATCTGTAAAATGCAGGATACTGATTCCTACTTCACGGGGGTGCTGTAAGGCTACAGGTATTAGAGACTGTGAGGTGCTCAGCTGCTACAGCATTTTCCCAGAGGTCTAGCACAGATATGCAGTGTTTCAAGAGCTGCGTCCCATCACAATGCACAGAGTGCTGAAGGGTAGGACTGAAATATGGCTTGTTAGAAATGGGCATGAGCAGCAACTCTGGATTACAAACCACTTGGTGGTCAGGGGTGCTTGGATTTGGTTCAGCCCTCTCCCTAGATAAATAAAAACAACGAATATTTTCAGAAAGGTTCAAAGAATGTTGAGTTGGGGAGGAGTGTTTTTATTCCTTTGGCTTGACCAACTTCCTATTTTCTCCTGAAATTTGCACGGCTTTTTCCTGTAATATTTGACGCATTTATTTTAAATTTTAAAAACCATTTCAGACCTGACCTCTCTGCTCCAAGTCTATGTAAAGCCGAAAGGGTGAAGGGAAATTGAAAAGGGCAATGACACTAAAACACAGCAGCCTCTCTTCTGTGCAAGGCCCCTTTCAGAGATGTCATTAAACATTTTTCTGACTGTCCGTCAAAGTGTCCCTCGCCTTAGCACAGGGGACATGAATATGACAGTGTAGTTTTGTATGGGATGGTCCAAGGAGATTATATAGTGATCTGGTTGTTTGTTTCTCCCAAGAGATGTTTGAGGTTTCTGCTTCTGAGGTTTTTAGTTCTATATTCATATGTCTCTCTCTCCTGTTACAGAAGGAATACCAACTAGATCTACAGAGCACTTTTCCTCCTTAGATCTCAAAGCATTTTACAAAACCGGTGATTATCATTATCTCAGTTTTACAGACAAGGAAACGGAGGCACAGAGAGGTGGAATGGCTTGTTGAGGGAAGGCTTTCGAGAACAAGTGGGTCTTGCAGCAGTCCCAGGGGACAGTCATGTTTTGGTTCTACCTTATCTCTTCCAGTGGATCATTCCACAACTGAGCACCCACAACAAAAAACACTCTCAGTTTAGGTCTCGCTAGTTTCGTCCGAGGCTTTGTGAGTGCAGATGGAATGAACTGTCTTGGACTTGGAGGGTCATAGACAAAGAGACAGTCTCTGATGTAACCAAACTTTAATCTAGCCTTGAAGATTAAGATAATGATGGCCTTGAATAATTTTAATATTTATACTGTGCTTGTTGCAGGACCTGTTTGATTAATTGTATTTGATTTATTTATTTTAAGCATAGGCAATGTTGAGAACCAAATCCTACAGCAAAACTTTGCGTAAGCCCTTGTTAAGCGTGAGTGTGTTTAAATGTCTCCCCACTGAGCGTCTGCTACAGCTACCAGCTTGGAGAGCCATCTTTGTAGCTCATGTGTTAGGGACTCAGTCCCGGTGAGGGCAGGTATTGCAGACCCATTTTCAATGAGTAGAGGACAGCATGGTCCTCCCAGATTCTGCTGCTTTGGTAGAACACCCAGGCTGTTGTATATTCTCCTTGGGGACTAGCAGACCAGTGATGGGGTTGCAATTCCTTTAGTTCCTTGGAGATCTGTGAGAAATGCAAGTGAAGGCATTGGCATCCCCAGGTTATACTTTAGGATCCTGTGCAGCCCTGCATATCCCTTTCTTAGTTGTACCCATGTCCTGTCCATGTGGCGTGGAAGATACTGCTCAGAGACACAGCAGCTTGCTGTGCATTTTGCATTGTTACACTGCTTTGAGTGGGGAACACATGTTGAGTGGCTGTTCCCTGACTCCTTCCCCTCTCCCTGGTCACACAGAGCTGAGCTCCCGTATTCAGGCTGCAGAAGGGCTTGAGGCAGCTACGCAGCATGAGGACTGCTACAGCATACCTAACATCTCCCTCGTTGCACCCCTCCCATCTCCTGTTCTTCCTTTTGTGCTGCACAGGAGAGGGGAGAGTACATCCCCATAACCAACCTTTGTTGTGATAAAACCCTAGGAGGGGAAGTTAGAGAACTTACAGAGGAGGCAGAATTGTTTCTAAAGAGAAGGGTTTTCTCCTTGTCATGGGGGAGCGCCAGCTGAGTGTTTGGAGACGCATGAATAATTGATCTCTTACTGTCTTACTGATTTATTGGATAATACAGGAGGGTATTTTCCAGTGTGAGTTCTTGTGGGGTAGGATAACAGCCAGGGACACCCGTGTAGGGAACTTTCCAAAGGTCAGAAATTCAAAGACCGATGGTTGTTCCCTGGACCTTTTGATGGTTTTTATTCAGAGTCAGAACGAATCTTTTCTAATTCTGAAGCAACAGCTGAACCAAAAAGGAACAATCAGATGGTGCTGGCAAGCAGCACAAGGCAGAGGGGCTAGGTGTGATGATAGCAAACCAGAATACTTGAGATAGATGTTTAGAACATTTCTCTAGGGTAACTAAGTTTGAAGGTGTTAATTTGAAGGAATCATTTATTAATGTAAACAAAAGGCTCATGCAGACACGTGGAGGGACAATGTCAGGTTAACAATCAGACTTATACACATATTTCCCTACCTGAGTTCTTGTCAGAAGAATGTAGATGATTGAATATTATATAGTTTTAAGGCTCCACTTTGTTTTTTTCTATTAGTGCTGATTGCTGGCATTAGGCACTTCACTCAGCTTGGACAATGAACACAAACTAGTCAGTTTCTTTTTGGTTTACAGTGAGTTTCACCTGCTGGCTCTCTCTGAAGGCTACATTTACAGTCAAACAAACAATGGATTTCATTTAAATTAAAAAGAAAAATCATGGCAGCATTTCCATAGATCTTTGTTTTTAAAAATCCTAAATTATGGGCCTAAATTGACTAGATTCTTGATTGCACCAAACAAGTCACAGAGATAAATGACAGCTCCCTGGAAAAGTAATTAATTAGCTGTTATCTGATTGGTTCTTTTAGCAGTGATGTCATGATTCCATGATGTCATGTCCGAATTCTTCAAACAGTTTCCATCTGGATTAAATGCCATCATCGAGCCGAGGGAGAGTGGGATCGTGTATCACCAAAGAAACTCGATTAAAGAAGCCATGAATACTGATTGTTCTGGTCTGCAGTTGAGAGAAATGTCTGAGGCACTTAGTTTAAATTTTAAATTCTTTCAAACATGTTTTGCACAGTGAGTGCAATGCCTCTGACCGCCATCTCAGCTCACCTAACTAGGCTTTGAGAAGAGCGGTGGTTTCCCCCCAGTTCCTTCACAAGGTTATTTTTCACTGCAACTCATATTGTTACAACTACTCTTTTCCTTCTGCAGAGTCTATCCTGCTTTTAGTGACAGCGTTAGCTCTGGGGGTGATGCTTTATGCGTGCGTACGTGCTGAGGCGCTCCTTTGCAGCAGCAGTCCCCAAAGGCATGCTGGCTGACTTAGACTGTATGCTTCCATGCATGCAGGGAGCACAAGCTGGACCTGAGACACACTCAGGGGTGCAGCGTGTGGTCCCCACCTTTGCAGGCTGGTGAGAAGTGGGATAAGGTCAAGGCCCTGCCCTATTTCTCTTGGGGTGCCTAGCACCACTGTTGGTGCTAAGTACCCCCATTCATCACATGCCAGTGCTTCTTACATCCTCTCCCAGCTGTGAGCCACACACAGAGAACCAAAATCCAGCCCCACATTGCTTGTCATTTTCCAGCCTCAGTTAGTTTGTCAGTATAGGGTCATGGTTCTCTACATCTCCTCCCACACCCCTACTGCTCCCTTTGCTTGCCTCCTCAAGTAACCAATAATTGTGTGGTGTCTAACATTTGGAAAGCACCATAAAGACAGGGTCTAGTCAATCTGATTTGTGGTATTTATCTGACCGCCATCCCCAAAGTATCTGCATGCCTCACAATCCTTGATGTATTTAGCCTCATTACACCGGTGTGAGGTGCGGCTGCGCTATTATCTCAGTTTTACAGCTGGGAACCTGAGGCCCAGAAAGACAAGGTGACTTTCTTAAGGGAGTCTGTTGCACAGCAAGGAATTTAACTCATATTCCCAAGTCCCAGGCTACTGTCCTAACCACTGGATCATTCTTCCTCCCTCTCCTTCTTTTACCATCTGGTATGTTTTGCTATTCTCTTTATTTTTGACTGAGGACAGCTGAACAAGAAGGAACAAAAGTAAAGTCTCTGTGAGAGTGCACAGCCTGCATCCAGCTGAAGGCAAAATGGCTGCCTGTCTCCGCAGCGAGCAGAGTGTGAGATTTAAAGGTGCAGCCCACAGAAAATAAAGGCATAAAAGTTACCTAAGTAAATACACAGCAGCCTTCCTTGCACACTCCCAACATTGTGGGTCAGGTCCTCAGTTGATGTAAATCAGCATAGCTCTTGTTGACCTTGATGGGATTACTCTGCTTTGCACCAGCTGAGGTCAAGACATGTGTCTTCGTTCGCTCTGCCCCTTATCCTTGGAAGAAGTCTCTCAGTTAATGTAGGCTGAGTTCTCCCCCTCAAACAGCGTCGTAAAAGCCATCTGTCCCAGAAAGTAGTTCAGCTGAAGACTTACTGTTAATATTAGAGGATTCAAAAATATGCTAAGTGCCCAAGACGAGGTCCTGCTCTTTTCTCTAATTATCCTTCTCATCTGGAGTTTTCCAAGTGTGGTTTTTAGTTTGGATGGTCCAAAATCAAGCTCCAAGCTCTCCCAGGTTATGGGGAAAGTTCAGATTGGGATCCTGATCTGAACATTGTGGCTCAGGCCCATATCTAGTTGTGTTTTATGATTTTAGTGGATAGCACCTTGCTGGGATGCTTTACAGAGTTGGCTGGAAAATTTGCATTGAAACAGTTTTTTGCTGGAAAACAGTTTCAACAAAACCAACCATTTGTTTTGTTTTGTTTTGCGAAGTTGAATCTATTACAACAAAATTTCCCATGGAAAAACGTTTTTTAAAAATGCAAAGTATTTCATTTTGGAAAAATTTTCATTCTGAAAGATTCTGAAATTTTGAAAGAAAATTCTGCAGTTTCTGAAAGGAAAATTTTCAGAAGTGGAAATGTTTTGGAATTTCTTTTCAGAGCAAATTTCAAAATATGTTTGTTTTTATTCCCATTCAGAACAAAAACAAGTTTCAAAATGTCAAAATTTCCTGCCAAACAAATTCCAAGCTCTGTTTCTGAATAACATTATAGATATTACAACCTTATGAGCTGGTCATGACCATTTTGCCAGGCGTGGCAAAACAGCTAATCATTCACCCTGATCATGATGACAGAACTCGCCTGTAATAAAAATATTTCCCCTGGGTCAGGAGGATTCTTTAAAGCTGGATTACTGTGTTACATTGTCTGGCCTTTAGACAGTTAACTCTACAAGGCAAGGACCCGGTTATTTGTTCACCTTATTGTTTTATAAACATACTTCACAGCTTGTGTAGACTGACCTTGTTTCATTTAGCAGGGGCTCCTTGTATCCCTCCATTTCCCCGACAAGCTCCCTGAGTGACGCCATCTTTCAGAGAGTCCCTATAATCCCCCCCCATCTCTTCCCTCCCAGGGTCTCTGTGTGCCCTCCTTTCTCCCCCCATACCAGCAGCTCTGTGTGCATCCCCATTCCCACTTCTCCCCATGCCTTCCATTCCCTTACATAGCATTGCCTCTCTGTGCCCATTTCTCCTCTCCCCCCTCTACCAGGAGCTATGTGCACCCTATTCCCCACTCCCCCCATACTCCAACTTCCTCCACCCCCTTAATAATATTCTTTGTATGTAGTTTCCTAGGCTTTTTTAAAAAAAGGCAAACTGAAAAAACAGAAAACCCACCGTATGGTATCATATTGACACCCAAATGGTTCATCAGCAGGGTTGGAACCTTTAGATGCACCTCACCCACCTCTGCCACTTGAGCAAATGGAGTTACTGATAGCAGTAGTGGGTTGTCATCCTCTATGTGGCCCAGCACCAGAAGGTGATGAGACACACACTTTTCTCAGATATTTGCTGTCAGCAGAGGACTAGTGAGATGCAGGAATCTTGTTTGATTCCAGTCTCTGGCATGGAATGTGCACTAGTAGTCCCAGACCCTTCTGCCTATTTTCCCCAAGCTCGATCCTTTCTGTCCCGCCTCTGTCCTAGTCCTGTCTCTTTCCCACCACTGGCTCCTCATCCCACTCCCATTCTCCCTGCCTACCCAGTCCCAGTGTTCACTCCTCATGCTGCGCATCCCTATCTCTTTACCCAGCCAGTCCTAGTCTCTCCCTCTGGACTCCCCACCTCAGGCTTCTCCCCTACTTCTCTTAGTCCCAGGCTCCCTCCCCAAACTCCTCATCCAATCTGCCCTGCCCACTCTGCCCCTCAGCCTCTTCTCCCAGTCTCTTTACCCAGCCAGTCCCAGTTCTTCTCACCCCACCGCATCCTTGTCAGGTTTCTCTTCCCACCTCCTTCCCTCCACCCTAGTGGTAGCCAGTCCCAGTCTCCCTCAGGCTCTCATCTAATCTTAGTCTCCTCGCAACCTAATAGTTCCCGCCACCTAGTTCCAAATCCAGGCTACTGGCCAAGCCAGTCCCAACCTCTCACAATTTGGCTACTGGTCCCAGTCTCCCCTGCCCCTCGGCTCCCATTCCCAGCCTCCTGGCCCAGCCAGTCTCAATCTCTTCCTCCCCTCCAGACACATTCTCAGTCTCCTTGCTGAGCTAGTCCCAATAGTCACCTATTCCAACGCTGAGTCTCCGCTTCTCTCATCTCCCTTCCCTGGCTTCATGTACCAATCAGTTCCCCACCCTGGGTCTGGCTCTTGTTCCCTCTGCATTTGAATCAGATAGCTACCTCCTCCATGCTGCCTGGGTGCCATTGGGGGTGGGGAAGCATTGACAGGGAGGAGAGACAGGATCCCTGCTATCTGTTCCAGTGCCCAGCCTCAGTCCTTAGCAGCCCAGAGCTGCAATTGCAGGGAAGTGCTGCCCTGCTCAATCTCTTATAGGCCCAGACTACACTATGCTTAGTGCAGAAGAAATCTTTCGGGAATTTAGCTGCACAACCCTAGCAAGTCCGATCATATGAGAACGGTGATTTTTCAAAGGCTTATAACTTGGCCAAATTTGGATTATCACCGGGTTTGTAAAAAGGCAATATTAGGATATTAGGAAACACTATTTCACTAGGAGGGTGGTGAGGCACTGGAATAGGTTACCTAGGGAGATGGTGGAATCTCCATCCTTAGAGCTTTTTAAGGCCAGGCTTGACAAAGCCCTGGCTGGGATGATTTAGTGGATGTTGGTCCTGCTTTGAGCGGGGGCTTGGACTAGATGACCTCCTGAGGTCTCTTCCAACCCTAATCTTCTATGATTGTAAGGCACATCCCTGACACAAAGACCACAAATCCCTCCATATTCCGAGGCCCTTCTCAAAGGATGGGGGCACTCCAGCATCCCATAGAAAAGGTTACCACATTTTTTTAACATAGGTCTCATTCTTAGAAATGGGTGAAACATTTTGGCTTGAAATTTAAAACAAAATAAAACCAGCCTGACATGTGGCATTGAAAATTTCAGACCAAATGGCTAAAGTCTGGCAAAGTTATAAGCAACTGAAAACAGGTCTCATAATGGGAAGTGTTGGGCAACTTTAATAATAGCCCTGACTACATCACCCAATAAACACAGTCAGCTGTGTTCTGTCAAATGCTGACGAATCCCATTGCCTTTTACCTCACAAGATTAGAACATTGCTGTCCTGCCTGTTTTTAAATTAACAGGAACTTTTACCAGAATGTTTACAAACAAGACACTGATTTTCTGCCTCTTGTTCTTTCCAAGGATACCAAATTCTCCTCTCCTGCACAATCTCTTTCACCCCAGCAAGAGATAAAGGGCTACCAACTGCCTAGGTTATAAAAATCTGTTCTCAGATCAACACATGGGGGTTAGAATTGGCCTTATTAGACTGTAACTCTTTGCGGGTAGGGACCATCTTTTTTGCAGTGCCTAGCACAATGGGGCTCTGATCCCTGATTGGGACCTGGAGGGGTTACTTCAGGACAAAAAATACATAATATACTGACTTTATACAAAATGGATTCCTAATTAAATAGTAGACCTTTATAATTCCCCTTCCAATGAAATACTAAGTGGTGCCAACTCTGATAATTTTGTCATGAATCTTGAGATATCTGGCATTTTTCTTAAAGCTGCAGCTCCCAGAGTTGTGTGATTATTTGAGAATCTCAGCTTTTGTATTTTAAAGAGAGGAAGTTTCTCACCGTCATGGTTGTGTGGGGATAAGGCTTGAGAATGTGACCTTAATGCACCCTAAAGGCTCGGAAACCAGAAAACAAATAAAAATAGCATCATGTATATAGGGGCCTGACTCATGATGGTTGAATGCTTGGGGTTTGCAATGCTAAATACGTCTCATCAAATTAATTGAAGAAATAATCAAGAATATATGAAGTTGATTTAAAATGCTGCTTAGAGAGCAGATGTTGGATCCAGATTATACTGGAAGCTTCAGAAATGGTCTGGTTATCATTTGTTTTTGTAGGATATAACAATGTCTGGATAGATTTTTTGCTCAACGAACTGGTGCTAAAAGCATTCTGTAGCCCCATCTAGTGTTTAAAGAGACAACTTCTTTTTAAAAAAAGAACTCATAGTTTGAGGTTTTATCATCACTTAGGGCAACTCACTAGGCAATGTCAAGCCCCGGGGTGCTGAATTGCGATATGATGAATCCATTCTTTTGGAAAATATTATACAAAATAATAGGCATTAATTTTGCCCGCGCCGCTTCCCGCAGCTCCCATTGGCCGGGAACGGCCACTGGGAGCTGTGGGCGGCTGTGCCTGCGGACAGTCAATGTAAACAAACTGTCTCGCAGCCCAATAACGGATTACCCTGGCGGGCCGCATGTGGCCTGTGGGCCGCAGGTTGTCCACCACTGTTTTAGACAGACCTGAGCCTGAGCCATAAAGTTCAGATCTAGAATCTGGCTCTGAATTTCCCAGAGCAGTTAGAATTTGATGTTCTGCGCATACACACACTCACTCGAGTCCTAATTTAACTTTCTCTTTCTCCGTTTTTAAACAGTCCTTTCTTGGCAAAGCTCCCTTGATGTTGATGAGAGTTATACATAGGGAAGGACTGCAGGATTTGCCCCATTTGTTAGCAACGTGTCAGTAGAGGAGTGGCTGCTACATAACTAAATTCTTCAACAATTAATGGGAGACAAGGCAGTAGTATGTTAACTGATTATTGGATTGCAGTGATTGTGGGCAGGTAACTGCATAAGAGACCTGAAGAAGAGCTCTGTGTAAACTCAAAAACTTGTCTCTCTCGCAAACTGAAGCTGGCCCAATAAAAGATATATAGGAGACAAGCTGTTTTGCTAGGAGCCCAGTACTCAGGTCAGATTGGTCGACAGATGAGACCATCTGTGATTCTGGAGCAAAGTTTCAGTTGCCAGAATGGAATTTATGGCTTCGGGGGGAAATCATATGAACCTCATTGAGGTTTCGTGTGGTTTCAACCCAAAAGAAAGCCTCAGTTGCAAAGCCTAAGCTTTTCTTTCAGAGTTCGGGGTCATTCAAACCCAGCACTCGAAGCAAAACTCACAGCACAAACCCATGCAAACCAAACCCACGCAAACAAAAGACTCATGTAGACTCATGTCAGCTAGGACTACTGAGATGTGTACAGCTGTGCTTAATTACTGTATAATCCTCAAACTCCTACTTTAATGACCATTTCTAAAAAACAGTGGGGAGAAGAAGGAAAAGCTACATGTTATACGAAGGAGTGGTGTAAGAGGGTATGGTTAATAAAGTTAGGCTTCATATAAAAGAAAATAAATCTTTACAGTAAGATCTCTGATACTCAGTCTTCCAGGAGAAATGGTAGAATCCCCATTGCTTGGTACGTTTAAAACTAGACTGGACAAGCCACTTGAAAATGTTATGCTGGGAGCAATCCTGCACTGAATAGCAGATGAACTGAATGATCTAATAGGTCTTTTTCGTTAGACTGTCTAATATCATGTGACATAAAGATGTATATTTAATACATAGCTTTTAATCCTAAATGAATATGTTTTATAATCAGTTGACACTTAATGAGACCCCAGTTTTTAAATGTAGATGCCTATATCTGTGTAACCATTTTAGTCATTTAAACAAACAGGTACCAACAAAACTAATTTAGAAGCCTAGCTTTACACCCATGTTTGAACATTGTGCTCTTAGATGATAACTTAAAGGTGCTTCCTGTTTACAAAGAATGAACTTTATTCCATGCTACATAAACTCCGGGTAGGGGGGTTTGTTTACTGAGTTAATAGACATTACCCTTAAATTGTTGTTATACTGATAGGATTAAGGGTAAAGTTCTCCACTCAACTCTACCTGGTGGTTTTTGATGCTGTTATTAATCTGACCAACTGATGTCCATGGGAGAAGTTTTATACATGTAGTTGGAGAAGAATATTTGGGCTCAAAATATGCTGTGTGCATCTGAAAGGAGATTTCTGCCGTAAATCTTCTTGAGACATAATTGTGTTAAAAATGGTAGGCCAACTAATCTCTGGTGTGGCTCAGTTGACTCTAGTGTTTTGCAATCCAAGCTGAAATGGCCCACTGATTTCTGGTTGGATGAAACGTGGTGATCATGCTTATAGTGGGCAAATGGATGGCAAGTTCTGAGGGCAGGAGCACATCAGTATGGCAGAATTTGCACACTGGTAAAAGCATGTTTATAGTGGTGAGCTGATAACTGGCAGCATCTCTCTAACTGATGCCATTCCGTGCTCATGTAGCATACAATCACTGTAGTTTAGTGGACAGAACATAGACTACCAGGGTTGAAAGGGACCTCAGGAGCTCTTCTAGTCCAACCCCCTGCTCAAAAGCAGGACTAATCCCCAATTTTTGCCCTGATCCCTAAATGGCCCTCTGAAGGATTGAGCTCACAACCCTGGGTTTAAGCAGGCCAATGCTCAAACCACTGAGCTATCCCTCCCCTGCCAAATCAGACTACAGAATTTGCCATATCAGGTCATCCTAGTGGTCTGTCTAGTTCAGTATCCTGTGCTGGCAGCAGCCAGTGCCATTTGCTTCACACGAAAGGAGAAGAAACTCCAAAGTGGAGAATTGAGCTTTGTTATTTGTGAGTCTATCTAGTTGTTGTCGTTGAGGCCTTTAGTGCTAGAGACAGATGGGGGGCAGTGGTAGGAAATGTACTAGGTGTATTTTGGGAGGAGTTTATCTGAGGCTGCCATCGATCAATAGTGCTGGATTTGGGTATTAAATGATGTACAAAAGGAGTACACCTTAGAAATCTACCCACAAAAGCAATGTAGGTTGAATATTTTTGAAGGCAGGCAAAAGACTGAATGAAATGTAATGCCCTCCGTGATTCTCGTTTCTGCTCCTTCTGTGGTTCAACCAGTACTAACTGTAATAATTGCAGAGAGCTTCTGGTGACAGAAAGTCAAGTCCAGGAACATTGTTCATCTCACCAGAACTTCTCCAAGGGAGGAAACAGAATTACAGGCTGAATTTACGTCACATAAGGGTGTATTATTTGTTATACCACACATGTAAATATAATGGAATCCATGCTTGCTGGAAAAGTCGCTAAGCCGCCAGACTCTCATCTTGTGAGGTCAGACCATCCTGAGGTCAGACCCTAATTCTCAGCCTCCATGGTGTGTGGCTCCGGAATGCCCCTCTTCTGTTTGGTTCTCTGGATGGAGAATTCCTCCGGAGGCCCGAAGAGGAGTGCACCTTTACAGGTTGGGTTTGCTCAGTTAACTTGAAAGAACACTCTCAGGTCAGACTGATCCCAAATTTGGGTTTTGTAAAAACAAATTGAATGTAATGCTAAACTAAGTAATACAAGGCCAGATTTTGTCTCCCTTATGCTGAGTGGGGCTTGCTCCTCCAGAAGTCCAAATAGACCTGTTCAATGGATAAGATGCTTGTTGACAGAGGGGCAATGGGATTCAGCCACAATTAGCACGGTAATATAGTATTTAAGTGGTAACATGGTCTATTAGGTACGGCACTAGCCTGGGAGTCAGAAGACCTCGGTTCAGGTCCTAGCTCTGCCAATGATCTGCTATGTGACCTTTGGCAAGTCACTTCCCTTCTCTGTACCTCTGGATCTACCCTCATGATTTATTTGTGTGTCTGTTTAGACAGTAAGCTCTACTGGGCAGGCACTGTCTCTTGCTATGTGTTTGTACTGTGCTTAGCAGAATGGGACACAAATATTGGTTCTGGCTTCTAGGCTCTCCCATAATGTAGACAAGAAATAATATTTATTTTCCTGTTTAATAAAAAGCTCAATATTTTATCTGAGGTGCCACAGAGTTTCCTGTCTCCATGCTGGAGTGCTGCAGAATCTAGATCAAGCTTGCCACACAGGGTATGGGGAGCATGAAGCACCCAAGGAAGAATTAATTAATCCACGTATCATTTCTTCTCCTGATGAATGAAGGAGGTTCCAGCTCTTTCCTTGGGTGTAGGAGAGCTTTTTTGAACGTGGCCTTTGTCACTAAGGCTAGTTTTCTAAGATATACAGGACAAACTGATCTAAAGTAAATAGGATGAAATTCAATAAGGACAAATGCAAAGTACTGTACTCCACTTAGGAAGGAACAATCAGTTGCACACATACAAAATGGGAAATGGCTACCTAGGAAGGAATACTGTGAAAAGGGATCTGGGGGTCATAGTGGGTCACAAGCTAAATATGAGTCAACAGTGTTACACTGTTGCAAAAAAAGCAAACATCATTCTGGGATATATTAGCAGGAGTATTGTAAGCAAGACACGAGAAGTAATTCTTCCACTCTACTCCATGCTGATTAGGCCTCAGCTGGAGTATTGTGTCCAGTTCTGGGTGCCACATTTAAGGAAAGATGTGGACAAACTGTAGAAAGTCCAGGAAACAGCAACAAAAATGATTAAAGGTCTAGAAAACATGACCGATGAGGAAAGATTGAAAAAACTGGGTTTGTTTAGTCTGGAGAAGAGAAGACTAAGGGGGGACATGATAACAGCTTTCAAGTACATAAAAGGTTGTTACAAGGAGGAGAAAAATTGTTCTCGTTAACCTCTGAGGATAGGACAAGAAGCAATGGGCTTAAACTGCAGCAAGGGAGGTTTAGGTTGGATATTAGAAAAAACTTCCTAACTGTCAGGGTGGTTAAGCGCTGGAATAATTGCCTAGGGAGGTTGTGGAATCCCTGCCATTGGAGGTTTTTAAGAACAGGTTAGACAAACACCTGTCGGGGATGGTCTAGATATTACTCAGTCCTGCCTAGAGTGCAGGGGACTGGACTAGATGACCTATTGAGGTCCCTTCCAGTCCTACACTTCTATGATTCTATGATCTTCATCTAAGTCTAATAGGCACTGTTTGACTGGTGGTGTTATAGAGAAATTGAGCTCGCTCCCATTCTCAAAAATATAGACTACTCCTATCCCTCCTTGTTTATATAAAACAACAGTAATGAGAACAGTTCAGAGGTACATGTCTCAAATAAAAAGCGGTTTGCCTATTTGTGTATAATAGGCTTTTGCCTGATTTTCAGAGGTTCTGAGGGCCTGCAGCTGCTTTTGCCTTAAATGGGAGTTGATGTTTAGGAGTTCAGTTTACTCATTCATTATGAAGATGAATAAAGATCAGGTAGATTAGCTCAGATGTGGAAAAAGGAAGAGGGTGTCTATGGGCAGTGGTCTAGGAAGTTAGGATGCCTAGATAAAGCCAGTTGAAAATTTTCAAATAAAAAAGATTTTTTTGTTTCAAATTGGCTATTTATTCAAAAATGTAATAACTCTACAAAAATTGTTCACTTTTTCAAAATGTATTTTTTGCAAATTTTGTAGCTTTTTTATTGAAATGGTTACTTAAACTTTTCATATGCTTCAAACCTAGTTTTTCTCCAAAAAAAAATGTTTGGTGAGTTTCTGTAACATTTTTTATTTTAAAAGTTGTGGAAAAAGTTGAGGGGGAAGGGGAATGAAGAATTGGTCAGTGAAAGGAAAACAATTTAAAACAACTTTTACTTTTCTTTTTCATCTTTCAACCAGCTCTAGTTCTGAGTTTCCTTCTCTCTTAATTTTTGTATGTGGGTATGGTCGTTTGAGTACTAGTTCTATCTTGATTTTTGTTAAACTCTTGAATTTATCTTTTAGTTCATATTTAGTGCTACAAGCTAGAGTTGCTCAGGTAAAGAGTTCTACAGCTAGGGTTTTGACGTTGGCTAAAAAATTTGAATCTGAGTCAAAGTAAGAACTTCCCCAAAGTTGTAGGGTTTTTTGAGAGATAAGTGGTTCAGATGAGAGATTTTGGTTCTATTTATTCTACAGACAGGAACCAGCTGTGGGGATCAAGGCTGCATTAGAAGTCCCTAAAAATTCAGGGCTCTGTGTATCCAAAGTCTTGCCACAGGCCCATTATTGTAAATTGTTGTGTGATGAAGGCTAGTAGTCTGGAACCTAGTCTAAGAAAACTTTTAAACAAATACTCCAAGGAATAATTATTGGCCACATAAGTTTTCATAACTGGAACATTTGTGTACTCAGCCTTCAAAGAGAATTAATGCAACTGAGCTCTTAGAAACATAGAAATGCTGAGACACGATGTTACAAGGGTGACCTGGTGTGCCTGGGGCAGCCCGCACAGGAAATGCCAAGGTCAAGGCAGGCTGTAAAAGGGAGAGCAGATACTCCCAAGACTGGTGTGTAACGCTGAAGTTAAACTCCTCAACCAGCCACAAACTGTGCTTCTGATCCCCCACACTGGCTATCAAGAAGCAAAAAAGAAATCACACAGGCCCCCTTTATTGCATTTCAGTGCTCTGTCTCCCAGTCAGCACATTGGTCCAGTACAGTGAGACTTATTTATAAAAAACTCTGCTCATATATACAAAAGGTTCTTCTGACCCCAAAGGGTCAGCCACATTATCAGGTCACTATAGGTTTGGATCTTACCCAAAATACCACGCTACCAGCCAGTCCTTTAGTATCTAAAACTAAAGGTTTATTATAAAGAAAAAAGAACAAGAAGAGAATTGTTAAATGGTAAAGCAGTCACATACATACAAAGATTCAAAGTCCATGAGGTTCCGAGCAGTATTGGTGAGTTTGCTGGCTTGAAAGTCCCTCTGGAACACATCCACAGCTTGGATGGGTCATTCAGTCCCTTTGTTCAGAGCTTCCTTTGTAGAAAAGTTACTCCAGAGTTAAGACGCAGGAACAAAGACAAGAAGCAGGACTGAATACCAGATAGAGATGATTCAGCTGCCTTTTATTGTCTTTTGCCATGGGGCTTGTGCTATCTTTGTCCCAAACACAAGCTGCCCAGCACATGGCCTGGAAGCCTTAGAGTTCTGTCCATAGGCATGCCCCTGCATGCCTTGCTGAGTCATAAGGTGTATCCCTTGCCTTCTCTCAATGGGTCAGTTGTATAGCTGATGGTTCTTAATGGGCCATCAAGCAGACTAAGCAGTACTGATGCCACACTGTCTGGTGGTGTCACCCAAAAGCATAGCACACGTTTTGAAATACAGACATACATACATATATATAACCCATAATACAAAGGTGATACAAACGTATAAACAAGATTTTTATATTTGGCAAATTATAACATTTTTACAGATAACTTACAGGGCATATCTGGCACACCTCATTGCAATTTTACAATATTGATATTCATAATATCCTCAAGTGTCCCCCCAGATCCCGTACAGCATCACAACAAGAACCTCCTTTTGACGAGAATGATGTAGGAGAGATCAGAAACAATGGATGCTCCTTTTTACTTTAATTGTAGAAGACCAGGAGCCTGTTAGGCTGCAAACCTTCATTTTCTACTCTTAGATAATACAGTGATAATGGGGAAGATTAGTAATAAAAGGCATTTAACACAGGCAGGGATGGATTACCCAATAGGCAGACTAAGCACGTGCTTAGGGCACCCGCAAAGCAAGGGGCACCAAAAAAAATGAGATTTTTTTTTTTATATTTGATATTTCGAAAAAAGCATCAAAGTAGTCATCACGGGAAAAATCCAAACTTTGTTAGACTTTCTTACACTCCACTACACACTCTTCCCCCGTTTTTCTGTTCTCTTTTTATTATTTATCCCTAACTAAACCGGGTCCTACTAACGTAGATCAAAATAATGCGAAGAAATCATATCCTCTCATGTATTGCAATAAATTTATGTTTTATTATTGATATATTCTTCTGAGTTATACGTACTTGATTTGTTTTTTCTTTCTTATATATATCTATATTATATATCTATATATAAAAATATTGTATGTTGTGTAATTTGTTGGTTTTTTTTAAGTTCAGATAACTGAGATAAGGGGCAGGATGAAACGTAACCAACTGACTGGAGCACAGAAGCGTAAACTGGCGGAAGAAAAGAAACAAAAAACTAGTGAAATTTTCCAAAATCTTCCAAAGCCGACATAATTTTTCAAAGTGAATCCATCAGAAGCAACATCTTCTCTCGGTAGCACAGACATTGTTCCAAAACCTGTAGGTGTTTCAGAGACTGACCCTTCTTCTATTGGTGAAACAAACACCATTCCAGAGCATGTGGATGTGTCAGAGACTGTAACTGATCATCCTACTCCTGGTGGTAAAACAGACATTGTTCTAGAAGGTGTGGATGTGTCAGAGACTGAACCTGCTCATGCTGTAAATAATAGGAGAAAAGATCCTGGTATGTGGGTTGATTTCAGTACTGATGATGTAGCTTACTGGATAGATTGTGGACCAAATGACTGTCAACACCACACCGGGCCATTTGAGAAATCATGTCGGACTTTTACCAAAGGCAAACAAACAAGATATTGTCCACAAAAAATATTTTTTGGCATGAAAGCAAATGGTGAGTAATACACTCGAGAATGGCTAATGTATTCACCATCAACAGGGTCTGTGTACTGTTTTGTTTGCAAACTTTTTGCATATAAACGTTCAACATCCCGGTTTGCTGCAGATGGATTTAGTGACCGGCGGAATACTGTTTTAATTGAACAACATGAAAATAGCATTACTCACAGAGATTCAATGTTGACATATTTAAATTGAAGACAGGGCTTTGGATTGACAGAAAAATTGGAAGAACAAATTAAAGGGGAGTGTGAATACTGACAACATGTCTTGCAGTGTGTTATAGCTGTTATTCAAACATTAGCTGACTGTGGTCTGCCTTTCCGGGGATCAAATGACACATTTGGATCATTGCAGAATGGAAATTTCTTGGGATTGTTGGAGCTTGTGGCTCAGTTTGACCCATTTTTAGCAGGCCATATCTTAAAATATGGGAATGCTGGCAAAGGTAACCCATCATACTTATCAAAGACAATATGTGATGAACTCATTGGTCTAATGAGTGACAAAGTTCGTTCAGCTACTGTGGATGAAATAAGTACTGCTGGGTACTTCAGTTTATCTGTCGACTCTACACCTGATCTTTCACATACTGATCAATTGAGTATTGTACTAAGATATGTGTCTCCCACAGATGGAAAACCAGTTGGACGATTTATAACATTCCTCAATTTGAAAAGCCACACTGGTGAAGAAATGGCAAATCAAGTACTGCATTATCTGTGTCAAGTTTGCAAAATAGATTTCTCAAAGTGCAGAGGTCAATCTTGTGACAACGCTGCCAACATGTCAGGGCGTTATCAAGGAATACGGAAGAAACTTTTAGAACAGAACAAATATGCCATATTCATACCAGGTGCTGCACACTCTCTCAATCTTGTTGGCCACAGTGCTGTTGATTGTTGTCCCGTGGCAGTAAGTTTTTCTAACATTGATGATAACTAGCTGCTCTGCAGAATGCTCTTTTTCTCAGCTGAAAAGAATAAAAAACCCTCAGAGAACAACGTGTCAGGACAGACTTGATTCACTTTTCCTATTGTGTATGGAAGCAGACATGCTTCGTCGAGTCAGCTTCGATGAACTTATCCAGAATTTTGCAATCAGAAAATCTAGAAAGAAGCTATTTTAATTTCAGCATATATGCAAGTTTTGTGCCATTTTGAAAAATAAAATTTTATTTTATGATATAGTATTGTTTTTATTTTGAATTACATATGGTGGGGCACCATAATCTTTTCAGTGCTTAGGGCCTCTAAAGGTCTTAATCTGGCCCTGAACACAGGTAAGTTTCCAGCTGGCACCACGTACAATCCAAGCACAAAGATGGCACAATGCACAAGGGCATCCTGAAGTTTTTGCTTAAGAAAAGATACAGAGAGTGGGAAAATATGGGTTCTTTACAACTGAAAACCTGGTCATAAGAAAAATAAAACACATTGTGAAGAACTGAGCAGAATCAGTGTTAGTTAGAGATGGGCCTGGACCAAAACCCTGTACAGTAACTCCTCACTTAACGTTGTAGTTATGTTCCTGAAAAATGCGACTTTAAGCGAAACGATGTTAAGCGAATCCAATTTCCCCATAAGAATTAATGTAAATGGGGGGGTTAGGTCCCAGGGAAATTTTTTTTTGCCAGACAAAAGACTATATATATATGTATACACACACACACACACACACACACACACACACAGAGTATAAGTTTTAAACAAACAATTTAATACTGTACACAGCGATGATGATTGTGAAGCTTGGTTGAGGTGGTGGAGTCAGAGGGTGGGATATTTCCCAGGGGATGCCTTACTGCTAAATGATGAACTAGTAATTGGCTGAGCCCTCAAGGGTTAGCTCGTTAATGTAGCCTCACACTCTACAAGGCAGCATGAATGGAGGGAGGGGAGACAGCATGGCAGACGGAGACAGAGACACACACCGTGTGTGTGTGTGTGTGTGTGTGTGTGTGTGTGAGAGAGAGAGCGAGAGATGTGCATTTCCCCTTTAAGTACGCTGACCCCACTCTTAAGTACAAGAGTACTTGTTAAGTTAATCAGCAAGCTGAGGCCGCAGCAGCTGCTGCCAGGAAGCTCCCTCTGTCCTGAGCCCTGTCGTGTCTCCAGGGGTGAAAGTAAGGCGGTACGGGTTGGTACAGAGTACCGGTGAAAAGTAGCCACCAGTACCGGCCCTACCATTGACTTTAAAGCCCTGCCATGGCAGCCCTTTCAGGACCCTGCTTAAAACACTGCATCAGCAGCCCTTTAACATTCCTGCCCCTTTTGCGCTCCCCCATCGGCGGCCCTTACCGGCAGGACCACCGATGGGGGACGCAAAAGGGGCAGTGTCTACCTGGCAGGGCCGCCGATGGGGGGGGCGCAAAAGGGGCAGTGACTACCTGGCAGGGCCGCCGATGGGGGGGGGCGCAAAAGGGGCAGTGACTACCTGGCAGGGCCGCCGATGGGGGGGGCGCAAAAGGGGCAGTGACTACCTGGCAGGGCCGCCGATGGGGGAGCGCAAAAGGGGCAGTGACTGCCTGGCAGGGCCGCCGATGGGGGGGAGCGCAAAAGGGGCAGTGACTACCTGGCAGGGCCGCCGATGGGGGAGCGCAAAAGGGGCAGTGACTGCCTGGCAGGGCCGCCGATGGGGGGGGGCGCAAAAGGGGCAGTGACTACCTGGCAGGGCTGCCGATGGGGGGCGCAAAAGGGACAGGGACGTTAAAGCCCTGCTGTGGCAGCACTTTAATGTCATTGCCCCTTTTGCCTCCCCCACCCCGGCCGCCCAACGGGGGGGGGGAAGGAGCAAAAGAAGTGGCTGCCCCGGGGCCACAATTTATAAGGGCCCGAGGCTCCGGCCACCGCTGCCACTACTGCAGCGGCGGCGGCCGGAGCCCTGGGACCTTTACATTGCGGCCGGAGCCCCGGGCGATGCGGGCCAGGCAGCACAGATGGGCTGGCTGGGGGACGCTGATCCCAGCCCCGCCCCTTCTGCCCAAGGCCCCGCCCCTTCCAGGGGAGCCAGAGCTGGCCCCGGTAAGAGCTCCGTTTTACTTTCACCCGGTGTGTATCCCTCTTGCTTTATGGAGGTGGGGTAAGTGGGGTGCAGGTGCAGGGGGGAGGGGGACACCCTGACATTAGCCCCCCTCTCCTCTTCTCCCTCCCCCTCAGCAAGCAGGAGGCTCTGGAGAGCAGCTCCAAGGCAGAGGGCAGGAGTAGCACATGGCAGTGGGGGGAGGGACAGCTGAACTGCCGGCAATTGATTAGCTGCTGGGCGGCTGCTGCACAGGGAACTTAGGGGAGCGGGGATAGGGGGGCTGCCGGTCCACCCTGGTTCCAAGCCCCCACCAACTCTCTGCTACAGGCTGCTCTTTAAAAGTTATAAGGGAGCACAACCTTAAACGAGCATGTTCCCTAATTGATCAGCAACGTAACAACCTTAGCCGGGACGACTTTAAGTGAGGAGTTACTGTATCAGAATGACTTTTGATTCAGCATTGTTTGAAATCTAAACCTGTTCTGAACTTTGCAGCTTGCCCCCATCTCTATAATGAGCCAAAGCAAAATCAAGGGGATTCACACACTACCAAACCTTGGCACTGTTGAAAATCCAGCTCCTGAGTTTGCAGTTCAGTCCCATTTCTGGCCTTCTATAGTTTCTGTTCAATATTCACTTTTTTATCCAGTTACACTCTATATTAAATAACAATCTGGGTACAGATGAACACATCTGTGCTATCACCCTTGCAGGACCTATTAGACAAACTTACATGAGATAAGCATTTAGCAGGAAAATTTTCAGCTGGCTAAGTTCTCTGGTGTATCCTTTAACAGCTCAAGTTAAATGCAGATGGGAGAATGAGCTCCAAATGTTTGTCATTGAGGAGGAAAACGTCAGGTCCTGAGTGGGTAAAATATCTAGGAGCAGAATAGTATAAATATCAGCGCTCCATTGACTATGATGGAGCAATGACAATTTATATCAGTTGAGGGTCTGTCCCCGAATTCTCACATTTCAGGGGCTTTCAAAATAATACTGTCAATAAAGATAAGAACCTGGAGATGGTCCATGCAGCTAATCTTGTGGTAAATAGACCATCAATCTTATAGCCCCAATCCATGCTTCTAGAACCCAGTTACAATATGGTTGTTGCCTGATTTGGTTACAACATGGCTCTGTTATTTAGTGTATACAGAACATTAATGATGTCCCCAACCATGCTAAAGCTTGCACTGTCCAAGAACTTTGACATAGTCTGGCAATGCATCAAGTCTCATCTACACTAAGGGCTTGTCTACACAGGGACACTCAGGAAGGTTAATCTGAATTAATGAAAGGTGTGCTTTTGAAGTGGATTAATTAAACAGGATTTATACCCCTGTGTGAACACCCTTATTCAGAATTAAAGTGGCCTTAATTCATTATGTGAATTAAGCTAAACCAAATTAAGGCCACTTTAATTCTGAATAACAGAATCTCAGGGCATGGCTACACTTGCAGATGTAGAGCGCTTTGAGTTAAACCAGCCTTCCGAGAGCGCAGTAGGGAAAGCACTGCAGTCTGTCCACACTGACAGCTGCAAGCGCACTGGCATGGCCACATTTGCGGCACTTCCCGCGACATTGGGAGCAGTGCATTATGGTCAGCTATCCCACAGAGCACCTCTTCCCATTCTGGTGCTGTGGCTTGTGAGAAGGGGGGGGCATTCTGGGTCCTGTCCCAATGCCCCATGATTTATCGGTTCGCATCCCAGCAATCCCTCTGCTTCCGTCCACATTTGGCACCATCTTTCAACGCTTTTTGTGCTGTGCACTCTGTCTTCCCTTTCAGTCTGCGGGAATGGAGCCCGAACTGCTGAGAAGTATGCTGACGAGTCTCGCCAGCACGTCATGTTTGGCAGTCAAGTTACTCCTTAAGATCCAAACTGACAGTGAGGACTCCGATGATGATATTGACTCGAGTAATGCATACGACACGAGATTGCTTGTGGCATTCACGGACATGCTCACCATCGTGGAACGCTGCTTTTGGGCTCGGGAAACAAGCACTGAGTGGTGGGATCACATTGTCATGCAAGTCTAGGATGACGAGCAGTGGCTGCAGAACTTTCAGATGAGAAAAGCCACTTTCATGGGACTGTGTGATGAGCTCGCCCACACCCTGTGGCGCAAGGACATGAGCTTGAGAGCTGCCCTGATGGTGGAGAAGCAGGTGGCTATTGCAGTCTGGAAGCTGGCAACTCCAGACAGCTACCGATCAGTCGCTAACCAGTTTGGAGTGGGGAAGTCGACCGTTGGAATCATGTTGATGCAAGTTTGCAGGGCCATTAATCGCATCTTGCTCAGAAGAACTGTGACTCTGGGTAACGTGCATGACATTGTGCCTGGCTTTGCACAAATGGCTTTCCCTAACTGCGGAGGGGCGATAGATGGGACGCATATTCCAATTCTGGCACCAGCCCACTTAGCCTCCGAGTACATTAATCGGAAGTAGCATTTCTCTATGGTTCTCCAGGCGCTTGTGGATCACCGTGAGTGTTTCATTGACATTAATGCAGGCTGGCCCGGAAAGGTACACAACGCACACATCTTTCGGACCACTGGCCTGTTCAGGAAGCTGCAAGCTGGGACTTTTTTCCCATACCAGAAGATTACTGTAGGGGAAGTCGAAATGCTCATTGTGATCCTTGGAGACCCCGCTTACCCTTTAATGTCGTGGCTCATGAAACCCTACACAGGGAGTGTCATAAATATAAAGGGAAGGGTAAACCCCTTTGAAATCCCTCCTGGCCAGGGGAAAGCTCCTCTCACCTGTAAAGGGTTAAGAAGCTAAAGGTAACCTCGCTGGCACCTGACCAAAATGACCAATGAGGAGACAAGATACTTTCAAAAGCTGGGAGGAGGGAGAGAAACAAAGGGTCTGGGTCTGTCTATATGCTGGGTCTTGGCCGGGGATAGACCAGGAATGGAGTCTTAGAACTTTTAGTAAGTAATCTAGCTAGGTATGTGTTAGATTATGATTTCTTTAAATGGCTGAGAAAAGAATTGTGCTGAATAGAATAACTATTTCTGTCTGTGTATCTTTTTTGTAACTTAAGGTTTTGCCTAGAGGGGTTCTCTATGTTTTTGAATCTAATTACCCTGTAAGATATCTACCATCCTGATTTTACAGGGGGGATTTCTTTATTTCTATTCACTTCTATTTTTATTAAAAGTCTTCTTGTAAGAAACTGAATGCTTTTTCATTGTTCTCAGATCCAAGGGTTTGGGTCTGTGGTCACCTATGCAAATTGGTGAGGCTTTTTATCCAACATTTCCCAGGAAAGGGGGGTGCAAGTGTTGGGAGGATTGTTCGTTGTTCTCAGATCCAAGGGTTTGGGTCTGTGGTCACCTATGCAAATTGGTGAGGCTTTTTACCAAACCTTGTCCAGGAAGTGGGGTGCAAGGTTTTGGGAAGTATTTTGGGGGGAAGGACGCGTCCAAACAGCTCTTCCCCAGTAACCAGTATTAGTTTGGTGGTGGTAGCGGCCAGTCCAAGGACAACGGGTGGAATATTTTGTACCTTGGGGAAGTTTTGACCTAAGCTGGTAAAGATAAGCTTAGGAGGTTTTTCATGCAGGTCCCCACATCTGTACCCTAGAGTTCAGAGTTGGGGAGGAACCTTGACAGGGAGCCTTGACAGCAGCAAGGAGCAGTTCAACAACAGGCTGAGCTGGTGCAGAATGACGGTGGAGTGTGCTTTTGGCCGTTTAAAGGGCCGCTGGCGCTCTCTGTATGGGAAGCCGGACCTGGCCGATGACAGCATCCCCGCAGTTATATCCGCGTGCTGTACCCTCCATAATATTTGTGAAGGGAAGGGTGAACGATTCACTCAGGCATGGAACTCGGAGGTTCAACACCTGGAGGCTGAATATGAACAGCCAGAGAGCAGAGCTATTAGAGGGACCCAGCGGGGTCTGCAAGAATTAGGGATGCCTTGAGGGAGCAATTTGAGGCTGAAAGCTACCAGTAATGTCTGGTGCCCTGCACGGGAGTGAAGTGCAGTGGTTCCAGTGTTAGTAGGAATCTGTCTTTGCTACGTATGATACACTGACTTGCAGTGCCTGCTGCTTTCCTGGACTAAGGTATCTTTTACTTTATGCAATAATAAAGAATGTTTTGAAAGCCAAAAAATCCATTTATTGACAAGAAAATTCATTTATTGAAAAGAAACACAACTACTTGGGAAACAGAAAAGGCAAAGGGGATGGGGTGAGGAATGGTACAATCACAGATTTGCATATGTCCTGTTATCATACTCAGCCTTCCTGTCTGGAGTGCTGTGCAATGAGTGCTGCACTTCAGGATGGCCGTACTGCATGGGGGGTTGAGTGCAGTGGGTCAGGGTCGTAGTTTTCAGGGCTGGGTGGTGAAGCTACAGGTGTTGGAGGCAAGAACCTGGATGGGGAAAGTGGGTTGGAGGTGATATGGGGGCACAAGGGAAAGAGTTTTGGGACAAGAGCTGCAGGGGGGGTCGGGCACCTGCATGGCTACGAGCGCCTGGATCGAGTGCACTTGGCGCTCCATTATGCTAATCAGCCAACCCGTGCTTTGCTGCCGGAGCACCGCACTTTTGTGCTGGCGCTCCTCATTCTGCTGGCGGATCCTCCTTTCACTGTCCCTCCACTCCTGCACTTTTCGATTCTCGTTAAGTGACTGCTGCAGTACTTCATGCAGCATATCTTCCTTGCTTCTACGTGGCCTCTTCCTGAGTCTTTGCAGTCTTTCGGCCAGTGATAACATGGACGGCTGAGATCTCAAGTTGCATCTGTAAAGGCAAAATGCAACACTTAACAGAGGCAGCATTGTTCACACCAGACAGAGCAATAATACCCCCGTACTTAAGGAGGGCAAGCACAGTCTAACAATAGCATAATTTGCCTATCCCAAACTGAGAGCACATAACCCATGGGAGCCCCAAAATGGCGAGTAAGCACAGGGTCCAGGGGGAATGATTGTTTCATGGCTGTACTCTCCTCTGGGTTTCTGTGCTTTGGGGAGAGCCAACAGCGGCAGGGGGCTCCTATACTGAACGCTGTCCCCACATTTTCCATGGTCCTGGAAGATATCTCGCTGCTGAGGGTGACCTGGGAAGCAAGGGAGGGTCTTCTACTGCAATGCGGATTCCGCCCTGGCCCATATGCAGCTTGGCTGTGTGCAGCAATGATCCTCTCGCCCCTCATGGCACAGTGGAGCGGACAAGTTAGTCTGACTGGGACAAGGACCACAGTGGCTCTCCTGAGAAACCTGAACAAGCGCATTGCCCAGGTTCTGGATGAGACCTTTGAAGAGATCACTGAGGTCGATTACCGCGATGTGAGAGAGCACATCAATGCCCTATTCCACATCTAGGCATGCATGCAGCCCTAACCCTCCTCGCCCCAAGAGCCCACACCGAATAACTTCCTTCCCAAAATAAAAGCTGCTTACTGGGCACCTCCTCTGGTGTTTGTCCTTTCCCAGGCACTGGCCGCCGCAACTGACTACCTTCCTCCTGGCTTGAAAACAGCTCCTGGCTGCATGCATCTAGGGATGCCAGGGTGTCTTCCTCCTTCTCAGCACCCTCGCTCCCGCTTTGCTCCTCCTCCTCCTCCTCCTGCCTTGTTGAACTGGGCTCTGAAGTGTCCATGATGGTCTTCGGAGTGGAGGTGGGGTCACCCCCAAGTATCGCGTCCAGCTCTTTGTAGAACCGGCAGGTCGCGGGGGCAGTACCGGAGCAGTAATTTGCCTTGCGGGCTTTGCAGTAGGCATTCCGCAGCTCCTTCACTTTAACCCTGCACTGGTCATGGCCCCTTTTCAGCACGGCTCTTGATATCTGCCCATAGGTATCGGAATTCCTATGGCTGGAGTGCAGCTAAGACTGGACAGCTTCCTCCCCCCAAACAATGATGAGGTCCAGCACCTCACCATTACACCATACTGGGGATCACCTGGTGTGTGGAGGCATGGTCACCTGGAAAGATGCGCTGAGAGCACTCCATGCCTGGCTGAGCAAACAGGAAGGGGATTTTCAAAATTCCCAGAAAATTTAAAGGGCAGGTCTGACGGTTGGTCACCTGAGGGCAGGGCAGTAGAGTTCAAAGTGATGACCAGAGTGGCTAGCACAGGCATTGTGGGACACTTCTGGAGGCTGATCAGAGCACGCTAAAAGGCCAGGGTGTCCACACTGGTGCCACGGCACTCCAGCGGGGGCACATCAAATGTTATTTCACTCGCCGAGGTGGAGTACCAGGAGCACTCTAGCTGTGGAGTCAGAGCGCTCTACATGTCTTGCCAGTGTGGATGCGTCATGAGTTAGAGTGCACGGGGCTGCTTTAATGCGCTCTAATTCGCAAGTGTAATCATGCCCTCACACAAAGATTTAATGTTGTTAAGTATCCACTTCAAATTCACATAGTTCATTCATTCAGATTAATTTTCCTGGCTATTCCCTTTTGGGCAAGCCTTGAGAAAGGAAATGGTGTTGTAACTGGTCCCCTTACAAAGGTGTAATGTGGCCATGTGCATTCATAGATGTATAACACAAAATATCTTAAGAGCAAAAGTAAAATAATATTAGATTGATACAGACAAACACTTTGCTCTAGTCCCTCAGTTGTCCTACCTTCAAAGCTCTGCATCGTTGGACTGAGTGCTCATCGTGACCTGTCTTTCAGCATCTGCCTCCAGATGGCTTTCCATTGCCTCAAGGTTATTTAAAGCAGTGCTACTCAAAGTGGTGGTCCGCAGACCGATGCTGGTCTGCGAGCCATCGGCTGCCGGCCTGCGCGCGCATTGGAAAAAAAAATTGCCGGTCCCCCACATCAGATAGCGTGAGAAGCACTGGTTTAAAGGGCTCTTCTCAGAAAATGGAAGAGCAGTGCATGCTCAGCTCATGGTGAGAGGGCTTCCCAAAATGGCCAACACCTCTGTTATGGACAAGCTCACATTCACTGGCGTAATAAGAAAACTCCTAACTAGATTTGATATAGTAATGATACGCTGATGGGTGTTTTTGCATGAGTGTGTTGTAGATTTATACTCCTTGATTTAAAGGAATCCTTCCTTTAGGATGTTCTGTAATACTTGCATTACAGTCATGTCTCTCTATAACTTTTCTATACCTTCTAGTCTCTATGGGCCCAATTTTCAAACTTGGGTGCCTAAAGCCAAGCAACTAAATTCACGTTTTAGGCAACTAAAGCAACATTTCATTGCTTAAAATGGATATTGAGGTGCCTAAACCAGGTGCTTAGACATCTAACTTCAGCCCCCCATGTCTGCAAATCAGGCTGTGTGTAAGCAGTTGGCTTGTTTTTATATTATCTGAAATACTTCAATCACAATGATGTTAATAAAATAAAAGGCCTTATTTTTCAAGCTACCAGGTGAATAGGGCCCAATCCAAAGCCCATTCAAGTCACAGGGAGCATTTCCATTGACTTGGATGGGCTTTGGCTCTGGTTTATGGAGTTGTCATAAATATAAAGGGAAGGGTAAACCCCTTTGAAATCCCTCCTGGCCAGGGGAAAGCTCCTCTCACCTGTAAAGGGTTAAGAAGCTAAAGGTAACCTCGCTGGCACCTGACCAAAATGACCAATGAGGAGACAAGATACTTTCAAAAGCTGGGAGGAGGGAGAGAAACAAAGGGTCTGGGTCTGTCTGTATGCTGGTCTTTGCCAGGGATAGACCAGGAATGGAGTCTTAGAACTTTTAGTAAGTAATCTAGCTAGGTATGTGTTAGATTATGATTTCTTTAAATGGCTGAGAAAAGAATTGTGCTGAATAGAATAACTATTTCTGTCTGTGTATCTTTTTTGTAACTTAAGGTTTTGCCTAGAGGGGTTCTCTATGTTTTTGAATCTAATTACCCTGTAAGATATCTACCATCCTGATTTTACAGGGGGGATTTCTTTATTTCTATTTACTTCTATTTTTTATTAAAAGTCTTCTTGTAAAAAACTGAATGCTTTTTCATTGTTCTCAGATCCAAGGGTTTGGGTCTGTGGTCACCTATGCAAATTGGTGAGGCTTTTTATCCAACATTTCCCAGGAAAGGGGGGGTGCAAGTGTTGGGAGGATTATTCATTGTTCTTAAGATTCAAGGGTCTGGGTCTGTAGTCACCTAGGCAAATTGGTGAGGCTGTTTACCAAACCTTGTCCAGGAAGTGGGGTGCAAGGTTTTGGGAAGTATTTTGGGGGGAAGGACGCGTCCAAACAGCTCTTCCCCAGTAACCAGTATTAGTTTGGTGGTGGTAGCGGCCAGTCCAAGGACAATGGGTGGAATATTTTGTACCTTGGGGAAGTTTTGACCTAAGCTGGTAAAGATAAGCTTAGGAGGTTTTTCATGCAGGTCCCCACATCTGTACCCTAGAGTTCAGAGTGGGGGAGGAACCTTGACAGGAGTGTATGATGGAGTAGTTACAGCCAAAAGCAGGGGACCCTTGAAAACCATCACAGCCTCTCCCATGGCAGCAGAGCAGAGTGCCACCAGTGCATTTCTTTTTAATCGCAGGACATTGTCGAGCATCAAGCTGGGGGTTGGATGGAAGAAGCCCTGGGGCACGAAAGCACTGTGTATGGAAAAGTTCTCGGAGGCTTTTAGTAGCCTGCTGAGGTGGGACAGTGTTTTTGATCCCTGCCCAAGGCAACAGTAAGGGTTAATCTATCCTTGACATAACGTTGGGTAGTGTTAATATAGGGGCTATCATCTTGGGTTGAACCTAGGATCTCCAGAGCTAGCTTTAGAATCCAATGAAGACTCCTAGAGAGCAGCTGTCAAAAATACCCTCTATGGAGGATGTAAGCCACTCTTCACATACACTGAAGAGAGGCTTACATTGCCATGTGTAAGAGGTAACCCCAAGGAGACAGACTGTTGCTTAGTTTCCTTTTCTGTTTCACTTTGTTTGTGGCCATTACACATCATGTCCCTCCAGGCCTTTGACTGTGCTGCACATCTAGATTTTGATGGAGTTAATGGCAAATTTGCTTCAGTAAGGGAGGGTTCGGACCCTTGTAGCATGTCTGCAAAATCTAAGGGCTCTTAGCGTAGTAAACCAACTTGTTTTCCTAAAAGGTTTTTTTGGTAGCGACCCAGATAGTTGCTCCCTTCTTAAACTACCTATTTGCATCTCTGCTTTGCATGTTAGTTCTTCGCACCCAGAATCGGTTAAAGCGTAATTAACAGAACTTCAGCACAGTATTTTCCATCTCATATTGGATCTGTGCTACAGCGGCTTATATGTGGCTTGTAAAATATTTGCTTTGTCTGTTTAAAGGGAAGGGAGGAGGCCTTTTCACGACCTGATTTATATGCCAAATACAAAAGTAAAATAAAACATGTGGCCAATGGCCTAGAAAATTTTATGTTGTGTGTATAAGTCAGTGGAACTGACAATAAATGTCGTTGCTCATTTGTAACTGTTGCAACAGATTTATACATTTTATAACTGGTTATTGAATGTTTCTACATTGGTGAGAACATAATCCTCTATCTGTACTGGTGATGGTGAGGCAATATTAAAGGTCATGATATCTGTCTTATTGCAGTTGATTTTCAGTCCAATTTTCTGGAAGAATGCGTTGAGTTGTTTTTTCTTGTATATGGTGCTGGGTATGTGATAGGAGAGTGACATCATCTGCCAAGTCCAGGTCTTCAAGGGATGAGAAGAGTGTCCATTTAATGCCTCTTGGCATGTCTTCTGTTGTACGCCACATACCATCAGCCAGGATGGTGGAACAAGCCAGGACATCCAGAACAGAATCAATAAAGCCAGGAACACCTTCAGGAGCTTAAATACGGTCTGGAAATCATCAAAATACAACACCAAAACCAACCTCAAGATTTATCAGAGCTGTGTACTTTCAACACTACCTTATAGTGCAGAATGCTGGGAAATGAGAAAGTCTAACATGTCCAAACTGTCTTAATTCCATACACCCTGCCTCAGAAAAATCCTCCGTATCGTTTGGCCCAGAACAATCTCAAACCGAGAGCTATTGACACTGCAGCCAAGAGGATCTGAGCACCATCATTGCCAGGAGGCGTTGGAGATGGATCGGCCATGTGCTTCGGATGGAAACTGATTCCATCATCAGAGTGGCAATAAAATGGACACCTGAAGGCAAGTGAAAACAAGGCCGCCCGAAAACAACATGGCAAAGAGCTGTGGAAGCCGAACTGAAAATCCTGGGACACAGCTGGGGAACCATTGAAAGACTTGCCAGAAACAGACAGGAGTGGAGGAGCTTCCTCACTGCCCTAAATGCCAGAGGCATAATAGGAACATCATGATGATTAACTGGTTAGTGAGCTACATCATCAATGTAGGTTTCAGAGTAACAGCCGTGTTAGTCTGTATTCGCAAAAAGAAAAGGAGTACTTGTGGCATCTTAGAGACTAACCAATTTATTTGAGCATGAGCTTTCGTGAGCTACAGCTCACTTCATCGGATGCATCACGAAAGCTCATGCTCAAATAAATTGGTTAGTCTCTAAGGTGCCACAAGTACTCCTTTTCTTTTTATCATCAATGTAAGTATCTTAACTTATATGTAACAGGTTGGTAAATCAAGGGCTGGTTTGTAAAGCAATATTTTATAATTTGGGAAAAAATATCTTATTATTAGAGACATTTTACAAGCATGTGCCCCACCCCAAGCCCCCATTCCTCCATTTCTTCCCTAAAGACCTAGCCAAGTGCCCTATTCATAAATGTGAGTTGATGATAATGATAACATTAGAATTATGTTTCCATTGGTGATGAATAGTGATTTTACACACTGTGTTTGACTCATACACGAAGGCAAACAACTTCTGGCTAAGAGACAGTTGCTTATAAACATTCTACATTTGATGTAGACTGCGCTGGACTGTGCTATGAATGAGGATTTTGCTCTATAAAATGACTTTCCACAGGCCAGGAAACTAAACAACCAAGCAAAGCAGCAGTTTTGGCCTCCCATGAGCATTTGCAAAGCACAATCGGTATTTCAATTGGACACTGTATTCTTCTTAATTTCCTATCATAAAGTTTTGTGTAGTAATGTGTGTTGTTAAACAGCTGCCACCTTCCAAACAAGAGAGGGCTGCATTACGCTGACGGGTGAAGTGGTTCTTGTATAAAGGTTTGGGGATCTTTTAGTGTCATATTGTTACAGTTGGGCCCAAATGAAATCTTTCAAGCCAGATGCTTCCCAAAACTTTGGGAAAGTTCAAATTCAGATCTGAACTTCCTATTTCATGTCTGTAATGGGTCAGATCATAGCCCCAACTCAGAACATCCCAGAAAACTTTGGTAGAGTTCAGATTCACATCTGGATTTGAATTTCACAGTTTGGACTCATATGCAATAATTTTTTTCATAAGAATTTACAAATTTGTCTGATAGAAAGACATACCATTTCCATACCGAGACACCCATTTTGGGTGGCGCCGGCGGGGGCGGGGAGAAGCTTAAAGTGCGATTTGACTCTCGAGCCCTCATTATAGTTAAAAATAATGATGGGTATGTCTGTGCTGGAGCTGGAAGGTGTAATTTCCAGCTCAAGGAGACATACCTGTGCTAGCTCTGATTGAGGTAGCATGCTAAAAATAGCATGGTGGTGCAAACAGTGGGACAGGCTAGCTGCCCCAAGTACATGCCTAGTGTCTCAGATGGTACTGTACTCAGGTCGGCTAGCCCATCCCACCACTCATGCTATGGTGGCTACTTTTGTATTTTTACCCCACTAGTTCACTCACAGCTAGCACAGATATGTCTATCCAAGCTGAGAATAACACCTTCAGCTCCTGTGTGGACATACCTAAGAAGAGACTGGCTTAGCATGACTGGTAGCCCCTTCTGGTGGAAGCCTTAAGAAAATGTCCCCCAAAGTCTATATTTTAATTCTGTTGCATTATCATGTTTTATAAGAAATGAGAAAGGATACTGTAATGACATAGCTGGAGTAGTGCCACCTTATGGACCTTTCTTGTGTCCTGATGCAGCCACAGGTCTCCTGGGAAAGGGCAGCAGGGAGGAAGGAAGTCTGTCCATCCCCTATGTCCACTGGCACTCCTACAGTTTAACCCCTTCAGGGGTCTGGAGGGACTTAGCCCCAAAATGTTCCCAAGCAAAAACCAATCAATTCACTAATAGGTCATCCCCAATCTCCCAAACAATTTCTTAGCTGAGCATCACCCTCTGCTGGAATCTTAGTGCTTCTTCCCCAGTGGCTTCCCTAGCTATCAGGCCTGGTTTTGCCCCAGTAAAGCTCCCTTCACACAGAGAGGCAGAGCTCCATCCTGCTTCCTCACCAGTCAGCCCCTAACTGAGCCACGTTCTCTCCTTTTATTCCCCCTCCAGACTTGGTATTGGCTGCAGGTATAGCGGGGCAGGGCTAGCGGGGCCCATAGGCTCTCTTTAATCCTTTCTCTGCTGATGTGGGGCCTCTCTGCTTGACCACAGATACCAAGACCCTAGGGCCCCCTGACATGTCTTTAAAACACATCATAATAAAAAACCCACCAAAGCCAGCAGCGAATTTCATCATATATCAGAAGTAACTAGCTCAACCCTTACAGAAAAAATATTAAAACAATACTCCACTATATATAGGTGATTAAGCTTCCCTTAGGTCCTATCACGTCCTGAGAAAGGCATGTAAATCTTTAGGGCTTGGCTACACTTGCAAGTTAGAGCACATTAAAACAGCCCCGGGCGCCCTAGCTCACTACCCATCCACACTGGCAAGGCACGTAGAGCGCTCTGACTCCATGGCTCGAGCGCTCCTGGTACTCCACCTCGACGAGAAGATTAACGATTGTTGCACCTTGGCTGAAACGCCCGGGTGTCAGTGTGAACAAGGTGTTGCATTACTGCGCTCTGATCAGCCTCCGGAAACGTCCCATAATCCCCGTAAGTAAAGTGGCCACTCTTCTCATTGTTTTGGAATCGCTGCAGGAATGCGGATATGCCCTTTGAAAGCTCTGTTTCTGACAGCTGGCTGCTTATCTGCTCCGAGACAAAGCAACCATACTCACTCCACAATGGTATTGTAATCCTATAGCCATGCTCATTCTTAAATGAAAACTGACCAGCCGGGCAGTATTTTAGGGGAAAAAACCCTTAGATCTTACCCTTTTGCTCCATCTAGTGAATCTTTTCCCCTTCAGCATCAGCCTGTGTTGAACATTGAAATGTGCAGTGCTAACTTATTATTCATGTTGCTTTGTTCATTTTAGATTTATTTTTATTCCTTAAGGAGCCAGGAAGCACTGGATGGAAAATGTAAACAGCTTTGCTTAACCCCTTCCATGGTGCAAGTGAGCACACAATGAAATGAATGGGTCACTGGAGAGCACAGTTTGTCTAGTGTCACTTGTTTTGTGTCTTGCATCATTCAGTAGTGAATGGGTTAATGAAGGGCTCAGCATGTTACAGAGATTCAGCACTCTGAATTTTTTTAATTCACTTAATTTTTTACGTAGTATTTTTGTTTTGTTTTCAGGACATTCAGGAAAAAATATTTAATTGGGAGCGAATGGTGAAAATGGTTGATTTTTTGAAGACAAAGATACAAGAAGAAAGTAAATGTAGACTAGATGCTGTAGCTGGCATATTGGACCAGTTTTCAGAGTAACAGCCGTGTTAGTCTGTATTCGCAAAAAGAAAAGGAGTACTTGTGGCACCTTAGAGACTAACCAATTTATTTGAGCATGAGCTTTCGTGAGCTACAGCTCACTTGCATCCGATGAAGTGAGCTGTAGCTCACGAAAGCTCATGCTCAAATAAATTGGTTAGTCTCTAAGGTGCCACAAGTACTCCTTTTCTTTTTGCATATTGGACCAGTTAACTATAAAGAGCAACCTCTCTCTTTTGCACAAGGAAGAGCTTTTAACAGGCCTGCACAAGGCCTTCTGGGAGCAAGTAGCACATTACAATAACGGTAAGTACTTTTTAAACAGACATTTCCAACCTTCATCTTTAAAATTCATTGAGCTATGAGCTTCATTTTGTTATTAACTTGACTCACTTTCCCATGAAGAGTAATAACAGTACTCTTTCGAAGCATACTAATGGATAAACTAGGAATGCTGGCCCAGATGCTCAAAGGAATGGAAGTGAGGAGCCTAAATTCTTTTGAGGATCTGGACTGCTGTTCCTAGGGAGAGTATATGCTCTGGAACAGGGAGTAAAGCCATCTAGGTCTTGTTCTTGGTTTTGCCATTGACTTCCTGTGTGGTCTGTGTAATCTCTCTATGCCTCACTGTGCCCATAGTGTAAAATGAATATAAATCACATCAGCCTCATAGGGTTCCTTCCCCACTCTGAACTCTAAGGTACGGTTGTGGGGACCTGCATGAAAGACCCCCTAAGCTCATTTTTACCAGCTTAGGTTAAAAACTTCCCCAAGGTACAAACTTTGCTGTGGAATGCTGTGTGTGAGAGAGATTGGTGGGGAAGGGGGGGGGTCTGCTGCTGTCTGAACTTACAAGACAGCATGCTGACATGCTCTCAGGCCCCCAAAAAACCCACTCTCTCTCCCCCCACATACACACAACACACTCCCTATCACACTCCACCCCCCCTCCCATTTGAAAAGCACGTTGCAGCCTCTTGTATGCTGGGATAGCTACCACAATGCACTGCTCTCTGTGGCCATTGAAAGAGCTGCTAATGTGGCCACGCCAGTGAGCTTGTAGCTGTCAGTGTGGACAGATTGCAGCGCTTTCCGTACTGCGCTCTTAGAAGGCTGGTTTAACTCACAGCGCTCTACGTCTGAAAGTGTAGCCATGCCCTTAGACTATTGAGCAGAGACACTCAAAAAAGGCCAATTATTTTTTACAGGACATTTTTAAGAAAAATCCGTTTTATTCAAAATTTCCTGTGAACATCTTTTTTGTCTCTTGATGAAAAACTGAAAATCAAATTAGTTTTGTTTAAAAAATAATTGTTATGGTTTTTCATTAAAAATGTTCAGTTTTCAAAACCCCCCAACATTTATTGAAAACTGAAAATGTTTCCCTAAAACAAAAAGAAAAAATCCAAATTTTGGTTTCCGTTTTCTTCATCAGAAAAAGCTCCCAGAAATGAAAAGCTTTTAAAATGCTTGGATGAAAGAAAAATTGGATCAGGTTTACAACAGAGGCTTTCGGTGGGTTGTTGCTGGTTGGTGTTGACTACTGCTCCCAGCTGCAAAGGGACTGCCTTCAACTTCAAAGAGTTTATACGAACATGAAGTCAAGGTTATCTAATTTAGGTACTTATGTGGGCCCCATTTCCATACTGTCTGAGCACCTCACAATCTTTCATGCGTTTATTCTCACAACACCCCTGTGAGGTAGGAGGGATGCTATTATCCCCATTTTGCAGTTGGAGAACTGAGGCATAGAAAGGCCAAGTGACTTGTCCAGGGTCACACAGGAAGTCTGTGGCAGAGCAGAGACTTGAACCCAATCCTAGGCCAGTGCCCTAACCAGTGGACAATCCTGCCTCACTCCCTTTTTAAATCCATCCTGGGCAGCCTGATAGGGACAACAGAATGTAGCTGGACCCCCAGTATCCTAGCAAGCAGTCAAAGGCTGCCAAGAGAATAAGGGACAGTTTGAGGCCTCAGGAGTTGAGCTCCTCTTTCATTTTATTTGGACTTAGGTCAACATGCCCCTCCAGGCCTGGGCTCTGTACAGCATAAGGCCTTCTCTGGGGTAGGCCTTTGTTTGGAAACTTTGAAATGTTCACCTAGCTGTTTCTTGTGATTTAAGGCTCCAATTAAGCACAACAGTCAAGCTTGCACTTAAGTTCTACTGAAGTTCAATAGGATTTAAGCACAAATTTGAAGTTATGCCCACTCGTGCTGAAGTGTTTTGCTGAATTGGGGCCTGAACTGAGAAGAGCAGGAGTTTGTTTGGAAGATACAGAGAGTTAGGGAACTCAAAACACACCACTGTTCTGTTAGCTTCACTTATTGCAACTAGCAAGGGCGGGTATAAAGATAGTTTGGCCAGTTCCACGTAATGGGAACCCTGAAAGCTACTTAGTCTGGAAATGGACCCGGCAATTTAATTTTTAATAAGAAACTTCTAGCAATGGAAGAGATGACTAGCAATGATTCAAACTCCATTTTCATTACAGATACACTATCCAGGACTACGTTATTTTAAAAACTAGTTTTACCTTTTACTTTTCTTCTACACTCCATTGTTTGTAACAAATCCTTGGAATCCTAGCCAAAAAAATTGTTCTTACTGTTTTTTTCCTTATTCACTTGGCAAACATGGCTTTTTTTGTCCCTCTGTTTCCTATGGAGCTCCAGCCAACATGACTTTGTTTCTTGTTTATTTCCCTGTGCCATAATTTGTAAGCATCATCTGTAAAATCTATTTTGCTGTGGGGATTTGGATCAGTTAACTTTGGTCCCCTCTGCTGGCTGTCTGTCTCAGCAACATTAAAGTAAAACCACAACAGGGTCAAGGATCAACAGAGGCTGCACTCGTTTTCTTTTTGCTTATTATAGGAGCCAGAAAGCTGGTTTTAAATATATGGAAAATCTGGCTGCTGCTGTCTACCTTCCACATAGTACCACATATGTGCAATTCGATCTAATTCTGAGCCTGAACTAGCTGACATAGGTCCCTTTCGTAAAGCATTTGAGACCCCCAAGGGGTTAACAAAACTGCACTCTGCTATGCAAAAGATATCAAATCGTGAGGATTTGTGCCAGTGACAAAAAGTTGTTTTGTGATTATGAGGTTCCCCTCCCTGTTACGTGGGGCAGGACTATAAAAGGGATGGGGGAAGCAGCTTTAAGGGAAGCTACCTAAAGGAAAGATATGTTCTCGACTTTCCAGCTTGCTGAAGGCTACAAAAGCCTCTGGGTTATGTTACCAAGTTTGTTTGGGCTGCTTTGCTCTCCTTTTGGACCCTTCTGTGTTAATGAAGTGAGACCTGAGGAAAGGAACTTGAACTTGCAGTGGATGCTTCCAGTTTACAGTGACAAATCACTCTTTGTTTCTTTTAAATCATAATTTCCCAGATAAAAATCCTAAATATTTTATTTTTAGTCATTTTTCAGTTGATAAAAGCTGGGTACATGTGAAGGTATAACATTGCATATTAGCATTGTCTACAATCATAGAAATATACGGCAGGAAGGAACCTTGAGAGGTAGTCTAGTCCATTCCACACACAGACACGGACACACAGACACAGACAGAACCAAGTATACACAGACCATCCCTGACAGTAATGTCTAACCTGTTCTTTAAAATCTCCAACAACAGGAATTCTACAACCTCCCTTACTAACCTATTCCAACACTTAACTATCTTCCTAGTTCACAAGGTTTTTTAAATATCTGACCTAAATCTCCTTTGCCACAGATTAAGCCCATTTCTTCTTGTCCTACTGTAGCGGGGCAGTCATCCCGCTCCAGCCCTGAAAGGGTTAAAAGCCAGCCTTTGGAGAGGGCTGGGGCGGAGAGCCAATCAGAAAAGGCTGGGCGGCAGCCAATCAGGGTCAGGCTGGGCCCTATAAAAAGGCTGCAGGGCCAAAAGGCAGTCAGTCTCTTTCTAGCCTTGGAGAGAGATGGACCTAGTTGCCTGAAGAACTAAAGGGTAATTTGGACAGAGCAGTGCTGGGGCAGGCAGCAGGCTGAGCTGGTCCTGTCAGCCTGGTGACCCCCCAGACTGAGGCCTGACAGGAAGGCTTAGGGAGGTACTTGGGCTACAGGGAAAGACAGCAGGTCCAATCCCCTTGCCAATGATGAGTGGCCATTGCAGACTGCAGTTTTCCTCAGAGAAAGGGGGCTAGGTGATGACTGGCAGTAGCCCCTGAGGCAAGGTGGGCATAGAGGGTTGGGGGTTCCTGTGGGAGGGGAGATCCAGAGTGTGGGGATGCTGCTGTGGCCAGAACCCCAAGGAAAGGGGCCCTGGGGTCTATGAGGGACACGGGGCATGAGGCAGAAGAGACACCGGCCAGCAGGAGGTGCTCTGAGTGCTGGAATAGAGCTAATTCCTGGATGACCAGCAGAAAGTGCCATGCTGGTGAGTGCTTGACTTGCTATACCTACTTTCAGTGGGTGGGGAGAACATTTGCTCATGATCCACCTTATAAAAGCTCTTAACATATTTGAAGACTGTTTTCTTGAGACTCAGTGAGTGGCCAGCAGGGTGGCTGGTGGAGAAGGGTGGCGAGTGAGTGCCTGAGCAGTAAAGTGCCTCTTTACCTCACCCAGGACAGGGGAGGTGAAATCTGCAGATGCATCTCTGAACTCTGGGTCTGCACTGACCAAGGACAGCAACTGTGAGTGGGGTGCAGAGAAGGGTCAGGCACGTCATAGGGACTTTTGGGTTGCTGGACTTATGAACCAAAGGGGAAAAGGACACTGTCCAACCTACTTGGGGATGGGTCTTTTACTCATGGCTTATGTTTATGAACCCTATTTGCAGTGTTGTTCCAAATTAATGCCAAGTTATTTCTGTCCTTTAATTAAAGTTTGTTTTCTACACTCAGACTCTGTACTTGCAAGTGGGGAAGTATTGCCTCTCAGAGGTACCCGGGGTGGTGTGTAAATTTCCCAGGATACTGGATGGGGGCATGAGCTGGTTCTGTGTTGTATCAATGGAAAGGACCAAATAGTTATTGAACCTGGCCCTGGTTGCTGCTGGCTCCATCTGGCAGAAGGGTTACATTTCTGAGGGCTCATCCAGAATGCTGGATCAGGACCCCTTGCAAGAACATCTTGAGTGATTCACTATGTTGGGGGAAAACACTGCAAACAGGGTTCATAAACATAAACCATGAGTAAAAGACTTACTCCCAAATACTTTTAGGGACCTTCCGTTGCTCTTGGATGAGACCCACACTTTGTTAGTGGGGTTCACAGATATTTCCTGACAACAGAGAGATGAGACCCAGGAATCTTGGGTTGCATTCCAAGCTCTGGAGGGGCATGTGCTCTAGTTTATTCCCCACAAGCTTGACCCCTTCTACCTCATCCCTCCAACCTATCCCTGTTGTAGTCCTGGCTCCTCATCTCAATCCCATTTTCCTGGCTAACCCCAACCCTGTGTTCTGTTCTCTCAGTCTTCTCATCCCAGTCTCCTTGTCCAGCCAGTCCTCATCTCCCCCACTGGGGCTCCCTGTCCAGATTCCAGTCATTTCTCTCCAGCTCCTAACCCAGCCAGTCCCAGGTTCCCCTCCTAGCTCTTCTGTTTCTCCCCTTTCTCCCAGCCTCCAGTCATTCCTCTGACCCCACTCACCAGTCTCTTTATCCAATCCCAATCTACTGCTTCATGGTTCCTTGCCCTATCTTCCCCCCCCCCCCCCGGCTCCTTTTCCCAGTGACTTTGTGCATGCAGTCCCAGTTCTCCCCTGCACCTTGACTTGTCCTCAGAGCTGTCCTACTCCCCTCCATATCAGTCCCCTGTTCCAGTCTCCTTGCCCAGCCAATCCCACCCTCATACCCTCCTTGCTCAACCAGACTCCCTCCTGGTTCCCAGTCCCAATCTGCCCCTGACTCCCAGTCTCACCGAGTTCTTTAGCCCAATCTACCCTTTTCCCTTTCCCTCAGTTCAGTTCTTGTCCCCACTGCATTTGAATCAGGCACCTTCCTGCTCCACACTGGCTGGACCCCAGCAGGAGGGTCATGGAGAGCACATGAAAGACAGGCTTTCTGCTCTCAGTTCCAGTGCCTGGCTCCACCCCATCTTGGAGCAGCAGTTACATGGAAAGACAAAGTCCAGCTTCATCTCTATAGCCCTGGGTGGCAGCATGTTCCATCACTGTGTGAGGTGGTGCATTCGCAGTCTGGTCACACACAGGACCTGTGAAGGGTTGGTGCATGCTCAGGAGTTCTATGGGGATGGTGCAAACACAGTCTGGTCACATGTAGGAGCTGTGAGGGGCTTGAGCATGCTCAGTGAAGATGGAATCTTCAGAGATTTTAGCTGCTAGACTTTAAGAATCTTTCCTGAGCATCCATGAATTTATATTTTTCACAGCCTTGTCACTTGGCCAAACTTGGGCAGATTTTCACAGAAACAGTAAAAGGCACAACCCTGTCCCAAAGGACACCCTCCTGCCAAATTTCACGTCCCTGCTCCAAAGCATAGAGGCACTAGAACAGAACATCTTACAATAAAGGTTGCCAACGTTTTATCAAATGGCAAAACATATTCTTGAAATGGCTGGACTGTTTTGGCTGAAACTTTTAAAAAAAAAAAAAAAATTCATCATGAAGCAAACAGCCAGCATGGAAAGTTTCAGTCCAAATGATTAGTGTAGCAAATGTATAAGCAACTGAAAAGAGAGTCTTATAATGGGACATGTCAGGCAACCTTAATATTAGATGGTGCTACCAATCTCACCTATGAGGTCCATATGCCCATGTAAATTATTCTCCTCCCATCTCACTGCACCCACTCTGCGTGAGTGTAAATGGCTACACAGGAGAAAGAAAGTAGAAGACAGGCCCCTAAAACCTCCATTTACATTCACTACTTTAACACCCAGATGGGAATAGTTGCTCTCCTCTCATACTTTTCTAAAAGAGCAAACAGGAAGTGCACTTTATTTCAAAGACTGCTTGACCATGTTGACATTGCCATGCTGGTGTGTGAGAGCAGCAAGTGGCAAGCAGGGTAGATAAAATCCTCGCAAGCTGCATAGGAAATAGCCAAGGGGCCAGATGGTGTGAATTGCACACTATTCACTGCAGCTACCGTTTCACAGATTCACTATTTGTGCGGTGCTATATGTGTGGAGGGTGATTGGTCATCTAAGTCACATGGTGTCGTTTATATTGCAGCAGCACTGGGAAGCTCCAATCATGGACCAAGTGCCACTGTGCAAGGTATTGTACTGAAAGTGAACAAAAAGATGGTCCCTGCCCCAAAGAGCTTACAGGTGAAGTAGTAAGCTAAGTAGTAGCATGGTATTATTCAAGTCAGCAGATGTTTGAAATGTTTATAGACAAGCCGGAAGTTACTTGAGATCCCTTCCAACCCTGATATTCCATGATTCTATACAGGCTATTCCCCCACACACCGTTTTTACCGGCTCTAAGAGTGAGCAATGGGGGGGGAGGTGGTGAAGAAGAGCAAGTGGAGGAGGAGTCTTGGGGAAGAGGCAGGGTGGGTGCAGGGTCTTGGGGAAAGTAGAAGTGCGGGGGCTTGGGGGAAATGGGCAGCGCAAAGGGGGTCGCAGGGGCAGTGCAGGGGGTCACAGTTCGGGCACTGGTGACTCCCTCACTTCTAGGAAGCCTTCACTGCTCCACACAGTGCATACAAATTGCATACCGTTCCTGTTCCACCTCCCCCCCAACCCCTCCCTGAACCACAAAAGAAATTCTGCTCCCTCAAGCAAATTTCTAACTATTGATCAACGTTTTCCAGCTGTATTTGTCACCCCTTTGGATATCTGAGCATAACTGGCTAAATCTGACTATGTGTGCAGTTTGAATATTCATTTACAGCTACAATTTTCAAAAGTGCCACTGAGTTTGGCTGCTCAACTTAAGACATCTTGGGTCCGATTTTCAAAGTTGCCAAGAAACCGCAGGTCCCATTGATTTTATCCGGAATTGTGGGTATTAAGAATCTCTGCAAATCAGGCCCTTGGTGTCTTATGTTGGGCATCCAAAAGCCCAAAATCAATTACCATGTTTGAAAATTGAAGCTCGGCAAATTTACTTAAATTATTAGAGAGGAGATTTTCAAATTTACCTAAGGGATTTAGGGCCACAACTCCCAGTGATTATCAATAGGATTTGGGCTCCTAAATACCTATGGTACTTTTGAAAATCTCTCACTGATTTTTTTTTTTTCCACGAATTCTTTACAGCTTACAACAAGAACCAAGTTACTGCTGGAGATGAAAGTCCCCTTTATCTGTCGGGCAAGTACAATACGGATACTAGCAGTACCAGTTTCCCCATGAAGGTCTTAATCCAAGGGACTCCACCTCTCTGAGTGTGGTTGGGATTATTAGCAATAATTTACACAGCATTGTAAATATATAAGGCACTATTGGCTTCCTTGTATACGCATTCACTGGCTTTTGCTGAGATTGCAGACAAGGTCACCAATTAGTGCTGATTATATAGTGCGGGGGAGGGGTGAGATGGACATCTGCCCACTAGGAACTGGACTGAGGCTCCTGAACTCATTTCACATAGGCCTCTGAAGACCCATCAGTTATAAACAATTTATAGTCATTACTGACCTATGCTGGACTTAAAGTGGTGACCTAGAGGTGAAAGATGTTCTGACTCCTTCTGCCACAACAATAAATAATCCAAAAATCTCATGAACACCCACAGACTATAGCCTTAAAATAAATTTATAGCTCAGGCTAGCGATTACCAAATGTTCCTTAATGTTTCCCCTCTGACCTCTGGGAGATCAGTATCCCTCAGGAAATGAGTTTCTAATTAGATAGAAAAAGGCAGCAACAGTAGTGTGGGAAAGCTGGACTAATAAAAACGCTTGTAGTAGGGCTGCTCTGGCCACCCTGTACAGAAAGGTGACAAATGATTACATGTCATGGGATCGAAAAGGGAACAAGATTTTAACCCTGCCTTTTCCCATGGGACGCCTGCTGTAGTTGTGGGCGGCAGAGAAGATGTGGGTTTGGATAAGTACACTGTAGGAATATGCTTTTAAGAGCTCTGCACAGAGGAAGCCATTTGCAGTGCACAACAAACCTTATTGGTCCTGCAAAACCTATGAGCCATACTACAGTAGAACCTCAGAGTTACAAACTGACCACTCAACCACACACCTCATTTGGAACTGGAAGTATGCAATCAGGCCACAGCAGGGACCAAAAAAACCCAACAACAACAAACAGTATATAACCGTTAAATATAAACTGATTTAAAAAAAAAATTGACAAGGTAAGGGAACTGTTTCTGTGCTTTAATTTAAATTAAGAAGGTTAAAAGGCGCATTCTTCTTCTGAATAGTAAAGTTTCAAAGCTGTGTTAAGTCAATGTTCAGTTGTAAACTTTTGAAAGAACCACCATAACGTTTTGTTCAGAGTTACAAACATTTCAGAGTTAGGACCAACCTCCATTCCCAAGGTGTTTGGAACACTGAGGTTCTACTAAAAGAAAAGGAGGACTTGTGGCACCTTAGAAACTAACCAATTTATTTGAGCATGAGCTTTCGTGAGCTACAGCTCACTTCATCGGATTCATCGGTTCTACTGTAGGTAAGCTTTAGCGCCCTCTGCTGACACTTTAGCTATTAACTGTTTACATATCGATAGATATAGAGCACTATCTCATCACCTTTCCTGTGGTTCTAACTGAACTAATTCATATACAGAGTTGTCTACTCATTAAAGTTATTCTAGTCAGAGGAGTTACTCTTTAAAAAGGATCTTTCTGACAACCAGCTTTGCCTCATCAGATTTAAATTCTGCCTTGACTCACACCCCATGCAACCCCCTTGATGAATGTCCTCCACCTGGACAAGCTGTGCTGTGTTCCCTTTGGCTCTCAGTAGTAATAAAGATTCTACAGTCAGGGTTTAGCTGGCAAGTTTGTTGTTGATGCATTAGGTAGAAAAGTATATGCCTTGCTCTCCCATAACTAGCTCTTTGGCCAGGAGATCTGGTGTAGGTAGCATGGCAAAAGAGGGTATTCAGGGAAAAACTGGACCATATTTCAAGTGAATGCCCCCTCCATGTGGGTGGGGAAGAGGTTTATTGTTCCAGATGGAAAACATGCCAAGTTCAAGTGGTTTGGTGTGTTTTTTTTTTTTTTACCTGAGACCAAAGCTCAGCGATTTTGCTGAATTACATTTTGAGCCTGAAATTCAAAACAAAACTCAGGGACCGTGGACCCATCCAAACCAATAAGAAGTAAAGAACTGACTAATTCTCTATGAACCAAAGCCACTGAGTCCTAGCCCAGTCTGAGGAGTAAAGGAGCTCTTGCCCCCAGTGCCAGTTAAATATTTGGCTCCTATGATTGCATTCGACATCTTGCCTGAGTCCATAGTGAAAGCCTGTGTTGATTTGTCACAGACTTTGCGACCCACTATTCATCTTATGCTCCTAACATGCAAATGTATGTTGTTCCTATAAAGCAGGGATTGGCAACCTTTGGCATGTGGCCAAGGGAAATCTGCTGGCGGGCTGGGACGGTTTGTTTACCTGCAGCGTCCGCAGGTTTGGTCGATCACAGCTCCCACTGGCCGCGGTCCCCCGTTCCAGGCCAATGGGGGCTGCGGGAAGCGGTGGCCAGCATATCTCTCTGCCCGCGCCACTTCCCGAAGCCCCCATCGGCCTGGAGCGGCGAACCGCGGCTAGTGGGAGCTGCGATCGGCCAAACCTGCAGACACTGCAGGTAAACAAACTGTCCCAGCCTGTCAGTGGAATTCCCTGATGGGTCGCATGCCAAAGGTTGCCGATCCCTGCTGTAGAGTGTTGTTTATAAGATTCACCTTCTCCTCTGAGAAAGGTATATAGAAAATGTCCACACATATCCTAGAGATACCAGTGAGGGTTTTGATTGACCCTGAAATGGAGACACCAGCAAAACAAGTATCATGTTAGAGATGCATGTTGAAATTATATAGCTATGGGATAGATTTCATTGCATGGATAAGCATGTCCAGATCACTTCCCTATAGACTCATAGAACCTAGTAATGGAAAAGATCTTTCAGTTCATCTCCTTGCTCTAATGCAGGACTGTTCCCCTGCATTTTTTCCATTTTAGTTTTCAATGTCCCCAAGTGATAGGGCATCCACAGTTTACCTTGGGAGACTGTTCTATAGCTTAATAGGGTGTTACTCTCAAGAGTATAGCATACTTCTATGTCCTCCAGCAACATTTCCAGATGTGGGGTGGGGAAGGGGAGCTTTCCATGGAAGATCTTCAGAAGAAAGGATGGTTTGGGAACAGAGATGAAAAGCTGAGTCCAATAGAGCAGAAAGGGGCTAAGCATTAAAATGCACTGAAGAGGGTGAAAATTATGCAGCCCAAGATCCCTTCTGCTTCAGCAGCAGCTGTGGGAACTACAAGTTGAGGACTACAAACTGCTGCCTGTTGGGAGAACTTCCTGGGTCCTGCCAGGAAGTTCCCTCTGCCCTCCCAGGAGAAAGTTTTAGCCCTGACTCAAGCTGGGACCACAAGGCAGACAAGCAGAGAGGAGGCTGCTGGACTGTAATACTCTTGTTCTATGTTTCCTTACCTTAATAAAACTTTGTTCCTGGTGGTTTGTCTGAGTGGGTCTGGTCTGATGTGGATACACGCTGGCACACAACGCATGAAAAACCTCAGGCCAAGTTTCCCAAAGTTGAGTAAAAAGCTACAAGGCAGACTTACCCCTGTCTAGAACAGGGTGACCGGGAGCAGGGTTACAATTACACCAAGTCAGATACTGTATTGATCTATTTTGTCAGTAGCCCCTGGCTTGCAGAGCCTGCTTTATCAGTGTCATTGGCTTCCCTAGCTTAACTCTAACTAAACTGTCGCGAGGCTTTTTTTCCCTGGATGTTTTCTGTTTGTTGTTTTTATCCTTTCAATTGTAGAACATAAAGCTGCCAAGGCACCGACCTGGAGTGCAATGAGAACTGTTCAGGATCTGCCTTTGTATCACCCCACAGCAGTGATAATGTAAAATTACTCCTACAAATAACAAGGCAATAAATATTGATATTGTTGCATACAGGCAGTGATGAGCTACCAAAATCTTAACAACGGGTTCCCTCCTCACCCCACGAGGGGGTCATTACCCACGCCTGCCCCCCGGGACTCCTGCCCCATCCAACCCCCCCGCGTTCCTTGACACCCCCCCAGGACCCGTGCCCCATCCACTCCCCTCCCCTGTTACCTGACTGCCCCCAGAACCAGGAAGGAGGGTCTCATGGGCCACCATAGTGGGTGCCCACCCCACCCCTAAGAGCCAGAGGCACCTGCCGGGGGGTGAGGTGGGGAGTCCCAGCGGTGCTTATCTGGGGCAGCTCCCAGAAAGCATCCAGCAGGTCCCTCTGGCTCCTAGGGGTGGGGGAGCGTAGCTGGGGGGGAGCAGGGGGAGCGGCCGCTCCGCCCACTGATCACATCAAAAGCGGCACCTTAGGCGTCGACTCCCTGGGTGCTCCGAGGCTGAAGCACCCATGGGAAAAAATTGGTGGGTGCAGAGCCTCCACCGGCAGCTCCCCGGCCCCAGCTCACTTCTGCTCCGCCTCCTCACCTGAACCCACCACCCCGCTCTGCTTCTCTGCGCCCCTCCCCCCCCCCCCCCGCAGCTTCCCACGAATCAGCTGTTCGGCGGGAAGCCGGGGAGGGCTGAGAAGCAGGCTGCGGCTTCCCGCTCAGGCCAAGGGTGGCGGAGGTGAGCTGGGGCAGGGAGCGGTTCCCCTGCGTGCCTCGGATTACCTGCTGCGGTGCAGGTGGCCCTCCTCGCACCCCCTCCCCCCGCCTGAGCTCACCTCCGCTCTGCCTCCCTGGGCCTGAGTGGGAAGCCGCCGCCTGCTTCTCGGCTCACCCCGGCTTCCCGCGCGAACAGCTGATTCACGGGAAGCTGGGGGGGGGGGAGGGGCACGGAGAAGCAGAGCTGGGTGGTGGGTCCAGGGGAGGAGGTGGAGGCAGAGCGGAGGTGAGCTGGGGCCGGGGGTGGGGCGGGGAGCTGCCGGTGGGTGCTCTGCACCCACCAAATTTTCCCCTTGGGTGCTCCAGGGCTGGAGCACCCGTGGAGTCGGCGCGTAAGGCGCCACTTTTGGCCAGATAAATTTAGAAGCCCTTTTAGAACCTGTTGCCACTCGTGGAACAACCGGTTCTAAAAGGGCTTCTAAATTGAACAACTGGTTCTAGCAAACCGGTGCGAACCGGCTCCAGCTCACCACTGCATACAGGGGTTCTTTTGGTGACAGCTTTTGATGTGTCACTTCTGAATTGCAGGAAGGCTACGCACAGATTGTCAAAGCTGAAGCAAGGCTAATGTTCAAAGTTGACTAGAGCATCCTCTGAATCCATAGCAACCAGCTGGTTGGGTTCCATGCAGGAATCAAAGCCAAGACTTTTGGTTTTACAGCACAGGTCGCTTCCACTTGAGCTAAAGGACAATATTGTGTGTATGTTACCTGGGAATAGTAACAGGTAACTATCCTTTGCAAGAGCAGTCACTGAGAGGGGCACAAATGCACTTGGCTAGTGCATTATATACATATATGCATTCACTTAATTCGCCAGAATATTTCAACTGGCCATCTCAGAGGACCTGACCATTCAGAATGCTGAGCACTCCCAATTCCACTGTTGTCAATGGGAATTGGTGGTGCTCAGTACCCGCCAGGAAGCAACCATTGCCTCGGCCGGTGGTTCCCAAACTTGTTCCACTGCTTGCGCAGGGAAAGCTCCAGGTCTGGAGCAGCGAACCGCGGCCAGTGGGAGCTGCAATCGGCCGAACCTGCGGACACTGCAGGTAAACAAACCGGCCCAGCCTGCCAGGGGCTTTCCCTGCACTGTTATACCAATAAAATGAAAACCATCAGGATCTTATTAAAGAAGTTCTGTATTAAAATCACAAATGAGTTTGATTCCCCATAGTTTAAATTCCAGGGTATTACTAGTTAAGAGGTCTCTTGATTTTTGGTACTGTTTCTCTCCCTCTATGTGTGAAACTTGCAAGCTGCTAATTGTGTTAGTACGTTCTAAGACAGAGTCTGTTCTCAAAGCAATTCTTTGTAACAACAACTACTCACACAGAGAGAGACTCAAAGCAATACTCTGTAACAACAGAAACAGCACCCAGAGACTCCCCGCCCTTTTGTTGCATTCATCTCGCTTTGTTAACAATTGTGATTAAAATAGAGATAGAGGATGTATGTAGCTGGATGCTTGGTGTGGATAATAACTAAATGATCAGGGAGGTGCCAGCCTAAGAATCCAGTGTCAATCCGCTGAAGAAGGCGTCAAGTGGAAATAACCAGAGGACTCCCGGAGGACAGACTGGAATCCACCCAACAGCCTCAAGAATGGGAGAACCAAAGAACAAGATAACATCTGGCAGCACGGAGCCGTCAGGAATGTGCCATCTGCTGACTGATTCAGCAACAGCATGATGAAGCAATTCCCATAGACTGGCATAGGAAGAAATAAAAATGGACTCTAGAAAGTGAGAACTTTGGGGTCTGATTCTGCAAACCAACTTCCAGGAGCATCAGATGAGCATCTGACAAGGCCCTGCTCCCTCCTCATGTCCAGGCCACCTGGCCAGTGGCTTGGCATGAGCAACTCTAAGGCTGGTAACTATGATAACAACCTTGCAGAACCTGTGTGTGTGTGGGTATGAATGAATGTGTGAATAAATATGAAATTGAATGGAATGTTATAGCTATAACTAACTGCTTACTAGGATTCTTTCTGTATTCACAATAAACGTGGCATTGTGCCTTTTCCCCTTTAATAAGATCCTGCTGGTTTTTATTTTACTGGTGTAACAGCACAAGTGGCAGAACAAATTTGGGAACCACTGGTCTAGGAGGATGTGGCTTAGCATGTCCACTGAGGCTACAGCTCAGTGGTAGTATGCATGTGTCACATGTGTTGGGCCCTGGGTTCAATCTGCGGCCCCTCTCCTTTCTTTCAAGGGAGGTTGTGGAGTCCCCATAAGTGGAAGCTCTTAAAAACAGGTAGGACAAACACCTTGTCAGGGATGGTCTGGGTTTGCTTGGTCTTTCCACAGTGCAGGGGGCCATAGGCGCCGATTCCATGGGTGGTCCGGGGCTGGAGCACCCACGGGGAAAAATTACCGGGGGCTCTGCACCCACCGGCAGCCAAGCTCTCGCCTCCTTCTCCCCGCCACCACCCGAGCACGCCGCGTCCCCACTCCTCCCCGTCCCTCCCAGCGCTTTCCGCCCTCCCCCCCACCTAACAGCTGTTTGGCAGTGCTTAGGATTTTCTGGGAGGGAGGGGGAGGAGCAGGGATGCGGCACGCTCAGGGGAGGAGGCAGAGAAGAGGCAGGGCATGGGTGCGGAGTTGGGGGAAGGGGTGAAATGGGGGTGGGACGAGGGTGGTGCAGGGGCAGGAAGAGGTGGGGCGGGGGGGTCGAGCACCCACTGGGCAGAGGGGAAGTCAGCGCCTATGCAGGGAGCTGGACTTGATGACTTCTCAAGGTCCCTTCCATTTCTATGACTCTATGATTAGTTTTGTGTCTCTCCCAGAAATCTCTTTGCTCTGTCCTTAAACTTGTGATTCCTGTGCACACATTTCACTCACTAATAGAGGGAATATACAATACTCCCATATATAGTAATGAGACATAACATATATCCTAAAAAGACAGGGCTCAGACCACTACCTATCATGCTAACCTGTATAGTCTCATTGTTTCCCTGGGCTCCCCTGTTTGCAGGGTAGCTATCTGCTGTCTCTTTTTTATACATAGGGTTGGGACCATCTTTTTATTCTGTTTGTACAGCACCTAGCACTGTGGGGGCTGAGTTCATGACTGGGGCTCCTGCGTGCTACCACAATAAATAAAATAATAATCATAATACTTAATAGTAGTAATATAGCTGAACAGTTTCTTTCCCAATTGACAAATGCTTTGGGTTTACTCTTAATGAATGTAGTTTTCTTCTCAGTAGGCAGTAGTCTCAGAATTCTAGGCTGTAAAATGTCACCATTCTTAGAAGGATCAACCTCCTTGAACTGTTTTCCCCTCTTGTTAACAATTTCCATCTCATTTCCTACATGCAGCTGGAACTCCCGCCAACAATGTTCTTTGGCTAATGCTGAAATCAAGGGGTAAATATGAATAGCAGACATCCGATCCAAGTTTTGTGCAGAGAATTAGTGGATTGGACATTCATGAGAACTGGAAGATTTTTTTGTTTTTGTTTAATTCCAGAAGATTGCCAATTTAGGAATATATTTTTGTACTGACACTTGTGTTCGGTATAGATGCCATTTGCACCCACAGTGCTAATTGAGTCAAAGATAATCGTGTTTTTAAAACAAGTTTTTCACTGCCACCACTCAGTGGGTATTCTCTATTCAGAGTAAAAGCAAATACTTTATTCATATGCAAAAAGCTGTTCAAGATTAACAGTGCAATAGGTGTGCCTGACACTTCACAAGTGAACAAGATCACAACGTGCTCCCTAAGAAGTTTACAATCTGCCTTATGCTGAAAGCACCACAAAATGCAGTGCAGGTAGGAAAGGTGACTGGGTGAGACCACTGGGTAGACAAGTGGAAGGGAAAACTGGATTAAATTACAGGCAGAGAGAATACAGAGTACTACTTCAGATATACAGGCCCAGGGTTTCTGAATTGTGTCTATACAACTCAATGACTAGTTTGCAAGCCTGCAATTTGATACTCCTACCAAAGCTTGTTTAGGATTCTGCAGTTGCTTTACTATACATTTAGTTAACATAGGAAGGATGATTATAGCCCCATCATCTGTAAAGTGTAAAAACATCTTTGATTTCCTCTAGTGGCTAGACTAAGTAGAGGCTTATGAATGTGCTACTGCTGCCCAGCTGACAGAGCTGGTTCTTTACCGCCACCAACAGAGATGCGTATCATTAGATCCAGAGGTTCCCAGCTTCAATCCCAGAGTCTTTGTTACATGTTACAGGGTGAGCTGGCTTTTTAAGAGGGCTGGCACTTAGCCTCACTTATGCCAGGTGTGGCCTGCCTCCCCAGGTGATGGAAATGAAGCCAGAATCAGGCCTGCTGAAGGAACATGATGGGGAAAGCCTGAATTCAGTCAGAGTGAATTTTTCCTTAATCCCTAGCTTGTGGGTCTGGGCTGGAAGTGTAGCCTATGGTGCCTACAGCAAGGGAAGTGCAACCCACACAGCTGGGTGTGGTGTTCTGTCCCATCTAGTGGTACTGGGACCACTTAAAGAGAGAGATTAATGAGTCCTTTCTATAGCCTTAGCTAACAGCCAGATGGCTTTTAGCTCACGCAGTAGAGGCTCATGCACTAAACTCCAGAGCCCCAGGTTTGATCTCGCCTGCTGATGACTGGGGTCTGTCAGTGTTATGCCAGCAGGCAGAAAGCCTCAGCAGGGGCAGGATTGGGACTGAAAACCCTGCCCAAAGGATTGTGAGCCGGGGCAGGGGGTTCTTGTGGAGTTTTGGACTTTATATTAATAAACCAAACTGTCAGAAGGGGGACGTTACTGAGAAACCACCTGCAGTGTGACGTTTTCTTCCCTGTGGAAGAAGGGGAGGCTGAGGCAGCAGCAGCATCTGTCACTGGACCCTTGGCGTGCCCTGCTGTTCTGCCCAAGGTGAGACACCAAAAATACAGAGCGGCCTATGGATAGAAATCTCCTCCCCCTGTAAGTACTTGGAGGCAGTGGTCAAATCACCTCTTCACCTTCTCCTGTGTAAACTGAATACATCAAGCTTCTTTGGTCTCTCCTGGGAGGCAGATTTTCCAGACCTCGAGTCATTAGATAGGGTCACAGGTATGCAAGGTGCCTTATGAGCAAATGCAGCCTGAAATCAAGGCTTTTGCTCCTCTGACCTGACATGCTAAATGCTTCCAGGTGCCCCAGTCAGGGTCAGCCCTGTGCCTCTTATGGGACTGGACCCTAAACAACCATGAACAAGAAAAGTGAGACTGTAATGGGGATATGGTTAGCTAAATGGACATGCAGGTAAATAATTAAGGCCTGATTGGCTCTTTCTGTTCCCCATAGGCAATCAATTGCCCTCATGCAAAATGTGATGCCATTGTGATGGGTGCTGTTTCACACCCACGTTGTGCTGGTGTATGAGGTGCAGAGCACTGGGGAGCTGGGTCCAGAGAAGGAAATGCTCTGCTCTTGAGGGAGGTTGTGTACAGCAAGTCTCGTGCGGTGTTTCAGTTCATACGGTTCCTGTTTAACAATTATCTTTCTAATCTCTTCACTGTCTTTCTCTGTTGTCTCTAGCATTGTCCATCTTTGGGAATGGAGTGGGGCAGGGAGAGGTCTATCTGCTTCTACCTTGGAAATGTAAGCCTGGCCCAAGCCTAAGGAGCAGCACAGAGGAATGCATGATGAGGGGAGTGAGAGTAGGGTACAAAGGGGGATGTTGGGGGGGGGCCTTGTGAAGGTAGCGAGATGGGGAAGAAATCAGAGCAGGCGTGTGGCTCAGAAGAGCAAACAGCTGATATGTAGCCTCTCACACCCTCTGCTGAGTATTTTCTCCTCTTGTCCCCGCTCCCCGGAGAAGTGGGTGGAAAGGACAATGAGGTCCCATCTGAGCGTAGAGGAGAGGAGCTGACAGGCTAGCTGCTGGGGCTGTGAGTACTGAGTGGGGGCTGTGGGTGTCTCAAGAACCTCATGGAACAACGTACAAAGAGCTCGTCATTCTCACCCAGAGTACCCCAGCGTAAAGTTGCTGCCTGGCTACAACTCCATTCCCCTCCTCGCTTGGCCTCTCTCCTACTTCCACCCACTTCGCTAGGTTGGGGTAGGGGACAAATGGGGAGCAGGGGTGATGGAACGGGGCGGGGGGGCAAGGGGCTGTGGCCCTCCCACTTTTCATCAAGGGCTTGGCCCTTTGCCCCTCCTCTTCCCCATGAGGCCATGCCTCCCCAGCCAGGCTGGAAATTAGATCCCAGCCTGGGGAGCCTGAGCAGCTGTGGGACATCACAGACCCTCTGCCTGCCGTGGGTGGGGGGCTGGGACACAGGCCAGGGGCTGTTCTCAGGCCCCCTCACCCTGGCTCTGGCTTCCAGCTTTGCTGGGGGTGGAGCTTCAGAGGGAAGAGGAGACCTCAAGGCCCCCCTCACTTTTAGGCAGAATCTGCCCCCCCCCCTCCCCCAGCCAGAGTGAAGTGGGATGTAGTGATATCTCATTCTTCTGTGACTGCTCTCTGGGGTACCTCATTCCCAGAATGCTCTGCAACGTTCTAGAGCCAGGAGTGGTGGCTGCAATGAGATGTTTCCAGTTCTTGCAGCAGAGGAAGGGATGGCTGGGCCTCCCATATTCTTTAAGGTGTCCCAGTCTTGGAATGAGTGAGGGGGGCTGGGAGTGAGTCTAACTGGCTGCCCATCCACACAAAAGAAGAGAAGGGGAGCCCACTGCTGCCTGAAAAAACCTGAAGTGAAATAGAGGACTGGTCCTGGACCCAGAGAAGACAACATAAAGTAAGAGAGGGAGCTGGTCCTGTTGGTGGGGAGCAGGAAGGAAAGAAGAGTGCTGTCTGGTGCTGGGGCCTCTTGGAGAAAGGGGAGTCTGGTACTTCCCACTCATCTCCCTCTGAGGGAGAGATGAGATGGGTCATGGGAGACCTGGACTTTACCCAAGCCACAAAGTGGGTTGAGTTTGAGAAACATGTAGAAGACCTGAGAGGTTCTGCGGTTTTTGGAACCAGCCTGCTGCCCATCCGGGCTGTGTAAGCCTTGAATAGCAGCTTATGTGTACTATGCAGCCACTATCCCCACCTCATGCTCAGCCTTTCCATACATATGGCCCTGCAAAATGCTTCTGCAGCGGTAAATTACTAGATATTACGGCACACGCTGAGGAATGACCAAGGCCAAGATCTACAAAAATGGGAGCCTAAAGCTGGACTTTTCTGGTCCATATTGAGGTATCTAAGTAAGTGGCCTGATTTCCAACAGTGCTAAGCTCCCATTGACCTCACTAGGAGCTGCAGAGGGCACAGCACTCTTGACAGTCAGATCACTTATTTAGGAACCTAAACAAGGAATTAGGGCTGAAATCCTGGCCCTACTGAAGTCAAGGGCAAAACTCCCCTTGACTTCAGTGGAGTTTAATTTTAGGCACCCACTGTTGAAGATCTTGGCCCCATATGCAAACACACCTTCTCACTGAATACACGGCTCCTGCAAGTAGAAACTTAATTGTGGGTCCAATATTCGCCTTATTCCCTGGTAAGACCCAGTAAGTCTCCCTGAAAACTGTAGATAAAGTATCCAGAGGGATGTTATTGTTGCAATAATTGGGGCTGATAGAAAATTTTCAGTCAAAACTCTTTTCCATGGAAAAGTGGGTTTAATGAAAAGTGTCTGCTCTCTGCAGAAATTTAGATTTTTTTCATCAAAGAAGCACGTGACTGAAAACCAGAATGTTTTGATTTGGCAATGCTGCTGCGGTGTCTCATGGGAATTGTAGTTTGGTTGCCTCACAGCCCTGTTCTCCTCTCTGAGCTCTGCGCCTTGGCTGGACTACATCTCCCATGATGCACTACCTTCCCTTTCCAAGACTGTGGTGCATTGTGGAAGCTGTAGTTTAGCTTAAATGGGCAATTCAAGAGCATGAGACACCTAAACTACAACTCCCAGGCAGCACTGCAGCAACGCTTCCGAATTTGAGTGTCTGCTGAAGATTGAATTTTCCCATAGGAACTTCACCCCATATTTTTTTTTTTTACCATATCTAGAAATAATATCCCGTTATTCAGAGAGGCACTGCCAGTTTGAACTAGGCCCCAGTTCTAGAACAATAGAAATGTCTCTGCTAATTCTTCTTTTAAGTTTGAATGAAACATTGGTGACACCCAAACAAAAAAATAGAATTCTCAGAGACTGTGCATCCCAAGCATTGCGCTTGTAGACTGGAGCCAGAAACTGAAGCTAACTTGAAGCAATCTAGTCTATGTTCTCTGTCCAAGCTGATTGAGAGGCAAAAGAGGAAACGCATTTTATAAACAGTGAAAGTAAATTAGATGTTAATTATTTTAGCGGAGTTAATTATAATAGCCAATGGGATTAGTTTTTTTTTTTTAAGTGGTAGCCTCTTAGCTGGTGTAAATTAGTGTAGCTCCATTGAAGCCGGTAGTGCAAATGATTTACACCAGCTCTGATCCATGATCTTTAATTGGATGATTTTCCTTTAAAAACAGTGAACATTCTTTACTTTGTCCCTGTAAAGTAGCTATTGATACTTAACAAATCTTTCTTCTAAAGCTCTAATTTCCATGGACTTTACTGCTTGCTTATATCTATAAATCTCCTGTGATTTGGGGACATAATTAGCAAAAAGAATGTAGTCACCTCTAGCGATTTAAAAGTTTAATTTATTTCTTGTAGGAGCAGGTTATCAGGAGGTCATAGACTCCTTGAACAGGTTACAAGGCTGTAGCAGAGAGCTGTTCATGAGCGTAAATAAATTTAACCTTGGTATCTTTAAATAGATTTTCATTCCAAATAATCCCAATGATTTAGTTCCCACTAGAATAGTGGTTTTAGTTCCACTTTCCACCCCCCCAAGCATGCTTAATTGATTCAACACCAGGATGGAACTGTGTAATTATGCTTGCTTAAGTGTAATGAAATCCACACATTGTTTAAAATGAATGTTTTGTCTGCAAATTCTGGAAAGACCTTTAATTAAGCACTTTAAACATGCTGGAAATGGAGATGCAGGAGGACTTAGAAATCTACAGAGCAGCAGAATTAGTGGGGAGAACATCTAATATTTCTTTAATTCTCATGCAGGGCTTCTGCCAACAATTCTTTTGTTAATAAAAATTCTGGGGTACTTAATTTTTTAACACTCAGCTATGAAATTGTTTTAATTGGGGCCGATTATCACTGTCAGTCCTTTGAGTCTCTTTTGCTGCTCATGAAAGACGGTCTCCCTGTGACCTTGGATATTGGGTGGACTCACTTCTGTCTGTGGTTTTATTTTAGCAAAGGTATCTTTCACTTTATTGATCAGATACATGTTACTGTACCACACTGGTTTACATCCGTTGCCAATTTGCCTCCCGACAAGTCTTGCTGCATGTGAACGCCATTACCTCAGATTTAATGCTGGTGAAAGAGGCTGGATTGACAACCCTAGAGGACGAAGGCCTCTATTTAGCTACAACAGAGGCAGTTGTTCAGGCTTCCCAGTGCTGGGCCCTGTCAATGTATCTCAACCCTTAAAACCAGGGAGGGCTGCTTTCGGGCTGAGTGTTCAGTCTCTGAGCATATGTAATCCTTGGCTTCTCTGCTGGGTGTCAAAGGGGATGGCAGTTTTGGTAATATGGACAATTGTCCACAAGAAAATAGCCATGAACCCCCAGTCCTTCCCTAGGTTATATGGCTTTTATCTTTTTTTTAATGTCGTTTTTCTGCTGTGCTGCTGTTCCTATTCCCGTGGTGACGTGTTCAGAACAAAATAAGAGCATACATAAAATGTTTCACCAGGTGGTGCTCTTTCACTGTTCTCGCTCTGGAGGTTTGCTCGAATGGTTGGAAATTTGGAAAACCAGTTCGGTTATCCCCTGGGTTTATACTTCTTAAGTGTCTTATTACTACGATTCAGTGTGCTAAATTCAAAATGGGTCCCCTGCTAGTTAATCAGAGTTGTTAGGATACCAGATAACTAAAAAGTGAATGTGTTTCCCAAACCTTTTGTTAGTTCAAATCTGATATTTGATCACGACAAACACAAAAGCAGAGGACTGTATGCTCCCAGCGTGATCAAACTGACAAAGTGTAGCTCTGATCATCCTTTTTATTAGATATTTTTTAAAGGTCAGTGTAATGCCAGGATATTAGTGAAAACTGGGTTGAGTCTGATGTGTTCAAGGCTACGTCACAATGGCAGATATTTCAAGGCCTGTATTTAGTTCTCATGTGCAAATCCTGGGAGGAAATAAGTACATTTCATAGCCTTTGAGAGAGTTTAGTAATTATGGTCCCTGACTGTGAAACTTACTCTCAAAGTCTCCATTTGTTCCAGCATTTAAAAGGCGGCTTTAAGTGCAATAGTCCTTTTCTACTCAAAGTCTCCAGTCAGAGCTGTTTCTACTGACTTTCCTTACAAAACCAGTTTTACTCCTGTTAATGCTGTGCAACCCATACAGTAATGGGAGAGTGAGCCAGTCTGTGTCCTGCCTCAGCCAAACTGCCACCTGAATTCTGTTGTTATTGGTGATGCCATAGAAAGCAAGAAAAGTGTTGAGTCCTCAGCTGCTTTGAACTGGCCTAGTTTCATTAAATGATTTCAAATGTATTTTACTGTAGAACACCTGTGAGCCTTTGGTCAATTATGGACTAGAAATGTATTCAGCTGTTTGTTTTAATAGCTTGTGGTGCAGAAAGATTGAATTGCAGCTTGGTGAGGCATCCCAGCTGCTGCTCAGGATTCAAGCTGCGAACCTCAAGGCCAAAAACGTGGCATGTATTTGTCTCTTCTCCTACTGCAAACTAGGGACATTGGAGGTCTGGAGGATGTTATCATACAACAAATAGGGTGGTTATGCAGTGTCATATGTAACAGTTCTCTCCAAATGCATTCATTCTTATTGCACTCTCATAGCTGAGCTGCTTTGCTCTTTAAAAATAGATAGTTTAACCTCAGATTTCAAAGCAGAGTAATCTCTTATGACCCCTATATCCTAGGAGGGGAAACTGAGGCACAGATGTTGAGTGACTCACCCAAAGTCGCACTGTAAGTCAATACAACAGCTAAGGCTAGCCCCCTGGTTTCCTGGCCGTGGGCAGGTCTACACAGCAAAGAAAAGCATGTGGCTGGCCTGTGCAACTGAGTCAGGCTGCAGGGCTATTTAATTCCTGTACGGACTTCCGAACTACCCCCTCACCCCACAGGATCCTAGCACCCAGGCTCCAGCCCGAGCCCAAACAGCTACACAGCCGTGAAACGGCCCTGCAGCTCGAGTCGTGCAAGCTCAAGTTGGCTGGCAGGGGCCAGCCCCGGGTGTCTCGTTGCTGTGTGGACATACCCTGAGAGGCCAGTGCCTAGCCACAATGAGAGGTGGCCTTTTCTCATTGCTTTATTCATCACACCCACTCACAGCTCAGCTGTTGCCTACACTCTGTCTCCTCTTTCCTTCTTCCCCAGCTCAGTAGCAAATGGATATGTTCCTGCTGCTCTACCTGAAAACACTCAGAAAGTGAATTTTATATTGTTTTCTTGACTTCAGAATTAGGGCTGGTGGGAAATTTTCCATCAAAGCTTTCTCTTCTGTAGAAAATTGAGTTTTCAACCCAACTAATTTTTTGTGGAAAGTGTTTGCTTCCCCCACAAAAAATGTTGACTTAATTGGAAAAACTGAAAACCTGAAACCGAAAACGTTTGGCCCACCTGAAAATGTGAGGGCTTCTGGTGTTCTTTGGCTGAAATGCTTTGGGTTTGGAGGTTTCGGAAGAAACCCGTTTTTGTTTTTTAGCTGAATGTTTGGTTTTTGTTTTTCAGCAAAAAGTCAAAATGTCCACCAGAGGGAGGGGGAATCATTTTCTGACCAGCAGTAGCCAGAATATCTGTATCCTTTATTCTGTTGACATGAAAACACAGTGTGAATTCCTCCTGCACTAACACAGAGCCTTTCAGTAAATGTCTGGCGATCCTTTTCCCCCGGGAGCAGCACAGGGTGTGAAGGGTGGGGCAGAATCTCCTATGAACTCTCCATCCCAGCACTAGGCAGAGACCAGTGCATGCTGGGACAGAACTGGGTGGATAACCATGCCAGCATTGGCATAGGTATCTTATAGGGGAGAAACCATTAGGAGCGCTAGAGAAATCACTTTCAACAACATATCTAACTGACTTGATTTTCTACTGTATTCCATGAACTTTTATGAAAATCTGGAGAGATCCTATTGATTTCCATAAGGCAGCTCACAATTCTGTACTGCCCCTAACTGTTGAGTCTCAATACATTAATTTACTGAGCTCACAGCCACCTGGGACAGAACAGTCAGGATCACTAGTTTGTATCTTCCCTGAAATATGACTGGAGAACTGTAAGAATCCAATTGCATATTAAAATATCCAGGGACTAGCGAGCAAAAACATCCCCTTAATTTATAGGCATTGGAGTTTAAGTGAGAGAGACTATTTAAACCTCTCTCATTTTACCCAGGACATACCTAGATGCACAGCAACATACTCTGCATGTCAGAGTTATTTATAGGTTTGGCCGTGTAAGCCTAATTTTTTTGCTATTGCTGAGTTAGCCATGAAGTTAGGTTTCATGCATATGAGCAAACACAGTCCTTATCTCTCCTTAACACCATCGCACCAGAGATTCTGTAGAGCCCTTGGAGAGCTTTTATAATATTCCTCCTCAACGCTAAGTAACAAGGTCCTCATTCATTGTCGCCGACCGGTCCCAGGGTTTTACTTTGTGAATGGCACTGTTTATAGAAACTTGGGCCTTGGAACCCAAAGATCATTGAGTGGAAAAATGCTTAAAGAACAGGTTTCAGAGTAACAGCCATGTTAGTCTGTATTTGCAAAAAGAAAAGGAGGACTTGTGGCACCTTAGAGACTAACCAATTTATTTGAGCATAAGCTTTTATGCTCAAATAAATTGGTTAGTCTCTAAGGTGCCACAAGTCCTCCTTTTCTTTTTGCTTAAAGAACAGGAAACCTGCATGCTTTCCAAAGCTAAATGAGCAGGATGGCAGAGCCCATCAGTTCAGTGCTACTAGTACAGTTGCTTTTGGCAATGAGCTTTGGCACTGTGAAGACATTTCGTTCTCTCTCTCCATTAGCCACCTTGTCAGCGACAGAAGGTTTGCCCAGCTGGCATGATCATAAAGGGGAATGTGATCCTTCAATCCTTGGTAGCCATCAAACATTCCTGCTCAACATACGGAAACCCTGCCCTCCTGATTGTTCAACTGTTTGGTTCAATCATAAAAAATCTCTACCTGCTCTAAGGTCATTTAAATTAAGTACTTGAAATATATATCAGGTGCCCAGAAAGGTGAAGTTGTCCTTTCTGCACAGTTTTGCCAGACAAATGTAAAGGCCACCTACAAACCCTGCTGGACTTTGTAAAGCATCAAGGATGATGCTTGTCCTTAAAATGATGGATAAGGTGAATGGGCTTATTTTCCCCTCAACAGATGCCACAGGATTTAGGTTGGCAAATTAACAAAGCGTTGGAAGAAAGCTCTTCTGATGTACAGTAATGAAATGGAACCCGGGGAAAGAGAGCTAACCTGAAAACAGCACGTTTATCACCCCTCGGATCTGAATGCTAAGTTTATGCATCTCAGCTGTTGGTACCTGCAGTGGTATGACCCGGGGTTCTAGAGAATAAGCAGGGCAGGGGCTGATCAGTAGTTGCCTGGGTGAGGCCCGGGGGAAACCCTGGGTGCTGCAGAAGGGAACGCTAGTGATTCAAGACATGGTGCTCTTCCTGCCAAGTCAGTACTGGAGTTACGTCACAGCAGTGCTAGGCATTGAGCTGCTGGAGGAAGGGTAATTGTATCCTGTCTAGGGATTTGTAATGGAAGCCAACACTGTAAAATCTCAACAATTCCCAGGTTAATTGCACTGGCGTAACGAGCCCTGCTGGACTTTCTTTGGCTCTTCTCTCTTAAAGGAAGCTCTGCTTGAGGAAGTTTTTAATGTTAGGGTGGAGCAGAGGAGTGGAGTGGGAAAATGTTGTTGTGAATGCCATTGTGGTTATGGCTTTATCAAAGGGAAAGATCTTTAAGCAGAACCAAAAAGTGATGTTTACCTTTTAATTGCTGATTTCTCCAGCTCCACCTTCCCTGTTGATTTAATTTTTCCTGGCTTGGTCAGCTGGTGCCACCTTTCCTATCCTCACTTCTCCCCTGTTCTTTTTCCTGTGAGTTTTGCCCTGAGTGTGAAACCTTTTCTGTTGTTGACATGTAGCACGAAGCTTTCTGAAGATGTAACTTTGACTTGCCAAACTGATTTGTGTCCCACCTGTCAACATCCCTGTCACCAGCTGTGAGGTTCTTTTTCAGGAAATCTTTGTACCGACACCTCTATCCTCCCCTTGATTTTTATCCTATTTAAAAATACCTTCCTGCAGTGCTACTCATAGGAATAATCAAGCTGTTGATCTAGGCGGGAGTCCTTCTTAGAGCCTTAGAAATAAATAAGATTAGGTCAAGGAATTCCTTGCTACTAAAACGTCTTGTTCTACTTCAAGCAAAAAGTTGATCATGTCCCCCTTTTATTGCATTTTCCTGTACCTGACCAGTGATCCGTAACAATGCCCTTCCCACCCTTCTATCTCTTGAAAATGAAAAATACATTAAGCTTTTTTATTCCTCATCAAAGGAAACTCATCATCAGATTGTCTGTTGGCTTTCAGTACTCAGAACACTGTGTAAAGAGCATAATGGTCTCTACATGATGTTTACCTGTGCCTTAAGGTTTGATTAGTTGGGTTTGGAGCAGAGATGCATCATTTCTTTGGCTGGAGAGAGAATTTTAGTGGTTTTCTTTGCAAATTATTAAAAAAAAACAACAACAAAACCTTGGGAATTTTAAAGAAATTCTTCTCCACCACAGCTCAGTGGTGTAATCTCAGCCTAGAATTTTGAAGAGTTATGTTTGATTGGCGTAATACAAAATTAGTAAAGAGGATTCCCATGCAATCTCAATCTGCCCCTGAGTCTCCTGTCCCCCAGTATGTGCAAAGAATTGCAAAGGGGAAACAACTAAGGATAGAGGAAGGCAGCATGACTGGATCCTTTTGATCAAAGACACTCATGTTTGGAGAGGTAGCCTGATTCTACAGCAAATCAAGGAAAAATCAAACGTATCTGGTTTGGTTGTAATGGAAGATATATTTGTATTTGCTAATTAAGAGCTGATCATATGTTTCGCCAAGGAGGGCACTTGGAGGAAGATTCTGGAGCTGCTCTTGATGCTCTTTAGAAGAAGCTCCAAAATTTGTTATGGATCCCAGCCTTGGTTATCCTCACTCTAGGTTCACCCTACAGAGTGAGCCACACACCTTCTGCCGGCTGATGGTGAAGGAATAGCATTTGCCAACCGGTAGCCTCCGGGAGGTGAGGCCCCCATTGGATTTAAAAATAGAACTGCTAACTGCAAGCCTTCAAAAATCACAAATCAGGTATCAAAAAATTATGAGATCTTTTTTAAAAGAACCCAACAGTTATTACTTTTATTTGCCTTCTGTTTCTTTCACCAGTTAGGGTTCACATGGTCAAGTGTTGTCTGCAACCACAAGGACTGGAAACTTGCAACTTTAAAAACATGAAAGCTGAGATTCTTTTGTAATTACCTGAGTCCTGGGGGGAGGGAGGGGAAGGATATCTCAGTGGTTTGAGCATTGGCCTGCTAAACCTAGGGCTCTGAGTTCAATCCTTGAGGGGGCCATTTAGGGATCTGGATTGGTCCTGCTTTGAGCAGGGGGTTGGATTAGATGATCTCCTGAGGTCCCTTCCAACCCTGATATTCTATGATAAGAGCTGGAGCATTCAGAAAAACCACCAGCTACCCCCAGACTCACCATAAAATTGCAAGAGTTGACAATACTATAAAAATCCAGTGATTCTTTAATGCAGCTGAGCCCTTGCTTAGCCGTGCCTGTTGTCTCCCCAGAGAGCAGGCTCCAGGCAGCATCACCACTAAAACCATTTTCTCTTTCACTTTCCTTCCCCGCCTCACTCAAATTTATACACACACCTGCAACCCAGGTTTGTGGGGAAGGGGAAACCTTTGCAAGGCTGGCTCCCAGATGATGAAATCAGTGCCATCTTGCCACAGGCCCTGTAAAATATCTTTTAGTAACTTTCTCTGAATGAGTGTAACACCGACAGACCCCAGTCATCGGCAGGTGGGATCAAACCCTGAGCTTAGAGAATGAGCCTCAACTGCATGAGCTAAAAGCCATATGCCTGCTAGCTAAGGCTGTAGAGCAGACTCATTAATCTCTATGTAGTCCCGGTGCCACTAGACGGGACAGAACACCAGACCCAGGAGGTGTGTGGGTTACATGGGAATTGGTCTTTCTTAGAAAGGCTCAAGACCAGGGGTGGGCAAACTTTTTGGCCTGAGGGCCACATCGGGGTTCCAAAACTGTATGGAGGGCCGGGTAGGGAAGGCTGTGCCTCCCCAAATCCTAACACTATTTGCCCCCTCCCACTGCCCGCCCCCGGACTGCCCCCCATCAGAACCCTCGACCTATCCAACGCCCCCTACTCCTTGTCCCCTGACCACCCCCTCCTGGGACCTCCCCGGGACCCCACCGCCTATCCAACTCCCCCTGCTCCCTGACTGCCCCAACACCTATCCATACCCCTGCCCCCTGACAGGCTCCCAGGACCTCACCTCCTATCCAACCCCCCCTCTAAAACCCCTTTCAGAGTGCGGCCCTGCGAACATGGGCAGAGGACTTAGGAGGAGTAGGGGCAGCCGGAGAGAAGCGGTGGTTTCCCCTTCAAAGCACTGCTTCCATCTGGCCAGCTGCATGGCCGCCCAGTGCTCCTCCTGAGTCCTCCGCCCGCGTTTGCTGCGCTCCCACCACCCACACCTCCTGCCTGCCCCCCTGTGGCTGCAGGTGAGCCTCCATCCCTGCTCTCCCCTGCACCCGCAGTGCAGCCCCTTCCCGCACCGGCAGCGCGGCGTGCTGAGGCTGCAGGGGAGGGGGAACAGCAGGGGATGGGCTAGAGGCTAGCCTCCCCAGCCGGGAGCTCAGGGGCCGGGCAGGACGGTCCCATGGGCCATAGTTTGCCCACCTCTGTTCAAGATCCTCACCTACCTACAGAATCACTTTTTCTACAACATTCTTATCTCCCACTAGAATTCTTCATAGCTGCCTTTGCTGCACTCTGTCTTTCCACTTCCTGTAACTGAGACGAGGGATAGTCCAATAGCTAAGCCACTCGCCTCAAACTTTGGAGAGTAGCGTTCAAATACCAAGTCTGCTTCAGGCTTGCTGTGTAACTTTGGACAAGTCACTTAAGTCCAGATTCTCACTGGCACCTAACTCATTGAAATCTTTGAGGAGCTGGGACGTAGCCGCCTTATTGGTTCCCCATCTGTAAAACTGGGATAACAGTAGTTTCTTATCTCAGAGAGGTGTTGTGAGGACAAATATATTAAATTGCTCAAATGCTCTGTAATGGGGACCATGTATGTATATCTTAGCTATATAACTAGAAATGGGAGAACTCAGGAAAGGTCTGGATTTCACACAACCTCTAGAATTTTTTTGTTTTGAGAAACATTTCAGATTCACTAAATCTTTTCCTTTAAGCTATTTTTAAAAGGCAGTTTTGAAAACTAACAGGCGTCTGTGCTCTGAAAGCAATATTTTGCAATAAAATAAACTATGGCATTGAGAATCATGTATTTTGCCGAAGCCAAATGGACTGATCTCAAATATTCTACATTTGAGCTGTGAGGAGTCCGATAAATCACAGGGTGTTTCTATTCCCTGACTGGGGGGGTTGGATGGGTCGAGGGTTCTGAGGGGGGCAGTCAGGGGGCAGGAAGTGGGAGGGGGCAGATAGGGTCAGGATTTGGGGAGGCACAGCCTTCCCTACCCGGCCCTCCAAACACACAAGCACAGCCAGTGTGAATTCTTAAATGTGCAAATTTGAAAGTTTGATTTCCACAAATATTCATGTAACCCACTGTTCAGCCTATGTTATACAGAGCTGGCTGAAAATTTTCAAATTTTTCAATAGGGGAAAAAAACCCTCTTTCTTCCATTTCTTGACCAGCTCTTGTATTATGCGACACACACCCCAATGTTTTATCTAGAGAGGATTCATGGACTTCACTGCCATAAGGGACCAATATGATTATTTAGTCCAACCTGCAGTATACACAGGTTGTAGAATTTTTCCCAGGAATCAGATTAAGGATATGAGTCTGCTACAGCTGTCAGCTGAGGGGGTCTTAGGTATATCTACACTGCAAATTAAGATGTGATTTAATGATACCTTTAATCTAACTAGTTCAGGTAACAGTAGTGATGACATGGCGGCATGGACTTCAGTGCAGGCTAGCTGCCCCAGCACAAGCCTGCCAGGGTCTCTGGGTAAGTACTCAAGTTGCTAGCTTGCTCTGAAGTCCATGCCACCATGTCTTCACTACTCTTTGTGACCTGCGCTAGCTAGATTGAAACTAGTATGGGTGTGCATTCCTGCACTACAATCACACCTTAATTAACAGCAGAGGTGCCGACTTCCTGAATTCTCAGGGGGTGCTCAACCCCCTGCTCTGATCCAGGCCCTGCCCCCACCCCACCCCTTCTCACAAGCCCCTGCCTCGCCTCTTCCCACCCCTGCTCTGCCCCCTGGCCTCTTCCTGGCCCATTCCGCTCCCTCTCCCCCTCCTCCCACTCGCTCCAGGCACCTCCTGCATGCCACTGAACAGCTGTTCAGTGGGAGGTGCTGGGAGGGAAAGGAGGAGCTGATTGGCAGGACTGCCATTAGGTGCTGAGCACCCACTATGTTTTTCCATGGGTGCTCCAGCCCCAGAGCCCCCACGGGGTCAGTGCCTATGATTAACAGTGTAGATGTACCCTTAGTTCAAACTCCTGGAGGCTCATGCTCTGAGCTACAGATGTGTTGGGCTCAGTCCTGGTGATGGCCAAGATGACAGTTATTTCACTTGCACATGTGACTTTGAAATTTGCTCTTCGTGGATATTTATGGGAGTAGAATATGATTATTCCAGTATTAGTAGCAACGGATTGCAAAGTGAAGGGGAATGGGATCAAAATGACTTCATTTACCAATTCAAGCAAATGTTTATGCGAAAAAATGTTCACATTGTTTGTCCAGCTCTTATTCTAAATTTGGCAAAATGGGTCCTCCAGTCCCAATGGGTGTCCCCCAGTAATTTCTTCATCTAGAACACTTCTTGAGAGTGCTCTTCTAGCCACTGCCATATCAGAAGTGACTGGGGTGGCCAATTTTTTGTTGGGCGTATTCCCGAAGGTTTCCACACATGACATGCTCTTCAGTTAAAGATTAATCTTTAATTCTGGGATACTCCACAACAATCCTGGAGGGTTGGCAACCCTAAAAATGACTTGGATATCAATGCGACTCTCCAGGGAGAGTTAGGCCACCCGTGAATGAGGTCTGACTGGAGCAGCTGGTGTGGGCCAGTAGTTCCCCCAAAGCCCCTTTGAGACAGTGTGGGAAGAAGAGGTGTAGAGTAGGGAAGCAGTATCATGCTGATTGGCTGCTGGGTTTGGAGGGGATGAGGCTGTGAGCGAGGCCATCAGTGGTCCTGCTAATCCATGCTCTGAGTGGTGTAGCTGCATAAAAATTTCTGCAGGATCAGGGAAGCATGCTTAAGAGAGAGTCTCTTTCCCTCCCATACTGCCTACGTCCGATCCAGTCTATTTGAGCTACCTACCAGCAGCACAAGTGGTGGGAACAATGGATCCTCATTTTTAGTCAGGTTGGGGTTGCTTTGACACAGTAGCTTGTGTTCTCTTCTGTTCTCCTGTGCACTACTTAGGCACATATGAATGAAATCGAGGGTGCAGTTGGGGTTAATAGACCGGGGTCTGTTTTTGAAGGGTAACTGATGCAAATTCCTGGAGAGGTGTTCAATGTATGTGGAGGCTATTCTGGGTTTCCTGATGGTTGTACACCTTCCTTCACTGATGTGCTTTTGTATGTTGGATTATTGCCGGATGCCCTTTTACCCCTTCCAACATTTCGCCATTTACATTCATTCTCCCCACTCCTGCTAAGGACCAGAATGGAAAAAACAAAGACAAAAAAGAACCACTTGGGATGTGATGCCTTTCCAAGCCATCGTTTATTTAGCAAAAATGAAATGGGGTCTCATGCCAAATGCATGGTTTTTACTCATTTCATTTTACACATAACTCGGAAAAGTAAAGAGGAGGAGAGACTCTGTTGGTGACTGATCCTATCCTATATCCTGCGAATAGGTTTACAGTTAAAACAGGATCATTTATAGCAGCCACTGAATTTTCACTGTCTTCGTTCTAAAAGGAAAAAAAGAATAATTGAAAACACACACAAACTCAAGCTGCGTCAGCATTAATTTTCATCTCCACAGAACACTCGGTCTCCAGGGCAAGGAAGGAAATTCCAGAGAGTTAGCCAAGACAATCAGGGTTAATCTGCTTTTTTAAAAGTGTGGCGCAGGCAAGACCTTCACTTTCCCATTCTAAGGTCAGCAGTGCTGCTCCAGGGTTGGCAGGCACTCTCTGGTGTGGGGCTGCCTGGCAGTGGGGCACAACCCCAGGGTTGTTTGGTTTGGCTGTGAAGCCAGCATCCAGATGCATCAGCTACATGAATTGCGGGCGAACGTTAAAAACAGGTTTCAGAGTAGCAGCCGTGTTAGTCTGTATCCGCAAAAAGAAAAGGAGGACTTGTGGCACCTTAGAGACTAACAAATGTATCTGAGCATAAGCTTTCGTGAGCTACAGCTCACTTCATCGGATGCATCCAGTGGAAAATACAGTGGGGAGATTTATTTACACAGAGAACATGAAACAATGGATGTTACCATACACACTGTAATGAGAGTGATCAGGTAAGGTGAGCTATTACCAGCAGGAGAGCCGGGGGGGCCTTTTGTAGTGATCATCAAGGTGGGCCATTTCCAGCAGTTGACAAGAACATGTGAGGAACAGTATGGGGTGGGGGGGGGAGGGAAATAAACATGGGGAAATAGTTTTACTTTGTGTAATGACACATCCACTCCCAGTCTTTATTCAAGCCTAAATTAATTGTACCCAGTTTGCAAATTAATTCCAGTTCAGCAGTCTCTCATTGGAGTCTGTTTCTGAAGTTTTTTTGTTGAAGAATTGCAACTTTTAGGTCTGTAATTGAGTGACCAAAGAGATTGAAGTGTTCTCCGACTGGTTTTTGAATGTTATAATTCTTGACGTCTGATTTGTGTCCATTTATTCTTTTACGTAGAGACTGTCCAGTTTGACCAATGTACATGGCAGAGGGGCATTGCTGGCACATGATGGCATATATCACATTGGTAGATGCGCAGGTGAACGAGCCTCTGATAGTGTGGCTGATGTGATTAGGCCCTGTGATGGTGTCCCCTGAATAGATATGTGGACACAGTTGGCAATGGGTTTTGTTGCAAGGATAGGTTCCTGGGTTAGTGCACGAATCAGTCAGGAGTGGAGACTATGCTCCTTTCAGGTGCAATTAATGTCATTTTCAGTTGTGTGAGTGGCGTCTCACTCCTTAGTGATGATGGGATCACTGAATTAATATAATAGATTGATGCTTATGTTTGTTACATCAGGACACACTTTCCTTTCCAACCTGAATGCAAAACCTGCTTGCTTTCCTACACAGCGTGAGAGAAAAGCAGCCCCGCTGTCTTGCCAAGATGTATGTTTGTTTGTACTGAGGTTGTGCCTGAAGGTCCCCCATTTAAGGATCAGGGCCCCGTTGTCGCAGGCACTGTGCACACACATAGTGAAGACAGACCCTACCGGAAGAGCTACAAAGGTATAGTGGCGAGAGGACAGCTGGCTACAACACACAGATGGGAAAATGTAGAAGAACGCTGAGTTCTGTTTGTGTGCTCTTTCTCTTCCTCCTTACAACAGCTGAACTATACCAGAACCTCATGATTTTCAGGGGTGATTTCAGCTTCCCGGCGAACATGTGGCTCAGCAATAGTAAGCATTTTTGCACAGCAGCACGACCGGCGAGCCAGAGAAAGACGGCTCCCTCTGTGTTCCCCTCGCTGAGGTTAGCAATGAAGATTACCAGTGGCCTTAGTCAACTTCCCTAAATATTTTCCCCACTGCCCAAGCTGAAACAATATTTGGATGGAGATTCCAGATGGAAATTGTGCTTTATGCTGTACTATCCAACGGGCCAACACTGTGGGAAACACACCCTGAGCAGGGCCCTGACAGCAGCTCACTGTAAGCTTTCAGCAGGATGCCTCTGCACTTCGATTCCACCTTGTGTCCTGCTGCTGTTACCCTCTCCTCTCAAATGAGACGTGAAAGTGGTGAGGGGGCTATTTTCAGAAAGAGCTTCTACATAGCCCCCTTCAGAAAGTATTTTCTTCTCATTGCAGGTTGGAGACTGGACTGGGACTTAGGAGGCCAGGGTTAAATTCCAAGCTCTGCCACAGATTCCCTATGGGGCACTGGGTAAGTCAATTAGTCTCTCTGTGCCTTAGTTCTCCAGCTGTAATTACATTTCCCTGCTTCACAGGGATGTTATGAGAGCCAGCTCAACAGAGGAGAAGAGAATGATTCAGTGGCTATGGCATGTGCCTGGAAGTTAGACCTGACTTCAAATCCCTGCTCTGATACCACTATCCTGAGTGACATTAGCTAAATCACTTAAGTCTCTTTGCACTTCAGTCCCCCATCTGTGAAAGGGGAATAATAGCACTGCCCTTCCTCACAGGTGTGTTGTGAGGATAAATGATTGTGAGGTTCTCTGATACTACCATAATGTGGGTCACATAAGTTATCTTAGATCTCTTCTTATTCTCCAGTTTCCCAGATGTTTTGTTCAGTTACGTTAGCCCCGCTGCTCAGTAATTCATACTCAAATAATGATGACCCATGGCTCTGCCACTCAAGTTAATGGTTTGTGATTGGTGTGTGTTTGGAGTTATTGTGTATGCTGGTTTTTGTTTGGGTGGGTGGTTGTGTTGGTTTGTGTCTGGGGGTTGTGCTGGGAGGTTTGCGTTGATTTGTTTGGGTAGCGTATGAGGGGTGTGTGCTGCGGTGAGGGACTACCTGTGTTTGGGATTATTGTGTGTTGTGTGGGTAATTTTGAAAAACTCTGGTAGCCAGGTCAAGTAATCTACCATCTCATACAACCAATGGAACTGTTGCATGCAAATTATCTGTAGAGTAAGGGTGGTGATTGGTTGAGTAACCTCTGATATCACAATGGTCTAGGACTCTTGGTGTGGCATAGATAGATGACTTGCTATCATATAGGTGTAATTCATAGACAGAATGTCTGAGAACTTAGAAATTGGATGGTCACAGACTGCAAATCCCAGTGATGGTTCAATCTGGCGATATTCTGAACAAAAAAGGCTCTCAACCATGCTTGTAGCTGTTTCCATCACGGCACATTGACTGTACAGACTTTCTAGGCTTTAGAGTGACAATCCTGAAATCTTACTTTAATTGCCACCTTTAATTGCCTTACTTTAATTGCCAGTACTTAACATCCATTTAAAGACTGGGAAATGGCTGACTAAAATATCAGGTCCGGCATTAATTTATTACCAACCTAATTAAAAAAAACAAACACGCACACTCTGAGCATGTGATACTGTGGCTAGTGTTCTCCCCACAGTGGCTTATTTTAGTAGTGAGAAATGTGTCCGGACTAGAATACGGGGAGAACAAAAGTTTGGGAGTGTGAGTAGTACTGAAGTATAGATACTTTGGGTCTTTCTATTCTAAACCTGGCCTTACTGCTCCTACTCCCTCATACGTTACTCCTGCTTTGGTCATGATCTTGCCCAGTGTGGCTGAAGAACTGAAAAGAGTAAATGCCACAAATGCTCCCAACCCACTGCTTGCTGATGGGGAAACACCATTACTGCAAGTGGTTGGGGTTCTGCTTTTGGCTTTTCACGCTTTGAATCACCAGTAGAAAACCTTTTGTGCCTGAAACTTATTACCATGTTACAGCTATTCTGAGACCTACTGAAATGTATGTTGATGGTCTTAATTCCAGTTCCTAATAGTTGATATCACTGACCTCACCATCACATTCAGCATTTTCTGGCACGATGGAAGGATCAGCAGAGCTTGAATGCAGGCCTGCAGCACTACGATGTAACCAACATCTCCACACTGCTACCTGACAACAGCTATTGCCAGCCTGCTCCCTGTGATCTGCAACGGGCAGAGGTTGCACACCATGGGAAGTGATCTGACTGACTGTGGTCTTCGCTTCCTTGATTGACAGCACAAACACACAGAAAGAGAAAGTCCTGGCCCCAAGCACTTTGCAATCTAATTTAATTTCTCATCCCCAACTCTCTGGGATGTGTTAAGTGTTACACCTCAGCCTATCCAACTGTAAGCTGGGGATATCATGCCTGGCTTCTCCAGAGGTGTTCAAGAGGAGGGATAGGTCCTGGAACCATCCGTCCCACTTCATACCTGAGTGAAGTAGCCAGGGACTATTGCAGTCTGGGTGTTCTCCCAAGCCCAGGGACTACTCACATCTTGGGATGGCCTGGGTTTGCAGGTCACTACAAAGGGGTCGGGGAGGAGGTGAGGCCACAGCCATGGCGAGACTATGCAGCTACCCACTGCAGTGTAGAAGTAGGTGCGATTCCCAGGGTGCTCCTGCACCACCCCCCGTGCAGGATAGTGACTATGTGGCACAACTGAGTCCTATGTGACTCACCCTAGGGTGCTGAGGAAGAGAACTGGTTCCCCGAGAGATTCTTTGGAGATATGAGGTCTCCTTGTTGCTAAGATCCCAATGGCCATAAGGCCTCCTCCATTGCGGATCTTCACCCACACCTGTAGCAAAGCCCCACCCTCTGGCAGTGGTGCCATTTCAGATTTTGGTAGGGGAGGTAATTTCAACTGTGATTCCAGGAGCTACTTAGGCACTTGAAAACTAGAGTTTTTGGGCAGATAACTTAACAGTCAGCTGACAGGAACACTGTATTTAATTCGTATGTAAAAGAAAGGAAATTTAAATAAATTATTAGACCCACTCAGCTCTAATATTAACATGTTCTGACATCTTGTGGCAAGTCACTTAAGGGATACTGGTTAGGTTTAAAATTTTAATGTATATTTTTACTTGTTACTAACTCTGCAGAGGGAGAGAGAGACCCCTCAGGACTCCTGGGTTCTATCTCAGCTCTGGGAGGGAAGTGGGGTCCAGTGGGTTACAGTGAGGGACAGATACATCTGGGTTCTATATAAGAACATCAGAATGGCCATACTGGGTAAGACCAATGGTCCATCTAGCCCAGTATCCTGTTTTCCGAAAATGGCCAGTGCCAGGTGTTTCAGAGGGAATGAACAGAACAGGGCAATAATCAAGTGATTCATTCCCTGTCACCCACGCCCAGCTTCTGGCAAACAGAGGCGTGGGACATGCAGAGCATGGTGTTGGATCCCTGCCCACCCTAGTAGGCATTGTAGCCATTGATGGACCTATCTTCCATAGTTTTGGCCTTCACAACATCCCCTGGCAAAGAGTTCCACGGGTTGACTGTGAAGAAATACTTTCTTTTTTGTTTGTTTAAAACATGCTACGTATTGATTTCATTGGGTGACCCCTGGTTTTGGGGTTATGTGAAGGAGTAAATAACATTTCCTTATTCAATTTTTCCACACCATTCATGATTTGATAGACCTCTATCATATTCCCCTTAGTCTTTTTAATTTCTCCCCATATGGAAGCTGTTCCATACCCCTAATCGTTTCTGTTCCCCTTCTCTGTAACTTTTCCAAGTCTTATGTATCTTTTTTGAGATGGGTTGACCAAATCTGCACGCAGTATTCAATATGTGGGCGTGGATTTCTATAGAGGCAACTTGATATTTTCTCAAAAAGAAAAGGAGTACTTGTGGCACCTTAGAGACTAACCAATTTATTTGAGCATAAGCTTTCGTGAGCTACAGCTCACTTCATCGGATGCAGTACTCCTTTTCTTTTTGCGAATACAGACTAACACGGCTGTTACTCTGAAACTTGATATTTTCTGTCATATTATCTATCCCTTTCCTCATGATTCCCAATGTTCTGTTCGCTTTTTTGATTGCTGCTGCACACTGAGTGGATGTTTTCAGAGAACTATCCACAATGGCTCCAATGACTCTATTTCTTGACGGGTAACAGCTAATTTAGACCCCATCATTTTGTATGTATATTTGGGATTATATTTTGCCATGGGCATTACTTTACATTTATCAACATTGAATTTCATCTGCCATTGCGTTGCCCGGTCACCCAGTTTTGTGAGATCTCTTTGTAACTCTTTGCAGTCACCTTTGGACTTAACTATCTTGAGTAATTTTGTATCAACTACGAATTTTGCCACCTCACTATTTACCCCTTTTTCCAGATCATTCATGAACAAGTTGAACAGCACGTGTCCCAGTACAGATCCTTGGGGGACACCACTATTTATCTCTCTCCATTCTCACCATTTATTCCTACCCTTTGTTTCCTGTCTTTTAACTGGAGTGTCTGGCAATGTTTTCAGGATCATCTAAGGATTCTAAGTTTAACTTAACGATAAGGCTTTTGTTATCTTAATCACCCTGCCTTTGTTTGTTACAAACTCTCCGCCCCAAAGGCGGAAACTGGGAGCAGCACAAAACTCATCACATATCACATTCAAGCTGTGTTGCAGTTAAGAGCTCTATCTGTGAGCAGACCTCAGGTACAAAACTCGGGGGGAAGGGGGGAGGAGAGGGTGTTTAAAGCCCCCACATCCCCTGCAAATGGCACCCCTGTCCTCAGTCCCCCGACCTATGAAGATGGAGCATGATCCTGAAATGACATAATGATTCTCCTGGGGCTATACCAGCCATCCTCCTGGCTCCTGCAAGATGATCAGCAAGTGACAGGTGTGAGTCTCCACTGTTCCTCTATCCCCCACTGTTGCAGCTGTTGAAGGAGGAAATGATACGGGATTGAGAGAGGCTGTGAGAGGGGGGAATGTGTAGATTAAATAAACATCCACTGCAGAGTGCTGTCCAGGAAAGGCCTGTGAGGTGCCCCTTTCCCTCTCGCACTCTCAGTAGAAATATTTTCAAACATTTGTCATCCCCACTGTTTTGTATTTGCCTATCATTAGTTCTAATTAGTACCATCTGTATTCCCAGTTCACTTGAATAATTCAGCACTGCTTACACTCCTACTGCCAGCTACAACATGACAAGGAGCTGTTCCTCCACAATCCAGGTTCTTTATTCTATTCACTGCAATCATTTCCCCCTAGTGCATTCATCTTGGTGCAGAAACCCTGAAATTCTTCTGAGATTGTTGCACAAGAAACAGGAAGCAGCTTTCAATGCTGCCTTCCAACAGCCTCTCTGACCCAGGGGATCCTACAGGTAGTCACAGCAGAAATAATTACAGGGCCTCTATGCTTATTATTGTTTGTTAAACCTGTGTGAATCCAGTTTCCATGAAAGTTACAAGACAGGTAGCTCGGAGAATGGCATCATTTGACCAGCTATGACGTAGACAACTGTGAGTTTCTCCGTGCTTCCCTACAACCCCAGCCCACAAAGAACAGGACTAAGAGTGTGAGGATAATAAAATCTCATTGGTCTATTTGGTTCTTGGCCTGCATGGTTGCCAGTAGGACTGGTTGAAAATTTTCTGTTGAAAATTTTTCCCAGGAGAAAATGGGTTTTTGACTCAGTGAAAATATTCACTGAAAGAGTGTCTGCTTTCCACAGAGCTTGGACGGTAGCTTATTTTTATTTAAAAAAAAAAAAATCTGTAAGATTTTGGTTTTTGGAATTTGGGTTTTGGACAAAAAATTAATATCATTTTTGTCTACATTTTCCATGGTGAGGGGAAAGAACCTAATTTCTGCTTAACCCTTGTTGCCAGTTATGATGGTGTTTGTTTCTGGTCAACTAGATTGAGACCGCCAAACTCATTTCATATAACACAAGCCATAGGCCAGTCATCAGAGGTCAGTGCCGATCTGGCCTGGATTTGAGATGGGGAGTGACATCGATAGAGTTACTCTGGACATCAGTGTAAACTGAGTCCAGAATCTGGCTCTAAACCTTCACACCTTGATTCCGTTTTGCCTGTCTTTGGGCCTGGTTCTGAACTCATTTACCCCAGTTTAAATCAAGAATCACTCTACTGAAGTCAGTAGAGTTACACCTGTGTGAGATCAAAATGAGGCCTTTTCTGTCCACCTTTTTCTGCTAGTTCTTGTGTTTGAGTTGCTGCTTAAACTGCCATTTGGTCCTCACAAGCTTTTTAGCCTGTTCTGATTTAAGTGTTAGTTCTTTCAGCACTTCTCCCTGTGTTGCTCTAGAAACTTCATCATCTTCTTTTTTTTTTTTTTTTTTTACTTTGCTAGGAGTTGATGGAAATATCACTGACCTCTCTATCTTAGCTGCATGGATCCAACGCTATGTATTCTTTGTCTGGTTTTCTATGGGCATTTCCTTTTAAATCTGATACACACCACTTGTACCTGGTGATTGTTCACGAGGCAGGGGTGGAACAAGTTCATTTTAGGACTCACCACTTGAAGCTTCACCCAGAACTCAAAACAAACTTTCTTTTCAGATCTGAAAAAGATGAAGTACCCTCCTTTCCACTTCATTCATTCATATATATATATATTTCTGGGTTCTGTCTGGGTTTAGAAGTGCATACCTCAAGAAGGCTGTTCTCATGGTTTCTCTTGTCCCACTGAAAGGCTATGAAATCTTGCAAGAAAGCTCGTGATCAGATGTACAACCCCAAGATGTTCAGAGAAACTTTGGATGAAAGACTGAATTATACCTATCTGAGCCTCTGAACCTTTTGGAGTTTTTTCTATTGCTAGTTTTCAGATATCAGCTACTGACAAAGATTGGATGGTCTCAAGAGAATTCTGCCATCCTTAGCCATGCTGGAACTGCCTACCAGTGGAAAATAGGGAATTTCTAGTTTTGGATCTCACCCAGAAGCCAGGCCTGCATGATGAATGCACATGCATGGGTTTGTATCTGAACCACCCTGAAATTTCATCAGACTCACCCTTGAAGTTCATATCTGAGGGTCTGGGTGGCTCATCTCTAATTACAATAAAATGTTCCGCTTATTAAGTAGCATAACAAGCACAGATTACATGAATGGCACCAAAGTTTCTCCATTCCCCAAATCAGAAATCAAATGCCTGCGGTGTCTATTTCTGATCTGATCTTTTTATTTGGCAATGGTACAGATATTACTGGACAGTCGTGTATCAGCTCTCAGTATCAATAATGCCTTCCCCTCTGCCTTTTAAATCAGCATGTAACCAACAATCTCTTAGCACTCAATCTGAAGAGTTTTCCAACAGGCCATGGTACAGCTGTTCCTTGTGGTAGCCTGGCTTCAAATGTAACATATTCAGACACTTCAGTACACAGCCTGCATATGTGGTCTTTTTTTCCAGGCCATGGAGATATCTGGATAAACAATGCTGTGGCTGACACATGGATTGCTCTATTTCTGGCATGAGAAAGTCAAATTAGACAGGAGAAGGAAAGCTAATAATACTTAATCACAGCTGTCATTCAAGATGAAATCTCCTAGAAAAACTTGTTGATTTCAAATATCTACAGTGTTTAAACAGATTGTCAGTATAGTGGAAATGAGGACCTGGAGCAATGAGAGGGGCAGTAGAATTACTCACTGGGGTATCAAAATGCATCTATATTAGAGGAAACTTTAGTCACTTTCCTGTGGTTTCAGGTCTAGACTGCTATTGACTTCGATGGAAGTTGGCTTCGGTGCCTGGGGAGGAACATGAAAGGCAAAATACCTATTTCAGCACAGCATAAGATCCAGATAAGACCAAATGCTACCCCTATCCTTTCCTGGGTGGAACTGGATCTGCTCATTTGTTTGCCACAGGCTTTATAATGTAGTAAGACACGGATGACCTCCTTTAGTTAAAAAGGGACAAGCTTATGCTTCTAGGATTCCAGCATACACACACAGGCGGCAGTGAACTTGTTACCCTTTCGGATTAAAGGTTAAAGGGGGGCAGGGAGCTATATAAACCTAAGACAGCGTAACTAATCTGTGGTCATTTCACAGTTACTAGAACTCACAGGTTGGTGGTGTCAGCAGAGCTGGAATTTGGAACCTCCTGCCTGGATTTTGGAACTGGAACCACTTCGGCTAATGGAAAGTCTGAGCCTATGGCACAGAGTTCAGGTGCTAACTTCTGATCCTATCCAGCGGGAGGAAGTAGTGGAAGTAACCACTTCTTAGTTCATTACAATTACAATATAAAATGAGTGAAATATAATTTACTATACATGGCTATTTTTGAAGCAATTCCGATGAGCATCTGTTATTTGAGAGTCGCCTAACTGGCGCTTTTTAGTGCCTTCTTAATTCTGTGCCATTTAAGGAGTTTCAAATGTAGCAATATACTACTATTTAGTAACATGTTAAATAGGGTTGCCAACTTTCTAATCACACAAAACCGAACACCCTTGCCCTGCTCCCTGCCCTGCCCCTTCTCTGAGGCCCTGCCTCCCTCTCTCTCCATCTCCCCTCCCTCTGTCACTCACTCTCCCCCATCCTTGCTCACTTTCACCAGGGTGGGTCAGGGGGTTGGGGAGAGGGTGAGGGCTCCGGCTGGGGGTGCGGGCTCTGGGGTGGAGCCAGGGATGAGGGGTTCAGGGTGAAGGAGAGAGTTCCAGGCTGGGGTTGAGGGGTTTGGCATGCAGGAAAAGGATCAGGGCTGGGTCAGGGGGTTGGGGTGCGGGAGGGGGTGTGGGATGCAGGATCCGGGAGGGAGTTGGGTGTGGGAGGGGGCTCAGGGCTGGAGCAGGGGTTTGGGGTGTGGAAGGGGGTTCGGGGTGTGGACTCCAGACAGACGGTGCTTACCTCAGGCGGCTCCTAGAAGCAGTGGTCATGTCCAGCTCCGAGGCAGAGGGGCCAGGGGGCTCTCTGTGCTGCCCACGCCTGCAGGCACCGCCCCCACAGCTCCCATTGGCCACCGTTCTGACTGGAGCCACCAGGGACCCTTTTCGACTGGGGATTCTGGTTGAAAGCTGGATGCCTGGCAATCCTAATGTTAAATCAAACCATGTACTTACAAAACTTTCTCTTAATTACTTAAAAGCCTGATCATAATGTTCATGTGCTCGTTTGCGTCTGTGTCATTTACCTCTCTGCTTTATGCACTGAAATACCAGTGATCGTTAGCTTGTCATTTTGCATGTTATCACTGCTGTGGAGCTAGAGAATTGGTGAGAAAGACCAGCTTTTGAGCTTACGCACAGTTCGTCTTCAATTCTGGAAAACATACTCCGGCCATGTCTAAACTACCATTTATGTTGGCAAAACTTATGTCGCTTATGGTGAATATTCCAACCCCCATAGCAATATAAATTATACTGGCGTAAGTGGCAGGGTTCACAGTGCTATGTCAGTGGGCGAGCTTCTCCTGCCAACAAAGCTACCGCTCCTTGTTGGGGGTGGTTTAATTACGTTGACAGGAGAGCTCTCTCCCATCAGCACCAAGTGGCTACACGAGAGATCTTACAGCAGCACAGCTGTGCCACTGTAAGGTTCTAGTGAAGAGAGAGCCTCAGACTGTCGAAGCTAAATACAAGGTGGAACAGATTTTATCATAAGCAGTTAACGTATATTTCAAGGTGAAGTGGGCCATTAACACCCCAAGGAGGGAAGCAGCTAGGGGGATGGGGGTAGTTGGTGGATTAATTGTAATAAGTCATAAATCCAGCATCTCTGTTCAGTCCATGATCTTTACTGTCTAGAAAAGTTATAAATCAAGCTCCCAGGCTCGTCTTTTGAAAGTGGTGTGCAGGCTTCCTTTGAGGATGTGAACTGAGAGGTCAGACACAGAGTGATCGCTTTGTGAAAAGTGTTCATCTACAGGTGATAAGGTGTTTTTGTCTTATTGTTTTCCTGTGTGAGTTCGAGAACATAGTGATTGTCTGGTTTCATCCACATAGTTGTTGAGATATTTAGTATACTAGGTGAGGTACACCACATGTAGTTATAAGCATGTGTAGGACCCAAGGATCTTGAAAGGTGTGTTATGTGGGTTGTTATCATCGTAGTGGACTGTCTGCAGGTTTTGCGCTTGTTGTTTTGGCAGGGTCTGGTGCTGCTTTGAGTTGGTGTGTCCTGGTCTGGGAGGAGCTTGCTTCTGATGATGAGCTTGAAGAGGTTGGGGGGTTGTTTGAAGGCCAGAAGAGGGGGTTCAGGAAAGGTTTATTTCAGGATACGGTCCCCTTTGAGAATGGGTTGTAGGGTAAAATGAAGATCAGTAGCACTGGAAAGTAAAATGGGAGACTAAGGAGTAAGCAAATTTCTAAAATGAAGCACGTTTGAAATCAATTTCTTAGAGCTTCAGTACGTAACAAATGGAAGCTGGTTACATATCACAGTGCAATCCGCGCTGAGCACCTGTTGAATTCCTCTGAGATCCTGAAGATTAAGATTCACTTTGTCATAAAATTAATGTGAAAGGGCCTTCAGTTATATGACCCTGAGAATGAATGGAGTGTCATTATTGCCACAAAACTTGCTAGGTTCAGTAAAAGCGCTTATTGGGCCCTTATCTTAAAACAAAGCCACAGTTTACTGATCTGAAATGATCAATCAGCCTAATTGCATCTGATATTTATTAGACTATAACTGCTGTTTAGCCATGGACAGCTGAACACACTAAACTTATCAGCTGGGTAATGGTTTTCAGTAAATGAATCACCTTCACAGAAGCACAAGTGGTGCCAACAAACACACCCTCAGAATGTGTTAGGTGGACTGGTGGCTTTGTTCAGTTTGTGAAGGCACAATAATATGTAGCATTAAAGAAAGTTCCTGGACCTTACATCCTATGCAACCTGTTTGAAATGAATGGAGTCTGATGGTGTAAAACAGTGTGGATTTTGGTCCATACAGCATAGCAATTAAACCCCTTTCTCACTAGAATTGCACAAAGCAGAAAGGTTATTCCAAATGGTGCTGTTGTCACTTTAAACCCAAACTCACCCTCTCTTACAGTCATTGTCATATATATTCTAGGAAAGCATTTCCCAGCCCTTTCCTCCCTGGCACCCAAAATCCACTTGTGTGTTCTTGCCGTAACCCCAGTCCTACAATCTGCAGCCTCAAGGGACTGTTGGAATGTATGGCTAGATCTTGTGGGCATGCTAGGGACAAGAGATTTCTGGGGTACTGGGAAATGATACAGGGTACTGCTGTGTGGGGAAGATTTCACTGTGCCCCAGCAGCCACCCCTCTCACGAGCCATTTCCAGCCCACTCACCTTCTGTAACTTAGTCTTTAAATCATGATTTGAGGACTTCAAGTAACTCAGCCAGAGGTTAGGGGTCTATTACAGAAGTGGGTGGGAAAGGTTCTGTGACCTGCAATGTGCAGGAGGTCAGACTAGATGATCATGATGGTCCCTTCTGGTGTTAAAGTCTATGAGGCGGAAAACCTAATTGTTCAGACCCCTCCTGCTCTGATAGGGGGATGCATTCAATAGACTCTTCCCATCTCTAATGTCCCTGAGCCCATCTGTCATTATTCCATGCATGGAACTCTCATGAAATCAATAGAATCGTGCAGATCTGTGGCTAGTTACAGTCCTATGATTCTGCTATGGCATGTAAGTAATTTTCATGAATAATGGAACAGGACATCACAGGCAAACAACAAAGAAAGAAGGAAGACAAAATTGGAGTGGATGGTGTGAGGGGGACAGAAAGGGTTGTCTTGAAGGGGATAGCTCCTAAAATTAAAGAGGAGAGCACGGGACGGAGCAAAACCCTGTGCTCCATGCCGGCCTTGTGAAATGGTAACAGGGCTCTTTAGAGACTCTGGTATTAGGGGAGGGCAAGATGTTTTATAAATGGCCACATAAACTGTGCGTGTCTGAGGTGAAATAGCTAGCAACAGCACACATGCCTGTTTGTGCTGCTAATGCACGGGGGGAAATTGTTGAAGAACAGTTCATCCATGTAAAAATATGACCCACGCTAGGCTGCCAGTGCTAGTTAGGTCTGAGGCGACCGGTTGTGTAAATGCAGGTCATGCCAATGATAGGTGCCTGGGCGCGGTTTTCAGTTATACACATTTTTTCCATAATTTATAAGACTTATGGAGAGCAGGCTACATGCAAATTGCTTACTGGGGTCCCAGTTACTCCTTCCTCTTTCAAATTCCTTTGCCTCCTTGTGGAAATGCCCACGGTTTCACTTTATTTATTTTCTGACTTGGAGTGATTCTGTTCTCAGACAACAGGGTTAGATTGGAGAAGGACAAGCCCTTTTTGTTTTGAGTGTTTTATAGACGTTAGTTCATGGTAACAGATTCATGAATTTATTTTTTTTTTAAGGCCAAAGCTGGCCATTATGATCATCTGATCTGATCTCCTATATAATACAGACCAAAGATTTCAAGTGATGGAGAATCCACCTCCAACTTCCATTTAATCAATTTCTCTGTATCACAGTCAATGGTAAGATTAAGAACCAATATTTTTCTTGCTGTAATCAAGAAAGCCCTCGTACAGCCAACATTTTAATAAGAATAATGCAACTTCAGTAAAAGAACTAACACTTTTTACAGAGAGATATACTTTTAGAGCACTGGGCTAGGAGTCAAGACTCCTGGGTTCTTTTCCCAGCTTAGCTACTGGACTCATGTTACTGTCAGCATGTCACTTAACTTTTCTCCTTTGCTTTCTCCTCTATACAACAGATGTAGTAAAATTTCATTGGCTTGATTAAATAGTGCTTGTAACGGGTTCCGAGATCCCTGGATGAAAGTTGCTCTATCTGTGCTAAGTACTGTAATTGTGGAAGCCCTGCACTGTAGGATTCACGGCTACGAGCAAGGGTCTGCCTTGGTCATGAAACTAACAAGGACTTTGAGGATAAGGAACATTTAATGTCCACCTGTCCTGCAGGGGATTTCTTCCTCTGCCGGGGGAGTTACATTAAATTCCTGGAGGGAAAAAGAGACTCCTTTTTGTGCAGCATAGTGGGAATGTTAAGGCTTTGGGAATGTAGGAGTTTCAGATGTGGGCTATACGTGTGGTCCCACTATGCACAATAGGCTCTAGTAAGGATAAAGGAAGCAGCTGGGTAAACTCGGACTATTAGTTCTTTTCCTAAATCCAGTTGCTAATGATATTGCAACAAAGTCTTTGGACCAAACCATACTCTCCTTTACAAGTGACTGAAGTCAATGGAGCTCTGGGGGTGTAGCTAAGAGCAGATTTTTAGCTCTTTGCATGGCATTCCTTTTCTCTCTTAAAAACGATTGTGAGGTGTACACACCTCTTCCTTAAAAAGAGCAATCCACTAGCCCTAAAAGAGCAATCCACAAGCCTTAGAAAGAGCAATCCACTGCTGTTTCATTACCACATATTCCACTTGGCTTGCAGGCTGCTCCCGAATCCATCCATGCCTGGATTATCTGAGGCTGCTTGGGGGGCATCGGAGCATGCTCAGCTTCAGTGCAACTCAGCACATCACGGATGCATCCTCCAACTGGATGGAAATGAAGATGGCTGAATGCCTGTGCAATGCAGGGACAAGATATGAAACAACACTGCTATGTTTCATTAGTCGGTGTTAGAGATGTTAGTAAATAAGATGCATCACGTTGACTCCTCACTCCAGGGTCTGGAATGATGAGTTGGGTCAATGCCTATGACAGAGATGTTGTTATAGATCCCTCACAAATAGATGCAAAGGCTCACTCTGTAGGCAATATGGAGCCACTCCAATGGTAACATGAATCTGAGAGAACAAGTCCATGCTGAGTGGTTTAGTGGTATATTTCAGAGTAACAGCCGTGTTAGTCTGTATTCGCAAAAAGAAAAGGAGTACTTGTGGCACCTTAGAGACTAACCAATAAATTGGTTAGTCTCTAAGGTGCCACAAACCAATTTATTGGTTAGTCTCTAAGGTGCCACAAGTACTCCTTTTCTTTTAGTGGTATATGAGGGTCGTGCTATATTTAAATGAAAAAAGGCAACTGCACATTTTTATTATTTGTTCCCAAAGTCCCCAGTTAGGATCAGGGACCTATCGTGCTAGGTGCTGTACAAACACTTAAGAAGACACGACCCCTGGCCCAAAGAGCTTATGATTTAATCTATGACGAGGCACATGGTTACAGCTGGGCAAAAAAAGCAGTTTCAGGTCAACCAAAACTGGTCGTGAATTTGGGTCAAATGCAGTGAATAGTTTTCAGCCGAAAAAGGGGACCGGGGGGAGGAATTTCTAAAAGTAAAACACTTCCCTTGACATTTTCTAAATGAGACATTTCACCATTTTGGTTTGAAATTACTTTTTTGTATATAGAAACTTGGTTATATTTAACTTTCAAAAAATTGTAAAAAATACACCCAAAAACTGACAAAACATTTGGTTTTGGGTTTGACCTGAAATGATTTTTTGTTTTGGTTTTTCATTTTGACCACTGAGCCAAAAAATCAATGAGTTGCCCAGCTCTGTACATGCAATTAATAGCAATCTGGCTCATGAATGGCTCAGTGAGTGACAACAGGGGGGAACAGCAGAGTGAGGATGAGGGTAAGAGTCATAAGAACATGTGATTTCATAGGCTAGCTGTGTGCAGAGCCAAAGGGTGGTGAACCATTAAGGTACATAAGTATCATCAGTTGTCCTATCCCAGCAATGCCTCCTGGCCCACTAGATAGCCATTATCATTGCTGCACATGTCAGAGAAGAAAGAAGTCCTTACTTTTCTTTAATCTGGGACTGTAAGTAGAGATGGGCCTTCTGTAAGTTACAGACAACATCTGATTTCAGTCCTGATCTTCACAGCTGCCACTGACCCTGCAATGGGTCAAAATAAAACCCTGAGTCCAAATTCCACTGAATTTTGGCTAAACCGGGAACCAGATCCAAACTTTGCATTTTGGCTGTACCAGTAATAGAACTGATTTGAATAATGGATTTTGCTGTTTAGAACTGAAAAATCAGGAAAAAAACTTTCTGGTTTGATTTGAACCAACACAATTTAAAAAAAACATTTTTTGTTGTATTAAAAGAATAATAATCTTCATTTAGAATTGACAGAAACATTTCGAGTTGACTCAAAGCAATTTTTTCAGGGGTTTTTTAGTGTGTTTTGAGTTGACTCCAATTTTTTTTCCAAGGTTTTCATTTTGATTCAGCCATTTGGGAGGCTTTCTCCACCTTTCTTTTTTTGTTTAAATTGAAAATTTGGCCAATCAATATGCTGTTTTGAATTGAAAACTTGAAATGAAATTTTTTGACGTTTTGCACAATAAAACATTTCAAAACAAAAATGTCAAAACAGAAGGTTTCGACTCTGTCCAAATTTTTCTCACTTGAAACCATTTGTCGAATTTGACCTGAATTCAACAAATAGTTTTGGGCCTCAAAAAATGCATTTCGCTACAATCAATTTGTTGAAAAAATTTCATCCAGCTCTAATCTGTAACTGTAATGCTGTCATCCAATTCTGCCCTCAGCTGCCACTCCTCTCTATGGGAGTTGCATGTACATAGCTGAGGATGGAATCTGGCTTTCTGTTTTTGGCACCAACCAGCAACAGGCATTCAAAGTTAAAGGCTGACCCTCTGCCCCATAACTCACGGGTCCGTCCCTCCATTTTAGAAGTTAGACATGCTCTTTCCTGGCAGTCAGAGAATGTTTTGGTTTACTGGCTTTTTTTGTACCACTCCACACTCTTTTTGGCAGTGTCAAGTGCCATGTAAGTGCAGGCACACATTCTAAATTAGTTTCAGGGCAAACCTGTCCGTTCCCTTCAGCACCCATCCAGCTTTCTGATAATTCTTTGGCAGTTCACAGGGCACCCAATCCAGCGAGGTGCTGAGTGCCTCCTGCGGGGTGGAGAGAGCTAACATGGCAGGGTCCTTCTCGCCCCCAGCTCTGAGAGAACAGGGCTGACAGAGGGAAGAGTGGTGTTTATAATATCTCCAGACTGTTCCTTAACAGGGACCCATCGCGTTTGTAACAAAGTTTTCCCTTTTCCTCAGTTGCCTGTTGTTTGGCACATTCCCTCCCAAAGTTTAAGGCAGATTTCCTGCCACTTCGGTCCCCTTCTTTTGGACAGTGTTAATGGAACGGAGCTGGAATCGACACTGCTTTTTTCACGTGACTTGTTCAACAGCAACGAGCACAACACATTGGCTTTTTTTCGGCCCCCATAAATGGGTTATTACGTTTAAAATCATGGAAGGAAAGTGAATACCTGGGGAGCTAAAAGGGATGTATTCTACCCTGCTGTATACCTTGTACAATGCCAATGGGGATTGGCTCCAAAAGAAGATGTCTAGAGGACATAGGTTACTTATTATTTATGTATATGTTTTGTTACGGTCGCACGTAAAAGACTCAACCAAGACTGGAGCCTACTATCCTAGGCACAATATAAACAGAATAAGGGACAGACGCTGCCCTGCAAAGCTTAAATCTAAATCCACAAGTCAAAGGGTGGGAAGGGAAACCGAGGTGAAGTGACTTGCTCAAGGTCTCATGGCTGGTAAGTGGCAGAGCCATGAACAGAACCGAGATCTGCATCCCAGTGTAGTGCCTTATCCACTGGACTCCACTGCTACTGATTCCTGCGCCAAACTCCCCACGAACATCAATAGAAAGTTGCATGGATGGCGGATTATGAATCCAGAGAACATGTCAGATTGTAAGAGTTTTTTAAAAGGAACCTCAAAGACGATGCACAACTTCTCTTCTCATCTACAATGGTGCCTCTCTGCTGAAGTCAGGTGCTGGATCTGAAGGCCTGTTTATCCACAGAACAGGTATTGCATAGGCCTGAGGTGTCTCCATCCTGTTCTGGATACAGAATGGGCCCAAGGTGCATCATCCTTCTGTTTGAGAGGATAGCTCAGTGCTTAGCCCTTCTTCTGCCAAGGCCGCCATCTCGTGGAGCCCAGTAGTGGATTATGCTGTGGAGTCCTGTTTAGTGGGAATTGAACTGAGATCTTCAAACCCGTTTCTCATAGGCCAGTGAATAGCCACCGTGGATAACAGCATCTAGCCTCTAAGGAGTTGGTCTGGCTTTGAATTGTCAGCATCCTTTAAAGCTACAGCCTATTCTAGATCAGGGGTGCATCACTTGACACTGTGTAGAAATCAGCTGATATCCTGACCACCTTCTTGCCGGAAGGAATTGCCAGTCCAGCCGGTTTCTCCACTGGCTGTGTCTGTCTTTCAGGTAACTATCATTTTGATTCTGAAAACTCTGTCTTCCTGACATGCAGATGATCTGTTTTGCTGCACCAGACCTGGGATTTGCCTGTCCTCTCTTGGAAGTAGATCTTTGTGATTTCAAACCATTAGGCACTTCTTATTTCTCCCCGACCCTTCCAAACACCGTAATATGAGTCATCCCCCGTTTTCTTGGCAGACGCTCCATAGGTAACGATTCAGGATGTACCATGTGTTTTAGTGCTCAGTGTATCATGTGAGTGAAACATGACAGAGGATGTCTTAGAATGCTGGAAAAGGAACATTTCTACAAAACAAGCGTGTCCAGCCTCTCCTTGTGGTCCCTCTGCTGCTATTAAAGGCATTTCTGCTTTGTAAGAGCTTTCTTCTTCACAGCCCAGGTTCAATGATGAGGAAGATTAGATTATCTGCACAGCAATAGCACCTAACGAGCGGCGATAGCGCTGTCCGCAAAACTTTTGTCGGTCGGGGGGTGTTTATTCAGATGAGATGAGATGCAGAGTCCATAGACAAAGGTGCAAGAAACCCCTGCAGGTGGTAGATGTGGGATAATTTGCCCCCATGATAGTCTCCTCCTAACCCCTAGTGTAGTGGAGATGGGTTTAAACCCTGAAGCAGGAGGTTTAATATCCTTTTCCAAAACTCTGGCTTTTGTATTTTTTATCACAACTCCGTATAGTCTTGTGATCCATATAAATGTCCACTTCTTTTCAGGGACTGCTCCCATAAATACCACTCGGCATGAGCACGGGTGGGAGAATCCGGACTTGAACTGACCGTTCCTCTGAGGATGTGAGAGGGAGAACAGAAGAAGGCTTTGACATCTGAGGAATTCCCAGGACCCACCTATGTGCTTCTGCACAAACACGAACTAACCCTTCCTCTGAGGGGGTCAGATTTAACCGCTGTAACAAGTACCATGCTTAACACTAGAACAACACTTTTTATCTAGCCCAGGCACAGTCAGGAGTAAGCCCAGGTCAGGATTTCTGTCAGGAGGTTACACAGACTGCCTTGCTCTGGTAGACAGACAAGGTGCGTGAGGTAATATCTTTTACTGGACCCCTGGTAAACATTCAGAACAAACCCAGGTCAGCAGGGCTTACACAAACTCCTTGGCCCTGGCACAACATACATCACAGGTCCCTCCATGCGTAGCCAGACAGAGACTCTCTGCCCAGCGTCAATACACACCCCCGTGAGTCAGTGCAAGCTGTCCATGCTCTTTGACGGTGGTGTGCAATGTGAGCTCAGAACGATGCTGGCTGTGTGGTCTCCACTGTCCTGTGAGCTCCAGCCTGTGTGTCTGCAGGGGTCCCCAGTGCAGCAGCTGGCTTCTCCTTCAAGCAGTTCCTCGTTCAGACTCCACACCCCGACGCTTTGGTGTCTCTCTGCACAGCTGGTCCTGCTCCAGCTGGAGTGGCTACAAGCTCCTTGTTCTGCCTCCAAACTTCACAGGCTTGTCCCTGTCCGGCTGCCCATCTGTTCACTGACTCAAACCCTCCCAGGTGGCCTGTAGCCAATTCTGTGTCCTTGTTTGGGAGTGGCACTCCCCTCTGCTAATGTGATGGGGTTGTCCTCTTCGGGGAGGGGCTCTTCCCCCTCTCACAGGTGGCCTGTCTTCTGTGGCTATAGCGACCCTTAACAGCTGACAAGAAGAAAAAAATGGCCAGGCTGGAGTCTAGGAAATAAAGGGAGAGGGATGGCCTGGGCCAAGATGCCTTGTCCAGTCACTTCTCTGACTGTGGCCACACTGTAAGTGTTCACTTACCCGAGTATTCTGCACAGCTGGGGCCCGCGCACTCTCCATGTCCTTCATTCAGCATCATCTCTTTCTCCTTACACTTTTCTCTGCAGCCTCGGCCAACCACTCCATCTGAGCCCTCCGTCGCAGCTTTATAGCTGCTTTCCTGGCCCCTTGTGTCTGGAAGAACATCCTGCTGCTCCCCAAGCCCCTTCTCTCTTCCCCGTCAAATCACTCTGGAAAACCCAAGGCTTTCTCTGGTTTGATTTTTAAGGAATGAACTTTCTGCATGGTCTCGAGTATTGTATGTGTCTGAGTTAGACTGTAGGTTGTTTGGGCCAAATTCAGGTATATATACTGTAAATGGGCACATCTCCATGGACTTCAGGGGAACTGCATCTGCTAACTTTAGCCTTTATGGTTTCTGTGCATTACTATGTACATTTACAGTGCTCGAAGAATAATAAATAACAGCAGATATTATAATCATAATACAATCCATTTCAGTGCATTAAAATACTGCTGGTACAGTTACACCACTGTAAATCTGAAGAAACTCCACTCACTAGTGTTACACTGGTGTGACTCTCGAGTCAATAAAGTTAGACTATGGCAGAGGTCCCCAGAGTGTGGGGTGTGCCCAGAGGATCATTCGAGGGTGGGGTGTGGCTGGAGTCCCAGCCAACCTTCATGGGGGGCAGGGAGGGAGCGCCGCTCTGCTCCTGGCCCTGGCCCCACCTGCTGGCCCCACACCCCGGGGTCCCGATTGCTGGCCCCCTGCCTAGGGCTTTGCTCCTGGCCCCGTGTCCAGGGGCCTGGCTCCCGGCCTCAGCCCCCAGCAGGGGCTCCGTTCCTGGCCTGCCCTTCATCCAGCTGTGGCCCCAGTCTCGGCCCCTTTTCCCCGTCTATGCCTCCTGCCCCGGAGCCACACCCCCATTCCCAGCACGCACAGGGGCAATGAGGGGAGGGGCACAACCCTGAAAAGTTTGGGGACCACTGGACTATGACCTCTCTATCTAAACTGAACTTCAGAATCATAGCAAGCAGCTTCAGCTGCACAGAAGATTGCAACTCAGATAACCATGGGAGTTACTCAGTTCTGGGAGTACATCATAGAAATGGTGGACTTGGTTTCCTAACATTCATGCAGGTAAATCAGGCACTTGGGGGGATAACTGGGGACAGGTTGATTGATGCGGTAGCTCACATCCGACATCTTTCTAGATGCCATACATATTTCAGTGGAAGTGTGTATGATAGCTGACAGGTCCTTTGGAGCCAATGTCTGCCATTTGCTCGGTATTTGTTTTATAGTGTGTTTACTACGCAAAACCCCTGTGACTGGAACACTTTGTCCACGCACACTAAGCAGGCTGAAAAATCCTGGTTAAAGGCTGAACTACTAATGGTAAAACCCAGGTGATTTCATTCATGCAGAGGGTGCAAAGGTCCTTTTCTTTTTCCTTTCTTCTTTTTTTTTTTTTATTGATCATATCAACTAAAAGAAAGAGATGGGATTTAAATACAAACATCTACAGTAAAAGACAAGCAAGGAAGGTTCTGAGTCAGCGTTATGAGCTATGAACGGGGTGTAATCTGGTGGTTAGAACAGGGAACAAGTAGTTCTGTTTCTTCTGCCAGTGATTCACTAGACAAGTCACCTAATGCCTCTGTATCACCCATCTATACACTGGGCAGAATAATTCCAATGAGAGTGGTGTGTGACATAATTAATATTTCAGAAGTACGCTGAGATCCTTGGATGAAAGGCATTTGTGTGTGAAAGGGCGCTGGTCCCCAGTGAACGAGAGATTAATTTTAGCTTCCTCCTGGCACAGGCGCTCAGGGGAATGGAAAGGAAAGGAGGATAAATTAAACGCTTGGGAGACATGTAGAAGAAAATGGCTGTGAAGAGGAAGGGCTCTCATTTAGGATCCTAGGGGTAGAATCCTCAACCGGGGAGGGTTGGGGGTTAGTACTGTTTTTTTTTTGTTTTGTTTTTGTTTTTCTTTTCTTATGTAACTTGTTTTAATTTCCAATTTATAAACATTAACCTTTGAGGACAAATACTTGTTGACAGCGCCTGTGGGGGTTTTCCCCCCACTAACTCATTTCCCCAGGTTACGGCATTGTATATGTGCAAAGTATCATTTGGACGAACTCACCATGCATTGCCTATGTTTTGCAACAAGTCTCTGGCCAAATTCACCTTTGACGTAACTCCAGTGGATTCAAAGGAAGTAGGCCAGGGATGAATTTAGGCCATGACATAGATGAACACACATTTTTGTTCTGTAGTATCGTTAAGCACAGTAAAGGGTGTATAATGATACAGCTCCATTGACTTCACTGTAGTTATTCCAGGGCACACCAGCTGAGTACGTGGCTCAGTGATCCAGGTGAAGTATGGACTATGAGATTTAACACAGAATACAGCCTGTCTTTTGTTTCAGTCTGACTCTACACAATAGGGCTGAAAGAAAATGGCAAATTGTGTTGGGGGAGGGATATATCTAAGGTACTTCTCTGGCCCCCCTCACTGTGGTATCTGAGCACCTCACAATCTTTAATGTATTTATCCTCTCAGCACCCATGTGAGGTAGGGCAGTGCTGTTATCGCCATTGTACAGATGAGGAACTGAGGCACAGAAACACAGAGGCCGAGATCCTCAAAGGTACTTTGTATTGCAGCACTTAACCTCTAAGGGTATGTCTACACTGCAGTTAGACACCCGTGGCTGGCCCATGCCGGCTGACTCAGGCTCACAGACTCGGGCTAAGGGGCCATATCATTGCAGTGTAGACTTCCAGGCTTGGGCTGGATGGGACCCTGCAAAGTGGGAGGGTCCCAGAGCTTGGGCTCCCCTCCAGCCCAAGCCCAGAAGTCTACACTGCAATGAAACAGCCCCACAGCCCGACCCGTGTGAGTCTGAATCAGCTGGCATGGACCAGCCACGGGTGTCTAACTGTAGTATAGCCAGACCCTAAGTGTCTTGCCACCTAGTGCAATCCTCAGCACCGAGCTAGGCACACAGGCTCCCCATACAATGCATGGCTTAAACAGCTCAGAAAAAAATTCTCAGAGGCCAGCAAACTGGCCTAAGCTTGCCAGCAGTGAAATACAGAGGACAAGGGCTTAGGCACCTAAGCAGTTGGCCTGGTGCATGGGACAGAGATAGGATCATGAGCAGAGGGAGGCACCTCAGCCAGAAACTCTCTGCTAGAGTTAGGCACCTAAACCTGGTCAGCCACATAGCTAGCCCATGCCCTAGCGGCCGAAACAGCCTTTCCCTCTCTTTCCTGCTCATGCTGGATACCTTTCACACTCACCCTGCATTTTTCCCTGTGCTTCCGCTGTCATTTATGTGGCTGCTTGTGCAGTTCCCCTGCCTATCTATGGATCCCTCCTGCTGTGGGGTCTGACAAGTATCAGGTGTCAGGAAAGCTCAGACCACACCTACAGGAGCGGGCCTGCTAGTAGTCGCCCCCCATAATCTGAAAATCCTGGCTTGAGCTAGGGTGCTGAGCTGCTCGCTAGCGGCAGGATGGCAACAAGGCAGGGCCGGATTAAGACATAAGATAACTAAACTACAGCTTAGGGCCTCACAATATGAGGGGCCTCTAAAAAAGAAAAAATGGACTCCATTTCAAATTTTATCAAAATTAGTTGATAAAGGAGAGATGGGAAAAAGAAGATTCTCTCTAAATATAGGCATTTTCGTTCAAATATGACAAAAATATACACATCTGGCTACACATGTACCCTTACCCTTCACTAATTGTTCATTATTGACAGGTGGAAGGCCAGAGCTGAGGGAAAAAACAATAATTGCACTTGTAAAATTACTATTTCTACAAATAAGTCTGCTGTCCTCCTAAGGCAGCATTTTGTTGGCCAGCTGCTACTGGTAAAATTCTGACCGTACCTTCGTAACTTATTTAAATAAATAAATAAATATTCTCACTGCCCATAAAATCGGGAAAAATGTGAGGTGGTGAAGCAATCCTGCCAAGCTCATACTCGTAGGGGACTCATCCTAGGAGTGACGTCCTGTATTGCGTCCCCCTTGGCTGGTAATAGCCAGAAGGCCGTCATTTTTTATTTACAGTCCAGCACGCTCAGTCGTATAGTACCTTCGCTGTTTTTCTTTGTGTTCTTACATGTTAGTGTGTTAGGGTGTTCTTTCTTCTTTACAAAGTTTATGGTAGCCTCCATGATGTGCTAGGGACTTCTGTTTTAACTCTGGTCCTGATCCTGCACAGACTTAGGCACATGCCTAACTTTACATGCGGGGCGTAGTCCCCTTTGACTGCACAGGGATGTCAACAGTCAATGTGAACTTTACAGCGTATGATGTTAACATGTGCATAAGCCTCTGCAGGATCATGGCTTATATTTGTAAATTAAAAATTACAAGACACAGAAACCCTGACGTTCCTTTCTCAGTCTGACCTCTTTTGGGGATAACGTTACTGTTACTTGTAAATAACATTCATCCAAAGGATAATATTTACTTTTTTGTTGGATAGTATATATATATATATATATATATATTATACATAGTATTCTTATAACAGACATATCAGTTTTCTTACATTTTTCTCCTGTTGTTCACACAGATCTGATCCAGGGTGGCAAGAAAAAGCTGACATTAAGAGAAAGGGATTTATTTTGGCTGATTCTATATACCCGCTGTCATTTGATTTGAACAGGCATTGTTGTTTTTGAAGTGTGGAGTACATTTCAATAATGGCATAATCATTGTGTCTTCAGTCTCTTTCGTTTTCTCTTGTGAATTTTTGTTTCTACGCCAAAGCAAACTAACTCTCGCTCATATAACTCAACAAGACCAGATAAAGTGCATCCAGGAGATTTGAAAGAACTAAGGCCTAGTCCAGTAGCCTGGGTTCAGGCCAAATTTCAGTGCAGTCAATGGGAATTCAGACTACATAAAATCTGCAGGATTAGGTACCTACTGTAGGGGGGAAAACCTCCAGACCTCTGAAAGTAACCTTTTATAAACCATCAGAGTTAAGGTATCTGATGACTGGAAAAAGACAAAGGTGGTACCTGTCTTTAAGAAAGCTATGAAGCAAATTCCTGGCAACTTCTGTCTTGTTAGTTTAGGGTATATTCTGGAAAAAGTATCTGAACAAGAAGTCTATTAAGCAAATCAATATGTTACCATTTGACAGAAAGATGTCTAATAACCAACGAACATATTAAAAATAGGCAATGCCAAAGAAAGCTAAAATTGCCTAATTTAGGAGATACAGAAAACCCAGCAGAGCTAGGGTATATCTGGGTTGCTGTAGGGCATTTGATATTGTGCCACAGAAGAAACTAGATAAAAATACCATAGCACGGACTATAAACTGAGAACAGAGACTAATTATTATGGTAATGAACTCTGTAGGGCACAGCGGGGCACCACAGTGATCAGTAGCGGAGACTAGTGATATTTCATTCCTAGAAAACAGAGCAGTTCCCAGTCAGCTGGGGACCAGCTCATTCCCTGGGTTTCTTGAGGGCATTATGCCAGGGGGAAGAAAGGGCAAGCAGCATTGCATGGAGGAGCCAGGTTGGGACTCTTGCCTGCAGTGAGTCCTGATTGACTCCGCCTCCTGCTGGCAATCTGTTGGGAGATGCCTCCCCATGCTGCTGGGCCCCATTGCTCACATCACCCCAAGCAGCAGAAGGAGGTTGGCAGCTCAGAGTAGCAGCAGCAGGGACTGGGGACAAGACCCTTCTGGCAAGGAGTCAAGACTGACTAAGGGCTGAAGAACAGCAGGTGACGGCGGGTAGGCATGGCAAGGGAGCTGTGCACTCAATTGAGGGTACTTCATTTGCCAGCGTCAGTGGGGGCTGCGGGAGGGCTCATTTTGAGAGGGTTGAATGAGGGGCAGAACTCTGGGGGAAAAGAAGGATGAGCTCGAAGAGGGCAGGATTGTCCAAAGTACCCAGAGGAGTAGACTCATCCTCGGTGCATTTTACTGAGGACAAGTAAGGTCATCCTCGGGGTCCTATGAGTTCACTGATCTTGAGGAAGATGTTCATTTAGCCATTGGCTCGTGACACCACAATTGGAGGAGGACAGAACCAAATGGGACATCTCAGAGCAGCAGTAGAGAGGAAATCAAGAAGAGAGATGCATGCTACCCAGGGGACAGCTCTCTGAGACGAGTTCAAGAAAGCCCTAAGAGCCGGAGTAAATAGTACACTGAATACAGGTTGACAGTGTGACATTGTCAAAAATAAAAACCTGTGCTATTCTGGGCTGTCTCTAGAGAGGTTCCCATGTGAAGTTAGGGCATGAATAGCACCATAACTTCACCTAGCCCTGGAGAGACCCCACTTGGAATATTTTGGTTAGATTTGGTTCATATGGTTTAGGAAATGTATTGTAAATCTAGATGGAATACAAAGATGATAGGGAAAATGGTGAAGGATTGGTGGCTGATATATAAGAAGGGGTGAAGACTGCTACATTTACATCTAGAAAAGAGAAGGTTTGGGAGGGACATGTCACACATATAAATATAATCAAGCAATAATGCAAATGAGGAGGGGAATTAGCCTCAAAAGATGGCAGGACTAGGAACGATTGCCATGAGCTAAGGAAGACAAAGTTTAGACTTTGGATGGTCATGGGTCTTAGTTCTTTCAAGCTATGGAGGGGTGGAATGGCCTGCCAGTGAGGACAATTACTCCAGATATTCATATACAAGTTAGATATAATGCTAGAGGGAATTATGTACCAGGTAATCTTGCAAAATGCAAACCAAGCACTCAGCACTTATGAACACCTAGCCATTTATTTGGGTGCCGAAGTAAGAGTTTAAGAATCTAATTTTAGGCACCCAGGTTGGCAGGTCTTGGCCAAAGTGTCCAATTCAATGTCCAAAATGCTCTTTTTACACTGTCTATGATTCTCTTATAATCTCAGAATAATGTTACTCCTGCTTGCCATATACTGTACAGAGATTTCACACACTGAAGATATAATGTGTAATGGGCTTGGTGGAATAAGAGGTTCATAAAATATCATTTGCTGTATTTGGGAGTAGTTAGGTCCAGGCAATTCCTTTAGAATTGTAGGCACACCCACCCACACCCTACCTACCTGCCAGTGAAAGACGCACACAAGGAAATAATATATTAGAAAATGTATTTAGCTTGCTAATTGCTTGCAGTAGCACTGTGTCTTCTGTCTATATGTATAACCCTTTATTTGGCTAGGAGTAAACTAATATTGCACCATTGGGTGAGAACTGTGGGTAACATCTGGCTGTTTTATATGTTTGCTCAAAACTTCAGAGCACTATAAAAAAAATTCCAGAACCAAATATTAGTAACGAAATTACAAAATCCATTGCAGACAACAAATTAAAAAAACATTCCAGCCGTTACCTTTAACTAGCCACCATTCGGTGGTGTCTGAGATACTGCTCTTATTTTCCTCTTGGAAAAGGAGAGAGTTGCAGCAGTGCCAGTCCTTTCCTATAGCGACTGCGGGAAAATGTTGACTTCTTAATGGTCATCACTGTGGGCTTGATTCTAATGTGACTCACACAGGTGTCATTCATAACTGTCTCCACTGAATCTGTGTTTATTTAGTCTCACCCACCCACCCATCTATATCTGGCTAGGTTCTTCACCCAGCACCATACTATAAGAGCTCCTACATTAATAAAGGGTTCAGAGTAGCAGCCGTGTTAGTCTGTATCCGCAAAAAGAAAAGGAGGACTTGTGGCACCTTAGAAACTAACAAATTTATTTGCGCATAAGCTTTCGTGTGCTACAGCTTACTTCATTGGATGCATTCAGTGGAATGCACCCGATGAAGTGAGCTGTAGCTCATGAAAGCTTATGCTCAAACAAATTGGTTAGTCTCTAAGGTGCCACAAGTCCTCCTTTTCTTTTTACATTAATAAAGTTACCCTTGTAACATTCACTGACAGAATTACGCTGGTATCAGGGAGACCAGAACTGGGCCCTGTGTCACTGTGATGCAAACCGTTCCCCTTTCAGGGACGATGTTTAAAGACATAGGTCTTAAGCTGTGCTAGTGAAAATGTGTGAGCAGGTGCAGTTAATGGCATGGGTCAAACTTGTGCCTTTATGTTCAACCCGGTTACTACTTTATCTAGAGTTGTTTACACAGGCAGGCAGGTACCTGTTTGCGCTTGTATTATCTGTTTTGTGCAGGAAAATGTGGGTTTTGAACATGTGCTTTCTTGTGCACATAGTCCACATGCATATTTGGACTCAGGAATTAGGATACATTTTTGAACATGTGCCCAGCTGTATTTATGGTGAGATGTTTAAGATCTCTATTTAGAGAGAAGAATGTAAATTCCTTATCTACCTGGATCCTACTAAGTGAAATTCCTTAGTAGTTTTCACTGTCCTGTGAGTTGTTTTGTCCCTTTCATTTTGTACATAGCTCCATGACTGTCTAGCAGTATTATGGAGGGTCTCTTGGGTGTCTCTCTGAAGCATCAGGTATTGGTTTCTGCTAAGATAGCAGACTTGATGGACTGATGGTCTGATTCAATATGGCAGCTCCTATATTCCAGTGATTCCTAACAAATGATTTACCTCTAGCTGTGGTGCATTTTTTCAGGTAATGCCATCTCGTAGCTGCCAGGACTGCTCAGTTTCCGATTCCTAGCTCTTACCCCTCAAATGCTCAGGAGATGACACTCATTATGTACTGCAAGCTGACATACGAGTTTATACAAGCATCCCTGTGAAGTACTGTGGCTAGCTAAGGAGTCCACAGCCTATAACCAGGAGATGGCACAATGTAACCACTCTACGAACACTGCTGTTATTTGCAAATGTCGTACAGGCGGCACATTAAGTAAATCTCAACGCTTGCTAAAACCAGTGTCAAATTACAAGTATTTTCATGACCCCCCCCAAAGGATGTATTCTGATTCTCACGTGAAAGCCAGAGTGCCAGTGAACTCACAGCAGGGTTAGTGGTGTGTATCTGTGTGGTGTGTGTGCGCATCTCTTTCCCGGCGGGTGTCTGTTCCCCCCCCGCCCCCCCCCCCGGGTGTGCTTGTGTGTGTACATAGGTTTCTTTCTGTGTCTGTCTGTGTGTCCATCAATGTGGTTGTATGTGTGAGCCGGGCAACATGTAACCATGCATGTGCTTGTATGATTTCTGCAGCATTGCACCCAGGCTGATTTTGGCAGCATGTTTTAAATTTAGATGCACACCTGCTTAATTTTCTCCCAAGCTAAAAAGAAAATACCTAACCCTAGAGCAAATGCACAATAGACCTCTGGAACGAATGTATTAGGGACCTGGAGCTGTCGTCACTCACTTACAATCACCTTTCCCCCTGCTCATGAGGTGCACACCTGTGGTTTGCTGGCAGTGCATTTCTTCTTAGCATGGGGGCGTCCCAGGTGTACAGCTAGTTTACATTCTTGGCTCTTCCTGTGAGCTTTTGAGAGTTTCTGCCAGTATTTGCGTGACTTCTGTGGACTCTTAGAATCATGCTCAGTAACAAAAACTATCCTCATCTCCTTAATATTAAACAGCCACCCATGTAACTCCACTGAAGTGAGTGAATCAGGCCCAAGCACCCTTAATTGTACCACTGTGCACAAGTGCATTATACCGTCTATCTACGTGTACCACTCTCGTCACTGTGGTATCTGAGCACCTCACAATCATGAACGTGTTTTTAATCATCACAATGCCTCTTGAAGATAGGGCCGTACTGTTATCCACATTTTACAGATGGGGAATTGAGGCGAAGGACAGAATAAATGACGTCCCAAGGTCACAAAGGAATTTAATCCAGGCCTCCTGAACGCCAGCCCAATGCTCTATCTACTAGACCATTGGTTTTCAAACTGGGCTGTTCCCTCCCTGCTGGGGGGCACGGCTAGGGCATCAGGGGGACTGGAAGAACAAGGAGGAGGGAGGTATGAGATGGGAGGAGGCATGACCTCTCCCTGCTCAGGAAGTGGGGGATGAGGGGGCATTCCAGCTCACTCCTCTCTCCAGAGACGGATGTACCCCCTTGGAAGGTATAGTTCCTACCTGCTTGCACAGGCTTTTGCACATATGTGCTGGGGATTGCGCCAGAGGAGCCTGCAGCCCATGAGTGATTTTGGAGGGTCCAGGTGTGGGGGCACAAGGAGAGCGGTGCAGCCTGGCTGGCTGTGTTCTGCTGGGAAGCGTGTCTTGGGTAGAGAATGGGCTGGGGAGCCACAGGACACGTGGGCCAGGGTAGACTCTTGGTCCCCAGGCATCTGTGGAAATACCGTTTCTTTTAGGAGGGGGTGCACCTGGGACATGAATTGCCAAAGGGGAGGGACAGCAAACAAAGTCTGGCAACCTCTGGACTAGATTAGCCTTCCTATCTTTACGTAAGCCTAGGCTAAGGCCATAGATCGGGGTGGCCAAACTGCGGCTCATGAGCTACATGCGGCTCTTTTACAGTAAAAGTGTGGCTCGCAGAGCCCACCACCCTCCCATTCTCTGCCTACCAGACTGGGAGAGGGGTGGAGTTCGAGGCTTCCTCCCTGCAACGGGGTGGTGGGGCTAAGGGCTTCTGCCCTGAGGGGAGGGGTGCCTCCCATGAGGCAGAAGGCCTGAGACCTTCGGTGCCTCCCATGAGGCAAAAGGCCTGAGACCTTCCTCCCCACAGAGCAGAAGCCCCGAGCCCCAGCAGGTAGGTCTGGCTCTCTATCTTCTGAAGATTATCATATGCCGCTTGGAGGGTCAATAAGTTTGGCTGCCCCTGTCATAGACTGATGTGTAGTTTTGATGGTGCATGAAGTTCTCCCTGTTATGCTTCTTGCCTACTTCTCAGGCATGTTGTCCAGCATAAGTAGTTGGCACTTGTGAAGTGCTGCAAGAATATTGGGTAAAAGGGACGGGAGGGATGCAAAGATCATGCTAATGAGATAGTGACTGATTTATATTACACATATGGCCAAATTAGCACCTTTAAAGGTGTTGATAGTGTGGAGAAATAGCCTGAACAACAATTCCTGCAGGCATTCCCACGTCTGCACTGGCCAGCAGCAGGAACAGAAATTTGGTGAGTAAGCCCCTCTGTTCTTCAACTTGATCCAAACTTTGCAAAGGTGCCTCAAGAGATTTTGTGGCTCCAAGAACAGAACTGGCTCCTATGGTTTCTCAGGTTACTGAATATCACAGATTTCTTATGTTCCTCTTTTCTGTTATACACACATCAAGCAGTTTCTCTCTATCTATCTAGGAAGTTAGGAGTACAAGCAAATGGAGGTGGTAAAGAAAGCTAGAGAGAATTAATTGTTCAGGTTGTCTTCTGTTCCAGTATCATTACAGTCATTTTTCCCTATATTACTCTTCAGTGGGTTTAATGATATGTGTATCCATCCTGGAACAGAAATTATTGGTATTGCTTTAGGTTTCAGAGCATAAATGCCATTTGCTTGCAAGCATAATAACGTGGTAGCTATTTGCCATTTAATTACGTGCTAAGTAACCATATAGTGGAACCGTAATTACATGCTACCTCAAGCAATGACAGGGAAACATGGTTATTTCTGTCTCCCAAATCAGTGTTAGCATAAATTTTTAGAGTAAAAAAAATGTCTGGAGACATGCAGACACATGTGGTTTTATGGTGCTTATTTTCCAAGTAAACTCTGTGTAGTTAGCATCATTATTTTTATTTGTTAAGTGCTGCTGGACAAATCAAATTCCAGGGTGGTTACAGTTTGAAAGAGAGAAACCGATAAGACAAAACATACTGGATAGAGCTGGCTGGGAACCGGATTTTCTGTTTCATGGGAAAATCTGCGATTCTGATTTTTATTTTTTTCCCCTTTCCAAGGAGCACACAACCAAAAAAATTCAACATTTCCCGTGAAATCAAGTTCTGATAAATTTTTGTTTCATGTCGATTGAACCATTTCATTTAGCTAAGAACAAAACCCTTTGTTCCAATTGTGACTCTTTAAAACTTTTAAAAAATGATTTTTAAATAGAAAAACCAATAAATGTTGTTTCAAAAAGTCATTTCAAAAGAAAAAGTTGAAATGGTCTGTTCCAAAATAGGATGCTTTGACATTTTTGAAACGCTTCATTTCATTTTCTCAAAATGAAATTTCTTCAAAGTCAACATGTTTTTCTATACATATTGATTGAGATGAAAATGTCATTTTTCATGGAAAAAACATTCTGACTGAAAACTTCCAACCAGTTTATACCAGGAAACCTGAAGGAAGTTGTTATCCTAGCGATATCTTTGTCTCTTCCTCTCTCTCATCTAATGTTGAGGTGGAGAAGATATTCGGCTGGCATGCGTTAGTGTGTGGCATGAAGATGGGAGTGGGAGGAGGAAATGAATGGGAAGTGAGGTCAGTGTGGTTGACAGTCACAGAGCAACGGGGTAAAAAGCAACAGGAGAAGAATGAGGCATGTAAAGAATGCAGCAGTGTTTGTATCCTGTTGAATCTTCGAGGGCAGTGCAAGGAAAGAACATCTGGATTTTCTCCGAAAGTTGGCATGCTGCACAATTTTCCTACTATGGTACTAGCGAAAGAGAAACTTAAACCAAAAACTGGACCCAAACACCCAAGAAGCTTGGTGATGACAGTTGGGTTCACAGGAAGGGAGGATTACATGACGTCAAGAGGGTCATGCACTGGGGTGAACTTCAAAATGTTCCTATAAGTACCTTGGCAACAGATGAGCCTGAACCCAAACCAGGGATCTAAGATTCCACAAGCATTGCATCAGGATGTGTCTCTGAACTTCATTACTGGCCCCTATCTCTGTATAAAGCCAAACCATAACCCCAAGCCTGAACACTCCTGAGCTTTGGAAAAGTTTGGATCCAGAGCCAAATTTTTGCAGCTCAGGCTCATCTCTGATCAGATGTTTGTGGGGCTTAGCTGAACCTGTTGAGGTTTGCCCATCCCTAGTGCATATTCTACCCTTGTTACAGATGGTATCGTCATTCATTTGTACTGCACGCGGAGCATTGTTAAGAAAGACTTAACACCATGTGTCCTGCATTCTGCTGCTGGCATCCAAGGCTTCACACATGCATTTTCGCTTTCATCTCTGAAGAGCAGTGGCATAACTCACGATAAATCAGGAGCTTGCATGTGATTGACATTTGAACTGGCAGGGAGAGAGCGAGAGAGAGAGAGAGAGCCTGACATCTGGCTTAAGTGTTCTTTGTGCCAAGGCTTTGATATGTCCTTGGTGGAGAACCCTATTCTACTGAATGCCATCCAGATATATCGGTGTGGGATTGTTCTGTCTCTCCCACAACATTTATGTGCTGCCCAAAGGCAAAGCACAAGCCGCAAGGGCAACCTCTGTGTTTCATCTTACTCAAATGTTCTCTTTAAATGTTTTTATTAAAAACTGATCATATTGAAGGAGTGTGGCCTACTGATTAGAGCAAGAGACTGGGAGTCAGGAGTCCCAAGTTTGTATGGCTGCCACTGACCTTGGTCAAGTCACTAAACCGCTCTGTGCCTCAGTTTTCCTTGCTGTAAAATGGGGACAAGAAGTCATTCTAGAGGAGGGATGTGAGGCTTAATTTATGATTATTTGTCAAATGCTTTGAGATGCTTGGATGAAAGGAGATTATATATATACACACAAGATATTGCCCTATATCAGTTTGCTGACATGGAGAGACTCAGTCCTGCAAATGTGCTGAAAACAAAAATTCATACCCATTAAACAACAGGTATTTATTTCTACTTGCGTTCCATGCACTCTGATTTCACTTTCCTAGATTAAGGGGATGCAAAATTTGGCCCTCTGTGCCTGATGAAATTGATTAAAAAACAGTGAATTGGACACCAAAACTCCTTAGGAGTGTGTATTTTAAATATAGGATATCTGAAACTCTTGGGCCTTCGGTTTGCAGATATGTCTAAAACTGTTTGTTCTCCACATTCATTACAGTTACAAACCCATGGCCCTGAACCTGCAATAAATTCTGTGTGGGTGGAGCCCCACTGATTCTCCATGTAGATCCCATTTGAGGACCAGGGCCTCCATTAGAAAAAAACATGCTACAAGGTGGTGTACATCATGTCTGAAATGCATTCGTTCCAGCTGTGTTCAGAAAGGAGTCTCTGCAGACTCATTCCGGAGAATTGTTTCCCAAAGCAACTGTAGCTAAGGTTGGAGGGGGCCTTCGCTTCAAATTAAACACACAGAGTACAGATTTGGAGAGGGTAAATTTTAGCTCAGAATTAGCCTTCCTGCGTGGTGGAAACAGTATAACTATTAACTAATCCATCCTAATAACAAGTGTGCTCTCTTTTGAATGGGACTTTAGGATGGGGTTGGTGAGACTGATTGAAAAATCAACCCCTCCTTTCCTCAAGACAAAAAACTGAAAAGCTTCTCCCCATAATTGAATTTAGGAAGGTGCAAGCTTCTTTGAATGCTGGCTTCAGATTAACAGAGTCAAGGTTAATTCACCCAGACTCATCTCCAGGTGGAGAAGATCAATAGAAACGCTCAAAGTAATAAAAGAAAAATCCCAAGTAGGTTGTAAAGTACATATCCAAGGAATCAAATACACATTTTCAAGGCTGTCTGACAAACATCCTGTCAGAGTTCATTATTATAATATGAAGTGCAAATCTGCCAAAGGAATGAATTCATCAGGAGGTGTTTAAGTGGCATTATATTAACCTACACTCAATCTCCTTTAGCCTTGTGTCACTTCAGAATAATCAGCAAGCCTACTTTAAGATATAATAAACATATTTCATCCAATTAAGCAGCTAGCACGTTTTTGGGGTCTGTACAAATAGTAACTAATGATAATTAACATGTCCTGCTGTTACAGTGGCTTTCAATGTGTCTTAAATTCTGTAACAGTGCTCCCAATATTTAGTGAAAGTAATAATGCAACATTATGAATCCCATTTTTGCACACTCAATTTACATACCATGGGCCTCTGATATACACCAGCCTGAATCCACTCCTATTCCATTTTTTCTTGGCAAATCACCTTTCATTGCAGTTGCTATTTTTTATTCTGAAGAACGATGCTGCTTTTTGGCATTACACTTTTCAAACAACATGGAGCTATTTATGGCATGTACGTTTTCACAGATTTATCTAGAACTCTCTGCTGCTGAGGGGTTGTTTTTTGGGGGATTTTTTTTTTCTTTTTAAGAAAACATTATTTTGGGATTTCCCAATCTGAGTGTGTTCTGTGTTTTTGGGACAGATCTTGCTCTAAATTATACTGATGTAAATCTAGAGTGACTCCTATGGAGTCAGTTCCTTTTGAGTTCAATAGGAATTCTGTGCCCAGCATGATCAAAGGGTTGGGGCTAGATTAGGATTAGAAATTACCTGGATCACTACCTTAGTGTACTGCAGGTTTGTCTTGCACGGTAGTGTTCAAAGGGTTATACCTTCTGCCTTTGGATTCACGTGTCTAGCTACGCTGAAGTCAAGGGAGCTGCATACATGGATCTGAAAAGATCATAGAATCCTAATTGTTGTATCTCACTGGCTTTTGAACATCTTTAGCAATGATGTCTCAACGATCCTTTATGGCAAATTATTTCATTATCTAATAAGCCTGACTGTTACATACATTGGAGGTGGATTAGACAGATATATTCTAATTCAACCACCATTTGTTGGGCCAGATGCTAGAATTCCTGGATGGGTTTCTATGGCATGGCTTATGCAGGAAGTCAGTCTAGGTGATTCTCAGAATGGCCACTTCTGGCCTTTAAATCTATGAATTTGCTTCCCCCAATGTCTGATCTAGATATTCCTGTCAGGATATATTCTTCAAATAATTATGATGCAACCTTATTATTTTACACTGTAAATAATTCCTTTGCACTTTCAGGTTATTAACTGCCTGTGATGGGACCCCGAGAGTAAAACCTGGAATTGTGGGACTACTGTCCCCCCTTAACTCTCCAGCCTGGGCTGTCTCTCTCAATGCTTTGCTAGTGACAAGCAGCAAATCCCTCCAGGTGCTGTTATCACTCAGCCACTAGCATACAGCGATACACCCAGCTAAATTGCATGAATGGTCTCTAAGCCACTCATGAACTGTACAGAGGGAAACACCAGCAAATCCCCCCAGCTTGCACCCCAGAAATGTACTGTCTTATACTGCTCAAGACCTTCTCTTGAACAATGCAAGCTCATTAATTAGTTTGCCACTTCCTCAAAGGAAAGTGGGCATACTAGCCTTTGTAATCTGAGCAGACTCCCCAAGCACTTTAAACAAATTCACTGATAAGGATAAAACTTTGAAATAAGTTTATTAACTACAGAAAGAGATTTTAAGTGATTAGAAGTGGTAGGCATAAAGGTCAGATATAGTTACCTAAGAAATAAAAAGTAAATACACATTCTAAATCCTAAACTTTCAGACTAAGCAAGATTTGCATCAAACAGCTTTTCTCACCCCACTGGATGTTGCAAGTAACTTACAGTTTTTAATATACAGGCTGAATTTCCTTCTCAGCCTGGGAGCAGTCTCTTCAGTTCAAAATTTTTGCCTTCCTAACGTTCTTGTTGCCTTCAACATAGGTGGGGGAGGAGAGAGGTGGTCTCATGATGCCACTTTCCCTTGTGTTATACACTCAGTTCATGTCCCATGAAGATACTGGCCCAGACATGAGCTGATAGGCCTTGCTGAGTCACAGAGCTGAGCAATCCCCAATGTGTGGTTCTTGCACAACTGTCTCTTACAGAATTAGGAATCTCTTGTTTACAATTCCCCTGCTGGTCAATGGCTCATGATGGTCGCTTAACGCCTGTTTGGCTGTGGGTCACCTTCCTTGTTGCCACTGGGGAGCTAGCTGTGTGCATCTCTTGGACACACAACATATTTCAATAACAACCATATAGCAGAATAGCATAATTCTATACATGGGTGGTGGGTGGAGGCCCACTTTGGAGAGGCTAGCCCCTGGCTCTGCCCCTTCTGTCTACCCACCCCCTGCGGCATGAGCCCCGAGACCCCCTGCCCTCCCATGGCCTGAGACCCCGACCCCTCTCCTTAGTTGGAGCCCTGAGACCCCCTGCCTCCCTTCATGCCCGGACACCCCCTGACCCCCCTCCATGGCCAGAGCCACGATTCCCCCTCTGTAGCTGGAGCCATGAGTCCCCCTGCCCCACCCCCCATGGCCAGAGGAGCCTTGGGCCAACCGGAGCCTTGAGCCCCCCACCGAACCTTCTCGGAGGAGCCTCGGGCTGGCCGGAGGTGCCGCAGTCTCCCCTCCCCTCCGCAGACCCCAAGCTGCCTCGTGGGAAAATTCAAAAGCTCTTCTCGTCTCCTCTCTTCTGGAAGAAGAACCTGAGCTTTTCCTATTCCCCATGCAGGTTCCAGGGTGGCTGAGGAGGCTGTCTGTGTTACTCAGCTTCCTGGGTTCATCAGTAATCTCCCTGGACTCCAGGGAGTTAATGAGCAGGGCCGTCCCTAGCTATTCTGGGGCCCTACACAGTCCCCCCATGGGGGATGTGTGTGGGGCCCCAGACCTCTGTGAGGGGGGGCAGGGGGAACCGCCTGGGTTGCTGGACTGGGTTGCTGCACTTCCCGCTGCCTGCTTCAGTCCTCAGGGGATTGGGGGCAGGGCTGGAGTGGAGCGGGGTGGGAAGAGGTGGGGCTGGGGCAGAGCAGGGGCGGGAAGGGGTGGGGCAGGGGCAGGGCTGGGGTGGGGGCCATGGGTAAGAGGCGGGGCAGGGGCTGCACAAGGCACCAGGTAATTTGGTGCCCCAAATTTCATGGCACCCTACCCAGCTGCGTGCTTTGCGTATGGGTAGGGATGGCCCTGTTAATGAGTCAGACCATGGGCCAGAGTTATTTAATCTATTCTCGTCCTTTTCATATTTGCAAACCATCTTGTGGAAAAGATGTCTAAAATATGTGGGTTTGGTCAGGAAAGTTACAATGTAAAAAGGACCCATACTTAATCCACATAGTATGATCCTCATGTGTCTGTTTACCACCACAAATAATCGTTTTTACTCTTTTCAGCACAACAAAGCCAATACAGCTATGGGAGTGCAACTGGAGTCTTTTATGCATCATCAAAACCTTCAGCTCACTTCTGACACTAGGATTTTAATTACCATGGATAGAGGAGGAAGAATGAAGATAGCTTCGTTTTCAGATCTCAGGTTTCCTGTCCTGGTCATCAGCAAAATCCTCTCCCAACTTGTAAACTGAGCAAATCTGCTCTGGAAGCCAATGAAAAATGAACATTACCATGTCATTTTGACAGTGCCTTTTCTGACTATTGCTGCAGTTTATTGCCGCTTTGAAAAGGGACTGTAAAAATGCCACCACCGGATTTAGCAGAGATCTGCTCTCTGTGTGTAATCAGAATCGTATTTGCTGTCTTAATTGATGAGAGTAATTAGACAAGATTAATTGACAAGAGTAATTAAAGACTAATTTTAAGGCCTTTTACTCTTGTTAGTGCTCCAGGCCAACACAGCTAAGAGAGTGAGCTGGATTCTGTTCCAGTTTGTGCTCCATCCATCAAAAGAATTGTTAACTATGTTCAATTTATGGAGCCAACCAATTATGCCTCGTGAGACAATGGGGCTGCACAGGAGTAAGGGAGGATAGACTCTGGTGCTTAATTCTGATTTCACACCAGTTTTACACTGGTGTGACTGTTGACTCAGTGGAATTACTTCTGATATACGCAAGTGTGAATAAGATCAGAATCAGACCCTAAATTTACAAAAACTGTATCTAGTTCTGATAATGGTGCATGAGAAAGAACCTAGCTACCTAGCTTGACTCCCAGGGCCAGATCCCCATCTGTACTCAGCACACCGGGGGAAAGGGGTGAGGATATGGGGGCTAGGTGGTGTGTCATCTGTCCACCCCTGATCCTGGGAGTTGCCAGGGGCCAAATCAGCCCGCAGAGCGAGTTAAAGCAACCTTAAGGCTTTGATCTAGCATCGACGAGTCAATAACAGTGGAACCCTCCTAGGCTGACAGTCACTTTTCAGAGTAGATTCACACACGGAGCAGATTGTACAGTGAACAGCCTCCGTCCCCACAGCACACGTCTCAGTTACGGTCATCTTTTCAGTGCCTTGTCTTTTCATCCTTTCCTCTTTTTGTTTTCAGCCATTACATTTGCATTTGGAGACACCCTTAGTGAAGCAGAGTTCCATTACTCCATTGGCAGGGTTGTGGGCTTTTTTGTTTTGTTTTGTTTTGTTTTAAAGTGAGGCAAAAATCTACATTCAGATTTAAGAAAGGGCATTATTTTATCACTCTGTTTAAGCACTGCCAGGAGTTATTCCATTATACCCAAACATGTCTATTTACTCTTTAAAGCATGTTCCTTTTATTTACTCCTCCAGAGCTGCTTGTTTAATCCAGTCTCTTTTTTCCACTGAATTACACTTGCACAATAACGCAATTGCAAGGCCAAACAGGTTCAGCTTGGGTAGGGGTGGCGGTGGAGGGAGCATGTATTCATGTCACATAATATCTCTGCCATTTAAAAATAAATAAATCAGTCTAAAGATCCGTTCTGACCAACAAGTTTTGTATCTAAATATAAAAAAGGAGTCCTGAACGGGAGTTACTGCTTGTGATCTTGATCAGCAAAGTTCTTTTAGAAACAATACATCAAATCAAGGAAAACCAGCTGAAAAATGAAGCCCATTTCGAACTCTTTTATCCACATAGTTTGAGGTTTGACAAAATATATGCAATGCTCTTGTGCAATCATTTATCCACGGAGCTTAGTTATTTAGGGTGAGCCCAATCCTCAGACACGAGCACCTTAAATGGATATCTAAGCCACGCGTTTGGATATTCAAATTGGCACAGAGGTACATAAATACATATTTTCCATGCCGGAGGGTCCGTGGGCCTGATCTTACACGACTGACTTCAGTGGGTATGGAATAAAGCCCACTATGTGTGTCTGAACGCAGGGTTTGGAGACGTAATAAGGGCCTCCATTTGAAAACTTGTCCCATAATGCAGTTTACATGTTGTATTTCCAAAATATCTTCATTGGGACAGTTTTATTGTAACTGTTTTTGCCAGTGCTTTGATATGAATGGGATAGCAGCAGAGGACACCTTCTTATTTATCCACTCCTCATTGATTTCATGTTTATTATCTGTTTTATTATTTTGTTTCCCCTGTGTCACATACGGTAACTGGCTGCTTTCTTTTTGTTATTAATGACTACTATTTTATCTTAATTAAACAAACACCATGGCACTTTAGTGACACCCCTGAAGACAAGGTCCCTGCCGCAGGGAGTGTACTTTATTATTTATCATTTATTATCGTCTAAGTGTTCCTATTTGATAGATTGTCTTCTTTTAGATTGTTATGCACCATGGCAGAAGCCAAATAAACCCTGCTGATGCTGTTTTACAATACAAAGCTGTGGGGTTTGTAACATTTGGGTTAAGTAACGGACAGATTCAGTCTTTCTGAACATGAGCAAAGGGAGAATATGTACAGGTGACAGGTTTTCGCATGCGCCAAAGACTATTTAACATATAGCATATTCTTCCCCTTTTATCCATATCTTTTTTGGTGTGGCCATTTGATGACAGGGATTGTATCCTTGTGCTTTAGACTAACTAGGCCCAATATGGTTAATATTTAACCTAGGCTTTTGCCTATGTACAGTGTGATTCCCTCCACATGCAATTTTGCTTCTACCTTGCACCTTTTTCTGTCTGCCCTATACAGACTTTGTTTCTTAGTCATCTCTTTAGAACCTGAGACTAGCAGCAAGGACATATGGGTTCTGTTCCAGGCCCTGATTCATTATATGACAAAGAGGATTGTGACACTATGTCCTGGGGGCTCTAGAAGTACAATAGATGGCGTGTGAGTGTCCTTCTTGCTGTGGGGGAAAGGTCTTTTCAGAGAGGAAGGCTTTGCAGCATTTCCTAAAGACAGTCAGACTCTGGTTACCCCTGATGTCCTCCAGAAGTTTGTTCCATACCTGGATCCCCTCAAAAGAGAAAGCTCTGACCCCAGCTCTCGCATGGTTTGTCCTGGGCTATGTGATCTGCATTGTCCCAGAGAAGTGCGACTGCCTTGGCTGTTCGGGAATTGAAATTTGGTCTTTAATGTAGCTAGAGCATGAGTCATAAAAAGGACGTCTCCAAAGGTGACTGAGTAAAATTAACTCATGCAAAATAAATGCTGAGAGGACTAAAATAAGAATTCAGTCATCTTCAATGCAAACTATACTATGTCAGGGGGACAAAAACCTGCCCTTTCTTTCACAGGGAGGACTATGGGAGACGTTCTCTGGCAAGAACTCTGCAAAAGGACTCCAGCCAGCCCAGGCCAGGGCACTGTGCTATGCAATGCACTAGAAGCAGCACGATGCTCCCGCTTCTGGCACTTGTTGCTCACAGCCGTGGACATACTCAGCAGCTGGGGAGCGCTGGGCTCTTCCTCTAATGAGGAGCAAAGTGAACTCCCCAGTATGAAACACACAGAGTATATCCTTTGGGACTTGGGGCCTAAGCCTGTGCATGGGAATGGAAGGTGCTCAGCCCCTTGCAGGATCAGGTCTATGGTGTGTATAAGTGATCAGTGTTTTCTTCTTGAACATGCTGCAGATATCCTGTCCTACTGGTCGCTGGGTTGGAGGAGAGGTTCCCTACATTCTCTTGTCTCCCTCATTCCCCAGCATGGCAAAGGTCAGCATTTGGTCCACTCTGTATTTTCCAATTACTTTTATCTGTGCATAGAAACAGAAAAATGTTTCCTAGCAGAATTGTCTGTGTATGGCCTTATGCATAAGAGCGAACAAGGCATAGCTGTTGACTATATGGTTAATATATTTTTGGTGGTACTTCCATCCAAAAAATGCAGCTGCAGTATACTCTCAGTAAAGTGGAACTAATGCTCAACTTCAACAAGAACATTAATAACTGAAAGACATTTCAAACAACACTGATTAGAGCAAAGGTTCCCCCCAAAAGGCTTTTGCTTTTTTTACAAAGAGTTTCAGAAAAATCGCTGCCCACCCTGGCAATCAGTATTGATTCAGATTTCAGAATAGCAGCTGTGTTAGTCTGTATCCACAAAGAGAAAAGGAGTACTTGTGGCACCTTAGAGACTAACAAATTTATTTGAGCATAAGTTTTTGTGAACTACAGCTCACTTCATCGGATGCATGCAGTGGAAAATAGAGTGGGCAGATTTTGTATACACAGAGAACATGAAACAATGGGTGTTACCATACACACTGTAATGAGAGTGATTAGGTAAGGTGAGCTGTTACCAGCAGGAGAGAATAAAAACCTTTTGTAGTGATAATCAAGGTGGGCCATTTCCAGCAGTTGACAAGAACGTGTTAGGAACAGTGGGGGGGGGGGGAAATAGTTTTACTTTGTGTAATGACACATCCACTCCCAGTCTTTATTCAAGCCTAATGTAATGATGTCTAGTTTGCAAATTAATTCCAATTCAGCAGTCTCTCGTTGGATTCAGAATCTGAAGCTGCTCTGTTCATTTCTATGGGTTTCCTCTGGATTTGCGCAAGTGTAAATGAGATCACAATCAGACTCATTGTTTATCAACAGCATTGTCACACATTGATACTTTGGACAATCTGAAGTTTCTCATTAAATGATGATGATTAGAAGGATATGGCTAGGCAGGGTGAAGCTGGGCTAGTACAACATAAATATATACAGTGCATCTGACACGATGCATGTGGCTCAAGCCTAGGATCCAACCGCTCAAAATTAAAACACAAACATATAGTCATGGGTTTGGATTAAATTATACAAACATTTCAAAATAGTTTATGCATTCAAATGGGTGTACTGCCCTGGAGAGTCTCACACAAACGAAATAACATACATTGGTCAAAAATGCTGAGAGATTTGAAATGAAATAGTTTGGAAAGTTGTCTTATTTCTTCTAACATCAGTCCCCAGACAGATTCTCCTTAACATTCCTCAGGTCTGTGCAGCAACTGACTCAACATTTCTCTATCTCATTCTATCTGTTCAGCTTTGGAGTCTTTTTATGGTCAGTTTTCACTGTCTTTTCTTTCACTGTCTTTTCTTTCTTTGTCCTCTGGAGGACAAAAAGTGCCTGATCCTGACCTCACTTTGTGCAAACAAATCTCCTAATTTCAATTGCCTGCATGGTGGATTGGGCACTAAATATTGCAATCCCTTTAAAGAGTGCGATAATATGATTTTTGGGTTGCATATTCAGAGGCATCAACTCATGCTACCTCGATTTAATAGTCTCTTTCTCTATGTGGTTCTGTTGGTTGAGAGACCACACCTAGAAATAGTGAATCTAATTCTCATCTCATACCAGCTCCAGTGGCTTAAATGGAATTACTCCTGATTTACTCAGGTGTAAGTGAAAGGAGAATCGGGCTCCTTGTGTTCAGTCCTGGAGACTTCAATATCAGAAAGATTCCAAGAAACTGGAAGTGAGGAACAAAAATGATCCGGGATCTACATAAGGATGTATCGATAGAGGATAAATTGAAAAAGCTAACCATGTTTAGTTTGGCTAAGTGATAGCTAAGCAGAGGGAACTGGAATCTATATGCAAATATTTAAGAGGTGTAAACACCAACAATGGCAAAGGATTATCTAGGATACTACAAAAGGGTTTCATTAAGAATAATGAGATTAATTAAATGAAAGGAAAATTAACTATTTTGAAAAACATTGTGAGCAATTCTATTTATGTTCTTATACTGCCCTCGTCACATCTGAAGTCCTTCCAGATGTGACTAACATCTGGCCCCAGGGAGAGCATTGTGTGTGCACTGTTGTATTTGAGAGGCACCACTCTGCCACCATCGGCATGACCTCGCACTTACCGTGTGTGTGAGGTCACACTGGCGGGAGCGGGGCAGCACGCTCTTCAAAATGGCTTTCCCTGTGTGGCATGACCTCACACACACTGTGCATGGGAGGTCATGCCAGTAGGGGAGGGGTCACACCAGCGGGTACTGGTATGTCTGGTATTTTGGGAATGTGTGAGTGGCTACTCTAATTGTGCCGGGGAATGGAATTGTGGACAGCTGCCCCAGCCCAGAGCTTTCGTCAAAGCTTTAGTCTTTCAGATATTCTGTGCCCAGGCCACTGAGCTCTTTGAAGATAAGGACTGAGACACTGAAGTTGACTCAGTATTCTGTGGGAAGCCAGTGTAGAGAGTGGATGGGTTTGAAGTGCTCCTGGTAACCCATGTTGTTGAGGAGATGTGCTGCAGTGTTCTGATGGCTTTGTGTCCAGGTATATCACATTTCCATAATCCAGATGGAAGGTGACAAAGGTGTGTCTAACCAAGGCCAGGTCACCATCTGCTAGGAGATATGGGTCTCCTAGCCAACTGGAGATGGTAGCGGGCATTAATTCTGGGTGCTGTTGTGTGGAGAATTTAGCTTTGGCTTGGAATCCAACAGCACTCCTGGAGCATAGTGAGATTGGTTAGAGCGTACAATTGTCTCCAAATGGAAGTGCTAGAAGATCACTTTCACTTGTGACTTTTAAAATATAGTGGACAACTCACTAGGAAATGTAGAGGATAATTGTACACTGGAATGGGGCATAGATTACAGCCAGGACTACACTTACTGGTAGACCAGCACTGCTGCAATTGATGCAGTGGGTGTCGATTTAGCAGGTCTGGTGAGGATGTGCTAAATCAATGGGAGAGCACTCTCCCATCGATTTGTGTACTCCACCTCCTGAGAAGCATAAGGCAAGTTGACGGGAGAGTGTCTCCTATCGACACGTTGTAGACACTTCTGCAAATCGGCCTAAGCTATGTCGACTTCAGTTACGTTATTCACGTAACTGAAGTAGCGTAACTTCGGTTGACTTACCCCGGTAGTGTAGACCAGCCCTAGATAACCTAGGTCTTTCCCATTTCTAATTCTTATGACTCTAACTGATTGAGCGTGTTCATACAATTTAAAACCACACTGAAAGGATGAAAAGTGACTGACTTGGACATAGGGGGAAAGAAATCTAAACTGAACACTACAAAAGAAGGAAACACTGTAACTATGCCTCAGTAAGTCATCCCTCAATGACTCCCCTTGACTTCAAAGAGCCCTACAATTCTAACGTTTTCCCTACAGAATTGGACTCTGTTCAGTTCAAAGTTCAGTAATTTTGGATCAGACCTTGCAGTCCTTACTGTTACTGGAACAAATCTTATGTTGAATTAAAAGGGGCAAAACCTGCTTACTAGCCTCCAGGCAACTATGGAAGGTCCTGATGCAAGGGAATTGGTGCAGATCTTTTGGGAACAGAACAGAAAACCACATGCAAGATCCAGATTATGTGCAAGATCAGAGCCTTTGTTAGCATGACAAGGTGCACAAATGTTGGCAATGTTAGTCTAATTATTCAGGCTATCATTTTCAGGCATGGATGCATGCTTATAATTAGGCATCCGAATTCCAAGCTGAGCACCTGATTTTCAGAGGTACTAATCACCTGCACTTCTTGATTTCAGTGAGAGCAGGGCTTACCAGTAGCCATGGGAGAGACTATTCAGAATTTGTCTTACATCCCCAGTCAGCAAACAGAGCAGAAAAAGTGCCAAGTCCTGTCTTTGGAAGAGTGTTGAGTGTACGTAAGAGAGAGGTATTTTCTCAAGAAGAAAGATTTCTTACCAGTGTTCAGATATCTCACATTTACAGTATTTTAACTGTAACATTGTCTGGCTGAAGATAGATTAGATAGAGAACATTCTGGTTCTCTTAAGATACTGCTCTCTGAGAAATGGTACTTCATACTCATGCTATAGACCTACTGTAATACCAAACTGACGTGGAAAAACCCTCCCTCCAGCAGGTTCAGATCTGAGTAGAAACCACTACGTTCTTGTCAGCTTCAGCGAGAGCTGGGAAATACAAGGCTCAGCATTCAGGGGCCCGTTTTAGACCTGGTGTAAGTAGCTCCACTGTCAACAATATACAAAAATGGCTTGATTGCCTTGTCCTTAGCACGCTGAGAATGTCAATAAAAATGCCCCATGTATGATGCCCCATTTGTCCACCTGTCTGTGACTTTTTCTGTGCGGCCCCTTCCTCCTGGAATGCTTCTCTGAATTGAGTAGTCAAGTCACTTACCTTCCCCCTCATTCAGTGCCCTCCTTAAGTGTCCACCTGGGATGGAGAAAGCATGCTAGTCTAGAGCAAGGGAAATGGGGCAATGGATTTGGGGTCTAGTGCATAACTTTGGATGTGCCTCACCTTCACCTGCACATGTGCTCCGGCAGCTGTGGTTACAAAAGCTGACGGTTCCCACCTCCCCTCCGTGCTCTTGCAGAACGCCCTCATGGAACTGGATGGAGGGGCTCTTGAAGCAACCGCTGCCAGTCCAAGCTTCTTTTGTGTTCTCTGAGCCCAGAGCACTCAGCTCAACTGTGAGACGACGGACCAACCTGCACGCAGACCTTGTCGGTGCAAGTCCAAGATCACTTAGAGATTAATAGCACCAAGATCACTTAGAGATTAATGAGTCTGCTGCAGCCTTAGCTAAGTACCATGTAGCTTTTAACTCATGCAGTAGAGGCTCATGCATTTAGCTCCAGAGGTCCCAGGTTCAAGCCCGCCCGCTGACGACCGGGATCTGTCAGCATTATGTGTGCACGCTCTTCCTTCAGTTTAAGAGTGCCTTCTATCCACTTAGCTGAAGTTTTAAGGAATTGCACAGATGAAGCCTTGTGCATCCCAAATGCTGAGTAGCATTGCAGTGAGTGGAGCAGGGAGGGAGAGAGAATATACCCAAGTCAAGATGAGGGACTAAAAAGAAGAATGGAGATATAAAAAGATGCAGGTAGGAAAGAAGAGATGAACAAATTAAAAGAGAGCCCATGTCGTCTGTTCTGGAGCTGGGGATGAGTTCTTGAGGGATACAGATTGACCAGACCATTACAGCAAAAACAAAATGTCTGGGCGTTCCTGGTCTACAAGGAGCCCTTGAGAACAATTCAGAAGCAAACTGCTTGTTACTTTTCCATTCCAGCCAGCCAGAGCAAAGTACTTTGCTGCTTAGTGTCCATTTTTGTTTACTGGCCTAAGAACGTTGTTTTCTAGCAGACTTGACTCAGGACAACCTGGACAGAAGCAAACTTAGGCAGATGACTTTCCCACTGTCTAATGCAGGGGTGGCCAACCTGAGCCTGGGAAGGAGCCAGAATTTACCAATGTACATTGCCAAAGAGCCACAGTAATATGTCAGCAGCCCCCCATAAGCTCCCCCATCCTGCTTCTAGCGCCTCCTGCCCACCAGCAGCCCCGCCAATCAGCGCTTTCCCCCTCCCTCCCTCCCTCCATCCCTCCCCGCACCTCCTGATCAGCTGTTTCGTGGCATGCAGGAAGCTCCATGGTGGGGTGGGGGGAGTGAGGGCATGGCAGGCTCAGGGGAAGGGGTGGGAAGGGGTGGAGTGGGGGCAGGGCCTGTGGCAGAGTCAGGGGTTGAGCAGTGAGCACCCCCCACACACTGGAAAGTTGATGCCTGTAGCTCCAGCCCCGGAGTCGGTGCCTATACAAGGAGCCGCATCTTAACTTCTGAAGAGCCGCATGTGGCTCCAGAGCCCCAGGTTGGCCACCCCTGGTCTAATGATTCAGCCATATATAGTCTGGCTGGAGAAATGCAGCTCTCTGTAGATTTCTTTATTTAGCAGCAGGAGATTTTGTTGCTGGTAAAATAGGATCCATGTCAATTGAGTAAATTCTTTTTGTTTTATTACAAACTTCATATTTATTTCCTCATCCGAGCATTGGATCAGGGATGGATAGAAACTGAAAACACCTTCTTTTCACCTTCTCACATAACTTCTGATGATTGTAGTGGATGTTCTGGGTCTGTGAGGAGGAAGCACAATCTAGTGGCTAGGACTCTAGCCTGGGATTCAGGAGACCCGGGCTCAGTTTCCTCTTCCATCACAGACTTCCAGTCTGATTCCAATGGAAGTTAGGCACCTAAATACCTTTGAGGATCTGTGCCTCTGCCCCTTAGTTCCCCATCTGCAAAGTGGGGATAAGAACCTTTAGCATGTTGTGAGGATAAATACATTACAGATTGTGAGATCCTCCGATATAGTTTTGAAGGCCATTCGAGTACCTTAGGTTTGTGTGTGTGCAGTGTAGGATTGGATTCTTCACTGGTTTAAATTTTTTAAAAGCTCATAATATGAAATAGACATAATGGCTTCTGTTTTGCTGCTGTGTTTGTTTAGGCTCATTATTAAATCCCTTTGGCTCGTATTGATCATTGAGGACTCAAGCTATGTTGTTATTGTTTGTATGACTGCAGTATGTAAGGCCTCAGCCGAGACTGGGGCCACACTGGAGTGTACAAATATTCACTAATAGACAATCCCTGCCCCAGCCTACACAGACAAAGGTTGTGAGAAAGGAACTATTATTAGCCTCATTTTACAGATGGGGAGCTGAGCCTGAAGCATAGAGAGACTAAGGACTAGTTTATACCATGGGGTAATGTGCTCTATGAAGATGTGATTTCTAAAGCGGATTAATTGGTCCGTGTAGACCCTGCTGGTGTGCTTTAACACAGTGCTGTTTGAAACGCTAGGGAACCTGTAGTGCGTACCAGCAGTGTCTACATGGACCAATTAGTGCGCAGGACATGCGCTTTAGAAAGCATACTCCCACAAAGCACATTACACCCCCCTGTAGACAAGTGCTTAGTGACAGGAAGCCTGGGATGGAGCTAAGATTTGAACCCAGAACGCCTGAATTCTAGTCTAGTGCCTGACCCACAAAACCATTGTTAGATAATAGGAATACTGACTAAAATATTCTACTCCCTATCATCTTACATGAATGGGAGTTGAGGGCATTATGCACTTTGCAGGATTCTGCCCTTGATTTGAGTGGAACTTGGCATGGGCACAGAGCAGAGCTGATTAGTGGATCAGGCCTTAGATTGCAAAATCTTTGTAGAAGGGGCTTTGCATTCTTTTTGGTAAAGAACCTACGACTTTGTGATCATTATATAAATAAATAAGACAAAACAAAGAAGTTCCCTACCTATTTAGAGCCCAAATGTTCTCTCTCGCTGGTGTACATCAGGAGTAACTTCATCAAAGTCCAGTGTGTAAATGTGGTACTGTATAAAAGAAATGAGAGGAGAATCAAGTCAATTTATGTCCAGTACTGATCTTCAAAACTCCCTTTGAAGCCAGTAAGGATCATACTGTTATTGGCTGATACAAGGAACAGCCCATCTGGGATATTTCAAATGAGTGAGATTCAATAATAAAATAATGACAATAATATATAAAGTATACAAAGGAGACTGCACGACAACTTCCTTTGTTTCTGGTTTGGTGTTTTATTTTTTTAGTCTGTTTCTTGAATACATTGATTTTGTATATGGAAATTTGATTCTGTCAAGAACTGCCAAGCTAAGGCATTTAATAAAAAACGAGTGCGATTTCATAATCGTAATAACAGAAAACAGATTAAATGGACATTGTAACAGCTCCTTGGTTTTTGTTTAGGATCCTCCCTGTATGTGTTCACACTGTAGTGGTCTTAAAACTTTTATTTGCTTCCAAGAGGAGCAGCTATGCTCGGACATTTCAGATTAGATTTTGTAACAAATAACAACAAGAATAATGGCAATAGTTTTCTCTGTATGTAAAGCTTAGCTGTTAATACTGTTTTTCCCTTGGCTATTGTTTAGTTTACTTTGTGAGCACTGTTGGATTGATTTTATATTGTATAGAGAATTATTTGGTGTAAGATGGGAGTTTACAACTGAGTAGCATTTAAAAGTGAATAAATAATCATAACAGTTAATATATGACAGACATCACAAGAGCTTATTTTCCTTTTGTTTTGTTTTGTTTAGTCTCATTCTGGAATGAGTTGGATGGGTGCTCAGAGATTTATGTGCTTTCAAGAGGAGTTGCCAAGATGATCTGTCGGACAGACAGACAGACAGACAGAGTGGAGTGCAATTAGATAGAGGTATGGATTGTGGTAGAGAAAGAGAGAGAGATAGGTATGGTGAGAGACTATCTGTCTGTCTGTATATCTGTCTCTCTTTGTGTACCACAATGCAGGTCCATCTAAATGAACACTCCTCTCTCTGTCTTTCTAATTATCCTCTAGATTGTTTTTTTTTAATTAGTCTCTTTCAAACCTAACAAGAAACAATCAGGCCGAAGGAGGAGTGAAAATGTGAATGTCCCATTAGCGAGAGAGACAAGATGGGCAAGGTAATATCTTTTATTGGCCCAACTTCTGCTGGTGTCTCATTGGCACACAGCTCTGAGCCTTTCAGCATGGCCAGAGGCAGGGAGATTGCCACCAAAGGAAGGCTCAAGTGAGTGCTAATGGATCGGGCAGCTGGGTGGAGCTCTGAGCTGGGGAGAGTGGGGAGGAGACAGCCAGCCAGCCAACCCCCTTACTTGGGCTGGACTGCAGTGCCCGGGGAACCCACAGCTTCCAAGCCCCGGCCCCAGCCAGCTCCTCTGCAAAGGGTTAAAGGGAGCCTCAGCCTTGAAGTGGGCTGGAGGGAGAGGCGGAGGGATTAACTTGATTGGTGAGAAGTTTGTAGCTGGGCGGTGCCGGGCCGCCCTTACGGCTCTGCGCTCCCCCAGAATCACAAAGCCCTGCCGGGAAACTTGCTTTAGCGCTTGTTCCTTGGCTTCAGCTCCCCCCTCCCCGTAAACGTGATCCCGGCTCAGAGGGACCCAGGGCGGCATCACCCCGGCATCCTGCAGCCCAGAGCTCCTGCGCTCCCGGGGGATCTGTCAGAGCCAGGGCTGCAGATTCCTAGCCCACCAGCCGCCCGCCCGCCCGCTCGCTCGCACACGCACCCTGGCCCGGAGCTGCCGCTCGTGCACAGCGGGGAAAATACAAGTTTTCTCTCCCCTTGACTTAGCTAATCGCGGAGAGAGCCCTGCGCGCTGCTAGCGCCTTTTGTGGCAAAGTGTTTTCTGGTGGGAAGATGGTGGCTTGAGACTTGGATGCTTTCATGAACGCCCTGAAGGGGTTGTAGGTAAAGGGACTCCAGACCCTCAGGTATATTTTGCATTGTGAGTTTCCTTTTAAAAACAACACCCAGCCGACAAACAAAAGAGCCAAGAGCGGCACACATCCCCAGCGAAGGAACCTGCTTTCTTAGCGCTTGCCCTCCCTGCCTTGCCAAGTTGGGGGCTGTCAAAGTGCAAAGTTTGATTGACCCCCCCCCCCCCCGCCGCCCGACTGCGGAAGGAATGAAGCTGAAATGAAAAGGGGCAGCCCATGGGACTGGCTAGAGGACTGACTTTCCCGGATTGCCATTCAAAGGGATCTGTTATGATGGGGCAAACAGCGCGCTGTTAAGTACCCGCGCTGCAAGTGAAGGTAAGTGGCTCGCTTAGCCTCCAAGAAAATGAAATAAGGAAACTTAACCGGGACAGTTGGTCGAAGTCCCTGTGTCTTGCTGAGGTTAAACACAACGCGCGGGAAGGGGCTGGGGGGCTCGCAGGCGTTAATGAATTAAGAAGTGAGTTAACATCTGCCCTTGAAGCGAGCTAGGGCGCACCGGTACCTGCCCCCTGGAGCCAGCCGCCCCAGCCACAAGGCAGGAGGCCGGCGGGCTGCTCCGGCACTGCGCTGGTGTCATGTAAGGAGCCAGGATTAACGTTAATGATTAATCAGAGCTCTCTGCATTTCGGGCTGTCTTCGGCGCTGGAGCGGCTCCGCGGGCAGGGGATGGCTGCGCGGCCCATGTGGTGTTACACTCCTCCCATGGGTGGGCAGCAGGCAGAAACTTTCCTGTTACCCTCCCAAGCGCTGGGGCCGCTCGCCGGCCTTCCGGGGAAGGAAGAGGCACACGAGCGATAATTACCTCGCGAGTCATCAATACACATGTGTGCCTGCCCAGGGGAGGCGCAGGGTCCATCTGCCTTAGATCTCACTGGCTCTGGTGCCTTTGGCCAGGGGCGAGGGGAGGTGTTTACTTGAAAAACGGACAGGAAAACCCCTGGTCAGTTTCACGCTGGATGTTTGAAGCCTGGTTTCTTCTGGCTGGCCAGAGAGATACAGCATCACAGGACTGGAAGGGACCTGGAGAGGTCATCTAGTCCAGTCCCCTGCACGCATGGCAGGACTAAGTATTATCTAGACCAGTATGGGGAAGTGCTGGGAGCTGCACCCCTCTTTTACAGGGCTCACTGACTAGTGGGGAATGGGGTCAGCTGTGGGGTGGCATGGTCGCATGGGCCCTGGACCAAGGCTGTGTGCCGTCCTGACTCCGGATGGTGGGGCTGGGAGGGTAAGGGACCGTCACTGCTCTGCTGGGTTGGTTTGGGAAGCACAGTTTCTGCTGAGAGCTGGTTACCTCTCCCGGCATGACCTGTCTCAGGGTCCCTGCTGTAAATAATATATTAACATAAGAGCAGCAACCAAAATAGCCTTTCTCTGAGATGCCTCACTTTGCCTTTGCAAGGTATAAACATTTCTGGATTGCTTCCTTCCCCTTCCTTGCAGAGCAGTTCTGTAAGATGGAAATGACGGTACATGATGTGTCCCTCTACGCTCCCCAGGTGGATTGATGTGAACTCATGCCTTGGGCAGAGATTCACCCCAACCCCCCAACAACCTCATTTTACCACCTTAAGAATTTGTGGTGCAAATTTGTAAGCTAATGGCAATGTGTAATTATTTGGTTTGTTGGATGCTGTACATGGGTTGTTGTGTGTCCTGAGGGCATAGAGTGTTTAAATCAGGGAGTTTACAAGAGTGAGGAATTCAGATAGTGTTTAGAGAGTGAGAGTTTTAGGAGGCGAACAGAGTGTAAGTAAAGTAAACCTGATCTACTTAGATTTTTTTTAAAAACAGATATTAGAGCAGCTAAGGAATATTCAAGGGTGTGAAACACAAGCTTGCAGTAGGACACACCTTTGGTGTAAACCAAAACAAGCCGTGCTTGAAAGGAAAGGAGGGTTGGGGAAATGAATTGCTGGGAAGTAAAATTCAGCACTGAAGGAAATACACAAAGCTGTAGCGTACCCACGTTACAAGCAATGAAGCAGAAAAGCTAAGTTCTGTGGGTGGAAAGGATAGATTCCTTTTTTCAGTTCCTCCAGAAGTTTTTAACCTGCTATCTTGTTTTATGGCCACTCACTAATGTTTGCTTGCGTACAAGACTGGTTCTGTACAAGATATCAAGAAAAGGGCTTGATTTATATCAGGCAAGAGCGAAAGGTTAGGAAAGAGCAAAGTTTTACATGCTGAATGCAAAAGACTGAATTATAAATATTTATAATTGCTGGTACAAATTTTGTTTGCTTTACTGACGCACTGAGGGTTGTTGTTTTTTTAAAATTCTCATCTCCCCCCCCCCCCTTTCTTTTTCCTTCCTCCAGGTTTGAAAGATCAGAAATCTGTACAATACAGACGGAACCAGTTTTCAAAATGGAATTCCAGCTTGCGCTCTTTTTTGTAGGGATAATTGCATTTTCTGATTCAGCCCGAGGTAAGGAGAATGAGCTTTATGCAGCCTTGGAAATGGTTTGTGGGTTGTGCCTTTACATTTGCTCCAGTTGTGCTCATGTTCTTCCAACACGCTATAGTCCTTTTAGAGACCAAATCATGATATTTCCTTCTGCATAGAATCTCCCTTCCCCCTCGTCCACCCACACATGCATTCCTCCCATGGCACATTTTGTCAGTGTTGACCGTGATATCGCAACTCGGATGCAGGATGGTCACTTTTTGGCCAGTTTGTTAATTGCAGGTGAGCTCTTTGCTTTTGTCGTTTATGTGTAAAAATACACAGTTGGCTTTCAACTTTCAGTGTAGGGTTAAAGGAAAACAATTGCATTCCTTTGTGGATCAGGAGTGCCTCTCCCCTCCTGTAATCCCTCCAAACTCTGCCCTGTGTATTCCCAATAGCAAACTAAACAAACAAATCCATTAACTTCCCAAGTGACAGACAAATGACAGTTCTCAATAGCTAGCACATATTTTAACACTGGGACTCCAGTAGATGATCAGATTTCAATAAACAGGTTACCCGACCAGTGGTGGATTGAAAAACAATGACCTAGAAGTTGAGGTAAGGGAGGAGAGGGTTTTGTATGAGAAGATAATTTAACAAAAGCTATGGGGTCAGAATACAGGTTTCAGAGGGGTAGCCGTGTTAGTCTGTATCAGCAAAAACAACAAGGAGTCCTTGTAGCCACCTTAGAGACTAACACATTTATTTGGGCATAAGCTTTCATGGGCTAAAACTCACTTCATCAGATGCATCCATTACTTGTCCTCAGCATTAGTTTAACACCATGGCTCTCAGCCTTTCCAGACTACTGTACCTCTTTTAGGGGTCTGATTTGTCTTGCGTACCCCAAGTTTCACCTCACTTCAAAACTACTTGCTTACAAAATCAGACCTAAAAATACAAAAGTGTCACAGTACGCTATTACTGACAAATTACTTACTTTTTCATTTTTACCATATAATTATAAAATAAATCAACTGGAATATAAATATTGTACTTACATTTCAGTGCATAATATATACAGCAGTATAAACAGGTCATTGTGTGAAATTTTAGTTTGTACTGACTTTGCTAGTGCTTTTTATGTAGCCTGTTGTGATGAGTTGATGTACCCCCTGGAAGACTGTGTACCCCTAACAGTACATGTATCCCTGGTTAAGAACCACTGGTCTAACATACCTTTGCCAGTGCTGTCACGTTAGCCTTGGAAAGTCTGAATGATAAACCACTCTCTCAGTCTAACTGATTCTCTACTGGTTACAAAGGAGAGGACTGCATTGTTCCATGAGAATGGTTGTATGTATTTAGGATGTAGATTTGCCCCAGCTGCAATCCCAAACACTGTGGAAGAAGCATAAATTGCTGAGCAACCATTAAAAATGCCCAGCGCAAGATTATGTGTTGCTTAGTTTACAATTTAAATATTTAAACTTGCTATTAGTTCTGGAAACCATAACTTGCCAGAAATATGTGTGTGTGAGAGAGAGAGAGAGAGTGAGAGAGGGGATAAAAAGCATTGCTATAGAAACTCAGAGCTTGATTAATGCATTGTTGTTGTTTTTTCTTGGCATTGACTCCCAAGTAAATACTTTATGGAGGCAGAAGCACTGTAAAATGATTCTGCTGGAAGCTGAATGAAAAGGAAAACAGTGTATAGCCTTTAAGACCTGAAAGTCTAAATTCCAGGCATGGTTTACAATGGAGATCCAGTTTTAAGTTGTAGGCAATGGACAGGAGTGTTATGAATTAAGATGACCTCGTGAATGTATATTATTCTAATAGACTTGAGTACCCAGTGGAGTTCAGTGAGAAATCTTGAGTAGGCTGTATACCACAAAAAGATTTTGTCTATTTTCTGCAGTGTTTTGAGTAGAGTATTTACTGCTTTATTGCTAAATCTTCTTTAATTTTTGTTTGTCTATCTTGCTTGTATTATTTTATTGCACTTAAAATATAGTATGCAGCTTTAATGACTCACAGTGCTGTGAACGATTGTTTTGAACAGAAATAACACAAAATTCACAGCAATGATTTCAAACCAGATCATATTTTTGCATTTGTAGAGGTTACCTAGACATAGTGTAAACTTTGTAAGGTTACATTGTCTGGTGAACAGACCTCTTTACTGCTCCAGACAAATATGCCCTGCACATGGTGAGAGAGACAGTCTGATTGTTTAAATGGCATAAAAATGTGGTAAATTACTGTATTGTGGCCAAAGAAAAAGAATATAATCCACTTACCTTCTGATGTGGAGAGAGACAAATGGAGCAAATGAAGAGGAAAGGTGTCATTACAAGAAAAGCAGTGGCAAAAAAGGTAACACATTTAAGGCCTGATTCTCCTCCCACTAAAATCAATAGGATTTTTGATTGTGACGGAAATGGGAGTAGGATTGAGGACTTAAACACACAGAAGTGAGAAACAGAAATATCTAGAGCTCTGAAACCTTATTCGATGCTGTACATTTTCCCTTATTTAAAACACACCAGGATAATGTTTAGACTTTTTGAAATGTGCCCCATTTGTAACATGCCCGTGGATTTTTTTTTTACGCTGGGTTAGATCACTGCAGATATATAAATATTACTTGTTTCCGTCATGGAGGTTTTACAGACAACCCAGTGGATGAATCTCAGGTTGAGGATATTCGGATATTTCTTTGAAGCAGGAGGGGACTCTTTTCGCAATTAATGTGTGTCCTGATTGTAGATTGCATGCATGTAGCCTGTATCGTGGCCAACACTTTGCAACATGGGTTGCTGTATGCTATATGGATGCCTGCCTGCTGGTGAGAATGGCGAGCACTCATCACCTCTGGATGTGAAATGAAGTGCCTAAATTTTGACATCCAAGCTTGAAGATTTAGGTTAACTTCTTTTAAATGTCTCATGAAAGCATTAGGTAAAAGCAATGTAATGGTGCTACAGTGCTAATTCCACGATTCCACATTGCATGCTGTGTGATCGTGGAATTAAGGCGTGGATCATAATGCGTTTGCACAAGAGGGCAGAGTTAAGGCTGCTCATGCAACTCAAACTGGTATTTCCTGGCTTGTGAGCGCTTAGCTGCGATCTTAATGTTCCGTTAAACTTTACATTATATTCTTTTACTCTGTATTCAGATAGCACCTTTCCTGGTGAAGGATCCCAAAGGACTTTGTGCCTGTGGCCTTATCCTGCAGTCTTCATGCTAACTAATCTGGGGGTTTTGCTAGCATCACAGCTGCAGGAGCTGGCTGTGCATCCTTCCTGCACTATTGAAATACAGGGCATTTCTGCGGTGGAGGATGGCAGCCAGCTGCCATGCAGTGTACACTCCAGGAGAGGGGAAGGTTTGGCTAAAGAAACCAGGGTACACCTGAACTCTTACGAAAGGTGCTATGGGATTTTTAATTTCCATGAAGAGTAGGGACCAACTCAGTTTTTAAGGGTTCATACAAAAGAGTCCTTGCAAAGTGAACACATGGAACTTCATTTTTCTGTTTGGCAGTATGAAAGGCCAGCTCTCCCTAGCTAGGGTTTGAACCTGTGCTTTCAGGGATCTAAACTTAAAGGTTTTAGCTAAGGGCATGTATGGAGAATACCTACCTACTATATCCTTGCTTATCTGAGAGACCCTGGGCTATTTTTTAAACCTAAATTCCTTCCCATTCTGGTGTCATTATTCACTTTAAAATTGTCACTGGAATTATGATTTTGGAATAGCTATTTCAGTACAATTCCAAGTGCAGACAAGCCTTTGGTCGTCCCTCCCCTTTGGGGCTAGCGGTAGTACAGGGATGCTCCTTATGTGTGAAAGCCACTCTTGTGTGCGTGTAGCTTGAGTATTCAGGCTCTGTGCAGGCAGGATGCAGAGGGGATGAAGAGACAAAATCTACCCCCCAGGCTAAGGGCAAGGTATAGAATAGCAGCCTCAACCATTTGCACCAGTCGTACTGGTGTTATCCTCACTGGACCTATGCTTATACAGCCCCCCTTGCTGCTACTTTGAGCCACCCCTCATTCTGTCCCCTTTGTGACCTTCTGTGCCTACTTATGTGGGTGCAATGTGGTATACCAGCACCTCTTTGCAGCTGCTCCATTCTAGGCTCCCCATGCAGCCCCTGTGATGGGGATAACTGGTGCCTGAGAACCTTATGTGGGCCCTCTCCCCCAGGAGGGAATGCTGCCCTGTGTTAGTAACCTTTAACGAAATGAACTATCACAGTGTGCTCCTGCTTCTGCACACCAGTGGTTGGATACAGGTAATACAATCTGATATTTTCCTGCTTATGGTATCTGAGTGACACACAGCGCAATATTTGTTCCAAATCTGTCAAGTTGCCATCGTATTCGCCTGGGTTACCGTATATGGTAACACAAGGGTGCACTTGGCTTGCTACAGTAGTTTAAGCACGATTTCATATGGTATGTTTAGAAGTTTTTGGTAAGAGCAGTAACAGCCCTTCCTTTGTCCAGTAAACTGATATTCTTATTGAAACTAACAAGTTTGGACATCAGTTTTATTTTCGGTGCATGGGGGCATACTACTATAACTCCTTTCTTTTTTCTTTTTTTTTTTTGTGATACATGATTTTAAAAAATAGCTGGACTCTGACTGATGCATGACTTACAATAAGTTCACTACTTGTGCAATTTAACTACGGCAACCTCAAAATTCACTAGGCTGGCACAGATATTTATCACATGTCAGTATTTGACACTTGTTCTTTTAAATGTGGGAAATATGGGTCTTGAATGCTTGAGGGTTTTCTTTTCAGGGAGATGGTTCTTAATACCAGGCAATATTTTTACCATTAAGTTCTCGAAACGTAATGATTTGTAAGAGTGAATAGTAGTTAATGCTGATGATATAAATAGGACAACCGTGGTCTTCTGTTGTAAAGAGACCGCTATACCATGGTTCATCTTAGACTTGATTATTATTTGGACATCTTTCTTTTTTCTTTCTGATGGGAAAGGAAAGCATATAGTACCTGATTCAGATCCCATTGACGTCAAAGAGAGTCTTTCGATTGTCTTCAATTGGCTTTCAATCAGGTCTATCTGCACAAGAACACTCTGACAGCATAGCCTATACCTACCTATTATATATCCTTGATGATCGGAGGGAACCCTGATTACTTTTCAAACCTAAATTTCTCCTCTTTCTGGTGGTGTTATTCACTTTAAAATTGTCGCTGAGTGTAAATATAGAATACAAAGTGTGTCAAACTGGAAGTTAAGCATTGATTTATTATTATTATATTTTATTATATTTTATTATTTTTTAATTTATTATGAAATACAGAAAATCACTCCAATGTGTTAGGGCTTTTAAGAGGTTTTATAAGTTTGTTCCCACAGTGTGCATGATGTTCAGCTGCTTGGACCTTCCTTTGGAGAAAAAAAAAAAATCTATCATTCTTGTGATGCAGAAAATAAATTTTAAAGTCTGCCTTTTATGCATAAAAGTAATTTCAGTATGCCTAGGAATTATTTTCCAACATTCCCTATATAATTCTTTGTTCTGGAAAGACAAATGTTGAGTAAGTAGCACTTTCTAATTAATGAGTGCCTACTTTTAAAGGTGTGAGAGCACTGTAATGAATTTAGCAACTATGGACCGAGCTTTTTTCTTTATTTTTTTTCTTTTTGGGTGTCAGTTGGCCCGGTGAGTTGATTTACATCAGCTGAGGATTTGGTCTTTTCCAAGTCGTCAGCTTGCACAGTGTGATAAACCCTGAACATACTAATGCAGATGTATATAGAGTAGTTGCTATTGAATATTGCAAGTAGAGATATTCACCTTTTTGTTACATATTTTGTGTTAACTGCTGGAAGAGGAAAATCATTTCCATCAAAGGGGGAAGAAAAAAAAAAAAAAAGACACAAAGGTTGTCTTTTTACTGCTTTGAAAAAAAAAAAAATTCTGAAGTCATTGCTGTATTTATTCAGTTTGAGTAGTATCAATGCAGCTTTCTTTTTTTCCAAAGATGTGAAACTCCTACTTGGGTCTGCAGTGGCTTGTAAAATCACCCTGTTCAAAAGGTCTGCTTTCAAATTAATCCCAATATTGCAGTAGTCAGTGGAAACACTCCTCCCCCCTTCTTTAATTAACCTGTTCATTTTATTTCACTCCTCAGAGTTTGTCTTTCGTCTGACCTCCTTCTTGCTTTCTAGTGGGGCAGTTGTGCCGAAATGTATTTGATCTTGTTTTGAATATTTTCGTTTGTATTTATATTTCTTTTCTTTTGTGAAGCTGGCCCTGTAACCCAGGATCTTTGCTTGGATCTTTCTATAATAAACATGTCTCGCTATTAATTTAGCCAGGCTGACCTGTCCTGTTTTGTTGTATAGAGGTTGAAAGTTTTTGTTCTTATAAGGGAATTAAAAAGAATAAAACATAAAGAAGCTGATTGTAAGAGTGGCAAAGAGGAGAGAGTCCATTACAAGCACCCATTGAATCTGCTTCTGTAGCCCTTACTCAGATGAGTATCCCCATTGAAGTTAATGAGGTACTTGCAGGATCAGATCTTCGGGCCAGGATGCTGTTGTAGTGGGAAAGTTAGAAATGACTAAGTTAGAAAGATACAACACATCTGCTTTGACTTATAAAGGCCAGGTCCAGAGCCCATGGAAGTCAATGGAAAGACTCCCAATGACTTCATGGGCTTTGGATCTGGTCCTTAAAGAACTGTCCTATGCAGATTAATTGTGATGCTGACACTTATACAAATCCACGGCTTTATTACAGCACATAGCTCCATTTTACAGCAGTGTGAGTACAGGGTTTTGGATTGCTGTTGTGTGCTGTAATATATTTGTACGTGGAGAGAGAAACTCCAGCTAGAGCTGCATTTCTTTTCCCAGAAGATGCACCGTTCTCTGCCTGTTGCTAGCTTTGGTGGGCTGGAAGGCTACGAGTATGATGTAGTATGAGCCGTGGGACTGAAAGCAACTTGGACATTCTTTGCTTTAACTTCAGGTCAGCCTGTGGGGGTTTTATTCCAGAAGAGTAAGTGACAAGGTGGGTGAGGTAATATCTTTTATTGGACCAACTTCTGTTGGGGAAAGAGACAAGCTTTCGAGCTTACACAGAGCTCCTCTTCTTGTCTGGGAAGGGGAAGCAACGCGGCTACAAGAAGACTGCGAAGAGAAATGTGTGTCATTCTGAGGGGAGTGTTGCAGGGTGCAGAGGGGCTGGATACTGTTGTGAAGGCTTATTTAACAAGTCAATGTATGCCATTTGCCATGGACTCCGTTCTCATCTCTCCAATTTTTCCCCTTTCGAGTCAAATAAACATCAGGTGCCTGGAGTTTGGTTAGTTGCCCTGATTACACAGTCTCTGCATTGTATTGCAGTATCCAGCAGTGCTGTGAATAACCTAACCTTTTTATTTCATCAAAACCACTCCAATTTTCAGGAAGAAATCCAGCCAATAACTCCAGGCTACTTCTGCCATTAAGTGTTCAAACTTAATTTTCAGCTGCACTAAGGGCAGAAAAATGTAAATTGGGAACAGAGATGTCTTGGAGAGGACTAATGTTTCTCTTGATTTCTGCACCCCTCAGCCCCTCCTGGATAGCTGTTGAAGGAAGAGTGGTTTCTGTCTTGGCAGGAACCAAAATCATTTCTCTTTGTGCCTGATAAATTTATTTCATGAAAGATTTACACAATCTTGGGTATCCTGTCATGTGATTGAGAAGTGAGTAAAGCATGAAGTGTCATAAACTAGATGCCTCTTGGGTTCTGTTGACTTTGGTGAGTATTTTTGGAGTTGTCAGTATTTATGCACGTTAAATTAGAAGAAAACCCAAAAACCTGTGGAGGGCAGACAAATGCAGAAATACATAGAATTTTTTAAAAGCCCTCTGTTTTATTTGACTGTTGTTCAAGTTGATTCATATTTTCCTTGACCAGGTTGCTCGTATTTTATGTGCCCAGTGAATTGACTCCTGTGAGAATTCTGGTGAAATAGTACTTGGTCTGTGATCCTTGGTTGACATTCTTTCCATTACTTATCCATTCAGGTAGACTCAGCTTTCAACTGCTCTGAAAAGTGCCTCTGTTTACATGGCATCATGGAGTTCAGTGAATTTCAAATTGAGTATTGCTCGGTATACAAGTAAGAAAACGGTTTTAACTGAGCATCATCCCTGCAGAATCAGTTTAGGAGCTGAAAGTCAAGCTGAGTTCTTTCAGACTTGTGTAACATCTCCAGTAATCATGACCCAGCTGTTATAAAAGCCTGGTGCAACACCCATTGAAGTCAGTGGAAAGAAATGCGAAAGAGACAGAATCCAAGGTTGGTTAACAATTCTGTTGATGATGCATGAATGAATCAGAATAGGGTTCTTCCATTGGCTTGCCCTGCTAGCAAGTGTTAGAGCCCTGCATAGAGATTCTGAAGTTCTGTTTCAGAGTAACAGCCGTGTTAGTCTGTATTCACAAAAAGAAAAGGAGTACTTGTGGCACCTTAGAGACTAACCAATTTATTTGAGCATAAGCTTTGGTGAGCTACAGCTCACTTCATTGGATGCATACTGTGGAAAATACAGAAGATGTTCTTATACATACAAACCATGAAAAAATGGGTGTTGACCACTACAAAAGGTTTTCTCTCCCCCCACCCAACTCTTCTGCTGGTAATAGCTTATCTAAAGTGATCACTCTTCTTACAATGTGTATGATAATCAAGGTGGGCCATTTCCAGCACAAATCCAGGGTTTAACAAGAACGTCTGAGGAAGGGGGGTGTTGGTAGGAAAAAACAAGGGGAAATAGGTTATCTTGCATAATGACTTAGCCACTCCCAGTCTGTATTCAAGCCTAAGTTAATTGTATCCAATTTGCAAATGAATTCCAATTCAACAGTCTCTCGCTGAAGTCTGGTTTTGAAGTTTTTCTGTTGTAATATCGCAACTTTCATGTCTGTAATCGCCTGACCAGAGAGATTGAAGTGTTCTCCGACTGTTTTATGAATGTTATAATTCTTGACATCTGATTTGTGTCCATTTATTCTTTTATGTAGAGACTGTCCAGTTTGACCAATGTACATGGCAGAGGGGCATTGCTGGCACATGATGACATATATCACATTGGTGGATGTGCAGGTGAACGAGCCTCTGATAGTGTGGCTGATGTTATTAGGCCCTGTGATGGTATCCCCTGAATAGATATGTGGGCACAGTTGGCAACGGGCTTTGTTGCAAGGATAGGTTCCTGGGTTAGTGGTTCTGTTGTGTGGTTGCTGGTGAGTATTTGCTTCAGGTTGGGGGGCTGTCTGTAGGCAAGACTGGCCTGTCTCCCAAGACTTGTGAGAGTGTTGGGTCATCCTTCAGGATAGTTTGTAGATCCTTGATAATGCGTTGGAGGGCTGAAGGTGACGGCTAGTGGCGTTCTGTTATTTTCTTTGTTAGGCCTGTCCTTTAGTAGGTGACTTCTGGGAACTCTTCTGGCTCTATCTATCTGTTTCTTCACTTCCGCAGGTGGGTATTGTAGTTGTAAGAGTGCTTGATAGAGACAAACACCTACAAGATCTCTGTCTGAGGGGTTGGAGCAAATGCGGTTGTATCGCAGAGCTTGGCTGTAGACAATGGATTGTGTGGTGGTGGTCAGGGTGAAAGCTGGAGGCATGTAGGTAGGAATAGCGGTCAGTAGGTTTCCAGTATAGGGCGGTGTTTATGTGACCATCGTTTATTAGCACTGTAGTGTCCAGGAAGTGGATCTCTTGTGTGGACTGGACCAGGCTGAGGTTGATGGTGGGATGGAAATTGTTGAAATCATGGTGGAATTCCTCAAGGGCTTCTTTTCCATGGGTCCAGATGATGAAGATGTCATCAATATAGCGCAAGTTGGGTAGGGGCGTTAGGGGACGAGAGCTGAGGAAGCGTTGTTCTAAGTCAGCCATAAAAATGTTGGCATATTGTGAGGCCATGCGGGTACCCATAGCAGTGCCACTGATTTGAAGGTATACATTGTTCCCAAATGTAAAATAGTTATGGGTAAGGACAAAGTCACAAAGTTCAGCCACCAGGTTAGCCGTGACATTATTGGGGATAGTGTTCTTGATGGCTTGTAGTCCATCTTTGTGTGGAATGTTGGTGTAGAGGGCTTCTACATCCATAGTGGCCAGGATGGTGTTATCAGGAAGATCACCGATGGATTGTAGTTTCCTCAGGAAGTCAGTGGTGTCTCGAAGGTAGCTGGGAGTGCTGGTAGCATAGGGCCTGAGGAGGGAGTCTACATAGCCAGACAATCCTGCTGTCAGGGTGCCAATGCCTGAGATGATGGGGCGCCCAGGATTTCCAGGTTTATGGATCTTGGGTAGTAGATAGAATATCACAGGTTGAGGTTCCAGGGGTGTGTCTGTGCGGATTGACTCATGGTGGCAGGTGTGAGTTTGTTAACTCCACCCAGGATATAAGGGAGGTGGGGACAGGGAGTCCTGGAGAGAAATCCAAGGGACAGTCAAAGTCAGGGAGAAAGTTGAGGCTGGGTTATGATGTATTATTGTTCTTGAGTCCCCAGTAAAACCAAATCCAAAGAGAGGAATTAGCCTTCAGACTAGCTCAGTGTGTGTGAACTCTGTTGAAGATAAGGTATGGATGTAACCCATTCACAACTATTAGTGGTGTCCCTTTTCATCCACATTCCACCAGATACTACCCACCATTGTATATTATTATCCACATGGATAGACATCAGTTGGCTGTGAATAGCCCCTATATACCCTGTAGGAATGGCCCTGTACAAAATTCTTGTCATGGTGGTTTGTTGGTCACAGCAGCAAATGTGTTATTACTGCCCTGAATGACTTTGAAGCCTTCCCATGCCTAGACACAGTTAAAGTCCAGCTGGGTGTGCTGGGTGAATGGGGAAGAAAGGTGCAAGTCAGAGGGAGGAGGAGGCGGGGCCAGGACCAAGCCACACTGGTCCACAGAGCTGGCCAGCCACACTGCAGGAAGTAGGCTGCACTGTTCCCCTGCACATTAGAGATCTGGGGGTGAAGTTGTGCCTTCCTGGGGTACAATTAATGGGTTTACCTAAATTAGGAAGAAGAGGGAGACCTAGGGTTAGCTAAATCAAGGTACCCTGCATCTACATGAGGGAGAAGGTCATCGTTAGGATCTCTGGATGGTTCGTTAATTAGTCCGACATTTCAGTGAAATTGAAGCTAAGGCTGATGTGTACACAATATTTAAAGGACACACTCATCATGGTAAATCAGTCCATGCCTGTGGCTCAATTTCTTTGAGCAGAAATGGCCCAATTCTGCCTTCAGGTTCACATGCACAACTCCTATTTGACAGAGAAATAGTCTGAAGGGACTTAGAGAGATAAGACATTGGGTGAAAAATAACTAATTGAGATTCAAATTGAGTAAGAGCAGCCTCGTTCATGTGGGGGAAAATAATTAAAAATGCACGTTTGCTGTGGATGGAAAAACCTGGTGAGGTGTAATGCTGAAAGAGTCCTCGTAGTGAGAGTGGGCAGCACATTAGATATGAGTTGATAATGCAGTCAGGCTGCAAAATTAAAAGCCGGTGCTGTTTTGAACTGCGTACACAAATATCAGGGGCTGGGGGAATTGATTTAAGAGGAAAGATTAAGAGAGCTAAATATTATTGATTTGGTTAAGCAATGACTAAGAGGGGACAGAAGTCTACAAGCATTTGAACTGTGAGAACAACAAAGGGGGAAGGAATAATTAATATTAAACTATTTAATAACAAAAGTAACTTCCTGACAGTGAGAGGTACCATACTGTGGAACAGCTCATGGAGGAAGTGATAGACCTTCCATGGCTTGAGACTTAAAACTGGACTTGGCAAAGCTCTAATAAATGTACTGGAAGGGAGATTCCTGGCTTGGCATGGACTAGCTGATGTAACAGAGGGGTTGGCAGACTTTTTCACAGGTGACATCAGCTCTCAATAGGTTGTCTTGTGGGCTATTCTGCATTGACTGGACCTCCTGTCCATGATCACACAAGATCCCAGTGGCTACTGCAGCAATTGCTTACTCAGAAAAGTATTATATCAGGGAGTATCCAATGCATTTGAATGTAGTTTAGCAGCTGGAAACTAGGAGGAGAGCTAGCACCATGTGACCAGACAGCCATAGACCACCACCAAATCTTTTGCAAACTACCGTGGTCTGGAACATGGTGTGGGAGCCTTCTGCTCCAATACGTGTTTTCCATCTTTAATATCCGTGGGCCAAATTCTGATCTCAGTTCTCTTTGGATTCAACGAGAGTTCTGCCGTGGAGCTGTGAGTAGACTTTGGCCTTATGATGCTACTGGAGAGCAGAACTGTGCCCTCAAAGAGCAGGATGCATTTCAAATTTCCACTGTTTGGTGTCAAGCAGTGGGAAAAGGCAGTGTGATATACGGGAGTTAATGTAAAAACTATTGTAACAGGTCCTGGCTGATGGACTCCATTATTCCTATTTGTATTCACAGTCAATCAGAAACACAGTATGGCCCATGCTAATTTCATCAAGGATTAGAGTGGGGTTTTCTGCTCAGCATGTCCCAGACGGATGTGTGTTTCCTGATTTTTTTTATTTGACTGGGACTAATAAACCCATTATGAATTCATCTGCATATGCGTGGAAATGGTTTAGGGTGGGTGAGTTGTAATTGGTGTATTTATTTTTCAATCTGGCACCTGCTGCATGTTTGGGTCACCTGTTCACCATCTATCCTTTTCTTGCTACAGACAGAGACAAATGAATGATAGTCAACATGGGACTCATTGTCTTAGCTGCAGGGGAAAGGACAATGTGGGAATTGTTAGATATCTTACCGTCATGATGAATGACCACATGAGGGCCTGCTCCTGCTTGCTTCGTTCAGGCAGAACGCCTAGCCCCTGATTCAGTGTAAACCAGAACTGAGGTCAGGGTCCCGCTTCTCATGTCTTCAGTCAGTGGGAGTGTTGCCTGAGCATTGCATGTAGAACTGCCTGGTGCTGGAATTGCACAAATCTCCCTGTGATGGGGTGCAATGTGGGGGGGAGGGCCCAGACCTTTCTGCCCAACCACCCTCCTTGGCCCCGGACCAGAGCTAGAAATTTGGCGTGGCTGTCCCTCTGTCAAGATGAAGGTGCAACTGGACCAGATTTGAACAGCACTGTCACCCCGTGCACCAGATCACAACGCCACTTCCCCATTGGCACGAGGTAGCCCAGCCCCCAGGGGGAGGCAGAGCAGGGGGCACCAGGAACCCCCAGTATCCAGAAGGGTGGGAGGATTGGATCCAGGCTGTTGATGCTTCCTGGGGAAGCAAAGATGCAGAAGTAGGATGGGGCCTGTGGCATGCAGAACTGCCTGGCCTCTGGTGGGGATGGTGCTCTTCTGTCTGACCGACCCTCTGGGTAAGAGTTCAGGGCTGGGGGTGGGGTGGCAAGACCACAGGGCTGGGGGCAGGGGGGAGAGTTTAGAGCCGGGTGTGGAGAGTCTGCATATGTGTGGAGAGTGTGGGGAGGGAAGAGTGCAGGGTTGGGTGCAGAGGCAGCATGAGAGACCTCAGGACTGGGCATGGGGAAGTGGCAAAGGCAGAGCGCGGGGCTGATGGGAGGGGAGATATCCCGGACTGGGGGCAGTGGGGAGAGCTTGGAGCTGGCTGTGGGGCATGAGGAGGGGAGTGTGTGTGGAGCTGGGTGCAGGGGCAGCCTGAGAGAGCTCAGGACTGGGCATGTGGGAGAGCTCGGGGGAGTGTGGGGTAGGGAAAGGAGAGTTCTGGGCCCCCTCCTTAGGAAAATTCTGGTTGCGCCTCAGTCCCTGTGTCAGCTGGATCACTTTCTAGCAACCAGTGAAGTAGCAATAAGGGGGGATGCTGGTTTTGGAGTTTGATCTGCCACCCTTATTCCTATGATTAGTGCTATTCAGATCAACTGCACGGCTCATGTGGGTCAGAATCAGTCACAGAGTCGTAGAGTTTAAGGCCGGAAGGGAACACCAGGTCATCCCGTCTGACCTCCTGTATATCACAGCCCACCAAAGCCGCCCAGCACCCGCACGCTAAACCCAACAACCAAAATTAGGCCAAAGTATTACATCCCCCAGGAGACTAAACGATTTTGTGCCACAGGCAGGGAGAGCAGGAGTGACCAAGATGCCCCTGTGATGCCAGGGAATTAAGTGAGATATTCCAGATGAACCTGGCGAGTAACCCACACCCCACATCAGAGGAAGGTGAAACCCCCCTGTTGTCACTGCCAATGTGACCTGAGGTAGAATTCCTTTCCAGCATCCCATATGGTGATGAGTCAGACCCTGAGCCTGTGAGCAAGGTCCAAGCTGAGAGAGAGAATGCTTGGTGCCACCACAGAGCACTGACTCACCCCCTTCAGTGTCCCATTTCCAAAGTCCTAGTCATTTCTGATGCTACAGAGGAAGGAAATGAAGGTGCCCCGTCCATACTCCTGTTTACTTCATTGGGATGATTTGGGGAACAGTCAACATGAGCAAGGGGGAGGGACATAATCAGCCCACAAGATTTGGCCTATAGATATATGATGCTTATTCCCACTTAGTGAGAGTTTCTGGGAGAACAATAGTACTCTCCTTCTAGATAAAGTCAGGCATAGGTGCTGGAACTAAGGGTGCTACCACACCCCCTGGCTTGAAGTAGTAATAACAACCCAAATACCTGGTTTCTACCTTCTGCAGCCCCACTATGAAATCTGTTCCAGCACCCCTGAAGTCAGGAGAGAAAACTCATCGCTCTGAAGACTGCAGAGTAGCTAAGTGGAGTTTGAGACTTATTTTCTTTTATCCTAGAAAATCCAGTAAATCCAGTAAATTCTTTCAGTGTGGTCTTCTAAGAGTTTTTCAACTTAGTCTGACTTGCAGATTATTTGAATGCCATTATAAACTAGGGGTCAAGCAAGTTAATTCCCAGAACAGTGTGCTGCCCTGTTTTCAAACTGTGCTAATCAGAGTTTTGAGTCAAAGCGTGGTAGTTTGCTTAGTGAAATTATTTTCCTGTTAGAAAATTACAAATCGGCTCTGACTGTCCATATTGGCTTCAGTAACAGGAATGCTTGAATCACATGTGGAGAAAAGCCCCAGAATGGAGTAACAGCAAACCATTGCACAATGGAGTCTGATTCCTTAGCTCCCAAGTTCTAATGTGAGAAAAGAGGCTGTCTATGAAGCCTTACACCCAACATTGTTACAGTTGCATTTATACCTCCATCGGGATTAAGGAAAGCTGTGTGCAACACATCTGAGCCATAAAATAAATGTCCTTTTCTAAAAGAGACATTTGGTTGAGTTGTTCAGTTACCCCCTCCTCACCTTCTTGTAATTGACTCTTGTTTACTTTTTTCCTCCTCCTTTCCCCAAGTTTATTACCAGTGTTTGGCCAGAGGAAATGAATTAACATAATTTACTGTTTTTAAAACAAGACACATTCTGTGCATGTACACAGATACACACTCACTCACTCACTCACCCCTTCACCCTCCCAGCGCTGTGCTAAGGAGCATGTTTACAGAGTCTGGGTCCATTTAGAGAGAACAATACCCTGATTATGGAATGCAGCCTTCTATTCACAGAAACCCGAAGAAATCATCAGTTTAAAGGAGCTGCTGCCCCTTGAAGGTACATGCAGCGTGAGCTGTGTAAAAAAGAAAAATCAATCTTTTGTAGACACAAACTGCAAGCATTGTTCTCAGCGGAAGTTGATTTAGGGGTTGTGGTGGGGAATGGTCTTGGTATAAACTCAGTGCCAAGTTTGAGATCTACCGCCATGCAAAGCTTTTGTTGTGATTTCTAATCTAATTTCCAAGCGTAAATAATAGTTGTGAGATCTCATGGGGGAAGTGACCTGATGCTTCCTGATCTGGCAAAGTGCTTGGTGCTGGCAGCATAGGGGGAAAAATACTCGTAATTGAACCCAGAAATATTTCCTGTTTAGGATGAGTCAAGGCTAAAAGGTGCAGTTATATGTGGTTGGCTACTGCTCTTAATTGCTGTGGTACACCTGCCTCATAGACAATGCAGGAACAATGTCATGTAAAGAGTGTCTGATTTATCCATATTACCTGGGAAATGCAAAGCACTGTGGTTCATAGACTGCGGATGCTCCTCTCTTTCCTAATAAAGGGGCAGATTGTGGCAAGCAGTTACTCCCATGTAGTTGCCCTGATTCTACTCCTGGGAGTAACAAGATGCTGACTCCAATCAATTTAAGCGCCTTATAGGATCAGGCCCTTCTGTTGGTGGGGTTAGTCCTGCGCTCTGTTGAATGTGACTGCGACACTGCAGAGGAGTAACCCATAGACTCTAAAGGCCAGATTTGGGCTGTTAGGTCTGCATCAGGGGCTCCCATTGAAATCAGTCGGAGTTACACAGGGATCCAGAGGTAGAAATTGGCTCACAGAAATTAGAGATGGAGAAGATCTGTTTCTAAGGTCATTTGGTCCATCCTCTGCCAATGCTGCATAGTGCCCTGTTGTATCAGGCTCTTTGTCCAAGTCTAGTTTTAAATGAACCAAGTAGTGGGTCTTCCACCTACTTCCACTGGGAGACTCAAAGCATCCCGCTTCCAACCCCACTGTTAAGACATTTTTTCCTGCTTGTCTAAATGTTGCCCTATGCAGTTTCATACTGTTGCTCCTTTTTCTGCCCCATGAGCCAGTCTAAGCAGTTCCTCTCCCTCTTTCCCAACGTTCTAAAACTTGTAGAACAAAGAGCATCCTATCGTCTTTGAATTGTTGCCTTGATCTAGTTTTGCACCTGGTTTCCAGTCACAGGCATAGTGCTGTCTGCCCCATACACAAACACCGTTCTATACCAGGGACCCCTGGAAAAGGGCAAAGTGGAAAGTGTGCCCATGAGAATGGGCCGTGTTCTGTCAAAAAGAGAAGCGAGTCTGAACAGCAATATTCCTCTTTTGCCTGGCACTCTGCAGACCCTTCTGGGTGCAAGAGCTTTGTGGTTGTGGGGTGAGGCTGGGGTGGAGCTAAGGGATGACTGCAATTGTTCGTATCCTCTGCCTGGAAACCTGATGGACTTTTGCAGCCTCAAGTACGTTTTCCCTTCTCTGAATATTGAAGCACTCTTGGCAGAAGGGGCTTTGGGATGAACCACTGAGAACATAGCTTCTGAGGGAGACGTGCTGTCATGAGGGCTGGGGAGTAGCAAGTTAAAACTCATGGGTTTTCCTGGCCCTTTTATGGATTTTTTTTCTCCTGTGGACTGGGGGTGATTTAGTCCCAGTTTAAACATTGTTCAGCAGCCAGTGGAGATGGAGATCTCTATTATTCTCCACAGCATTGCCTCTGGTTTGTTGACAGCTCTCCGGTATCAAGGTGGCCAGAAGAGAACGCAATATACTTGCCAGAGCCAGATAAAGAGGGACTGTTCTCTTCCAGGTTCATTTCTGTGAGGACCTTTGACTAGTGATGCTGCTTCATGGTATAGGAAACAACCTGTACAAAATATCTTTTGTGGGTGAAGATATTTTTCTAGGGGAACAGAGCCAGTAGGTGAAAAAACCTAAAGGCACAGGCCAGTATTAACAATATTTTTACGGGATTTGTGAAGGATGCATATTTGTATTGGACTGTAAGATAGTTGTATGGACAAATTCTGACCTTGTTCATGTATGGCTTCCATTAATTTAAACAAGAACCATGTTCATGCACCCAAAAGCCCTCACTCTCTGTATTTCCCCTGTTGTCTGGTGGTTTAAAAACAGAAGGGTAGATTCTTATCTCCCTTTGGTGTAAATCCAGAGTAACAAATATGAATGTCATGTGAGTTACTCTGGATTTACATGGGTGTAAGTGAAATCAGAATCTGGGCCCAAATTCTTTTGATTACCCCAACGCTAGCAGTGCAATAAAACATTCTTTCTAATCTGTCAAAATTCATTAGAGCCTTTCAGATATAGCCCATGAAAATATTTTAGTAGATTTAAAAAACAAACAAACCATATTGTTTAGGGTTTGTTTGTATGGAATTAAAACAGTTTAGATCTTCTAATGAGAAAAATGTTGAGTTAAATAACCTGCAATGCAGAATAAGAAGAGAACATTTTGATTAACAGAAACTGATTAAAATATCAGCTGGGGAGAACAGTCTGAATGAAATTTTATTGGTATTTTGATGTGTACCTTTTTGTTCACACAGTTTCAGAGGCGTAGGACTATTTTTTCTTCATAAAGATTTAATAAATACACAGATACAATCTGAAAAGCTAAAAATACAATAATCTGTACGAGGACAGTGAAAAATGGAAGGAGCTTTGTGTTCACTCTGAATCAGGCAGTAATGGAAGGAGCTTTGTGCTGTGTAGGTATGCCAGCCGTAACAACTTGTATCAGAGCTGCCTTCTGATACCATTCAAACCTGAATGTTACTCTGCTATGGGATAGAGACGAGAGCTGACTGGAGCATTACAGCTCCATGTTGCAGCAACTTTTGAGGTTTCAGAATCTGTTTTCATTACACACTGGAATGGAACTGGAATTGTGGGGTGTGTGTGTATATGGCCCGGTGGTTCGGGCACTAGCTTGACATGTGAGAAACCTAAGCTATGTCTACACCTAAAACATTGCAGCGCTTCAATGTAGACACTCACTGCAGCAACAGGAAGGGTTCTACCATCGCAAAAGTTAATCCGCCTCCCCAAAAGGCGATAGCCAGTCAATGGAAGAATTATTCCATCGACCTGGTGCTGTCTGCACCCAGGGGTTCGTTTGGCTCAATGACGTCACTCGGGGTGTGGATTTTTCATGCCCCTGAGCAACATAGCTGGGTCCACCTAACTTTTCAGTGTAGACCAGTCCCTAGACTCAAGTCCCTGCTCTGCCTGGTTCAGAGCAGAGTTTTTCATCCCAGATCATTCTGAATCAGGCAGAGCAAGGGTCTCCCCCACCCCACCATGAAAGCTTGTCTCAACTGATAGCAGTACTTCTGCACAAAACGTTTCAGCATTTGAAACAGCATATTTTGATAACATTTTATTTCACTTAAAATGTTCCCACCAGCTCTGATAGAGAGACATGAATGCCGAAACGAAGGAACTTTTGAAATATTTGATACAACTTACTTTAACACCAGAAAGGACCATGATGGTCATCTAGTCCGACCTCCTGCACATTGCAGGCCACAGAACCTCACCCACCCACTCCTGTAATAGACCCCTAACCTCTGGCTGAGTTACGGGAGTCCTCAAATCAGGATGTAGAGACTTTATGGCAGATCTTGGGGAGATGGTCAGCAAGTGAGCAAAGCTTCAGTTCATATCGTGGGAGACAGAATATGGCACCATTGTTATTACTGTGTAATGGTAATGCCTAGGAACCCCAGTCATAGATTGGGACCATACTGTGCTATCATCATTGTCATGGTGATCCCAAAGGGACATGGCTTCCTTGCTGGTCAAGTACCACCTGCAGCGATCTCTAGCTACGTCCATAAGGTGGCCTGGCTGTATATTCAGTTTATGTCCATCATTGGTGATCTTATCGTACCACTAGAGCTTTTGGTGAGAGCTTATTGTGCTAGGTGCTATGCAGGCAGAACCAAATGACTGCCCCAAAGACCTTACAATCTGGTGTTATCAGTCATAGCACCTGTGTTCCTTACACAGATACTGTGCTTTATTGTGACAGTTACTCCAAGCAAAAATTAGACTCATAAGGCTAAACTTTTCGTTTAAAAAAAAAAAAAAAACCAAAAACAAGGCCTCCCAGGTTGTACCCATAGCATGTGTGTTTGTGGGGTTCAAAAAGCCATTATTTTGTTGAAAATTTGTTGAGCAGCTGTCGTCATAACTAGTTCCCTGAATTGCACTTACAAGATTTTTCAATAATTAATCATCTAAATTGTTAGATAACAAGTAAGAAATGAAGAATGCATGTGAGGCCAAATTCATCCCTCCTCTATATTATTTGAAACCAATGTGGAGTTACACCAGGGATGGAGTTGGCATTTGATGTTTGTAAATAAGGAAAATTTCTAATTTCAGGTTCCAATCCAAGGGGTTAGTTAGGTTGAAAGCTCTTTCAGCCAGGGACTGTCTTTGTATTATATGTACGTGCAGTTCCTAGTGCAGAGGAGACTTGATCCCTGACTGGGGCCTCTGGGCCCTATTGCAGTGTGAATCATACTGCTAATAACTGTGTGCATAAAATGTGTAGATAAATGCGGAGAAACGGGTGATACTCCTGTGGTACGTGTGCAGTGAATACTTTGAGCCCTTGCTCCCACAATATTGTGCAGGAACAAAGTATAAGTTTAGTCCTGCTGCCCTTTCCAAGGTAAATCTTGAATGACTTTAGCGAGCGTTGGACCTGAGTGTGTGTGTGTGTGTGTTTTAGATTTCTGACGTTGGGTTGTCAAACTTTGTTAAGGACAAAACTAATACACATTACAGTAATTGAATGACCACCAGCTGACCCATTGCCAGTTAGCTGATTTAGCCACAAGCCCAGGAGGGATTCCAGCACTTCAGAAACTGATTCTAACCCCTCTGAGACATCCCTTAGCCCCCTTATGCAGTCAGTGGACCTTTGCAGCATCCCCTGAATACTGGGTCTGTCATACAAGCAGAGGGAAGAATTCCAGAGCTGAGGGCCCTTCAGTGAGATTGTCTCACCTCCAGCTGACCTTCCCTCCCTGTCTTCTCCCCATACCCACCCCTCTTCCCAAGATATGCAAGCCTTGGGAGGGTGTTAGTTTGTGTCTCAACTGACGTCAACTGGGAGAGAGAGAGAGAGAGGGTGAAAACCACCAAAAAAGCAAAACAAAACAAAGTTTCAGTTTTGGGTTATTTTTGTTGAGAAACTGGAAAATTTTGACCAAAAAAAAATTTTTCTACAAAATTTTTTTGGGGGGTTCAAAAAGCCATTATTTTATTGAAAATTTGTTGAGCAGCTGTCGTCATAACTAGTTCCCTGAATTGCACTTACAAGATTTTTCAATAATTAATCATCTAAATTGTTAGATAACAAGTAACAAATGAAGAATGCATGTGAGGCCAAATTCATCCCTGCTCTATATTATTTGAAACCAATGTGGAGTTACACCAGGGATGGAGTTGGCATTTGATGTTTGTAAATAAGGAAAATTTCTAATTTCAGGTTCCAATTCAGCAACACACTTAAGCATGTGCTTAACTTTAAGCACCTGAGTAATCACTGTTCAGAAAAGCATTTAAGCATATGCTGAAGTCCTGTTGAAGTAAACGCTTGCTCACTTGAAATCAATGGGATTCCTGCACAAATTTGCTTTCCCAAATTGGGGCACTGGACAGTAAAATGTGGAGTGACAACTGTCACTCAGGGCATAATTCTGAAGTTTGCAATTTCCTTGCTTTCATTTTTTCCTCCATGCTTGCACTAAACGGTAAATGCGAGAGAAATGGATGTAGGCTTTCTTGGGGCCCAGCTGCAGTTCGGTAATGTTTGGCAGTTGTTGAGGAAGATTTGTGAGGTTTCTTGGGGGGGAAGGGTCAGGTCAGAGGTAGAAGCCCAGTCACCCTTTACCGGAGGCTTTTGTAATAACAGGGCAGCTCCCTGGGGAGGTGTCCTTCTGTCCTCCCTTCACTTTCCCATTGACAAAAAGCAGACTGCCTGCCCCCAGCTGTTCCCTCATGCAAGTTACAAATGAGATGTTGAAAAGCAACCCTTGGACTTGAGACAGCTCTTCTCATTCTATTTCATTCTACTCATCAATTAATGTCAAACAAAGGTGTTTTATAACTGTTTTATAACTTTTTAAATAGAGGGACCCTCGGACCCTATTGAAGGGGAAGTCTGACTCCTGTGTGCTGTGGCAGCTGAGGTCTGCATGCCAGGGACTATGGGACAAGGAAGATGGAACTTTCCCCTTTTTTGTGGCTGCCAAAAACATTTTTCCTTTTCCAGTTTACCAAATCCTGAGCCTCCTCTTCAGCTGGTGAAAACGCAAAAGAAGCTGGTAATTTTGGTAATTGTGATGTTGCTTTATAACAGTGAAGGATCTGGCCCTCTGTCTTAATTCATTTCTGATTTACTTAACAGAACTGTAAAATCTGGTGCTAAAAGCTATGCCTGTTTATATGGAATCTGTCTCTCCACCCCATGCTCTGAGGCAGCCAAGCAAAATGAGACCAATCAGTGTTTCAAGTAATTGTTCACACCTGTAACTCTTGGCCTGCGTGATAGGTGTTGGGTCTGAAGAGTGAATTATGCCAAGCCTTAAAGAAAAAATTATGTATGACACATTTTTTTTCTAAAAGTCAGGGGGAGACTTTAAACTTCCCCACACTTTACCTCTTTAACCAGCTTCTGGCAACTTGGTTGAATGTTTTCTGACTAACTAGCTTCGACACAAAGGCTACTGGCATTTTTTTTTAACACCACTTTCTGTCAGAGCTGATAAAGCAGCAGTCAGCCTTTGAAAGATATTGCAGGGCGTTTGGGTTTCTTGTTTTGTCTCTATTTGGATATTTTAGCAAGAATGTGACACATGCTGAGAGCTGTCTGGAGACTTTTTTTTCCCCCTTCCTGAAATGCTTTTAGTTGAAATGGGAAGAAAAGAGTATTAATGGAGTTCCTGTACTAGCTCTGTTTACACAGGGAACCATGGAAGGTGAGCAGAATAGGTCAGCGAGGCTAGTGGTTGCATCACTCTTGATTTCTACAATTGCAAAAGGTTCATGCATTCTGGATTTAGAGGGGAAGAGGAGTACCACAGAATATCTCTAAACATTTGGTTGCTGGCATAAACGTGTCCTGTGAAATTCCCTCGTACACAGAAGCTCTCATTTAATAGGATTTTCATACTTTTTGCCTGGGCATTCATTCTCCCAAACAACATGGCGTCTCTGTTTATGCTGCTGGCTGTCATTAATCTGTGATGGACTGTGTATGCTTAGTTTATGTTAGCCAAACAGGACAATCCAAAGTTGAAAATTTGATTTCTCTGGTGGTACCAACTGCTGCCTTTTAAAGACTCTGGTAAGAAGGACAGATTCACGGGTTTTTAAAAAATGAACCAGTCTCCTTATACTGAAGTATTTCCTTATTTTGAGGAGGAAGGATAGTTTTGTGATTAAGGCATAGAAGTAAAAGTCAGGAATTCTGATGGTTTCATTGCCTCTGCCATAGTATCCTATGTGCCCTTGGACAAGTCATTAAGGCCTCTATTTTCAAAAATAATGAGGAGTCCTTGTGGCACCTTAGAGACTAACACATTTATTCAGGCAATTTCTGGGTGACATGGGTAGGTTTTCAGAGGAACTGAGGACCTGCAGCTTCCATTGACTTCATTTGAGGTGGAGGGTTTCACAGCCCCTGTGAAAATCTGGCCCAAAGTATCTAAAGTTGCCTCAATTTCTATATCCAGAGATTGAGGCAAACAAAACTAGATGCCACTTTTGAAATATGGACCGTAGATTTTCTGTGCCTCTAATTGCCCATTGGTAAAATTGGGATAATAATCTTGTACTTAGCCTGACACACTTCTGTTAGGTGGATGGGTTAGCTGGTGTGTCCAAATCACTTTATAATCTTTGGATATATAATATAAGTGATAAGTAGTTTGTTTTCTCAGTGATATTTCATTATGGATGCAATTATGCAAAGTATTGCACACAATCAAATATTTTGCCACAATCAAATAACCCCTTTCATTTTCAGATCTCAGAGCACTTTGTAGCCAATCCTTAATTAGGCTTCATAATACCTATTGTTTCAGATGGGGAAACTGAGAAGACAAAGAGAGGTTAAGTGACTTCCTCAAAGTTACACAAATCAACGGCAGGATTAGAACATAGACCTTTTGTTCTGCTGTTTTGGCCACTGAATCACATTTGTTCTCCAATATAACCTGTAACATATGAAGTTAATTTCAAAGATATATTTCCTTGAAGTAACATTCATGACACCAGAATTGAGTAACAAGAAAAAAATAGAAAAACCAGCACCAGATGTCTATATTTATAGAAAACTGGCACATACTAGATGGTGACGACAGCACATTTCAATTTATTTATGAAGTGCTGGTGTACTCAGAAATATAGAAATCCAGTCATTGTCACTAAAACTATTCATTATATATCCTGCTTTTTTATTTTAATCATCAAGATACATTGTCTCTTGCTGGTTCAAAACCTAAAAAATAGATTTCCCCCTTCCAGTCACTCTTCTATCTTTGTCAGCTCATGGCCTGTACCTCTCAAATGTTGCTCATTTCAAAGGGACATTGGTTGTTTAGTCCCAGAGTTACTGATGTTCTACACAACTTTTGTGTCCTGTCACTTTACATCAGAAATAAAGAATCATGAAACTCAGGTTCAGTGAAGTGTGAGTTAGATTAAATGGAATGAATCCCTCAGCATTTAAAGTTTTTTACATGAATCATTTTTTTGGATCCCTCATTTTCTCACACCTACTTCCCACATTTGGGCCTTGACAGGTTGAGAGGTATGATTTGGCCAAGTGAAACATGGTTGAGACATGAGAGGCAGTGATATCTTATGGTTAAAGCAAGGGAAGGACACTATCCAGAATTCTACCACTGACTTGCTGTATGACTTTGGCCAAATCACTTATTAAATCTCTCTGTGTCTCAGTTTAACTATATATAAAATAATGATATTAGTCAACTACCTCAAAGGGATATTGTAAGGCTTTACATTTCTAAAGCTGGCTGAGATTCTTGGAAGAAAGGTGCTCTCAAAGGGCAGGAAGAAAAGGAGTACTTGTGGCACCTTAGAGACTAACCAATTTATTTGAGCATAAGCTTTCGTGAGCTACAGCATCCGATGAAGTGAGCTGTAGCTCACGAAAGCTTATGCTCAAATAAATTGGTTAGTCTCTAAGGTGCCACAAGTACTCCTTTTCTTTTTGCGAATACAGACTAACACGGCTGTTACTCTGAAACCTGTCAAAGGGGAGGGTTATGTGTATTGCAATATGGAGATTTAAGGGATTTAGATAGGTGTACTGGGGTATTACGGTAACAGACGACCAGCCTGTACAAAAAAATATGTAAAAGGGGGTCTTGGATTTTCTACTGAAACGCAATTGCTGATCTGTGAGAACTACAAATGAAGTTGATTGGGTTTTCTCAGGCTGTTTGTTATATAATTGCTAAGCACGGTAGCTTGATTGCAATGGAGTTTTAGCCTCCAATCTTTGCTGTGTATTTGTTTCTACAAAAAATGCCTTTGACGTAAGTTATATTTCCTTGCATTACAAATGATGGATTCCTCCCCCGTATCCTGTGACAGCCTTCCCTGGAGACAGACAGTCTTTGTTGTTTTAGTGAGATGAAGAAAGATTAGCAGGAAAGATCTTGCTGGCATTTGCAAAGACTTTGAGCAAAGGGAAAGGTTATGACTGAGGATCCATTCAGAAGTGGGCAAGAAAAAGCTTTTTTGTAAGTCACTCCTCATGTACAGCATGCCTGTCATTGACTCATGCAGTCTACGTACCTGGTGCCCGGCAGCAAGATAATTGAGCAACGATTCACAAGGAACTCTTGTACAGCCCTCTCAGCCCCTGGGATGAAGTGCCGAATGGGGTGTGTATGAGTTGGATCATTCTCCAGTAATCCCCCTCCTTTCAGAGCTGACACCCAGAGTGGCATCTGTGGACTCCACAGGCCATATCTGGTCCATGAGCCATAGAAATGGCTGGCCAGGATACAGGACCTGTGAAGGTTGAAATGGGAGCATCTCTGCTTTCTGCCTTCAGAAAGGTTTCATAGGTTTCTAGTGGCTAGGAATGGCTGTTGCTACGGGTCTGCCTCTATGTAGTGCCAGTCACTAGTATGTAGGTGCTTCATATTCCCAACAAGTGCAAAAGACAGAACTTGTGTCGTAAATAAATACTACCTCACAGTTTTTTGGTATCTGGCTGATGAACTGTCTGCCTTAACATTGATATTTGAAGTTGTGTAGCATTTACTATGTAGGAATATAGAGATTACAATGCTGGAACAGACCCAGTGGTCTGGTACCATTTAGTCTGGTATTGTGTCTCTGACAGTCAAATGGCCAATGCTGGATGCTTCAGACGAAGAAGGCGTTCCTCCTCTATGTCTCCTAATGCACCTAAAGTGTGAAATACTGCACACATTTGGGAACAGGGATGAATTTCCTCCTAGCCACAGCTGGTGATCAGTTTGTGCCCCAAAGCATAAGGATTAATAGCCCTTGTGGATTAATAGCCAAGTGAATTAATATCCCAAACAAACCCAAAGCAGGAGAGCTGAGGGTCTGACTGAAATACTGCTTGTTGTTTTCTTTGTGGAGCAGAGACAGGATGTACAGTAAATCAGGTCTGGTCAGACCTGTTTGTTGGAAACAACATCATTCCACTGCGACCCTGAAGACATGACTTCTTTTGAAAGAGTTTTGACAGGAGAACCGGGATGACTCAAGGGGGTGGCGGGTAATTGGAGGCAGTGACTTTCACCTCTAAAGTGCTGCTTCAGATCTAGCCCTTGTTGATTAGAGTCTGGTGGCCTGTATGAATAAATTGGTGGCCTCAGCCCAGTTCCCATGAGAAGATATCCTCAGATCGCGGTATCAGTTTGCAGTCAGGCTAGACGCTGAATCTCTTTCTCCGTAGAAGTGCTTCCACCAAGCCAGATTAGCAAGGCAGTGCTTGTACCAGTAGCGTAGCTAGCAATAGAAATTTGGGTGGCCCCCAAATGGTGTATAGGCCTGGTCTACACTTATAAATTAGATTGACCTAGCTATCTCACTCAGGGCTATGAAAAATTTTGCACCATGAGCACAGCAGTTAGGCCGACCCAACCCTCACTGTAGATGTGGCTAGGTTGGCGGAAGAATTCTCCCATCAACCTAGCTACCACCCATGGGCAATGGGTGAAACTTCCCCTGGGGGAGACGAGCTCCTTGTCCTGCCTCTTCCGCCCACAGCCCCGCCCACGGTCCACCCCTGCTCTGCCCCAGGCCCTGCCCCCACCCGCCGCTGACTCGCCACTCACCTCTTCACCCCCAACAGATCCTCCCTGCACTCACCTCCTCCCCCGCCTGCCTGCTGCTCACCCACCTGCTGCTCGCCTCCTCACCCCCATGCCAGACCCTTTCCCCGCCCGCCACGAGACCCCCCCCCACCACATGCTTTGCAGCGGTCTTGCCGCTCGCCTCCTCACCCTGCTGTCCCGCCATGACACCCTCTCCCCTTTTCACCTTAAAGCACGAATAACATTCTCCACGGGAAATAAACAGGCAACAGGTATAGCTCAGTTACCAGATAGATTCTTCTCTGCGTGGTAGGGCGTTCAGTGTATGCTGTATGGAGAGAGAGGAAAAGCCAGGCTACCTGCGCCAACCTGAAGTCCAATCTCTCCTTTTGAAAAAGTGCGTGTTACTGACAGCCTGCATTCAGGGAGTAGAATCATAGAATCTCAGGGTTGGAAGGGACCTCAGGAGGCCCTGCTCAAAGCAGGACCAATCCCCAGCTAAATCATCCCAGCCAGGGCTTTGTCAAGTCTCACCTTAAAAAACTCTAAGGAAGGAGATTCTACCACCTCCCTAGGTAACGCATTCCCGTGCTTCACCACCCTCCTAGTGAAAAAGTTTTTCCTAATATCCAACCTAAACCTCCCCCACTGCAACTTCAGACCATTATTCCTTGTTCTGTCATCTGCTACCACTGAGAATAGTCTAGATCCATCCTCTTTGGAACCCCCTTTCAGGTAGTTGAAAGCAGCTATCAAATCCCCCCTCATTCTTCTCTTCTGCAGACTAAACAATTCCAGTTCCCTCAGCCACTCCTCATAAGTCATGTGTTCCAGTCCCCTAATAATTTTTGTTGTCCTCCGCTGGATGTTTTCCAATTTATCCACATCCTTCTTGTAGTGTGGGGCCCAAAACTGGACACAGTACTCCAGATGAAGCCTCACCAATGTCGAATAGAGGGGAACAATCATGTCCCTCAATCTGCTGGCAATGCCCCTACTTATACAGCCCAAAATGCCATTAGTCTTTTTGGCAACAAGGGCACATTGTTGACTCATATCCAGCTTCTCGTCCACTGTAACCCCCAGGTCCTTTTCTGCAGAACTGCTGCCGAGCCATTCGGTCCCTAGTCTGTAGTGGTGCGTGGGATTCTTCCGTCTGAAGTGCAGGACTCTGCCCTTGTCCTTGTTGAACCTCATCAGATTTCTTTTGGCCCAATCCTCTAATTTGTCTAGGTTCCTCTGTATCCTGTCCCTACCCTCCAGTGTATCTACCTCTCCTCCCAGTTTCGTGTCATCTGCAAACTTGCTGAGGGTGCAATCCACACCATCCTCCAGATCATTAATGAGTAGTTTAGTAGTTTAATCACCTTTCTTACACAGAATTCCCTGCCAGACTTGTTTACTTAAATTGGATTTGAGTAACAACTAGATCAAGAAATAAACTCACTGGCTATTTCAGCTCTTCCTTGAGCCAGGTTAAAAGTTACTTCTTCTGGGGACAGAGACTAAGGGCTTGTCTACATTGGCACTTTACAGCACTGCAACTTTCTCCCTCAGGTGTGTGAAAAAACACCCACTTGAGAGCAGCAAGTTTCAGCGCTGCAAAGAGCCAGTGTAGACAGTACACGAGCACTGGTAGCTGTGCCCCTCATGGCCGTGACTACACAAGCCATGGCTGGAAGCTGGGGGATCTCCGAGGGAGGAAGGAGGTGGGGTGGAGGAGAGGAGAGGAGGAAGACTCCTAGCAGCAGTAGGAAACCATGAGAGCCTCGGGGAAGGGTCAGAGCAGGGAGGGGAAGAGGCAGTCGGGGGAGGGAGGGCACCACAGCCCAGGTGTCGGGCGGCAGGGATAGCTGTGCTGGGGGAGGCAACGCCTCCCCTTGCCCATGCTACCACCCCTCAGAGAGGTACGTCGATGGAAAAACCCTTTTGCCTACATTACTGCTAGGAAGTGTCACTGTCTGTGGCAGTTGTACTGTAGACATATCCTTAGTCTGCTTCTGACCTCACTTACACCCATGTAAATCGGGAGTAGCTCCATCGAAGGCAGAGTTTACACTAGTGTAAAGTCAACATGCGTGGGATAACGCTGGGGCCCACATCGATGTTTGAGATGTAAAAGACTTAACAATAGCGCTGTGCAAAGGCCTAGCGACCGTGCTTCCATTACATGAAGGATTTCGAGATTTGTCTCTCTTCTGATTTGGAACAAAAACCCGAATGCTTCATGAGGAAAATTCATTTAGACAAAATTGTTTTGTTTTGATTTCAACAGTTTTATTTTAAGTTATCAAATGTAATTTAAAAAATTCAAAATGGAAAATCGTTTCAAAATGAAAAATCAGACCATTTTGTCCTGAAAATGTCGAAATGGGATGTCAGAAATTTTTTCCCAATTTTTTTTCCTCAACAAAACTTTGGGGGAATGGACACTATTTCATCAAGCATTTTGACTTTGACGAAACTGCATTCTCCGATGGAAGGTGGTTCTGTCAAAGTTTTTCCAACCACTCTACTTAATGTGTCAGCCGGTCCATTTCCTTGCCAGTGCATGGTGGTCCCTGATGGGATGAAATTCACTTCTGTATGTAAGGCCCATTAACCATTTAACCTTAGTGGGACGTCAGAGGTGCGTAGGCTTTATAAAGGCCCTCTCTGAGCATGGGGGAATTTCACATAGCAAATTAACAGAAGATTCCATTCTCCAGGGCTGCTAATCTAGCACCTTTCTTTCATCTATGAAAGAAGCCTGCTCTCTAAATCTCCTTTCTTTCCATTTACCTTTGGTTAATTCAGGGGGTTTCAGAACTAGCATATTATGAGACCAAGACAATGGCAGCCACAGCCAATCTTGTTGATTTGTATTTTGGGCACATGCGGGAAATGGCTGAGGGCTGGAACAGCTCTCGCATGTGTAGCTTGTTGGTGTGTTGCTGGTGGAGTTTTATGGTTTTGTTAACAGATGTTGAGCCATACGATTTATTAATACTGACACAGTGAATTTATTAATGATTATTTCACATTCCGTGAGGTCTTAGGAAATTCTGCCCACGGTAAGGTCAAATTGAAGGGGCATTTGACATACTGCTGCCTTATGTACAATAACAACTGATAAAGGACCTAGGAAATAAGTTTCTTACCATAGGGAAACTTATCTGCAGCAGATATATAAATACAGCCTGTCTGGAGAGAACTGTTGACTCTTACTCTGTTATGAGATCTCTGAGAAGTGGCACTGCAAATCAGCACATGCTGGGAAGTGCCCTGACTTGGGCAGGAACACTTTTATCAGTAGTGTATTGCAAACCTGGTGCCCCAAACTTTGCCTAACGGATGGCCATGCTGGCAACTTGACAGATTCTGAAGGGCTCTATCAAATTTGTATGAAATGGGATGATTGCATTCACCCTTATCTTTTGGAGGTGACAGCCAACAAAAACTCAATATGGCTCACGCCAGGCATTCAAAAATCCTGGGTCAGGCTCCCAGATCATGAGTTTGGCTTAACAATTATGAGATTTATAAACCAAACAAAAACACTTGGGTTCTTTTTATTTGACTTCCTGTGTTGTAGCCTTTAGGTTTCATGTTTTCAAGCTTTTCTCTGTAAAGAAGTGAGCTAAAAACTGTCTTCTTTTTTTAAAATGAAAGCTGAGATTCTCATGTAACCACATGACTCCAGGAGCTGGGGCTTTAAGAAAAATACCAGTTATCGCAAGATTCATGATAAAATCCCGAGAGATGGCAACACACCACCTAGCATGCAGAAGTCCATCTTGAGTGAGCTTCACCCAAGTATAGTCCTGTCCTCCTCGAGGGCAGCTGCAGTTGACCTTGCAGATTCCTGTGGGTCAATTTTGACCCACTAGCCAATTTTGTCCTAGTGTGATTTGATCTGTCAGAGACAGCATAACAATGGCATCCTCTGCTACCTCTCCTGCTGGTTCCAAAGGGGATTTTACAATGTTTTGTTAATTTTTGCACAGGCTACTTACTGGCCAAGCTTAGACATTCCTTGTCTGTTATTCATGGGTAGAAATGCTTGATTAGAGTTTCTCCTCCTGCAACATCAATGCAGCCGATGCCCTGGGATCTCCCTGCACAGATAAGATTAAGAGCATTGAATTAACACATCTTGCCAATGGTTTTTGAGTGGCTGAGGACAGAAATTGTAGAGAGATTTTTTGTTTTGTTTTGTTTTGGATGATGATGATGTTTTGAAGAGTTTTTCAGTTCATTTGCCAACCCTCTTTCTTTGGTGGGTGCCTGGATAGAGAACTCACCTAATGGAGGTGGATTTTTCACTTTGTTTACTTTGCTGGCAGTGGATATAAGAATGGCTGCTGTGAAGGGAATGAGTCACTGGTTTGTTTGAAGCGTTAAAGAAAGGTTCTACAGGTTTTCACTGATCTCAAACATGAAGCTGTGATGTTAACTATTTCCTGTTGAACTCAGTTTTTGGTTAGGTTCTTTTCAGATCAGGAAGATTATGCTGTTGCTATAAATTTGCATCATTCATCATCTTAAGGTAAAAGAGAAAGGGAATATTGTATTTTATAGCTCCTTTTGCTTTGCTATCACAAACTGCTATATAAGAAGCAGAATATAGCCACCAGACTGGAGTTGTTCTGGGTTACCATTTGACATGGGGACACCATGTATAAGCTGTCAATTGTTGTGGTGCTATTTTTCTCAGTAGTCTTTATTTTTACTTTGGTGTAAAACCACTCACCAGTACGCAAACAGTGGTGACCAGAACTCATTTCACATTGTCATAGTTTCATAGTTTTTAAGGCTGGAAGAGACCTTTTAGTCTGGCCCCCTGTATAACATAGGGCCATAGAATTTCATCCAGTTGCTCTTGTATTGAGACCAATAACTTGTGTTTGATTAAAGCATATCTAGCAGTCTCCACAGATCATATAGGGGGGCTGAGGGTCTTATGCTAGGAATTTAAGGACTTGTAGGATCCCAATGGGGCAGCACGGGGGAAAGCTTGCTTTGCAGCTACTGGTGAATATATACTCTGGATAGAGAACTTAATTTCCCAGACCTGTCACTATGTTGGGCCAACTCTGCTGTCAATTACATCAGTGGAAATCTCTATTAACTCCATTGACTTCACTGCAGCATGCTTGGGGCCTTATCTGCACTGCTAAAAATGGTGTACTAACTGTAACTAACATGCATGAGCAATCCTGAGGTACAAACACAGTGAAAACCTGGCAAGTTAGTGATTTTAGTTGAGGTAAACTTACTGAGGTCAACGCAAGGCAGGGAAATAGGGTTGTCTACCTCATGGTAAAACTAAGGTTGTCTACACTGCATACCTTACAGTGGCACAGCTGTGCCGCTGTAAGGGCTCCTATGTAGCTGCTCTATGCAGGTGGGAGAGAGCTCTCCTGCTAGCAAAATAAAACCACCCCCAAAGAGCGGCGGTAGCTTTGTCAGTGGGAGAGCGTCTCCTGCCGACAAAGCACTGTCCACTCTGACACTTTTCGTTGGTGCGTTTTTTCACATCCCTGACTGACGAAAGTTTTACCGACAAAAGTGCAGTGTAGACATAACCTAAAAGGTCTAGTCTTCATTGTGTTTCTATCTCAGGATAGCTCATGCATGTTAGTTACCACCAGGTAAAAAATACCCCTTTATTAGCAGTGAAGACAAGGCCTGAGAGCAGAACTTGCCTTGCTCGGTTCACTTAATTACCAGAACATTAGTGCACACTGAGGTGATGACTTTGATGTATGAATGCCCCACGGGAAAAGTGTTTTTTCATAGAGCTGCTGTGGTACAATAGATCATGCTTTGTGTCCCTCGTGGTTCACAGGTATGTTTCCTGCATTCTGCTCACACATTAGGGTGGCAACCACTGTAGATGTTTAAGATGCGACATGAAATCTACATTCTAGAGTGTGAATGCTTGACCAACAGATACCATGTTTTCTAATGTTGGTTGAGTCAGTTTATATGTATTGAATGCTAAACTGTACTGTTAAAAATAATAATGCTATCTGACAAGAAATCCTCATCCCATTAAAGTCAATGGCAAAACTCTCATTGACTTTAATAGGGCCAAGATGTCACTCCTTAAGATTTTTTTCTGCCAGATATGCTAACTAAAAACAAACAAACAAAAAACCACATATGGAATTTTCTGTCCCTAATTGATACGGAATTGCATTTAAAAAGCTGTTCCTGAAAATAGCAGAAAATAAATAGAAAATTTTAATTAAAAAATTTAATTGAAATCAAAATTTTCAAAATTTTTTTTTTCTTTTTCAGACTAGGTTTTTTAAAAAGACTAGAAAAATGCAGTGAGTTCCTGTTTTTCTGTGGGGTTTTATTTTGTACAAAATGCTTTCTCCTTCCTCCCCCAATTCAATAAAAGTCCTCTTTTGTTATGTCAACATCATGGAGCAAAAGCCTGGAAACGCAATTTATTCAAAACGTTACCCATTTACACATATGCGGAACACTTATTGATAGCAGAGTTAAAGTATTTCTTTCTTCTGGGCAACAAGGCATTTTTGCTGAATGTTTCAGCCACTGTCTTTGGTTCTTCAGACAAGCTAAAAGGATTTAAGGAGGTAAAATATGCAGGTTAGGCAAGTGCCTTCAGTTCACATTGTGAACGCGTGCACACACACACACAGAGGTATCTGCATATCCTGCTGTACATCTACAGACATGCAGACATGTTCAGGGAGACCTACACATGGCGCGACGTCTCATCTCATAAAGGAATAATGGCTATTTACACACAAACCTCATTTGCGCACACACACACACACACACACAGATGGGGCCATGGATGCACTCACACACTGGGGATGCATTCTGTCACACATCCCAGAGAGGCGCTATGTCTACCTTTAACGGTATAAAATAACAATCTCCAGAAGGCTCTTCGGTGTTCATGTATTAAATTCCTAGTGCACAGCAGTTATAACTGAACTTTGTACCACTCGAGTAATACTCTTTCTTCCTCCATACAGTACACAGAATAAGCTAATTAAAATCTAGTGGCGTGGGGGAACAGTCCTCAATATATTGAAGTAACCAGATTTTTGAGGTTATTCCTGCTGCAGAGTTCCCTCACTGTCTCCCCAGAAAGGATTTGTAAGTATTCATTGGGAATCTCCCATGGATTTAACTTCTTCCTTTGTTTTGTTTTGTAGTAAAAGCTTGATTGAAAGTGGCTGTGGCAGCAGCAATGCCTGGCTGAGTTTGGAGAAAACAAGCCCTAGGCCCATTTAGACATTTCATTTGAAAGAAGGCTCCATTATCTCCTCTTAGGAGCTGTCCTTAGAAAGTAGCTGGGTGTGTAAGTGTGTCTGCACCCGCAAACACATGCTTTGTGATTTCTGTATCGTTTTTACTTTTAATCTCAAATTTTTGGAAGAAGACTGGAACTTTTCCTTACATTTGCAATTAATGCCTGATTAACCAAAACACAGATTTCTAGGGAATGTTCCAGGCAGTAGATGAATCCATTCCAGAGCTAGATTGCAGCTTCAGTGTCTTTCCCCCTCCCCTGTCTCTCTTTCTTTAGAATTCTTTCAGTGTCCTATGAAAAGAAAATTCAGAGAAAAAAACTTGAGAGTCACACAATAGGTGTCTTCCCCTCTTACCTCTTCTGCAGAAATCAGCTCTCTCCAAAATAAAATTATGAGCTCGTGCTTGCGGTAACGAATGTGGTAACCGGATCCAAGTTAGCCTTGTGTTTCACTAAATATGTTGAAGTGCTTACTTGGTTTCTACTCTGTTAAGTTAATTAAAAAAGTGAATTTTTGGACTAAGGCCACGAACCCATTGCTTTCAGCGATATGTGAAGACTTCGGGTTTGGCCCAGTAAAAATATGAAGGGTCCATGTGTAAACTGGGGAATTTCTTTTACTTTTTGTTTTTTTTTTAAAAAATTGACATTTCTGGAGACTGGAATTATCTGTTGAGCCAGAACAGGAATAGCATGGGCAGTGGTGCAGCTAGCTGCCTCAGCAGTGGGCCTCACCCCTGTTCTAAGCGGTCACTTTTTGGTGGAAGTTCTGCCTTCTTGGTTCTTGCCCTCTAGAGCCGCCAACCAGGGTGCCAGTTTTGGTATTGGGGTTGTGAACACCCACTAGGAAGTAGACTAAATCATGGATTCAGGGGGCCAGATTCTCATTTACACTAGGGCCCCTTTATGCTGCTCTGGCAGTGTAACCGGACCTTGAAGTGGATTGAAACAGTCCCCTGAAAATACCCTCTGCATAGAGGCCCGCTCCAGTCCGTGCAGAGCTGGCATAAAGTCTTTATAGTGGCTCAGTCCCCAGTCTAGGGAGCAGATTGGAGTTTGGGTTTGGAGTGACAGCTGCTTTCTGCTTCACGGCTATTATAGGGAATAACTTGCCAATGAACAATTTATTTACTGGTCAAATAGGGAGAATTTCATTTAAAACCTTTAAGGTGATTGTAAAAGAGGTTTTTTTTTTTTCAGCAGCCCCGATAGCAAATACAGAGGAAACTCTGAATTTGTGAACCTTGTACTGGAGTTTTGGGGAGCTCTCAGTGAAACTGGGGATACAAGGGCGCATCCAAGGAGGGAACGGGGCTCCTGAAGGTGTTCTGAGTTTCTGCAGACTGCTAGGGCCCTGCAGGTGAGAGGTGGTCTGCTCCCTTCTCAGATAAAGTCTGGAAGCACCACACTATCCTGCCATTTGCCGCTTCTTGTGGTTAGAGTGGCATTAAGGGAGTGTCTGAGATGATGCCCAATAGTGTATAGCACAAAAGGCAGCAGGGGTTGCTGGGGTCAGCCTCCTAGGCCTCCCAGCCCTACTCTTCTTTCGGCATTTTTTTTATTTGCATTGGGCTGTGCTCTTGCCTCTGCCAGCCAGGACGGGGCTCCCTAAACTGATGGATTTGTGTTGAACCTACCACTACAGGAGGAGTCTTGGGCTAGGTGTCCTGAAGCCTTCTGGGAAATTTCCCTGTGACCCTGCCGGCCAGCCTGTGCCTGGAATCCTTATCAACGCATTTGCACATGGGGAGTAATCACACTGTGTTTAAAGGGCAAGGTCAGTTTGTTCTTGCGTTAGCCTTGTTATTGTTGCAGTAAGAGCAAGTCCACAATATCGTAACAAGAACTGGGAGCTTGTGTCCACATGTATTATGGGGGGGGTGGGGGTGGCGCAATAGGGGAGGCTTAGCTTCGCTCACAACTCTGAGCTTCACCTCCGTAAGCCTCTGCAGTGCTCAGCCAAGGATTCAGAAGGGTAGCCGTGTTAGTCTGTATCAGTAAAAGGATTGTTATTCTGACTATTTGGCTGCCTGTTGTCTGCCGCCTGCTCCCCTGCATTGCTGCCGACATCTCCAGAGCTCCTGGCCTACCTGCCATGGTGCTAATTAGCAATGTATTTGAGCCAAACGCCTGGGCGTAAACAGCTGTGCATCGGGATTCAGATCTGGCTTCACAGCTCAAACTTTTTAGTAGGATGACTCCCAACGTTGTGAACTTTGGGCAAGTTTGGAGTTGGAGCCACATTTCAAACCTGAGTTTTGGAATGCTCAGATCTGACGCTTTTCAGTAGGTCCATTATGGAGATATGAGGCCTGTTTCTCCACTGCCTAGTTCTTTGCATGCTCATCTACACCTATGCAAAGAAGATCCCACTCACTCATTCTTCATGCTGGGGAGAGGAAGCAGCCCCCTGAAAATACCTCCTGTGTGTGGCTGATGTAGAACTGGCATAAAGGCCGTACCCTGGCCCTGCTCTCAGCCCTCAGGAGGTATTTTGGGGATGGGCATGGGGCAGGGAGGAAGTGCAGTGCACTCAGGCTAGTCTCTGCTTCCAGGAAGTTTAGGAGATCATGGCAAATAGAGAATAAGTTAGAGCTGCCTTCTGGGTACTCAGAAGGCTCCTTCATGCCCTCAGAATGCAGAGAGTGCAAAAGTGGCTTGCAGCAAACTTTGCTATGATCTAGCCCCGTACTGCCCATCCCTGCCCCATGTAGAAGAATGGAGGAAGGGGCACCGGGACCCTGATGTCTCAACTTGAGCGTTCACAAACAGCGTTAGAGGCTGCTTTTGAGTGTAATCCCTTATCCCCAGAGGTGAACTCTCCAGGTCAGGACTGCAGTGTGCTGGAGAATCATGCGCTTGGTCCTCACCTGGACCCAGCTTTGGGAGGAGAATCTGATGGGCAGGGCTGGAACAAAGCTCCCTGTAGCCCTAATACCCTGACTTTTGGGACGCTTTCAGAACGAGGCTGCCAGTCTGACCAAGCCATGCGGTCCTAGGATTAATTTTAAATTAGCCAAGACTGAATTATTTAGCGAAGCCTCATTTCTGTGGGATGGAATTGGTGCTGCTGGGCCTAAATGCTGCCACCCATGACTGGAGTCCAAATTCCTGTCAGTTTTATGAGCCTGGCCGTGAAATTAACCATTTGACCATGTAATGACTTTTTATTGCATTTAATCTTCAAAAAATGCTATTTATGCAAAAGCATGCAGAGGGCCATGTTTATAAAGCAGTGCTTCTTTGGCTCATTTCCTGCCCAGCTGTTGTCCTCTTCAACCCTCTCCCTTGGCCAGGCAACAGTGAGGCCTACAGCTGTGGAGAGGTCAGGCCTGCAGCTCACCAAGAGCCATCTCTTGGGGGAGCCGTGGGGAACCCTTCTTCGCCGTAGCCTGTTGTTACTCAGCTTCCTGGCTCACTGTGGCCATTGTACCCAGCTTTGGCCCTGCTTCTGTCGCAGACATCATCAGCATTATCACTGAACCTGGTGTCTGATGAGGCCTCTGTCAGAGGGGCAAAAGCACTTACTTGAAAATGATTTATACTAATTAAACAACTTGAAGGTTTCTTATGAAGCCAGTGGAGTGGGAGGAGGAGGAAAGGCACTGAGTTCAGACTCCTTTATTCTCCAAAAAGCCATCATCACCTGATAAAGATTCAACTGCCTTGAGGTTTTGAAGAGGACGCTTCATGCTGCTTCAGTGAAAGGGGGAGTGAAGCCTTCAGTCCCGTAACCTTTGTTCTCTAAAGAGTGTGTCAGGGTTTTGCTGTGCTGATGGCCTTGACTTTTTCTTTGAATTCTAAGAGGATGTGAAATCTGCCCCAAAGCCTTTCTGCACCAGGATGCTGAGGGACGGGAACAGACGTGCGCTTCTCTGCACAGCAGGGTCAAGATTTTCAAAAATAGAAGCTAAAGTGAAGCACTTAAATCCTTAGTTAGGCTCTTAAATAAGTAACTTGATGTTCCCAATTGCTGAGAACCCTACTGCTCCTACCAAAGTTAGCGGGAGCTGCTGGGGGGGCAGCAGTTTGGAAAATCACTTATTTTACGTGGTTCCTGAATATGGATTTAGGAGTCTAACTTTTAAGGGTCCTAGTTTTGAATATCTTGACTCTATTTTATGTTTTTTGTTTTTTTTAAAAGGGTAAGAAACAAATAGGTAAAAAATATAAAATGTTGTTACAGAAAAATCAGAGATCATGAAGAGGGGAGGGAAAAACTGATGACCTAAGTGGCTAGGTTTTCACCTTTGCCATTAATAGAGATACACTGAAGGGGGCGGACCCCCACATTTTACCTTACTTAGCGCAAAATTCCAACTTATGTACCTGTGTCCAACCCCAGCCCCTCTCCCCCCAAGTGGCTTTCATGGTGGTAATGTATACCTAAGACAGAATTTATCCCTGAAGGATTTGCATAGTCATTTTTTCCCCTCTGATCCCTGTAATGCTGTTCTTCTTATGCCATGATATAGGCTGTCTCTGTGTTTCAGTGTAAGCTCATGTACTTTCGCATTCCGGGTGACACTACGGAAGCAAATCAGGGGCATCGATGTGGCTGATGGTAGCATGTGTATAGGGCCAGACGGGCTGCTAGCACTGCCAGGTGCACAGGTCAGGGTGGGGAAAAAGTGCAAACAGCCTTCCACTCTTTGGGTGAGGTTCTGCACTGTGCATCTAGTCTAGGGGTATGTCTACGCTGCAGTTAAATACCTGTGGCTGGCCTGTGGCAGCTGGCTTGGGCTACAGGGCTGTTTAATTGCAGTGCAGACGCTCAGGCTAATCTCTTGTTCCATCTCTCTTTGGTGTGCTGGCTCATTCACTGATGGTGGTAGGCAATAACATATTTGCTGGGTTTCTCAGTGCTAGTCCCTAAAGTGTTGATTAGTCGGCAGCTTGGCTTCAGGATGCTGAGATATGCCGTGTGGGGAGCAGTGCTCAAGAGCTATCTCTATTCTTGACAAATGTCTCCTTACAACCTCGCTGCGCGTGTGGCTTATGTGATTTCTCACCTGGCCTGGCGCCTAGAAACGAACTCATAGGCCTTGAAGAGCAGTAGGCTCTGCAACAAGTTAGCCAACCCAGCAGAGCAGTTTGTGTGAAAGCACTTTCCAGTAGAACGGATATCTCTTGAGATAAGCTACCTGGCCTAGCTCCCTTCTCTGATGATCTTTTTGTTTTTGCAAAGGGAACACAGAACTATCATCAGAGAAGGGAGCTAGGCCAGGTAGCTTATCTAAAGAGATATCCGTTCTACTGGAAAGTGCTTTCACAAAAACTGCTCTGCTGGGTTGGCTAACTTGTTGCAATGCCCAAGTCCTCCTTTTCTTTTTGTGAATACAGACTAACACGGCTGCTACTCTGAAACCTTTGCAAAAACAGTTCCTCCTGAAAGAGCCCAGTATAGGATGCACAAAACTTCACATTAGTGTGTAAGAATAAGATAATCAAGGATTAAAATATGCAGGAAGAGAGTCTATCTTCTGCACCCCAAGTAAGGAGAATATGCTAGTAAAAGGGAACAGCGAGGAGAGTGGCCGAATCCACTGAGGAAGAATTAACTTTCATTCAGGAGCGTATACAGATGAATCTCTTTATAAGTGAGATGTGTCATATAGCCTGCCTACTGGACCCTGTGGTTCTGTAATCCCCTCCCAACTGCTTTCTTTGCACAGATATGGTGAGGTGATTTGGGGATAGTGAATGTGCCTGTGATGACAATTACTCCTAGTCATGGGTTTGGAGATTCTCTTGAGATAGGTATAAGCAGAAACTTCTGGGCTTATGTGAAGATCTATGGACTAGAAAAGAAGCCAGCTCTCTTGTACTTACCCACTGTGCTCTGCTGCCCACTGGTTTGGAAGTTCTGAGCCCAATCATATGAGATACCAACAAACTTGCAAAGTGTTGATTGGTTTCAATACCAATTGATAGGAATTGAGGGCACTCAGCTCTTTGCAAGGCCTACTGCAAGGGCAAAGCTTGAGTCTTGTATTTAGACACTTCTGACTCTGGCTGTAGCCAAGAAAGTATGAAGGACAGAGACATGGGTGGCCAGTGACCTGCCCGTTGGGGGAGGCTAACCCCAGCCACTCCCCTTGTGCCCAAGGGCCCTCCCCCTTTCCTTCTACCTCTCATCCCCAGCAGGAGCCTAGAGCACCCCCACCACGGTCTCTGGCCCCAGTGCCAGCTGCCCTGAGTCCCTACGAGAGGCAGGTAGGCCAGCCCCAGCTCCAGCCCCAGCCAGCCTGATGCAGGGCAGAGCGCCAGGAACTGCAGGAGGAGGCTTGGGGGTGGACTTGTGGGCAGGGCCACGCCAGGCTGTTTTGGGGAGGCACAGCCTCCCCCAGCCTAAGATACACACCACCCATGCAGAGAGAGATTAAATACAAACAAGCAAACAGCAAACAATCCAAATCCATAAAAGCTTCAGATTGTGGGAGTGATTAAAATTTTGGCTGTAGGCTTGGGTCAGTTCTTATTTTACTCAAACAGATTCACACATTCATAGTTACTCTACAAGGCCCAGGGGGAGGGCACCGAGGTTAGGAGACCTGCACTGTAATCCTGGCTCTGCCACTGAATTGCTATGTTACCTTGGTCAACTCAGTGTTGCCATCCATCGAGAATCTTGTGATATTTGCTTTTCATATAGCTCCAGCTCCCGGAGAGGTGGAATTATATGAGAATCTTAGTTTTCATTTTTTAAAAGTAAAGTGAGTTTCTAGTCCTTGTGGTTTCCCAGAAGAGCTTGAAAATGTGATCCAAGTGCACTTTAAAGGCTCAGAAAGCAGAAGGCAAATAAGAGAACTCAAAATTCATTATTTTTTAAAAAAATCTCACAATTGTTAAGCCAATCTCATGATTGTTGGAACCTGACTCATGCTTTTTGAATGCCTGGGATCGGCAATACTGCATTAAGTACACATTTTCAAAAGCAGACTTTGGTTTTGGATCCCTCCGTTTTTGGCAGCCTAACTTAAGCCACACTGGACCGGATTTTCAGAGAGTGCTGAGAACACCAGTAACTGCAGTTGAAGTCGGGCAGCTGCAAATGCTCAGAACCTCTGAAAATCAGGCCCAGGGTGTTTTGAGTTGGTCACTCAAACGCAGAGGCCACTTAAAATGTTAGCCTGAGCACTTCTGTGCCTTAGTTTCCCTTTCTGTACAATGGTGGGGAGAATGATATTTACAAACCTTTAAAGGCTTTGAGAGCCTACAACGGACGTGCTGTGTAAGTGCCAAGTATTATTCTTATTATTCATGCCTTAGTCAGACAGCAGGAGGGTCAAATCACCCAGTGTGGTTGAATGTGTCTGTAGCAGAAAGTTTTTGGAACACCGTTCCTTCCTCCATCACACTCTTGGGATGGGGCTGCAGCGTTTTCGTATTGATGTAGTTGTGGGTTAAAGTTGGAGGCGTATGGCAAAGTACAGTACTAGTACAAAGTACAGTACTAGTACTCGGCACACACACAACTGTGGGTTTAGAGGGAAACGGCTGGAAGGTATTGTTGTTAAAGAAACAAACCTCCAGAATTCCCCAGTCACCCAGACCAGCCTGCCCCAACAAGCCTTGTGTCATAGTATCTCTGTCTCCCAGCTTCCCGACAGCGTGCGTGAACACCGTTTCTCGGGGAGAGATCTGCTAGCGCCAGAAAAATAGGCGGCATGGCTCAGTTTAGAGTTGTCCTTGTGTTTTTCCTCCCGCTAGTTACTGAGATAAGGAGTCTGTGAAAGACTGTGCAAAGCACCATGTCTGTTTAATCAGCATACGCGGGAGAAACTAGATATGCCCTGTTAGTGCAGTCACAGCCCAGGCATGAAATGAAGAGGAGGTGGAGGTGGGCGTGACTGGGAGAAATGCTCCTTGTCTCTTAGGAGTGTAAGTGTAGCCGAAAGTCCACGGGAAGGGGGATTGAATCAGTGTCCTTGCGGAAAGCCTCTTGGAGCCTGACAGACTGGGGTTGCTGTGTCTCCCAATTCTTGTGTGTAACCCAGAGTGAGTCACGCTGCAGGGTTTGCTGTGCCCCTATTAAAGGGCACTTGGAAGGCTGTGCAGCCTTGCTTGGAATGCCATCGTTTTTAGATGAAATAATATGAGAACTGGGGCGTTATCTGGGTGCCTACTAGGACTGGGGTGGGAATTATGGGAATCAATGGGAATTATGCACATTCAGTATTGACCACAACATCTGCGGCTGCAGTCCAGCATGGCAGTAAATACATTCTGTCTGCCTCTATTCTAACTGGAACTGCAAGGGCTGTGTCGTGTTTTCACCTCGCACCCTGAACGGCTGTGTAATATTGCTGTGCACTAATGAACAGCTGCTGTGCTCCATCCCAGAGCTGGCTGCATATCAGCAGGGAGTGTAGCTTATCGCCACTTATCTCAGGGGGTGTTATGAGGCTTGATTAGTAAATGTTTGCAAAGGGCTTTGAGATCCTCTGTGACAGAAGGTCAAAGAGCTGTTATATTGTATTATCTCCTTCCCCCACCGCCCAGGGAGAATCCCCAGGAAAGTTAATGCAGACTGAGGCTGTACCGAATTTCTGTGGAGCCTTTCAGAGAGTGGACCCTACCCCTTACGGAGAGGCAGCTGTGGCAAAGGAAACCCCAGCAAGCGGCACTGTCTAGCCACAGGGAGGGTGTGTGTGGAGACACAGGGTCTCTGCATGGAGGGCCCTGGTGTGTCATGGAGAGCAAGGGTTCTGGAGCAAGCCCCCAGTCAGTCCCAAATGAGGGAGTTTCCTGGCCTTTCCGCGGTTTGTGTGAAGTTTGTATGTGTGGGGGCAGATTCTCTCTGCAAATCGATTGTAGGGATTTCCAAGGTACCGATCACTGATATATAGTTTTAAATTACTGCCCCTGCTGTTCAAAAAACAAAAGTTTGCCTCTTTAAAGCAATTTGAATTACCTGGTGCGCACGGGGTGTGTGTGTGTGTGGATGGGGTAAGGTGGGCAGTTCTGATGAGCTGGTGCACGCAGTATGGGTAAGGAAGCCACAAGCAGGTTTTTGGAGAACATTGTCAAAATGGTTTAAACATAGGAAAATATGGTATTATCCTCACTTTAGAGATGAGTCTGCGAGAGATGAAACGATTTGCGTACTGTCACGCTCCGGGGCTGTGGCAGAGCTGGGAATGGAACCCTAGTCTCCTGGACTGTACTTAATACTGTAGATCACAGCTGCCTCTAGAAGTCTCGGTTTTATTTGTAAGTGACAGCTGAGGTCTGTTTTGATGTTACGGTGTGGCTGAGCTGTAGGATCTCCTAACGGTTTCGTCTATTAAAATGAGTTGCCTTTGAGGTGGTGGAAGTGAAAGGAAAAATGTTTAGATAAGAATGAATTAAGATCCTCCCCCAAAAAGAGGAACCTCTTGTCTCAGATTGACTTTGGTATTTTATGATACTGTACTGTCTAGCTGATTATTGTAATACCCTCTTTGGGGTTTAAAATTGTAGATGTAGCACTTTGCAACTCACTGATAAAACATTGCAACCTCATTAGATGTTACTAATTTTGTAAGAATGTGGAACTCTGCAATGTATATTGATCTAGGTATTTAATACAATGCAGCACTAATCTGTGGTGTCTAACTATGCTCTCTGAGCTCATATACTAATGAAAATGTATGTCTTTTGGAATGAGAAGATCTACGTAACATTGACATTTATTTGTATATACATTTTGAACAGAGGTTTACAAGGCCTGATTTTTCAAAATAGCTTCAAGCTGGCATCCAAATGTGCACACCTAAAATTGCATTCTTATGTTTTTACACCTTAGTATTTTGTTATGTAAAACCTCAAATGTAACTGCACCGATTGTTTTTGCATGTTCAAATAAAATAGTAAGGTACCCAGCTTCCCAATTTTGCATATGCAATTAGATGTCCAGTTTCTGCCACACTGAGTGTTACATTAATAGACCTATTGAAATCAGTGGCTTTACTCATGGGTTAAGATCCTGCTGTATATGAGTAAGGGTGGCAGAATCTGCGCTAATATTTGTGTTCTCAGAGGTTTTGTGCATGCAAAATCTTATGGCCTGAAATAGAAGAGCATAGAGGTATGCAAAACTGGAGGATGTTTCTGAAAATGTGGCCAAAGAAGGACGAAGTCCCAGTGAAAACTAAAAGCATGGATGCACTGGCTAATAGGAGTTTATTCTGTGCATTGAAGAATTTGGCATTCTCTTTGTTGCGTGGAATCAGTAGCCATCAGCATCCCTGAGAGTGAGCCTGGTTGGAGAATTAGTGTCTTCCTAGCCATTGGAAATGAAATAGTTCTCAAGTCCTTACTGCTCTCGGATGCACGAAGTGTGTTTAGTCCTTTTGGCTCCTTCATAATAATTGTTACTTACTCTGAGAATTATTTAGTCAACAAAAATCCATGTGTTTAGTCTTCCAGCTAGATAACTTACGTTGTTTAGACAGCAAGTGAATGTGGAGTAACCTGGCTGTGACACTTGTTCTAATTGTGCAGGGGAGAGCAGATAAAATATCTCTCTCCTTTTATGGCAGTCTCCTTTCAGTATCTTGTTCAAAACTTGGCAGACTGAAAAAGGGTCAAAAGCCAGCAAATTGCCTATACTTTTAGTGCTGGCAGCCCTGCTTTATGCCTTTTGATGAACAGAGCATTTGACAATAGCTGTTTGGTAGATCAGTCAATATTATGGGGCCAGATTCTGCTTTCAGTTACACCAGCATAAACCCAGAATGACTCACAGGGTTTCAGTGGAGTTGACGCTGCATTAACACGGGTTTAATTGAGGCGAGAATCTGGTCATTTGTCTGACACTGGAGACCCTATCATCCCATTGATTACCCTGTAGAACATCCTGCTGATTTCTGAGTATCTGTTCCTATGCGGAGCCCATCACTGTTGTATCTGAGCTCTGTGCAGAGGTATCGAAGTGAATACAAGAAGATGTGAGGGGTTATCTTAAATTGCAGTGGTGCTTAGATGCTATGGTGTTGGGCAACAAGAACCTGTATATGTAGATGGTATAATGTGGATCTGAGTTGGGGTTGAGGTAGCTGCGTTATGACCTTGTGAGTGTGAGTGCTTTGCCTGGTGTCTTGCCAGAAGCATGGGCTCTGAGCCATACAGAGGATGCTGGGGTCTCTGCTTTGTGTGCTGGCATGCCAGTGATATGGGTTCTCTGACCATTTCCTTGCTCCCCTGGGCCAATCTAGGGTGGAAGTGCTTATGGAGGAAGCATGTTCAACTCTGGGAGGAAAAGATTGTGGGCTGAGTACTTTGTATCACTCACCAGTGAAACCTCTCATTGAAAAAGGAGCCGTGATGACAAGTCCCGAAGGGAGCTGCATCCTCATTCTCCTCCAGCGTGTTTCACACTCTGAACCTCAGCCTGGTGGGGTTAAAGCAGGGGACAATGGAGTGAAGGGGAAGGATCCTTGGGGATCTGCAGACCTTTGCCGGAGGGCTAGCATAAGAACACAACCTGCGCTTGCCTCTTGGAGAGGTTTGACTCGCTAATCCTTCAGAGGTGAATTCTCCAAGCAGACAGCCAGTCCCCCCTCTGACTTGTGTGAACAGCTGTGGGATTGTGGGAGCCTGCACGCTGGAAAACACTCTCCGAATTCTTTTCCTTCCCTCCAGGTCGAGCACAGCAGTGGAATAATCTGTGACATTCAGACTGTGGGAAGTGGAAGTGACGGAAAAATAAAATAACAGTCTCAGGAAATAGCACTATGCACTTTTCTGCTCCCAATAGGGAAAAGACAACACTTCATTCAACTACCCGAGGCCCATCACCGGTTCCCGCCTGCTAATAACTTTCCCTGTCTCCCTGTGCTCTGCCATCTGCCCCACAGGCAAGGGAGTATCTGGAGCTGGAGTCCGACGAGGCGCATTTCACAGCATGCACTTTGGAATAACACCTGGCAAAACAATTCCATGGGTTTAAAGCTTCTGTGAAGAGCCTGGCCGTGGTTGGGTTGTTGTTTTAATTTTTTTAATTCCTACAGTTCCATTTTGCAAGAAACCCAAAACACCTTCAAAGTCTTGTTTTTATGGATGCTGCTGCTTTTACAAATGTATCACAACCCGCTTTTTCATGATGTCCCAAATCCAGTGTGTAATGGATCAAAGCGAGACCTTCGGAGACAAGCTAACCACTCAGACAGGTGGTCTTCATATTCATAGAGGATTTTTTAAATTTTCCCTCCCCTTCTCAATACTATTAAACCTCTGGATGCAAGCACAGCCTCTCTAGACAGGTGTCTGAGGGAGGACGGCTAGTCTTACATTTCACTTTTCATTTATCTTTAAGAGACACAAAAGCGCAACAGAGTCAGTGAGTTCAACTGATCTCCCCCTCCTTTTCTTTTATCTGGTGTGACATTCTGCAACCAGTCGGACTTTAACTCGCTAAAAAAAAATTGTTTTCTACCAGGAAATATAATCTTAATCCCAGAGGAGCAAGTTCTCATTTACTCTAATACCCCTTTGCACCAGTCTGACAGTGTTAAAAGGGCTGAAGCGGTGTAGTGGAACTTTAATGTGAATGAGAATTTTTTGCTCAGTGTGTTTCTAGATGCATTTGAAGGTTATAACTACTGAGGAGGGAGGGGACTTGCTTAGGGTGGTGAAAAGGGAGAAAGAAGAGTCATGGGTTGCAGTGAGAAGTAAAATGTAGACTAAATATTAGGGAAAAAAATTCCAGATGTTTTAGGCTCTAGAACAGCCTTCCAAGGGTAATGGTGATGGAGATGCCATTGTTTGGGATATTTAAAACTGGACCGGACAAAGCTCCAGGGAACAATTCATGTACTGACAAGAAGGCAGATTGTTGCAATAGGTCTCATCTCACTGTGACCAACTGTGTAAATGATCTCAATCAGAGTGGCTGAGAAATCGCCTTTTGGAAATTCTAATTACTGTGCACACACCTGGTGACCTCACAAGTTTTTCTGAATTTTTTTTTTTCTCCTCCCAGCAAAGCTGGTAACAAACTTCTTCGCAAACAACCTGAACAGCCCCCCTCCTCTACCTCCAACGCAGACACACACACAAAAATCAATTTAGCGCACAGGGCTGATGGACCAAGGTTGGTGGCTGGCTTTAAGCAACTTAATGCTGGCAATAAGATTCTCAGACTTTAATCCTCAAAAGCAGATTATTCTCTTTGTTTATGTATAACTGGGATTTAAAAATAAGCAAGGAAAACTTTGGGTAACTGGAGTCCTCACCCACAGATCTGCGGCATTTGATGCCTGCTGTAGTAGTCTGAATCTTAAACAATGCACAGGAGTTGATGCTGCCTAAGGCTCTTGAGATTCCCTGAGAATTTCCATGTACTGTTTTGAGTGCCCATGGTTTCAGCTCTGGTGGGCTCATCTCTGGCTGCCCACAATCGCTCTATAATCTTGTGGTCCCATTCTAATGTTGGACCCAGCAAACTGCTCTCCGTAATTACAGAGCATGCAGTGCAGAAACATTAGCTCTTAAACCCATTATAGTGTTTACTGCAGGGATTCCTTGGTGCCAAATCCCAGCTCCTGTAGCCAGTGCTGGTATATTTCAGTGGAGACAATTCTTCATTTGGAACTTGGGATACAGACAGTTGCCCAAAGCCATGTTCAACAGAACCGTAGATACACTGCCCTTGACCCACTAGATCCTCAGCAGGCTGCAATAGAACTATGCTGACTTACACTAGCTGAGGATCTCAATGCCCAGAACTGGAACATAATGTGGCCCTAAATTTACAGTACTATTATCAGTACTATTCTCTATTAAGATATTTTATCTTAGCATTTAAGGCCAGTTGTAGGTGTGTGAAGGCAATCCCTACTAGGATATTCTTGGAGTGTGTGTGTGTGTCGGGGGGGTGGGTGGTGGTGGTTGGGGAGGGTCCCAGGCTTGACTCCTCCTGTTTGTGATACGCATGGCTTCAGGTTGTGACCTTGCATCATTACACAGCGATGGAATGTCATCTGTTCACAAGGCTGTGTTGCCATAGTGCATGCTCCAAAGGATGACAAACCTAGTTAGCAGGTAAGATACAGGGGAGATGTGTGAAAATCAGGGTGGTCCCCTGAACATTCAGGGGTGACTCCACTCTGTGTGCCTCCTCCCATCATGTGAAGGCAAGGATTATAGGTGCCTAAAGCTGGGCCTGATGACTTTGGATCCTAAATCCTTTCTGATTGTTGTAATCTGAGCAGCTGCCCCATGTAAAATGAACTAGCTTGCTCATTCATGAATTACACAGATGTCTATGTACCTGAGAGAGACAGGGCGGGTGAGGTCATATATTTTGTTGGAGCAACTTCTGTTGGTGGAAGGGACAAGCTTTTGAGCTTCACAAAGCTCTTCTTGAGTTCTAGAGAAGGACACTAGACTGTCCAAGCTAAATACAAAGTGGGAGAGATTATTAAGCATAAGAAGTTCACCAGTGGTGGAGGAAACAACTTAACATGAAGAGGGCAGTTAACACCTCTGCAGTTGTAGGACGATGGAGGTTTAGTAGACTACAGGGTATGTTACAAGTTGTTTTAATGGGCCATAAAATCAGTGTCTTTGTTAAGTCCATGGTTTTTAATGTCCAGCAGAGTTATGAATTTAAGGGCACGTGTACACTTAAAACACTGCATCGGCCCAGCTGCACTGCTGGAGCATATCGGTGCAATGGAGAACAGAGTTTGGTCCACATATAACCAGTGCCTGTATGCGCCAAGGATGTATTTGCCAGGCATGAATACTAGTGGTAGCTTGGTCCTGCTGCTGTGAATAGTATCAGACAAATCACTGATGATAAATAATGATAATGAATGGGATAGACTGTGTTCAACTACCTAGTAATTAATAACTTGAGAGAGGCATATGAAATCTGTCAACACCTGGAAAGGATCCATTAATTGCCTCACACATAAGTAAGTAAGGCTGCGAGTCTGTTGTGGATGGAAATCATGGATTCTGTGACTTTCCGGGACCTCCATGACTTCTGCAGCGGCCGGTGCGGCTGGCCAGTCTTATGTTCTAAATTTTTAAGTTTTCTGTTACATTATATATTATAATATACAGTTTTTATAAAGACAAAATCAAAATGAAACATTTCAATTGATTCAAAACAATTTTTCCCCCCGGAATTTTTGTTCTTAGAGAATTTTTGGATTTTGTTCCAAACTGAAACAAAGCCAAATTTGGAAATATCAAAGTCCTTCACCAAACAGAATTTCCATCCTCCACACAGCCCTAGTGTGTACTTACCCAATATGTGAGACTGTATGTACCTGGTCAATGCCCCATGTGCTTTGTACACTGTAGTTGCTCTAAAGGTAACATAGTCCAGTGGACAGGGCACCTTGGGTCTGTTCTCAGCTCTGCTACTGGACTAGTGCTGAATTCAGGTCAGGTCACTTGAGTTCTGAATGCTTCAGTTTCTGTAGCTGAAAATCTGTGCTTGTGGCAAGTAAGCCTCTGAGTACTGACAGCATATGTTAATAAATGAAAAATTTATATATATGTATTAGATTTAGTCTTCTCTCCACTGGAATAATAATTTTAAAACCTGTTTTAAGAAGAGAACTTCCTTAAATTAAAAAACAAAACAACCCCCCAAGCAAATTAAATAAATCAGTCCCACGCGGATACACAAATCGCTTCCTTGTAAATACGAGCCCCGGAGCAGATGTTGACAGAGTTTAGGGAGAACACCCACTCTCATGTTAATGGTTTCAACCTGTTAATCTGAAAATGCTGTATTCCAATCTTCAGCCAGTTTTTAAATAGAAAGTCGAGAGAGAAGCGCTGTTTGTCTAGAGATATGGGAGGCTGTGCCAAGTTTGAGATAATAACGTTTGCTGGAGTGTCTGCCCAGCACTGACAGAGAAGCTTTCAAGAAATGGAACTTTTCTTCATAACATAGAAGTTTTCTGAACAGCCCGGTCTCTGGATTTTGGCTTTAAAGGTGACTTTTTCAATCAGGCAGATAAATACTTACTTTAATGGAGGTAGGGGGGAAAAAATTGGCAGCTCAGACAGAGAAGGCCCTTTGTTTCACCTTAACTGCCAAGCCAGTGATCCTGACCCGCCGTGATTGTCTGTAAAAGGAGCTGCTTAAAAAGATTGAACTAGTTGACACTCACGGCTTGTTCCTCTGGGAGGCGGGGATCAGGCTGTAATGACAGGTACAACAGGGTGGTGATGACAGGTTCATTCAGACAATATTCTGAGGTTGCCCGTGGCCCTTAGGCTGTCATCAAGCCTTTGGCAGGACCTGTGGCTATAGGGGGAGTAAATAGGTCTTTAGCCAGTACGGTACCAATGGGTGAAGTAACGCGGGTTGTTCAGGTTAGATTAATAAGGGGGCAAGGGACAAGGGAAGGCTCCTCACAATGAGTGAGCCAATTCATGGGTCTGCTGTGCTTTGCTCAGTCTCTGATATTACAAGGAAACAGGTTTATGGGAGCAGAAAATATGAAACTGATAAAAAGAAGGGGTTTTCGCCAATTTAAAACAACAGGGATTGATTTTTCGGCTATACTGAGCCCCTCCAGGCTCCTACTGACTCTCTTGTGAGGGATCAGCACTTCTGTACGCCAGGCCCATCCTGCGTTTGTATTTGTCTAGCATCTTTTACTTAAGGATCTCAAAGTGCTTTGCCAGATCTGCCACCCCTTGCCGCCAAAGGAAATTTGATTGGTTGATTATTTAGGCTCCAGAGCATCCCTGAGAGGTAGGTAAGTCACAGTATTCCTGTTTACACACAGCAAAATGGGACCTTGGCTCCAGTTCTGCTCTGTTACACAACGTAAATCTAGAGTGACTTCACTGGAGTCAAAGGGAGGTACTCTGGATTTACACCTGTGTAACCGAAATCAGTATCTGGTTCAGAGAGAAAGGTGAAGGGACTCTGCCAAAGTCTTACATTGGGTCCATGGCAGACCTGGGAAGAGAGTCCAGGAATTCTGGGTCACAGTCCCCTCACTCTGTTGGTGAACACCCCACTCCCCCAGCATGCACACAGGGCTTCAGCTTGTAGCGCAGGCCTGTTGCCTTCCATGGTGCCGAGGGGCACTGGTAGGATGTACTGCTTGTGTCTGGTGTCCTAGCAAGTGCTGCTTCTTCTGCAGTCTCAGCTGTATCCTCTGATACACGCGCACATCCCAGTGCTGTTTGAAAAATATCCACATCCCACATACCTGTACGACCCAGATAGCTCAGAGGAAACCTTGTGCCAAGAGCACTGCCCTGCAAAGACGCCGTCCAGGTTATCCTCATTTACTAGCAGCTTTGACAAGTTAAATAGGGGCTGAGATTAAATATGAATGGGGCCTGTGTTGGAAAGATCAACCTTGGAGACCATTTAAAAAAACAACAAACCGTATATCAACAAAAAGGTCACGTGACCAAGTAGAAAAGAATCTAGGCATGTGGGCTGTGGCTGCTGCTACTACCATCACATTGCAGCAGAGTGAATAGGAGGGGTAGAAATGAGCGCTGGAAACATACAGGGCAAAATCTGTTACAGTGCGACCGTTCTAGTGGGGGCGGGGCGAGGGATTGTAGGGGTGCTGCTCCCAGCTAGGTGAACTGCAGCTGTGGAAACATAGCATCACTTTAGGCTTTCTTAATAGCTGGGCTTCCCAAAGAACCTCCTTTTGCCGAGGCAACTTACGTGTGAGGCAATTAGTGGATCCTTTCCAGGTGTTGACAGATTTCATATGCCTCTCTCAAGTTATTAATTATTAGGTTGTTGAACACAGTCTATCCCATTCATTATCATTATTTATCATCAGTGATTTGTCTGATACTACTCACAGCAGCGGGACCAAGCTACCACTAGTATTCATGCCTGGCAAATACATCCTTGGCGCATACAGGCACTGGTTATATGTGGACCAAACTCTGTTCTCCATTGCACCGATATGGATATGAAGTGACTTCAGCAGTCACTCCAGATTTATACCAGTGTAACAGAGCAGAATTTGGCCCATTGTTTTTGTTGTTTCAAAGTAAAGTTCTTTGATTGCAGTTTTGTTTTTTTTTAAAGCAGTTAATACTAAAAGAAACCCAGTTTCTGTGTCACCTTTAGCTGGGAAGTGCATTATAAGTAGAGGATGAAACTCTTCACTCCACTAAGGTAGTGTAAATCTGGACTGACTTCAGCAGAGTCTCTCCAGATGTACCCAGGGTGCAATCTAGGTTTACTACTAGGTGGCCAGAACATTTTGGAAGAAATGAAATTTCATTGGCATACGCTGTGTTGCCAGAGTTGAAACATTGTGATGAAAATGCCAGGAAGGGAGAGGAGATGGACACTCTGATACTCCATAGCCTGGTGGTTAAAGCACAGGCCAAGGAGTCACTGGCCTGACTCGGGCTCCCGCTGCAGGGCTAAAAATAGCAGTGTAGACGTTTGAGTATATGTCCGGTCAGGATATGCCTGCTACTGTAATGCAAGTAGACGGTACTACCTGTGGCTCATCAAACCCACTGCCTTGTGGGTAGCTCCAGAGGGTGTAAGGCAGAGTACACAAAGATCTGTGTGTATAGGGCACGTGTTATCAGCATACTTTTGTATGGGAGCAAGACACGGACCTTATGCTCTCATCAGGAAAAGAGTCTCAACAGCTTTCATATGCGTGGCCCTCGACGAACTGCTGGAATCCCGTGAAGGGACAGAGTCACCAACACTGAGGTGCTCAAGTGGGTCAGCATACCCAGCATGCAAACATGCCTCAAACAGACACACCGCCGCTGGCTTAGGCATGTGTGCCGAATGAGTGATGGGCGCATCCCAAAGGACGTCCTCTACGGTGAATTGGCATCTGGAAAAAGACCCAAAGGATGCCCTAAATTGCGTTTCAAGGATGACCTCAAAGAACTGGACATGGATATGGACAAACGGGAAGATCACACTCAGGACTGCAGCCTTTGGAAACAAGAGCTTAACAAAGGTCTTTGGAGTTATGAGAGGACGCAGTCCAGCTTAGCGGAGGAGAAAAGAGCTCACAGAAGGAAGAGCCCAAAGAGTCGAAACATCACCTTTAAATGTGACAGATGCGGCAGGGATTGTCTCTCTAGAGTGGGTCTCTTCAGCCATGTTCTCACCTGCCATAAAACCAACTGAGTAAATTCTTTATCTCTCAGGGGTGCTATCCATGGTCTCTCGAGACTGAAGGATGCCTACTACTTAGATGTTTGAGTTCAGGTTGGAGCCTGGGCTCGAGACCCTCTCTCCCCTCGCTGGGTTTCAGATCCTGGGCTCCAGCCCAAGCTCAAATGCCTACACTACTCTGTTTAGCCCTGCAACACGAGGTCTGAGATTCACTGCCTTTTTCTGCTGTGTAAAAGTACCCTCCGATTGAAGTCTCTGCTTCTGCCTGATACAGAATGATCCAGGGCAAAAACATCTGCTTTGAATCAGACAGAGCAGGGACTTGAACCTGGGTCTCCTACAGCCCAAGAGGCTGCCCTAGCCAATGCACATCCCTCGTTCCTGAATAAAAAAAGCTCAGGCTTTGACACAACTCCGTTTTCATGAAAACAGTTTGGCTTCGTTCCAATGCGGAATGAAAACAGATTTCGAAATTTCGAAAGTTGCCATGAAACAGAGTCGTCAGGCACATGTCAGCGCTCGTTACTACATTAGAACCACAAAGCTCACTCACTGCTTCCTTCAAGACCACTTGCTATCTTCTTTGCAAGACAGATCCTGCGTTTATGTGCATGCTATAAAACTGTATATCATCTGAAAGAATGCTCCCTGATCAATTATCACTGACTCTAGCTAAAACATCCCTTATCTCAAATATGGGCCAACAACATACATTAGTAAGGCTGCCTCTGGTGGCATAATATTTTAGTAGAAATGGATCTGTATTAAAAGATCAGATCTAAACCCTTCTCATTTTTGGGTTAGGGTTTATGTTGCTGGATCCAAACCTACACCTATGGTTTTGATTCTGGGTTGGATCCTATCCTGGAGGGGCCTGCTTTCTGGATCTAGTTTGGGTAGTGGTCAGGAGAGTAGGAATTTAATGAAACCAGCTGATCATGTGAGATTTCCACCATTCTGGATGGTGTAAACCTCTTGAGAATAGCTCATAAGACTTGAGTAACATCAAACTCAGTTCTGAGTCCTAGCCTTGGTTTGATCTCAGATCCTAGCCAAAACCAATCTGGAATCAGAAGCAAACTCTACCTTTCTGCTTAGATTACAGAACCGTGGGCCTGGGGCAATAAGAAATTCTCACAGTCTTTTGGCACAACAGCAATCTAGTGCATCATCAGCATTTTCAGCGTTGGATAATTGGGATGCTTCCAAAACTGATTTCAGAGCCAAGCAATGCAGCGTCCCTGACTGCTGTGCACTGCAACATTTTGCATTGGGTATTGAAGCATTTTGTGGCATGTTAGTGAACTGAGAAGTATGACACACACAATCTTTTTGGAATGGTGTGTCACTTAAGCTGTGTCATGACACTGCTACAATGTGTGTGTGTGGCATGTCATTTCACTGACATGCATACCACAGCATATGTGGCCCCTGTCAACATATGTCCTTTAAACTTGGTCCTCGTCTTTGGTCAATAGGCATTTTATATGGATCTGGGGCTATCTAGACCCAAAAAGAAACATTGCCTTATGGGTAAAGGCACCTTAGTCTGAACCTTTGTGACCAGGAATCCTGAGCATGAAGTTCCCAAGCAGTCTGTAACCACAGGGGTTATAGCAAAACAAGTAACTCACTCAAAGAGCTCGATCCTATTCCCGCTGAAGTCTGTGAGAATTTTGTCACGGACATCAATGGGAGCAGAATCAGGCCCATAAGTTTAGTAGCAGATCCAACTGCTCCAGACAGCATGATGTGTCATAGAGGTCACCACTAATCCTGCACTTAGTCGGAGGTTGGCCTGAGTCGGTCCCTAAGTGTTTGAGAAGGGTGTTTGGCTGGCTAATGCCATCCACTTTGCAAACCTCTTATTTGTGGCTTTTCCATCACAAAAGTTGACATCATGGGGACCTGATGATAGGAAGCAGGGTTGGTATTGTGGTTAAAGTGCTGAATGGAAGCTCAGGAGAGTGGGGATTTGCCGCATTCTGCCTGGATGATCTTGGATGAGACACAATCTGTTTGTGCCTCAACTCCCCCTCTGTACAATGGGGATAATAGTGCTTCCTTTCTCCCACCCTGTGTCTTTCTTATCTATTTAGACTCCAAACTGTTGGGGGCAGAGACTATTTAGTTGTCACAGAGAGTGATCCTTAAAAGTTTCAGATAGTTTGGGATTGGCGATGCCTTAGATCAGTGGTTTTCAAACTTTTTTTCTGTGGACCCAGTTGGAGAAAATTGTTGATGCCCGCAACCCAACAGAGCTGGGGATGAGGGGTTTGGGGTGTGGGAGGGACTCAGGGCTGGGGCAGAGGTTTGGGGTGCAGGAGGGGGTCAGGGCTCTGGACTGGGGGTGCAGGCTTTGGATGGGGCGACCTAGTGCCTGACATGCCATGACCCAGTACGGGGTCACGACACACGGAAAAACACTGCCTTAGATAACTTCTCTGTACTCTTTCCACTAAAATCTATGCACCAAATCTTCATGCCACCGGAGTCAGGGGTTTTCCATTTTATTAATGTGCCAGCTGCCTTTTTTCTTTCCACGGTCAATCTATGAAGTAAGTCTCAGAGCATGCTGTCCTGGTGGGTTTAGTACGATTAGAATTAGGTATCAGAAATAGATAATCAGAAAATGCAGTCACGGAAGTTGGCTCTTAGTTATCGTAGTTTCTCCTCATCTACAATGAGATTTTGGAAGGAAGCCCCCAAAACAAATAAAAACCCAATGGCTACAATGCACGAAAGATCTCAGTATTGAATCTGTGGCCAGCCTCGTCTGCGTTTGCTTTTTGGGGCTCTAGGGGCATTTCCATTTGGGCCTCACTTTGTTCTTTCGTCATCCTTGTTTTCGCAGCTGTCACGTGGCCAGGAAGAACCAGAGGGTGAATGCATTTAGCCACAACTCTTGCAAGACCTCACTGTTGGCACATCTGCATTCTGCTAGACCTTTGTTTTTCTTCTTTCTTTTCCTTCTTTCCATAGTAAACTAGGGACTCCGGTGGGTGGGCATGTGGCTAAAAGACATGAATGATCTGATTTAGTGGGGGAAAATGCATTTTAGTGAAATCTGTGACTTCCATACAAACATGTCATCATGGTCTCCTCTAGGTGATTTTGAAAATCCCACTAGGAACCTATCTGCCCCGTTAGCACCTAAATAACTTTAAAAACCTCACCCTCAGTTGCTCCAACATATGACTAGTTGGGAATTTCTATCAAGTGTTCTGCCTGGGATTCATTTTAAGTGAAGAAAAAATAGTATGTTGAACAAGATGTGGTTGTAGGCCAGTAACTGCAAGGGATGGGACCTTAGTCAGACTGTTCCTTCAGCCCTTGTTTTCTAAAGCTAACTTAATTAGATCATACACCTGTCCCTCTTATGTGGTAATTTATATGGGGAAGCTACTGCTGTACATGTACCTGGCCAGATTCTGAGATAATTTACGTTGGTGTAATCTGGAACGTTTCCAATCCTTTATTGGCATCACTCCATTTTTTGCCAGTTTAGCCAATCTTCAAGCTGGTCCTGGGTGTTCCAATTGGCCATAACTGTGGGAAAGTAATGAAGAGCCTTTGTTACGTGGTAGAAGTTGAAAACCAAATTTAAAGAGCGAGACAAAAAGGCTCCATCTTTATGCTCAAGACTGTCACATGCAACATAGAGACCTCGCCGTGTAAATCCTGAATTGCTGGAATTCCTGTAGCCTCAGCAAACCCTGTCTAATCTCTCCCGGTCCCTCACATATCGCCTCTGAATGTTTTCAATGAGTTCCCAGGCCTCGTGCTTTCTTGCTCCTGATAACTAGCCATTGCTGGGATGCCAGCAGTGCTGCATTGCATAGTTCAGCTATCAACTAAAATACAACAAGATAAAGGGAATGGTTTAGGGCGAATATCTGTGGTAATTTAGATGTCAGGGATACACAACACATTTTCCCGAGCAAGATTTTTAAATGGATCTGCTTCAGTTTTGAAAAGATAAGAGTTGGCTTTTTTGATAGCATGCTGTCCCTAACAATATTATGCAAACATTCCTTCAAGCCCACAAATAGCCTCTTGCAGCGAGGGATATATTTGAAATTGTTCTTAAATGGCAGGAAGTCATATTCCACACCTCCAGATATACTATTAGAGTTTTAAAAGGTCTTGGTAAATAAATGTAGCGGTGTAGTTGTAGCTGTGTCGGATATTAGAGAGACAAGGTGGGTGAAGTACTGTCTTTTATTGGACCAACTTGTTGGTGAGAGAGAGAGAAGCTTTTGAGCCACACAGAGCTTTTCTTCAGGTCTGGGAAAAGGTATTCGTAGCATCACAGTGAAATGCAAGCTTGGTAAATAAATGTCACACAGGGCCAGATCTTCAGAAGAAAACCTGATTATGGGAGTGGTAGTGGGAGCTGAGATCTTTAGAAAATCTGGCCCATAATAAGTGAAATGAGACACCCGGGTTGAAGGATCTGTTGATGTGATCAAGCAATTACATAATCGCAGAAATCAAAGATGGAAAAAGGATTCTTAGGCCATGCCTATGTCCTTGCCAGTGCAGCATTGTTCCCTGCAGTGTATTCTCACGTACTTTTGTCTAGTCCTGTTTAATTGTGTCAGGTAATGGAGCTTCCACCACTACCCTTAGGAGACCATTGCGCTTTCAGCTAGATCTTGTCATTATGAAGCTTTCCTGATATTCAGCGTAAGTTTTCCTTTCCCTTAATTATTAGGTTGCAAATAATTAATTTCCACATTAAAGTTGGTAGGAGATACCTACATGCCCAAGTGGAGAGAATGGATCCCTCAGAATCTGTGAGGCAAAAGGGGGATGAGGTGGCTTTGTCCAGTGCCTGTGCCCAGCGATTGAACAGTAAAATGCCACTCTGGAGCAGGTTTCTACATCACAGCCATTAATGTAGAAATTTCTGTTCACATGCAGTAGGTGTGATGCCTTCATGGCTTAAAACAGGTAGCTTGATTTATAGTGCTTGTTATGAGGAATGGTGCCTGGTTGGGCCAGGGCTGAGAGCCTGAGGACTGTGAGTTTAAAAGGAGAGACACAGTTGTCTAGTATAGGGGTTCTCAACCTTTTCCTTTCTGAGCCCCCCCACCCCCCCCAAAAATGCTATAAAAACTCCATGGCCCACTGTGCCACAACAGATGGTTTTCTTCATATAAAAGCCAGGGCCGGAGTTAGGGGGTGTTAAGCAAAGCAACTGCCCATGGTTGCAAGCCACAGGGCTCCCTGCAAAGCTACACTGGTCAAGCTTCGGCTTTCACCCTGGGTGACAGGGCTCAGGGCCCCAGGCTTCAGCCCCATGCAGTGCGGCTTGGGCTTTCTGCCCTGGGCCCCAGGAAGTCTAATGCTGGCCCTGCTTGGCGGACTCCCTCAAACCTGCTCGCGGCCCCCCAGAGGGCCCTGGACCCCCTGGTTGAGAACCACTGGTCTAGTAGTTAGAGCAGGGGTGTGGGAGTTGAGGACTTGGTCACTTACTGGCAATGTGGCCTTGGTTACTCACTTGCAATGTGGCCTTGGGCATGTTGCGTAACAGCTTTGTGCCTGGTTTCTGAGTAACAGCCGTGTTAGTCTGTATTTGCAAAAAGAAAAGGAGTACTTGTGGCACCTTAGAGACTAACCAATTTATTTGAGCATGAGCTTTCGTGAGCTACAGCTCACTTCATTGGATGCATACCGTGGAAACTGCAGCAGACTTCAGTTTTCCCTTTTGTAAAATGAATGTAATAAGATTTACTCCCCTCCCACACAGGAGTGTTGTGGGTATCAATGCTTATAAAGTGCTTGGAGCTTCTTGGATGAAGGGTTCTAACTAAATGCCTATCCTGCTGTCTGATATTGTCTCACTGTTTCCTTGCACTCCTCTGACAGTCTGTCTGTATCTATCTGTTGTCTCTCGTCTTAGACTCGGACTGTGAGCTCTGTGGGGCAGGGACTGTATTTTGGTTTTGTGCTGTAGAGCACTTTGCACCATGGGGGCCAGGTCCAGGACTGGAATCCTAGGGGCTATGGTGATACGAATAGGAAATAATAATAATACGTGTCATGATGACACTAGTCCAAGCTTTCAACTTGGGTCCCTAATTCAGAAAAAAGATGCCCGTGGCATGGAAGTGATTTGCCAATACTCTGACTAGGGGCAGATTTGGCAGGGAGGAAAGGATTGTAGCCACCTCCTCCATTCATGGAGACTACTCTCCACCATTAATGGAGTGGGATTGGCATCAGCTTTGGAGGCAGCTGCTCACCTGCCCTTCCTGACGGGTGATTTATGCTCCTTAAATGAACGCAACCTCCAATTTAGGTGCAGCACTTCACCTGACAGTGCTATGCCCAGCCGCTGGGCTGGGAAAAGGGCGGGAAACCATCCCCAAAGCTGTAGTGGGGCAAAGGAGAACATTGTGGGGGTGGAGGGTGGGGATGGGAGTGGGGGAGAGATCGAAGGACATTCCTCATCACAACACTCTGTGGCACAGATTTTCCTTTCACAGCTATTTTAAGTCTGCTTTATTGCAGATCCATTCAGCTTTTATTGGTATATAGTACACTACGTAGTAGCAGCCACTGCTGTCTGCACAGCTCTTAACATGATACCCTGCCAGATGGCAAGAATATAAACCTGCATTTGTACCCTTGGATTGATCAAAGTTTTTCGCTGTTGTCGCCCCTGTAACGTTGTCACAGATGTGAGGCTACTACATGCTGGCTCTCATCTCCACAATGGCGGCTTATATAAATACAGCACAGTGCCCCTTTCATAACAATATAATGCACGCATTCCTTAAATCCCAGGAATAGCCGTGTGCTGGGGAGGATGCTCTGTAAGCTTTTTCCATAAGCCTTTTAGGCAACGATTGAGCGGGGAGGGAGCAAAGCTAGCGCCTGGGGCCAGATCTTCAGCTGGTGGGAATCACCACCCTTACACTCATTTGCACCAGTTTCAGTGTGAATCCCAAGAAGGAGGGAAATTTGGAGACAGTTAATAAATGTCATTTGAAAGGTTGATGGTATGGTCACTTTGGATTAACCGAAAGGTGTGCAGGGGGGCAGAAGTTTTCATGGAAGGGAACGTGGATGGGTGGACAATGAAAGCCCTGTCCTGTCAGAGGAAAGTCTGCTATAAAGCAGCTGTAACATTTAGGGAGCTATTCTTTTAAAAATATAAGATGCATCGTTATGGCTTAAGGTTTGTTCAGATGGATTGGCCGAATTGAGCTCTGCTTCCTCCAAATAAGTTTTTCTATCTGCGTTATCCCTTTCTACCCCCATCTTCTTTCCTGTTGGCCAGGGTGTTTTTCCAGCAGGAGGCATCCCACCTTCAGGGCAGGTTGGTAACCCCCATGTGTTTGATCAGTCTCCTCCATGTAGAACGGTGATCCATCACCGCACGGGAGGGGAAGTGTGGAGAGGGTGTGCATGCTCTTTGCGTGAGCCACACAGTGTAAGCCACCCAGTGCACTACAAGAGAGGAGTGAGGTGCAATGGTTAGAGCAGGAGACTAGGAACTGACACCCCTGGGGATCTGTTTTTGATGCTGCCACTGATTTGGTGTGTGTCTTTGGGCGAGTCAAATGCTACCCTTTGTGTCCCTCGTTTTTTCCACCTGCATAGTGTCTGTCCACGTTGATATCCTTGGATGAAAAACAACGTGGTTCAGATTCTGTCCCCTTTTCCCATGTAGAACAGTGTCTGACTCTATGAGCAGGCCCACTGAAATTGACAGTGGTGGCCCCATTGCAAATACTGTATAAATGCATAGTGAGAGACTGTCCTTGCCCTGAAGAACATCTCTAAGTCACTGAAAGGTCAAGTGAGTTGTCCGAAGTGTCATAGAAAGACTCTGAGAGAACCAGGACTGGAACCCAGGTCTACTGTGGGGCTAGTCCAACTCTATAACCACAAGATCATCCAGTCTTCCTCCCTGGTCTACTATAATTTTTATTAATAATTTAGCCCCAGTATATTAATGTAGCCCTTTATCACTAGACTACAATTCCTCCTCATGCCTTTTGGAGTTACGATCACATTGTGCTTTTAACATGCAGCCACCAGCCGTGGCCTCGGTGAAACCATTCACTGGCCAGGATGCAGTCGGTAACATAAAAGGAGGTCAAAACCTGGCAGCTTTCTTTTCTAAATGGCACTTTTCTCACATTAGTTGGGGGAGGGGAAGAGTCGTTTGGTGAGATTTATAATGTCATGGTTGCTTGCTTCTTGGCTGACATAGCAGGAAGAGCCCCCAGAGCATGCCAGCAATAACCCTTGGAGCTCGAGAGAGAGACACTCATAAAGATAACATTTTATTTATTCTCAGAGAAACAGGATGATGGGAAATGTGTGTGTCCCAGACAAGAGAATCGCCCTCATCTCCATGCTCCCATGGAGCAGCTGGACTCTCTTAACTGCTGTAGTCCCAAACAGCTTCAAAATCACTTCCCCAGTGCCTTCAAAGGAGTTTTTGATAAATGTATTAAACTTTACAGCCAGCCGGGGCTCTAATTGCTAGGAGCATTATGATAAGATTTTTTCTTGTTGTTTCAAAACAATCTGTAGGACGGCATACCAGTAGGGCGGGCACAGATCCGCTCCACAGCTTCTCCTCTGGCAGATGGAGAGTAAGTGGGAATGCGCCTCCCTCACCTGGATTTCAAACACAGCCATGTTGGTATTTTATAATCCATCCATCAGACTTTTTGTGTGGACAGAAGTTCAACACCAAGGGTGGGTTGTCCTTCTTGGCTTTTTCATCTGCTCCCTACTTATAGTTACCACAAATGCATGTTTTTTCAAAGAATGCTCCTGTTTCTTTACTGCTCAATTTAGTGGCTGTGGTCTGTTAAAAAAACAAAGTGCCAAAACAAACAAACAAAAAGGTCAGAGAGGCCTTTAGTTGCAGTCTAAAAATAGGAAAATCTTTGCTGCTAAATGAAGTATAACCATAAATTCAAGAAGAATTTTCAAGAAGCTAGAGACCAGCACTGAGTTCAGTTTGATCTCCCTGTTAACTTTCTTCTTACAGGCAAACAGAAAAAGTTTAAATGTGTATTTTATTGTTTTCCGTTCCTAAACATAGCTCAAGTATCTTCCATTGCTGTACATCATTAGTTGTTTTTAATTACCTTACATTTTTCTTACAACTTTCATTGAAGGAGGATCTCAAAGCAGTTTGTAAATGCTAATTAAGCTTCGGAACATCCCTGTGAGCAGCAGTATAGTCATATTCGGTGAGTAACCTGATATTCAGGGAGATGGTCAGTTGCCCGAAGTTGCAAAGCCAGGAATAGAATCCAAGGGCCTGAGCATCAGCTAGAAGGCAAACTAGGTCATTGGTTAGACCACCACTCTGAGATTTGGGAGACCTGGGTTAAAGTCTATGCTCTGCTTTGGGGTTCCTGGATGACCTTGGGCTTAGCTTTTCTGTGCCATATTCCCTGTCTGTAAAATAGGGGTGACATGAGTTCACAGGGTCCTTGTGAGGATAAATGTATTAAAGATTGTGAGGTGCTCAGCACGATGGTAGTGGGAGTCAGAAGAATGCCATAGATAGATAGATTCTCACTTCTTCCATTCTTGTGCTTCTGATGGGGGTGGTGCAAATGTGGCTTTAAGCCACTGGGAAGCAGTGTGTGGCTGCAGCCCTGGGAAGCGGAGTGTAGCTGCAGCGCTATGCTCTCTAGCTATGGCCCCAATTTGCTCCCCAGCCATTACACCAGCTGTCCAGGGAGGCAGCCTGCTTGGAGGGCGGGACTTTCAGGGGGACATTTCCGCCCACTCTGAGGCCCCTTTCCGCTGACAGAGCTGCGTAAAGGGGCTCTAGCGTCTGAGAGAATCAGGCTCGGAGAATCCGGCCCAGAACCGGCTCTAGGAGCAAGGACATGCTTGGGGTGGCACATTTCCAGGGGCGGCATTCTGGTCGTCCTTTTCTTTCGGGGCAATTGTGCTCTCAGAGCTGCACCACTTAGACGGGGCGAGGGCGCCGCGCCCCAGGCCGCAGCGGGAAGGGGAAGCCCCAGCCCCGGGATGCTGAGCTGCCAGGGCCCAGCCGCTACCTGAGGAGGAGAGGAGAGTGCCTCATCTGCGCACTGGCTGCTGCGCTGCCTTGTGCCACCCCTTATCTTGGGGCGTTTCTGTGCGGCCGGGCGAGGTGGGGGGGAAGCCCCTGCAGGTGCTGGGAGAAGGTGACATCACTCCCTCCACTTCCAGCGCCGCCTGCGAGCCCCAGCCCCACCTGAGCTTGGGGCGGCAAAAAGCCTAGAGCCGGCCCTGATCCGGCCTATCGGTCCCTGCTAAAGGCCTCAAACCTCAGATTCTTCACTTAAGCCATATGACTTCGCTTGTCAGCTCCGTGGGGCAAGGACCATCTTTTTGTTCTGTGTTTGTTCAGTGCCTAGCAGAGCAGGGCCTAGACTGGGGCTCTAGACTCTCACAATGCATCTAATAATAATAGTCATAATAACGAATAATTCTTCCTCCCTACGCTAATGCCATTAGGTTACGGGCCTTCACGTCATCAAGGTAATAGGTAAAAGGTCTGACTACTTTTCTCCAGTGCTAAGTGGAGCTATACAGTTCTCAGTTTTCTGTTATGTATGGAAAAGAGGTTTACTCAGTATTACAGAGAGTCTCATTTGCCTTTCTCCTAGACAGACACTTTGCTTCGTTAGTAATCCGTTACCTTTTAGGATGTCTATATGTGAGTGGGGTAGTCTAGCAAGCCAAAGGCAGCAAGATCTTCACAACAGAAGAACAAAGGAAAATTCAATGAAATTCTAAGGCTCCAAATTTAAAAGCGACGAAAAAGAAAAACTATTTTAGCCAATGCACACATTAACCTGTGAAACCTATTGCACAAGATATCGCTAAGGCCAAGTGCTTCGTAGGATACAAAAAGGATTTAGCCATTTATATGGATAATGGGAATTCCATTGTCACATTAGATAGGTTATATCTATTGTCTGGAAAGGATCTACATCCTCATGCTTCAAGGCATAAACCACATGCTACCTGCCTGAGGCTAGGAAGAAACTTCCAGTGTTCTCTGAAGCAGGTGATACCGGCCACTTCAGAAACAGGACACTGGACTAGATGAACTTCTGGTATGGTCCAGTGTGGCAATTCCTGTCTTTCTTCCTGACCTAAAATAAACAAAACCCAACCCAACAAATTAAATAATAATAATAACAAATTTCCTGCTTGTGAAACTCTTGTGGCCGTTCATGTGAAAGGACTTAATACGGTGTTTTGGAAATAACATCATCACCTTGAATGAAATGTAGAGGTTACTGATTCCCTTGATTTCTTTTTATTATTCCACTTCTGTTGAAATGGGAACCACGCGTGCTGTGAGAAATGCATTTAGAGCTTGTCTGGAGCTATTGTAGCTTCTGCACGCGCTTCATTGTATGCTCTGGTTCAGTGTGCTATTTTACAACTTCCTAAAGCCATACTGCTCAGGATATCCTCATTCCTACAATAGTAACACCAGGGGAACTGTCCACCCCCCTCCCCATCTTTGGCAGTGGTGGAAGCATGTTTGGACTCTATGCCCTAAATTTTAGGTTAACTCCTAATTAGAGGGAGTTTATATTGGGTTTACAATTATTTACTAGTGACTCCCATTTAATATAGTATTGTCACGGAATTAATGTTTAGTGCGGCTGGAAGGGAGTGTATTGACAGTCCTAGACACTGACTTCATCTGTCCATGGAACATTTACCAGGTGGGGTGTAGCACATGCCCTACTAATGTGCTTAATCCTTGTTCTGGTAGAATAACCTGTGGCGTGAGAAGTTCTGTTTCCATGGCGCTTTCAGTATTTGGTATGTCTGCTGTGACTCTCATTGGGGGTGCCCATTAGTGCCAGTTATAATGGTGATTTCTGAGATGTAGACACTCATTTGGCAGGAGTGATGTGATTGAAACCCACCATCTTAGTTCGCATGGTCACCTTTTGGCAGCTGTTGACTGGGGTCTGGAGTCGAGTCAGTCATGCAGAAGTGAACAGTTGCATATCTCATTGCGAATCCCTTGAGTCACCCAGCCCCTTCTAGGGCTGCTTATTTACTCCTGGTTAGTTTTTTGTTATATTTCTCTGGGAGTTGGGGGGCAAAAATACTGTACGCTGCCTAGCTAGATGTAGTTTTGTTTCAATATGTCTTAAAATGAGGTTCAAAGGTCTTCATGATCTCTTATTTTCACAAGTCTCCGGGGATCTGCAGGTTTGGCTACAATTATTACGAAGCAATATGCTGTTGTGATATAGAATTCTCCTCTATTTAGGTTCCTTAACCACTCCCATCATCATAGTATGTGCTCTGTTATGAGGCCCACCATCCTTCTGTAATTGGTGCATGGGTGTGTATAGCGAGCTCATCCCATCACAGCAGATAGCCACCTGAAAATGAGTGTTCATCACACAGAGATGTGCCCTCCTTGAATCTGATCCTATGAGGTACTGAGCTCCTGTTGTAGGCCGTTGAGCACACTGAGCTCTTAACTTTTATGGGGGTTGAAGGTGCTCAGCATCTCTAAAGATTGGTCCCAAAGAGAGCAGACAGAGATTGGCATGATCCCCATAGAGGAGTGCGGCTCCTCACTGCTGCCAGAGCAGGCCAGTGGTCTAGCAGGCACCATGTGGCCCGACGGGCTGTGCTATCATGCATGCAGAGATCATCAGGGGAGTACTGCTTATTTGTTGGAAGTAATGTAGTTGCTAGTCTTTAGGAGCTAGAGTCAGAGCTGCTGACTTGTCTCGCCTCAGTGCCTGCCTAGTTTGCTGAAGTTCAATTAACTTGAATTCACCTAGCAGGGCAGACTGATGCTGCCCTAATGTGGGGACATTGCTCTACTCTGATATCCTAAATTTCTTGTCCTGGCTGGATTGCAGACAAATTGAGCCCGAGCCCCCTTGCTGCCATGTGTGGTCAGGTCTATCTGTCACTCACACAGCACCTGGAGAAGGAAAGCCGATAGACAGTAGCAATAAGGAGACCTGGCTAAGTATGATGAACAAATGCATGGGCAGACATCTCCTTGAACCTGAAACTCACCTTGATAAAGGGAGAAATGTGAAGGTCAAATTACACTCATCTGGCAGCAGGAGGTGCTTGTTCTGCACACTCTGGGCTGGATCCAGAGCCCGTTGAGGTCAATGGAAATCTTTCTGTTGAATTCAGTGGGCTTAAGGAAGTGAATCCCCATCCTCCTACAACTGCACTGGCTCCCAATTCATATCAGGATTTAGTTCAGATTTTCCTGCTTTGTTTTTAACTCCCCACCTCCAATCTAATTTGGACAGTTGGGCCAAACATTTGAAGCTAGTGTAAATAGGCTGAGCACCACTGAGGTAAGTGGAGCGACACTAGTTTATCCTAGTTGCGGATCTGACTTGTTGCCTGTCTTTTGCTTTTTCCTTCTACTCACATGGACCTGGTCTGTTTCTCTTCCTTCCCCAGTGATCCTGCACTGGCCTTTCCTCTGTTCCTTCACACATTCTGGCCACTCTTTGTGCGAGAGCCTTCTTCTCTGCAGGTCCTTCCTGTATCTTCCCAATGTTTCCTCCCATCGTCTTTGCATACCTCTCTCCCAGCCCAGCACTTGCATATTGGGGCAAGTAGCCTCAAGCTATGGAAGCCCCACATTTACAGGTTCAATATTACAATCACTTTGTGGTAGTTAAACCAGGGTTGAAATCGGGTTGGCCTTTTGGCTGGGGTTGCCTTGCCACCTGCCTCACAACCTGCTGCTTTGCCATGAGGTGTCTGCCTACCAGGGAAGTCAGGAACGCCAGTTCTCATTTTCAGTAGCAGTTGTGAGGGTCTTTGAGCTATGGAGGCCTGCTCTCCTTTGGAACAGACACACTGCTGCGCCAAACCAAAGGCCTGGGGTTTGCTTTCTCTTGAGCTAGTGTTAGTCTCTGTTGGGCTGTTTTTAAATCCAGTGCCGCACCCCGCACTTTTTTAGCTCTTGATGTTCTGCACAGACCTATCCATAAAGCAGCATTAATTACTAAATTGTGAACTAGGTAATGAGGCTGAGAGAAAGAGGTTTAGCATTTTACCCATGCTTGGTGGATTTCCTGCTCCCAGTATGTGAAGGCTGTGGGGAAACTGATTAGGCTGCAGTGCAGTTAGTTGCATGAACCCCAGGGTGTCAAGAGTGGGAGAGACCATGGCAGAGTACCTTGAGCTCTGACAATCATGGGCTGGCAGAGTGGCCCCCAGGGGTCTGATAGCACTGGTGCTAAGGGCTGAAGTAGCCCCTGGCTATCCCCAGGACTGGGGAGTAGGGTTGTCAACCCTCCGGAATTGTCCAGGATTTAAAGATTAATCTTTAATTAAAGATTATGTCATGTGATGAAACCCCCAGGAATACTTCCAACCAAAATTGGCAACCCTACTGGGGAGGTTTCAGAGTAACAGCCGTGTTAGTCTGTACTCGCAAAAAGAAAAGGAGTTCTTGTGGCACCTTAGAGACTAACCAATTTATTTGAGCATGAGCTTTCGTGAGCTACAGCTCACTTCATCAGATACATACCGTGGAAACTGCAGCAGACTTTATATATACACAGAGAATATGAAACAATACCTCCTCCCACCCCACTGTCCTGCTGGTAATAGCTTATCTAAAGTAATCGTCAGGTTAGGCCATTTCCAGCACAAATCCAGGTTTTCTCACCCTCCACCCCCCCACACAAATTCACTCTCCTGCTGGTGATAGCCCATCCAAGGTGACAACTCTTTACACAATGTGCATGATAATGAAGTTAGGCCATTTCCTGCACAGATCCAGGTTCCCTCACTCCCTCACCCCCCTCCAGAAACCCACCCCCATATGCAAGGTAGCCTATTTCCTCTTGTTTTTTCCTCCCCCCCCCCCCCAGATGTTCTGGTTTAACTTGGATTTAAACTTGGAGAGTGGTCAGTTTGGACGAGCTATTACCAGCAGGAGAGTGAGTCTGTGTGTGTATGGGGGTGGGTTTCTGGAGGGGGGTGAGGGAGTGAGGGAACCTGGATCTGTGCAGGAAATGGCCTAACTTCATTATCATGCACATTGTGTAAAGAGTTGTCACCTTGGATGGGCTATCACCAGCAGGAGAGTGAATTTGTGTGGGGGGGTGGAGGGTGAGAAAACCTGGATTTGTGCTGGAAATGGCCTAACCTGACGATTACTTTAGATAAGCTATTACCAGCAGGACAGTGGGGTGGGAGGAGGTATTGTTTCATATTCTCTGTGTATATATAAAGTCTGCTGCAGTTTCCACGGTATGTATCTGATGAAGTGAGCTGTAGCTCACGAAAGCTCATGCTCAAATAAATTGGTTAGTCTCTAAGGTGCCACAAGAACTCCTTTTCTTTCTACTGGGGAGGGAAAAGGTGATGTTAAGCCCTAACCCTTGGGTCCTGTGCTAAATGTAGCTTGGCTGGATCCAAGTATCTGGCCCATGGTTTTTAAAAAAAACCCGCATTTAATACTTGTAGCTAAGAGCAACCAGAGCATAGGATCTGTTCTTATGGTCATTTTTCCAGTGCTTTTATCTTAAGACCCCACAGCCAGCACAGTACCAGTGTCACGAGAATGAGCAATGCATGGTGTAATGGCACCAAATGAAACCCAACTAAAGAGAGGGAGCTACAGAGTTCCCATTTGTCAGGGTGAAACTGGAAAATGTAACGCCTTGGGAGAAATTCTGCTCCTCCCCCTCCCCAGTGAGCCAAAATCTGACTAGAATTCTAGGGAGTCTTAAAATAGCTGTCTAGGACTTGCTAGTACAAGGACAGTGGGTTAGTTTGAAAAACAAAAAACACCCCCCCCCCCCAAACGTACTGAACAAAAAAAATGCACACCCTGACCCTGAACCAGGGAAATGTAACCCTTCCTCTTGTTTCTTCCCCTTTGAAGACCCGGCTTTTTGTATTCCCAGCCATTACCATATGAATCAATGAAAAACCCCAACATCTTGATAAGAATCCGGCTATACTTTATCAGTCCACCCTATAAAGTAACTAGAGCAGCTCCTTTTACTCCAGCCATTGTGGCAGCACACATTATGTTCTTCAAAGACTGTCTGTCTCGTTCAAACACAAGGTCCATATCTTGGCTGAACATTAACGTTACCTGATAGGCCCTACGTCCAGCTCCACCTTGCCCTTCCCAGCGAATTAGGCTTTATTATAAAGTCACAGCATGAGCAAAAGGAATAAAGAGCCTTTGTCCTAACATTGTGTCCATCCCGTGAAATTGATCAGGCACCAGGATTGATTACAAGGCAGGTGAAGAACTGATAACCTAGAGAATTTGTATGAAGATCCCTTTCTAACTTTTTCCTTCTCCAGTTTGCATTTCTGGTCTCAGTCTCACTTTTAAAATGATCTTATCTTCTCTTCGCTGCAGTGCCAGCTCTCAGAAAGTTAACACTCCAGCCGGTAGCAGCGAATGCGTACACTTGAAATACTTATGTCTTAACATCCCACAAACAATAAAGGAAAGTAGTATCAACTTCTATCACTGAGGGCATGTCTACACATACAGCGCTTGCAACTGCCCTGCTGCAGCTCATCTGGTGAAGACGCTCTATGGCAACAGGAGAGAGCTCTGCCATGGGCATAATAAAATCACCTCTGCAAGCGGCAGATGTTATGTCAGCATAATAAAACCACTCCTGAGCGACATAAGTTATGGCAACATAAGCTGTAGGGTAGACATCACCATAGTGTTTTGTAATGATCCATTCAGTAGTTTTGTTACAGATTAATAGCATGTAACAGAGATATTGATGAATTTCAGTAGTACCCATAGTGGTAGCATTGTTTTAAACCAGGCAGGTTTCTCTTTATTGTTTTGCAATAATTCTCTTTTGTTTTACATAATTCAACTTTGGAAGCAGTGCTGGCTGGTTGAATATATACTTGTAGCCCTTGCAAACTCTCATTTGTTTAAAGGTTGTTAGGTCTACAGCTATAACACCTTTGCATGTAATTTTGCTAGATCTAGCAAGCTAAGCAGAATTTGGTCTGGTCAGTTCTTGGATAGGAGACCTCCAAGGAAAGCATAGGTTCTATGTGAAATGTCTTCTATTAGAGCCAGAATTTTGCTGAATGTGAACTCCAAATGTATATCACATGCTGCAGACAGTTGCCTGAAGGAATCAAGAAAGAAATACCGCCCCCCCCTCTGTAGTTTTTATTTGTGTTTGCTCCTTCCTCTGAACCATCAGAGATGGCCATGACAGGACATCAGATAGGGTGGGAGGTGCTCTGAGGCAGGTCAGGGAATTTTCTTTCTCAGATGTTTGGCTGGTGTATCTAGCTCACATGCTCAGAGTCCAACTGGTGGTTATTTTGGCGGTCAGGAAGGAATTATCCCCCCAGGTCAAATTGGCAGCATGGGGTGCAAGTGGCTAGCTCGGGTCATCTGGACATATCTCACCTAATCAATGCCTTCTGTTGAAGAGGCTTTTAGCATTGGTGCACCTCAGTCCCTCCTAGTTTCTTCCCATGGCACTCAATAATTTAGTCTCCTGAGGGCTTTAATACTTGAGTCTATATATACTGTATTATATGAGGTTACTGGACTCAAAATAGGGGTGACTGGGTGGGATTTAATGGCCTGTGAGTACAGAAATTCAGACTAGATGATATGGTGGCCTCTTTCGGCCTGAAACTCTATACCTGTTTCTGAGGACAGAATTAATCCCAATAGATCTTCCTATCAATCTAGCAGTAACGTAGATTAAGAAGCAGATTCTATCCTCGGTTATACCAGCATTTACTCAAGGTAACTCCTCTGGTATAATGGAAGGCAGAATCTGCTTTCATATTGTTTTAGTCTGCAGACACCATCAAATGCAATCTTTTCCAGAATCTCCAGCAATCATGTGTGAGACAGGAGATTAAGGGCCTGATTCTTATTTCACACTAGCATAAATGAGGAATAACTCACTGAAGTCAATGGAGTTAAAATGATATAAACCAGTGCTGTAAGTGAGTTCGGAATTAGGTTTAAATTAATCTAGGCTCTTCATACTTCTTTCTCTTGGAATTATGTAACATTATTCCACATCTCTGTAAACACCCACCCATAATACATGTAATATAACATACACTCAAAGGGGCTGAATTAAGTTGCACAGAGAACCTTAATTCTGGCATTTCCTAACTTTAGAGTGCTTGACTTTGCAAACTTAATAATGCTCTTTTAAGATGATTTGTGTGTGTAAGTGTAATTTCCTAGGTTTTTTTTTAAAAAAAACAAGATGGAAAAAACAAAGTCTATGTGGCATCATATTGACACCTACATAGGTCATCAGCAAAGTTGGAACCTTTATATCAGCTGCACAGACTGCTTCCACTTGAGCTAATGGAGTAACTGATAGCAGTAGTAGGTTGTCATCCTCTGTGTGGCCCAACATTAGAGGAGGATAAGATGCACCTTTGCTAGTGGGTTTCACAAATATTTGCTGACAGTGGAGGAATGGTGAGATTCAGGAATTATGGATTCCTTTCCAAGTTGTGGAGAGGAGTGTGGGCACAGACTTTTCTGCCTGTTTTTCCCTTTCTGTCCTATTCCCCTGTCTCTTCCCCAACTCTAGCTTCTCATCTCAGTTCCATTCTCCTTGCCTACCTAGTCTTCACTCCTCATGCTTCTCATCCGATTTTTAATCTCCTTACTCAGACAGTCCTAGTCTCCCCTTCCAAGCCCACTGTCAGGAGTCCCAGTCTCCTCCTCACACCAAGTCCTGACAGGTTCTTTTTCTTAAGTATGAGTGAGTGTACAGTCTTTGAAGAAGTGCTGTATTGTTAGTTTATGACGTAGATACCTTTGAGGGAGCTGTTGCAAAAAGCCAGAGAGTTTGCTTTCTGCCTTATGCTATGTCTACACTATGAGCGAGGGCACACGGACACATACTTGTGCTAGCTCTCATCAAGATAGTGCAAGTATAAATAGATAGTAGCTGAGGTAGCATGGGCACTGGAGTCTTGGCTTAGCCATGCTGAGTACAAACCCACTTGAAACCGGTGGGTACGTACTCAGCGGTGCTAGCTTGTGTCCTCGCTTGCCGCTGCCCGTGCTACTGCGGCTAAGCTACTATTTATATTCACGCTAACTTGATGAGAGCAAGCGTGAGTATTCTTTGCACGTACGCTGGTAGTGACGCTCCTAGCTCAGGGTAGACATAGTCATATTTCTCTAACTAGAGCCAATTCTCAGTGCAGCGTGTTGGTGCCTGGGCCTTCCAAGGAACTGGGTGTGGTATTTCAGCTGAGACTTCTGAAAGAGGGGGTGTCCTACATGCCACTTGTGTCCCTCTTTGCCTGAGGCATGGTGTACATAGTGTAAATAAACAAATCACACCGAGAAAATATCCAGACTCCGTGGTACTGTGTTCCCCTCCAATGGGAAACTGACCTGCAAGGCCCCAATATCGGATACTGCTCGGGAGAAGGCAGACTGTATTTTCTAAGAAGCACTGCAGAAGGATAAAGGTGCTTGCATCTGAATTCAGCAATTCTTTTAGCCAAAACATAAAGGTCTTGTAATAGAGGCATACTTTCCCTGAGGGTTCCCCTCCATAGACTCTGTTTTGCTGATGTTGGGCCCCAAGGAAGAGCCTATTCTTTTGTGAAATATTCCTTCCAGAGATCTTAGGAATTTTGAAGCTGTCATCCTGTAATACCCTGGCTTTAGCCCTTTTGAGAAACCAGATGATTTTCCAGGGAGGGTGAAGCCAGCTTGCTGGTTTAAAGCTGCAACATCTCACTGAAAAAAATGCCAATGATTTCACAGTCATGCGAACGCCTGACTGGTAAACGTGTGGGCTGCCTGTTGATGTTTGGTTTTTTTCACCAGTTTGGTGGCTCCGTGGCCCCCTCTTAATATGAAGCTGGAAGATCTTTTGAAAGGCCAGAAAAATCTGCTGATGGCTCACACAGCTGATTTGAGCCACAGTGTCTGCTTGGCTGAGCAGAAAGATGACATAGCAGCAAAAATGTTATTGTAACGAAAAAGAAAACACCCGTTAAGCTCTTGCCATTGTTTGGAGCCTCTGTTCTGATGCCAGCTTCTGCACATAGAATAACACAGAGGTACCAAATTTTAATCTTTCCCCTGCTTCTAGCAGTGTTGTGTTATGCTGTGAATAAATAGGATGAGATGCACAAATCACAGTATAGCCTTTAATAATCCTGCTGGCTACCAAAACGCAACTTTTAGTAGCTCTCCTAGTGAATGGTTTAACAAGATTTTCTGCTATAAGAGTAATTTACTAGATATTTTTCCTTATAGCTCTTGAAGGTAGGATATTGGATGAGACCCCTGGTGCCTTGAGTCGTGGCAACGAAAAATACCAGAGCTAGTTCAGCGTTGGGATGTCCAGGTTGGCTCTGTTGAATCCTGATGCACTGTAGGTAGATATGTCTAAATGCCTGTCCTTTTGGCTAGAATCTGTTTTTATCACTGATACAAGAGTGAAAAATCTCAGCCTCTGTAAGGGCCAGACTTGAAGGCTTATTTTTCGGAGTGGAAACGGTTTATGTAAGGAGAGCAAAGCTAACTTCAAAGCCTATCACTATAGAGAAATCTGATGGTGAATGGTTGTGCATACCTGAATACGGTATCACTCCTGCTACAGCAAAGCATAACATGCTGGCGTTGAGCCCAGTCATGCTCCTATTAAAGTCAGGGATCAGCTGGTATAAATCACTGTCGCTCCAGTGAAGTCTGAGATACTTGCTATTGACTGGATTGAAGCAGAATTGGGCCCATTCTGAGATCATGGGAGCTTCTTAAAGCTTTCTAATTTTGTCATTTGTTAAAATCCCAGAGAAACCCTTTGAGACTGTGCAGTCTGGGGGCTATGGCTATGGATAGGACTTAGTGTATTCTTTCAGTTTATTAGAGCATATAGCTATCACATTAAAGGACCGCTGATTGCATTGTATTCCTGTGGGCTTGTGCGTGCGTGTGCACACCTCTGAGGTCTGCTGGATGGAATCAGAACTGCTCAGCTGTGTGAGGCCCTTTTCTGTTAGCAGCTGCATGCAATATTCCTGTAGCTCAAATGGAAGGTACACTGTGCTATTTGGGGCAGGAGGATCTGAGTTCAATGTCTGGTGTCACAGTGAATTTCTGAGCAGCTGTGGTGTGCAGCATGAAGTCTTTACGAAGCCCACTGATTCATTTTGATATATACACCCTTGTGACATGTCAAGCAATCCAGTTGGGCAAGGATGATGCATCTCAGAAGACTACCTCTAAATGCTAAATTTAGAGGGTGCTCGGGAGGAAGACAGTTTGTCTTGGAGGCTCACTATACTGATCCTACTCAAGATAATCAGTTTTATCCAGCCTCTAATCTAACTGCTGGGATTTGGGGTGGACTGATTGAGGCAGAATTTAAATCAAGATCGTTTATTTGTCCAGAGCTGAGGCTTGCTGATTTGCCTTCAAGAGTAGAAGAATTGACTAAGAGCCAATGAATTTGGTATTTGCTAGGAATGTAGTGAACACTAGTCACTTAAGTGTGGTCACAAGAATCCTTTCTTGAAGCAGAAAGCAATAGGCATTGGTGAAAACTCACGGGTGTTTGGTCACTGAACAGTTTAGAGCTCTCAAAAGTGAGGGCTCTAGATTGCTACAATGCAGGTGATCACGCTTAATAATAAGGTTCCATTTATCACTTTTCATCGAAAAGTTTAATAGCAATTGGACATCTCACTTAATGAATGCCAGTGAAAATGAGGTAGGATCAGAGGAAATAGGGAAAAAAACAATTTAAAAATTACTTAGACAAGTTAGATGTCTTCAAGTCACCAGGGCCTGATGAAATACATCCCTAAATGTTCAAGGAGCTGACTGAGGAGATATCTGAGCCATTAGCGATTATCTTCAAAAAGTTATGGGGGATGGGAGAGATTCCAGAGGACTGAAAAAGGGCAAAAATAGTCCCAATCTATAAAAAGGGGAATGAGGACAACCCGGGGAATTACAGACCAGTCAGCTTAACTTCAGTACCGGGAAAGATAATGGAGCAAATAAATAAGCAATCAATTTGCCGATACATATAAGATAATAAGGTGATAAGTAACAGTCAGCATGGGTTTGTCAAGAACAAACCATGTCAAATCAACCTAATAGCTTTCTTTGACGGGGTGATAAGCCTTGTGGATGGGGGAAAGTGGTAGCTGTGGTATATCTTGACTTTAGTAAGGCTTTTGATACTGTATCGCATGACCTTCTCATAAACAAGCTAGGGAAATACAAGCTAGGTGGTGCTACTATAAGGTGGGTGCATAACTGATCGGAAAACCATTCTCAGAGAGTAGTTATCAGTGGATCACAGTCATACTGGAAGGGCATATCAAGTGAGGTCCCACAGGGATAGTGCTGGGTCCAATTCTGTTCAATATCTTCATCAATGATTTAGATAATGGCATAGAGAGTACCCTTATAAAGTTTGTGGACAATACCAAGCTGGGAGGGTTGCAAGTGCTTTGGAGGGTAGGATTAAAATTCAAAATGATCTGGACAAACTGGAGACATGGTTTGAAGTAAACAGGATGAAATTCAATAAGGACAAATGCAAAGTACTCCACTTAGGAAGGAACAATCAGTTGTAAATACAAAATGAGAAATGACTGCCTAGGAAGAAATACTGCGGAAAGCCATCTGGGAGTCATAGATCACAAGCTAAATATGAATCAACAGTGTAATGCTGTTGCAAAAAAAGCAAACATCATTCTGGGATGTATTAGCAGGAGTATTGTAAGCAAAACACGAGAAGTAATTCTTCAGCTCTGCTCCACGCTGAGTAGGCCTCAACTGGAATATTTTCATAGAATCATAGAATATCAGGGTTGGAAGGGACCTCAGGAGGTCATCTAGTCCAACCCCCTGCTCAAAGCAGGTCCAATCCCCAATTTTGTCCAGTTCTGGGCTCACATTTCAGAAAAGATGTGGACAAGTTGGAGAAAGTCCAGAAAAGAGCAACAAAAATGATTAAAAATCTAGAAAACATGACCTATGAGGGAAGACTGAAAAAATGGGGTTTGTTTAGTCTGGAGAAGAGAAGACTGAGAGGGGACATGATAGCAGTTTTCAAGAACATAAAAGGTTGTTACAGGGAGGAGGAAGAAAAATTGTTCTCGCTAACCTCTGAGGATAGGAAAAGAAGCAATGGGTTTAAACTGCAGCAAGGACGGTTTAGGTTGGACATTAGGAAAAACTTCCTAACTGTTAGGGTAGTTAAGCAGTGGCATAAATTACCCAAGGCGGTTGTGGAATCTGCATCATTGGAAATTTTTAAGAGCAGTTTAGACAAACACCTGTCAGGGATGGTCTAGATAATACTTAGTCCTGCCTTGAGTGCAGGGGACTGGACTAGAAGACCTCTCGAGGTCCCTTCCAGTCCTATGATTCTGTGTTTCGCATTATTTTAAAAAGGTTATTAATGGATTAATAGCTATTATAGCCATGTTATAGATGAGAGGTTTGTCTTATAGAGGGCTAGAAGTAGAACTTGACAGAGGATAACAACCCTATTTTGTGGCATCTTTTTGAGGTTTCAAAATTGTTCATTTTGCTGTGGAATGGAAACAAAACTTTTCACATGGTTTTGTGAAATGTAATTTTTTTCAAAACTGCTGCTTTTGGATCAAAAACCTGAGCTTTACGAGAGAGAGGAATGAGTCAAAATGGCCAGAGAGCCCAAGGAGTCAAAAAGCTTCCTGAAGAAAACTTCGTCAAAATCATCTTGTCAAAAAATGTTGTAACTTAGAAAAAAATGCATATTTCGATGAAATACCATTGTTTAACCGGCTTTAGTGATACGCAACCTGTTGGCCTGCTAGACTGCAGAACAATCTCTATAATGGATTCTCCATTTAGTAAAACATCTACTAATAATTTATTAACCCTTTAAAGCTCTTTATAAATGGAACTTGAATGTAAACCGTGACCACATTGGCATGAAGGTTTGGCTGTGTATGCGTAATACAGTGTGGATAATAGAGGAAGTCTCCCAAGAGGAAGAAATCTCAGAAAATGTTCTTCCTGTAAGCAAACATTTACACCATGAACAAAGCCTTCTGAAACAATGGAGTTGCAACACAAGTGTAATCTGATTACAGCAATTACCTTTAAGGTAAACCTCTATCCCTGCTTTTGGCTGGATTTGTCCTGGGCTGGCAAACCCCAAGGAGGCAGCATTTTGCAGGTTAACACAGTCCTCCTAAGGTGCCACAAGGACTCCTTTTCTTTTTACAGTCCTCCTTGCTTACAGTTTGCAAAGCCTCCTTGATCAGAACCCCATGTTACAAATCAAGCTTTAAGTGAACTGCTAGCCATTTCTCCCCCATAAAATAGAATTGCTAGGCTGGGCAGCTGGCTTTTGGGTTCTGGATTGTTTTTTTTTTTTAGCTGCCCTTGCTGATTTTGTTGTCAGGTCATGCTAACCTGACTTTACATATACATATATTTTTGCTTCAGTATACTTTGGGCTGATTCCTCAGCTACTGTTAGTCGGCATAGCGTCATTGAGATCAATAGAGCTACGCCAGTTCACCCCAGCTGAGGATCTGGCCCATTCTGTTTAGAAGTCACCTAAGATTTAGGAGGCAGTTTCAAAAGGAATGGGTAGTTTTTACTTCCAGGCACGAACATAGCTAACAATTTTACAGCAAAACCCTGCTTTGCTCAGTGGATCTGTTTTGTTTTCCTTACTGGATCTGCCCTATGGATGCTAAGTTCTGCCCTGATCTGCGCTCTGCATAACCCCACTCGTTTCACCGGGCTTGCATTAGCTTTAAGTCACAGCAGAATTTGGTTGTGATGATCTGTAGTCCCTATAAGTGGAGAACGTAGAGCTCCACTACATAGAGGGCACCTGATTCTCCACAGCCTTGCGTGATGATAATACCACCTAGCTCCTTTGTAGCACTTTTTTCATCAGTAGATCTCAAAGCACTTTACAGAGTAGGTAAAATCCCATTGTCCTCATTTTACAGATAGAGAAACCAAGGCATAGAGAGGTGAAATTACATGCCCAGACTCATCCAGCGGGCAAGTAGTAGAGCTGGGAATAGAACCTGGCTCTTTGGAGTCCTGTTGCAGTGGGCTAGCCATTAGACCACAGTTTACATCCACCTTGCACCCATCTAACTAGCTGTAAGGGTGCAAGGCACTGACGAATCAAGCCACTGGGGACCAGGCTGTTGGGGTGGAGATCTGCCGTGTAGAATTCTATACTTATATACAGTACTTATTTTGTGACTTGGAAGCAAGTATTGTGGCATCATCGTAGGTGTGGGCTGCATGAATTCTCTTTTGTGCCAATAGTCAGCACACAGAGTAACTTCCAAAGAGGACAGTCGTCTATTTTTCACTGAAAAATCATGTAATTGTAAGGGGAAATGTCATGCCCCATCTCTTGAAATCCAATATGAAGCAGTTGGTTTCTCTGTGTCATACATTCTTGTTACTCAACTCCATGTGTGGCCACTCCCTGTAATTAACCTGAGCAGTTACTTTCCTTTTCTAATTTGTAGGAAGTGGCTCATGACATCTGTTTCAGCCCCAAGGCTCCTTTATCTGTTTCCGGTTTTTCATTCAAAGAAAAGGGAATATGAAGATGTGTAACAATTAGCAAATTTGATTCATGACTCTGGAAACAGTGTCTTCAGATTGCCTGAGAATAAAAGTACATACATGGATCAAACCTTTTAAAGTGAAGCAAAGGGAGAGGTGAACGCTTACATCTGTTCAAAGACACACTGTGCATTTAAACTTCATTCAGACACCTTCACTTCTCTTTCTGTTTTCACCTTAGATTAATAAACAAAAATAATTTTAATTTGCTTTCTACTATTTGTGCTGAAGTTATCCCTCCCCCGTTCATACCTGCATCTTGTATCTTACCTTTAGCTAAGACCTTGATATTGCAGTGAGCTCCACACAGGTGCAGGGATTGACCCACATGATGATCATTATGTGACCCAAGCTTAAGACTCTAAGCATTTTGGGGCAAGAACTGTCCTTGATAGATTAATAGATTTTAAGGCCATAAGGGACCACTATGATCATCTGCTCTCACCTCCTGCATAACCAGGCCAGAGAACCTCATTGTAATTTTTTTTAAATAGGTATCCAGGCTTAGACTTTCCCTGCATGTCTATATAGTACCTAGTACAATCGAGCCCTGGCCTCTGTGTGTGTAATACGGTAGAGAAAATAGAATGACAAGGATTCTATGAAAGATGCAGGGTGCGAAGTGCCTGAGTGACTTAGGAGCACCAGACCTGTTGATTTTCAAAATGCTTTTGAAAATCCCACATTTCCTAGGCAGTAAAATGATTGGTAATCATAACATTCAGAGTAGCAGCCGTGTTAGTCTGTATCCACAAAAAGAAAAGGAGTACTTGTGGCACCTTAGAGACTAACAAATTTATTTGAGCATAAGCTTTTGTGACGCTTATGCTCAAATACATTAGTTAGTCTCTAAGGTGCCACAAGTACTCCTTTTCTTTTTGCATAATAACATTTGCATTCTACCCTGCTTGGATAATTAAACTAGACGGGCTGGTCCCGCTGACCTTCATAGCTGTGTATGTTGCTTGTGGTGTTTTATATTTGTTATAAATGTATTACAAAAATGATTCATTCCTCAGGGAATTGTATTGCTACAGTGGGGGGCCTATGTGAATGATAATGTGCATGAGATAATCAAAACCCCTCGACTGATTGGTTGGGGTCAGACTCCTTCAGGGCATTACACAGAAGCCCAATCAAATGCTGGAGCTGCTGACCTCGATTCTGCTTGTAGGAGTTATGCACAGAAATGGAGAGCAGCATACAGCTGTCTGCATGCAGTGCTACATTGGGGACCATAGGAACACACCTCCACGGAAAAGTTCCTGGAGGCACTGGGCCTGTTTCTCCACTGCTTTGCTCCACTGTGTAATCATTCACATCTGTGTCCAGTGGGGAGGATGCAGCGTTGTCTGCCCCTTTCAGCCCATGGAGCTGCTTGAGTCAGTGCAGAGCATAGGGCTGTGGCCCCATCCACACTTCTTTTGCAGAGACTGGTGGGAGCACTACCCCTGCAAAGTCCTTGGGCTCCCTCAGAATAAGAACCGCCATTGTACTTAGCATGGGGCACACATGACAGAGAGGGTCATTGCATCCTGTCCTCTGTGTGCTCAGCAAAACATTAGTGCACACGACACTTCACATCTACCCAATCTGCGTATGAGCAGTGTATATAGCAAAGTGCCGTGTGGCCCCAAGACTCATAGGTTCCAAGGCCAGAAGGGAACATGGTGATCATCTTGTCTAATCTCCTGTACAACACAGGCCATAGAACTTCCCCGGTATATTGTGGGGGAGGTGAAGGGGAGAACAGTATATTGCCCTCTGTTTGTGGGTATACCATATAGGAGTGGCATATATGGCATGACTAGATCTGGGCCTGAGCTGTATGTATATAGCAGTGGAGTGTAAGATCATCTGTGAATAAATAATGGGAGCTCTTTGTGTGTATAGAAATGGTGGGTCTGGCAGAGCAATATAGGGACCTGATTTGTACATGTATAGCCATGACATATATGGCTCTCAGTTAATAACTAGTGGGGATTTTGTGCTTGACTCCTGCACGTGGTGTTGACAGTATACCACGCTTCTCAGAGTCATGAGAGGCTTTGTTCTGTGCATACCCCACGTATAAAAGGCTGACGAGAGCAGTGCAAATCCATTTTTCTGGAGTAGGACATGCTTTTATTTCAGCCATCAGAATTTTTTTTCGTGGGTGTCTGACCAGGGGTGATAGCTGCTTAACGTTTTGGAGAAGAAAAAAGAGTAGTGAGCCTGAGGGGGGAACAGTAAAAATGAAGCTGACTCGTAGTTGTCTGCAATTGACCTGTGACAGCTTTGGTAGTTTAAAGTCCTGACCTGTCTAAGTGTGTATTTGTTGATCTCAAATTCTCAGTGCAGTTATTCTGTCACTTCAGGCAGTTTAGCCAGCCTCTTACTGTCAGAGCGCTGTTTGTAGGCATGGCTGGAAAATATACCCCAGACACTTATCAAGTCACCTAGCTCTGGTTACATTACACTGGCATTCTCTTAGAGTGAAATTCTCTTCCCAGGCCTTCCCCGTACTGACTGAACATAACGATCACACTTACATTGTGCCTTTCCTCAGAGGAGCTCAGATTGCTTTACAGACACTGATCAATTTAATGTCACAATGCCACTGTGAGGTAGGGAGGTATTCCTATTTTATAGGCAGGGAAACAAAACCACCAAGGGTTTAAGGCCCAGACTGTCAAACTTAGGTGTTTAAATCCATGTTTAGACACCTAAATAAGTGGCTTGATTTTCAGATATGCTGAGCTTGTGTAAGTACCATAAACTTCAATGGTTCTTCCACAGAGAGGGTAAGACACTACTACTGCTACTAGCTAATGGAGTCACTCCTTTAACTCAAGAGGTAGAGAGGCCTGTGACTCACTACTGAAGACCTTGGGTTCTGTTCCTACTGATGGCCCATAGTTGAGTGCAAAGTCACGGTGTTACCAACTTCAAGCAACCAAAAATCATGAGTTAGGCCCAAAAACTCAGGAGATTGGTTTAAGAATGGTACTAGAGGATGAGTCACCTCCCGAACACCCCCTTTGTGGGCTGGGGTGGCTCTGCGGCCCTCTGCCTCACTTTCCCTTTCTTGGACTCCTCAAATACAAAAGGCAGTCACAAGCTATTTTTATTGTTACATTTTAGAGCAGAGCTGAGCTTCAAGGTGAGGAGATTTGAAGCGCAGGGAATGCCCTTCTCAAGGACTTTGTGAGATGCTATTACACAAGAATTGCATGTTTGCAGCAATTGGATCTTGAAACACTGGGATCAGAATGCCGATGACATAGGTTAAGCCATGTAAAAGCACTAGAAGTACTATGAAGCTGCATTTAGCAACATTTATATTACAACAGGCTTCATTTATAAGAGTGGCAGCGTAATCAAGTGTAATTGTAGTACCATTTTTGATGCTTTTTATTCGGGCCATGCTCTTTTTTAGTCGTTGAGGGCTCGACTGCAAAGGAGAATAGGCCTTTATCACTCTGAAATCAAACTGAAATCGCTGTTTTAGCAGCCACAGAGCTCGACTGTAGTAGTCTGGACCTTCTGTGGTTGGTAATGAAATTCAGGGAATTCCAGACACAAGTGCTTCTTCATCTGTCTCTGCGTTTATCTGAATGACTGAAGTAATTTGTGCAGGGGAATGGAAGACCGAGAAGGCCATGCCAGATTGCTCATTGCGCAGGGCTCCAGATGCTCACTCACAGTAGGTAATTTAGCAAACTTTTAACTTCCTCCGGCAATGGTATCAATAGATAGGTACAAACCAGAGAGGGAGGGCACTATTCCTACTGTGTTTGTCTGTCACCGGATGTGAGTAAAATGATAAGGTGCATCTGGCACAAGGGCCCAGTGCATTTCTCCAAAGCTCGCTATTATGGCAAACTAGCCAGCACCCCTCTGATACAGTTAATTGACTTTACAGATGAAAGAATTCAATTCATTTAATCTTTCACTGGCTTTGCCATGTAGGGAGAAACGTACGTTTGCCTTTTAAAGTCCAATGAGCGTGAAATCATATGCATTCTGTGCTTAAAAATCACAGTAGTTAGTGGCTGTATCAGTAGGCAGTAGCATATAACAAGTCCCATAGGATGAATCTACCTTGCAGCTATAACTGCTGTAACTTGTCACTACAGCTGGTCAGGAATTTTCCAACTAAAAGTTTTTTTTGTCAGAAAATGCCGATTCCTTGAAACCAAAACTGATGAAACTTCCGACTGGAAATTTTTTTGAAAAGAAAAGTTGTGAAATTATTGAAACATCCTGGTTTGATGTTTTTGAAATAAAAGGTTTCATTTTCTGGTTCAAAATGACTTTTAGTTTAGAAGTGTTGATTAATTTATACTAAAAATAATTGAAAAATTAAAAAAAGGTTGAAATGGAAATGAAACATTTCAAAATGATCTAAATGAAACATTTCAGTTGACGCAATTGGAATATTTTTTCTGATTAATGGTTTGCAAAAATTTGAGATTTCAACTTTTTGTTCTGATTCAGGATAGGAACAAATTTCAAAATCTTGAAAATTCTTATGGGAGAGGAAAACCATTTCCCACCAGCTGTACTCACTACCACTGCAGCGCCACCATTGGTAACAATGGACTGGACTCGGGATGCAGGTGTTTTTACCAGTGTGTCGTCTAACCCTGCTCTAAGTGAAGTTGGATGATCCAGTGGTTAGAACGGCTGAGTTCTCTCTTACATTACAGCCACCGCTGTTTCTATCACTATTTAAGCAGCAACTCTTTTGAATGGCCAGTCCTATTTTCCTAGTATATAAAGGCCATAATTATTCCGTTAAGTGTGGGTCAGATGACACCATGCTGTTGCAGAATGCAGGCTCTGCATGTGGGAAAACAGCCATGTATTACAAGATACAGAATAGTCTCTAGATTGTGTAATAGTATGTTTCATTAATATACTACAGTATATCAATGTATTTGGCATTATGTATAATAAAATATATCAGGACCACTTTCATAGAATATGAGAACAAATTTACTGTGCATACATATATAGACCGTACACATATGGTAGTCATGTCTATGTGATAATTTGCGGAGCCATATGATATAAAACATACATTTGTGTGTGTGTGTATCAGTATCATATAAGAAGTTGCAGTAAAATGTTATGTATAAATACTGTCTTTAAAAACTTTTTAAAATTGCATATAATAATAATAAATAATTCCTTTCCCCACTCTCTAGTCACAGTATCGATAATAATCATATTTCTATAGCAGTGGCTGTTTGCTAGGCACTTCCAGTTTCACAGGCTGGTACCAGTTCAAGCTCTAGTTATAACAAGAGACTGACCACTAAACTTGAATTTTCAAGTTGTAGCAGCACTAGATTTCAGAAGCTGGCTATACTTCTAGCATCTACTAGTGATTTCTTGCTGGGACTGTACGTTCAGGAGGAAATAGAAAAACATGGCCAGTTCTTTAAAAATACCTAATCTTGCAGACTTTGCAGAAAGTACTGAAATACGCTTTTCCACAAACTGGTAATTGAGGTGAACTCCTCTGTCTGAAGGTGTAGCAGGGAAACCACCTCCTGACTGTGCACTCACAGCCTGGGCTGGCCCTGTGGTCCCTCCTTTCAGGTACCCCAAGGCCTGCACTCTAGGCTCTCTTGCCTCAGTAATGTCCCTCCTTGGAGCTGGTTTATTATGAAAACGTAGTGTGAAATAGTCCATAACACAAGTCCCAAACACATAGTCCATTTCTCACACCAGTGTAAATAGTCATTATGATCTCAAGACATCTCGTCCCTTGTCACACCGGCACCTTTTGCCATGCCTGGACTCTTTGCTGGTCCTCTTCTATCCCTCTGCTAGGACAGCCACGCCAGCCCTTCAAACTGGAGCGTACCCCGCTCTCTCCAGCAGGAAACCCCACAGCCTCTCTACTGGGAGTGTCCTTCCAGGGCAGCATCCATCACTCCCCAGGGTCCGACTCTCCAGCCCTGGAGATGTCAGCCAGTAAACCCCTCTGTTACTGCCCTGTCTTCAGCCCTCTCCGGCCCTTGGCTCCAGCTCTCTGGCTTAGAAAGCAACTCCCTTTGCTGTACTCTGGTTTGGGGATGCCAACCAGCACACCCCTCCTACTGCTTTCCTGCCTTCAGCCTTCTCCCAGGCGCTACAATCAGTCTCCTGGCTTGGGCAGCTATCACCTCCTGCCCTTCTCCTGGCTGACCCAGGCTCTGACCTGCCAGGTCTTTCTCCTCTCTAGGGGCCCTCGGGCCCTCTTCTAAGCTTAATTGTTGTAAGCTGATGCGACCCAGGAGTACTGGCCCTGCTTTCTCGTAAAGGGCCAGTGTCACCCTATGTCAGATGGACGGATGGTTTAAAGGCTTGATGATGACATGTGGAGCTTTTTATCTTGAGATCACTATCCAGAACACCAAACCGTTCCACTGTTTTAATCCTGCTCACGCTAATAATGGATGGCAGTTGGTATTTTCTTATTGCCATACAGCAGCTTAGCTGAGATGAGTCAGTGGCTGCAGTCCAATCTTTGCTCAGGTGCAGCCTGGATGCCGACCCACTCGCTTGCTCTCAGTCGCCGATTCCACAGTGACTGGCCTGGTCTAAGGAAATGAACAGAATTGACCTGACCCTCCAGCTGAGGCACATAGGCCATGCAGTGTGGGGAAGCTACCACTGTAACTCTCTGGACTTGTTCTGTTTTCACTGCTGTCACTGTGACATCTGTGAGCACGCATAACACACTTGAAAAAAAGAATAGCATGGGGTTGCCTCCTTTACTCAGCACATAGTCCTTTCAGATGAATGCTGAGACAATATCTTCCTCCCTAGTCAGTGATCTTTAATGCTAAGTTATATCATTTCTCTTCTGGCCCCTGCCTTTCCCACTACAGATTAAAGTAGCACCATACATTGGGGCCAATAAGGACCAAATTCTCAATCCCTGACTCTAACCGGTGAGTCATTATATGTGAGTAGTCTCATCTAAATTAGTGGGGACTAAATATGTGGATAATTGACCACTAGTAAGAATAAAGAGTTCATAATCTGGCCCTTAAATAGGAAAATGGTGTCTAATGGTAAAAAAATGTCATGCCCAACAAATCCCTTCTCTTTGTACAATGACTCCTCCTCCTGGATATCTCCCCTTACCAGCCATCCTCCTCCTCCAAGTAGCTACCCATTGAGGATGCATTCTCCTGCCAGCAAAGCCTTGATTGTTCTGCTTGGAATAAATGAATCAAAGAAAAGGAAGAGGCTTTATTAGATCCTTTTTTCCCTGCTAATTGCTCTAGGGAAATAGTGCAAGATGCTGTACTGGGCCTGCTTCTGCTCTGCGTTTTATATCTCCAGTGATTTCAGCAGCATTCCTCCTGATTTACAACCATGTAGCTGAGAGGAAAATCAGGCCTATCATTATTGTAAGAACATCCATTCAATACATACCCACTAAAGAAATGTTATTTACCTTTACCCTGTTTATTACAGTAGTGCCTAGAGACCCTTGCTGTGCTCCGAGCTCCATTGTGGTAGGCACTGTATGTCAGTTATGGAATTTAAGGCTTTTCACACTGATGCGTCCCAAAGCTTCTACCCACTGCTGAAAGGTAGCCATGTCTGGAGTGAAACAGAAGCACAGCAGCTGTCTTAGCAACTGCTGGTCACTTCCCCACACTAGTTCCCATGCAGACGCCTGTTGCACATCGCCACTGCTTCCAGTGCTCTGGCAACTGCTCAGCCAGTCTCCTGTCTATATTGCAGGAGGAGGCTATAATAACAACTCACCCCACAAGAAGCTGTCTTTCCACCCCTACCTGCATGCCTACATCAGGTCGCCATAGGTAACCCTGGGCTTACTGCCACCTGCCCCGGTCCCTAATGCTCCCACTGACTTTCTGTGCATCTGCTCATGTATCCTTTGTGCCACTGCCTCTCGAACTTACTGAGGAGGTGACGCAACCCTTCCTCCACTTCAGTCCAGCACAACTGTGTCCCACAGGTGAGTGTTCTCCATCTTCTCCTCCTCCTCCGAAATGCCACAGACACTTTTTTCTGACACACATTAATATGACCGTACAGAACGTTGGGGCATGCTGGGTCTGTGGGAATGGGCGACAGGGGATGGATCACTTGAGGATCACCTGTTATGTTCATTCCCTCTGGGGCACCTGGCATTGGCCACTGTCGGAAGATAGGGTACTGGGCCAGATGGACCTTTGGTCTGACCCAGTTTGGCCGTTCTTATGGATGTGGTGGAGAATCTCATAGGAGGGAGGAAGTGTGGTTTAGAGGGAAGATGTGTTGTCTGGAGTTACAGTAGGGCATTTGGGAGTCAGGACTTCCAGACTGTATTCCTGGCATTGCTGCGGACTTGCTGTGCAGCCTTGGGCAGGTCACTTCATCGCTGTATGCCTCAGTTTCCTGTCTATGAGGTGAGTATGTTGACTATGTCTCAGGGGTATTTTGAGGCTTAAATAATTGTTTGTGACGTGCTTTGAAATTCATTCATTAAAAGACAACAATGCAAAGTCTTTTTAGTATTTATTATAATATTTAAGGGTACAGTCTATTAGAGCAGCATTTCTCAAAATGGGGTCCATGGACCACTGGGGGTCCCTGAGAGTACTCCAGGGGTCCCCGGGCCCCACTGATCAATTCCTCCTCCTCCCTCTCTCAACTTCTCCTGCTCCCTCCCAACGCCTCCTCCCAGAATCAGGCTCTATCTTCCAGAGGCTACTGAATCTAAACTGAAAGATTTTAGGAACTAAAAGTCTGGTGGCGCAGTGGGGCTAAGGCAGGCTCCCTGCCTGCCCTGTCTCTGCCCGCTCCCGAAAGTGGCCGGCACATCCCTGCAGCCCCTGGAGGGGGAGAGCAGGGGGTCTCCGTGCGCTGCCCCCGCCCCAAGCACAGACTCCGGGAACTGCAGCCAATGGGAGTTGCGGTGGGAAGGAATGCCTGCGAGGAGCCACCCGAGGGAAGCATCGCCCGGCCGGAGCCTATACCCCTCACCGCCTTCCACACCCCAACCCCCTGTGCCAGCCCAGAGCCCACACCCTGCACTCAACCTCCCTCCCAGAGCCCGAACCCCAAGCCCCCTCCTGCACTCCAACCCCTGCCCAGACTGGTGAAAGTGAGTGAGGGTGGGGGAGAGCAAGCGACGGAGAGAGGGGAATGGAGTGAGCGGGGGTGGGAAGAGGTGGGGTAGGGTGGAGTGGGGGCAGGACCTGGGGCTGAGCAGGGAGGCTTTGGTGCTCCTGAAAATTTTTAAATCAAAATAGGGGTCCTCTGGTTGCTAAAGTTTGAGAACCGCTGTATTAGAGCATATTCTGGAGAGCTGCTAAAGGGAATACATCGAATATGAATGAAAATGGTATGACAGTCTTACCTGGGCAGAGAAGAGAATGTTTATCTCCAAGATGGTATTGCATTCTTGAGTCTGAATTTCTTTGCTTTGGACAGTTTAAGCTAGAAACTTTTACATAGTTTTACCCTAACTTTTGTATTTAGTAGTAGTCTCCCCTGTGCTATGGATAAATTCTAACTTAATTAAACTCCATTCTGCCTTCCTAAATCCCAACCTCCCACCTCCCACAGTTTCAGCTGAATGTGATATTCTTTTCCACTTTCTCATCTAAACAGTTGTGTCCTGTTACTATATGCTGTTAAACAATTCTCATGTTCCTACTGGAAATGGCAGCATTTCAGTAGTGGGCAGAGCAATGCCTGTATGTATAAAGTGGGCCTTTGGGATCCTTCAGGATAAAACCTGCTCTGTGAATACTATATCACTTTCATTATTGTCAGTCTGAATTTGGGAATGGAAATGATCCCATATAGACTCTGCATCCTGTTTTACCTATTTCCATATTTGTTTAATTGAACCGCTCACTGGAGCTGATATTAATGGCTTTATTTGAAGCATGTGGTTCTTATGAACTACTAAGACACCAATAGCATTGGGATTAGTCTCACTGCCGAAAAAGCCAGGTCAATTCTTCAAGAAAATAAAAAAAACTAAGACAAACTTTATTTTAACAGTGTCTTAAGTTTCACTTTAGGTTCCATAAATATTTGTCAGTGTTCCTGTTGTAAGACCCTTTGGCAAGACGCAAGGTCTCTCTCCAGAAAAGTGAATTTAAATAAATTCCCCAAACCATGATGGAGGATTGGAAGTAACTTTAGCTCATGCCAGAGACCCAAAGCCAAGCCATGGATTGATCGTGGTTCTTGGATTACTATTTGTACAGAAAAGAGGGGGCGAGGAGAGAGAAAACATAGACATTCTTAGAATGTCATGTCAAGGCCAGCACCATTCGGAACGTGAAGGCATAGGTCATTTACTGAGGCTGTGGCAGAAATGTGACCTCTGCTTTGATTGCAGTTGCTTTCTGCTCCTAATGCTTCCAGAAATCTTAAAATATTTTTCCTGCTTGAGAGGTGAGGGGAGGAAATCTCAGATTCTTAATGAGGCCTGGTAATGCCATCTATTTCAGAGGCGCAGGCCAGAAATCATTGCGTGGTCACCCCCTCCCCTCCCAGCCTTCCTTGAATACCTTTGATATTCCTGGGAACTTGCTTTACCTCTGTGGTTTTTGGAGCAATAGCTAAAAAAAGCCCATGATGCATTAAAGTCCTTGGCTATAGCTAAATACTTAAACAGAGGTTTAGGGTGCAGGGACTTTTGATTTAAGAGTGAGGCCTGTTCTGTACAGTTGAAGGGGGGAAATAGCTGACATTTTATACTGTCCCTGACCACAGATTAAGATTACCAAAGAAGTACAAAAGCAGTGGAGTCAGAATGAAGGAGGTACATTGAGAGAAGCAGAGCCTTGGCTTCTAGCAACTCTCTGGTTGCTGGATCAGCTCCAATAAAAATTTAAATTCAGACGAACTGAATGCCTTATTTGTCTGGTGAAGGGAGGGGAAGGTGGATGGGTGAAGTTTTTCCTCCACCTCTGGATGTTAAAATAATGGCACTCAGATGTGAAAACGCCGTATTCCTGAAGAATGTACTATTGTACCATCGCGGGGGTTAGTGTGTGCTTTGGTGTCTCTCTCTATGTGCACCAGCCCAAAAAAACAGAAGGTGGTGGGATGGACATGTTTGCTGGAGGAGAAACTGTGATTGTTGTACAACGTGGGTCTCATCCAGCTGTGTGCTTTAGTTTAGAGCCTTTTGCAAGATGCTGAGTGCCATTAGCGCTTAAAGAAATTAGTGGAAGTCGAGATCTCACAGCATGTCATAGGCTCAGGCCTTATGTAGACAAGGATAATTTCCCACACTGATCCTTCATATCAGCCGTCTCTGCTTGATTGACACAGCTGCTAGGCTGCAAACTTAAAGGAACAATCACACTCCATGTTTTCTGCTTTTACAAACAGCTGCTTTGCTGTGCACCCGTGCACATTCTGTGGCTTCTATTTCTGCTACATCAGTTGTACATATGGTTTGCAAAGTAATGACAGAATTTTGCTAACAGTTCTTTAATCTGGCTACTATGGGGCAGAACAAAAAAATCCAGGTAACAACAGCCAACTGTAAAACTGCATCTGTTTTTTGACTGTGCGTTTGATATACATTTAGCATTCTCAGATTGGTTCTTGTTTAAAACATTGAAAACAAAACAAAAGTCCCTTTCCAGCAATGCTCTGGAAATAATCTGAATGTTATGATGTCACCAACATAACTGGAGAAAACTTTAAAAGCCTTTATAACTAACAGGGTCTAGTTAAAACTGAAATATTCATAAAACCATGGAAATTAGGGGTGGAAAAGACCTATTTGGCCATTTAGTCCTTCCCCATGTTGGCACGGGACTGTGTGTGTGTGTGTCTGTGAATATATATATATATATGTATGTAGGTATGCGTGTATAATTTTACTTACCCAGTTTAGTTTTAAAGGTGCTAAGTGATGTGGATTGCACCACTTCCCTTGGGAGACTATCCCATAGCTTAGTAGGTCTCAGTCTGAGAAAGTTTCTCTTGCTATCCTGACTGTTATTAATTATACCCCATTACATAGCTCATGCCAGTGTTACAGCTGGGCTTTGGTTGCTTTCATGTTCATCTCTCCATTTAGTGCACATGCAAAGTGCCCCCTGACCTGCCGGTTGTAGGTTGCTAGGTCCAGGCTCCCAGCTAGCATCAGTCAGCATTGTTGAATTGAAGGCAATGGACCCACACCGCTTTGCACCAGCTGAGGATCTAGCTGTGTGTGTGTGAGTGTGCCACAGACACGGGACAGCAGGAAGGAACCAGTCTGTGTCTGCACGAATCTTGTGCCACAGGCTCCTTGGGTACGTAGAAGAAGAGGCCTGTACAGAGGCCCCTAATTTACACAGCTTCACTGCAATCACACAATCTTGCCTGCCCTGCAGCGTGATTGCTCCATGACAAATTGTTACTTAATTGTTGGATGGCAGAATAAAAGCTTTGGCTCCCTTAGGTTATTCATAACAAATTGGGCTGGAGAAGCCTTGACGATTATATTAAGCAGAAAAGGAGCAGCTTTAAGGTGCATTCTTTGTGTGTTCTGAGCGTTTAGCTCCACTAACCATAGCAGTGTGCTGAAATATGCTTATATAACACAGCTGTAACTGCAGCGTTCTATTTAGGCTTGGAGGAATTTGATATTTCTTAAATATAATTTAGATAGCTAATATCTATGTTTATTTTTAAGCATTTTTAAATATTTTGATCAATTTAAGTGTACTCAGTGGCAGGAAATTCTGGGTTTTAAGCATTGTTTTTTGATTTTTATCTTTTTAAATTTTCACAGCTGCAGGAAATTCTGGGTGGGTCAGACAATTATTCCTTGACAGTAGACACTGAGATTCAATAAGCTAAAGCTTTAGAATTGTTAAAACGCAAACTGTCAGCCTCACACGTTAAAATATGAAAAGTAAATATCCTTAAATCAACCTGGTTGTACTGTGCTTTCATTAGTCCATTGGTAACAAGTTTAAAGCACTGGATTTTGACTCTAATAAGTTCTCTCTGGGACTCAAGCACTCCCGAAAAAAAATAGGGGATGCTCAGCACTTGCAGGGCCAGATAATCTTCTCCATCTGGGCCCCTGCTTGGCTTCTTCCCCCCCAAGGTCCTGCCCGCTCCAAGGCCCTGCTCCCACTTTCGGCCTTTTTCCCCCAGGTCCCCGCCTGTTTCTTGCACAGCGAGGGGGGGCGGGGGAGGGAGGAGAGGAGCACCCACTGGCAAAAACAAAAGTCAGTCAGTGCCTGTGCTCTCGGGCAGCATTTTTCTCACTTTGCCAATCTGTAAATTTTGATTCTGATCAATGAAAATATTTTTTTTTGTTAGCTTGTATGTATTCAGTGAGGACGACACCTACCGACATTCACCTATAAAAATCTAATCCTTCCAAGCCTAGTTATATTATGGTGTCTGCATAGAGAAACTGGAGGGTGTTCAGAGAAAAGCAATGCAACTGACTAGAGCGCTGGCGGGATTGATTTATGTGGGAAGATTAAAAGAGCTGCTTGTAAATATGTGTCTAGCTTGGCTAAGTGATGCCTGGGGGATATAAGTGTCTTACAAGTATGTGAAGGGTTGAACAGCAGAGAGAGAGGACAATTGTTTGTGAGCACGCAAGTGGGTTATAACTAGAGGTAATGGGATGAAAACGAGCAAAGTAAAGTGTAGTCCCCATACAATGGGAAAACTTCCTTAGTGCAAGTTCTGTTACGACTGTGGAAGAGTCTGTCTGGTGAAATATTGTGGATGTGCCATCTCTGAGTCATTGAAAAGAAATGGGCATATCTATATTAGGTACTTATCTGGCCCCGCTCGCTGTAATATCTGAGTGCCTCACAGTCTTCAATGTATTCATCCTCACGACAACCCGGTGAGGTGGGGCAGTGAATGCTGTTATCCCCATTTTACAGCTGATAAGCTGAACCACAGAGAGGCTAAGGGACAGGTTTTTAAAGGTGTTTAGGTATTGTGACAAAATTCCTCCTCTACCTTGGTGGGTCTTGCGCTTATTGGCGGATTTGCTCGCCTCGGAGATTCACAGCAGCCCTCAGTTTGGCCATTTTCGTGAACCCACAGTCCAGGTCAACTCCTCCTGTGTCTGATCAGGAGTTGGGAGGTTTGGGGGGAACCCGGGCCCGCCCTCTACTCTGGGTTCCAGCCCAGGGCCCTGTGGAATGCAGCTGTCTCGAGTGCCTCCTGGAACAGCTGAGCGACAGCTACAACTCCCTGGGCTACTTCCCCATGGCCTCCTCCCAACACCTTCTTTATCCTCACCATAGGACCTTCCACCTGGTGTCTGATAATGCTTGTACTCCTCAGTCCTCCAACAGTATGTGTTCTCACTCTCAGCTCCTAGTGCCTCTTGCTCCCAGCTCCTCAAATGCGCACCACAAACTGAAGTGAGCTCCTTTTTAAACCCAGGTGCCCTGATTAGGCGCCTTAATTGATTTTAGCAGCTTCTTGATTGGCTGCAGGTGTTCTAATCAGCCTGTCTACCTTAATTGTTTCCAGAAAGTTCCTGACTGTTCTGGAACCTTCCCTGTTACCTTACCCAGGGAAATGGGACCTACTTAACCTGGGGCTAATATGTCTACCTTCTATCACTCTCCCGTAGCCATCTGGCCTGACCCTGTCACAGTATCTAAAGATGCATCTCACTAGATGTCTATCTGCATCTTTAGGTGCCTAAATACATTTAAAAATCTGGCCCTAAGTGACTTGCCCAAAGTAACATAGGAAGTCTGTGGTGGAGCAGGGACTTGAACCCAGGGCCTACCCTAGTGCCCTTACCACTGGACCATCCTTCCTCTCACATAAAGCAGTTGATTATACCGTCGGTACCAGTACTGCTTTGGTAGAGGGACAGATAAGGTCTTTTCCCCCTTATAATTTCTGTGATCCTTTGCAGATATTCTTAAGTATATTCCCTGTTTTATTTCTCTGTAAACCTATGCAGAAAGGAAACAAGTAATACTTTCCTGCTGGTTCCTCTGTGGGTTGGAATATCTTCAACGGATGCCATTTACAGCACAGATTACATGGGGAACCATTAAGAACTCAGCATATTCACTTGAAAAAGTTAGGAGATGTAGGGTTCTGCCCGAGATATGCAGGTGTAATGCCTAGTAACATTAACAGGGTTTTTAAGAAGGGAGGCTCTTTCGTGCAAGCTAAGCCATGGGGGTGTTGCATGGGGTAGCAGATTGGTAATGGGAGATGGGTAGAGTTGTTTGCCTTTAGATTGCCGGTTCAAATCCGGCCCTGCTTGGTAATAACGTTCAGTTATTACCGGCTGTTTGGATTCTTTTGTTAAAGAGAAGGATGGGCATTTCACAGCAAATAGGTATCCAGAATGAAAAACAATCCCAGGCACTCTTGTAACTGTACACTATGCTTCTGTACAATCTTTCAGCTGAGGATCTCAAAGCACTTGGGAAACATTAACATAGTTAACCTCACAGCAGCACCCTGCAAAATATTAACCCTATTTTATAAATATAGAAACTGAGGCACGGAGGGATTGCGGCTCACCTGGGATCAGACAGGAAGCTTCTGACAGAGCTTAGAATAGAAGTCACATCTCCTGACTCCCTGTCCTGTGTGACTTAATCACAAGACAGATGAACTGCCATGCTGGGTCAGTGGTCCATCTAGTTCAGTAGCTAGTATTAGATACTTCAGAGAAAGGTGCAAGACATTCTGCAGTAAACAGTTATGGAATAACTTGCCCATTCGTTAGAGGATGGTTTATACCCTGACCCATGAGGGTTTATATCCCTTCTAACTACAGCTGGTCAGAAAATGTGAGTTTCTTCTATAGAAAATTTTGATGAAAATGGCAAAGATGTGTGTGGGGCGGGAGACAATATATGTGAAAAATTGAAAATCCAAAACTATCAGCAGAAAAGCAAAAATTTCGCTTTGGAAGTGCCACTGTGGGTGCCACATCACACGTGATGCACCATGGAGAGGATACAGAGAGCAACATAAATGATAAAAGGATTTGAAACCCTGTCCTGTGAGGAAAGGTTAAAAAACCTGGGCATATTATGTTTTGAGAAGAGAAGACTGAGTGGGGACCTTCAAATATGTTAAGGGTTGTTATAAAGAGGGCGGTGATCAATTGTCCTCCATGTCCACTGAAGGCAGGTCAAGCAGTAATGGCATAATGTGCAGCAAGGGAGATTTAGGTTAGATATTAGGAAAAACTTTCTAACTGTAATGGTAGCTAAGCGCTGGAATAGACTACCCCATTACTGGACACGTTAAAGAAGAGGTTGGACAAACACCTGTTAGGAATGGTCTAGGTTTACTTGGTCCTGCCTCAGCCTCAGGTGGCCATTCAAGATCCCTTCCAGCCCTACAGTTCTGTGATTCTGTTGTTTCCCGTCTTGTTGAGCCACCATAGTGCATCATGGGAGATGTAGTCCTGCTCAGGAACCCACTCCATACAGGAGAATAAGGGCAAGAGGCACCTGAACTACCGCTACGAGGCACCCGTGGCATTTCTGAATCAATTTTGGGATGTTTGGTTTTTCAATGAAAAGTAGACATTTTCCACAGGAAGTGGACATGGTTTTGAATTATTTGTTTTTGTTTATTCGAGCACCCAATTTTCTGTCCTAAAAATTTTAATGTAAAGTTTCTGACCAGCCCAAAACTCTTGTTTTTATTTCATTTTTTTCATTTTTAATCTGGTACCTCTGGATGCGCTTGTTATCCATATAGATGTCCAATCCTTTTTCAAATTTTTCTGTAACCTCATCAAATAATCGACATAAGAGAGGGATTGACGTGATTTGTGATAGAGTTGTATAGGTTCAATTACAAAGAAATCCAATAATGGTACTACGTACAATTAATAAATAGTATAAACCTATGCAAATATACTACCCGTGTACCCAAAGTGGTAAATCTAATAACTGCATTTTGTACTTACAAGCTAAAAGATGAAAAGATTAGGGATGAAGAATCAGGTAGTGGAGAGCCCCAGAAAGCCACAGATCTAGTTGATACCAGGTCAGGAGCTCGTGAGAACCCAAAATAGAGAACTAGACAGGATATTTTATATTCCACCTTTATGTAAATTATCAGATACATAGCCATATTTGACTACCTTCGGAGACCATAACAAGATTTATACCTGCCCGTTATCCATATGTGGCTTTCTGGCTTTTCATAACTATGACTTAATCATTAATATTAATAAACTACATCACAAATATCTTAATAATTTCTTAATCATTCCTTTATATAAATGCAGTCTAACCAGATTGCTAAACCTCCCCGAAACACCCTACATGCAGAATCCTGTGGTGTCAAGTCCCCTTTGTGGTCCAGTTTTTGTCTTTTCAGAATGAGAGTGCAGAACTTATGACCTGGGGTTATCTTTGTAGGCCTATCAGATTTCAGCTAAAACTCAGACTTTAACATAACTACTTCTACAAGGCGTCACACTAATAGAACAGGCCCTTAAGCACAGCAAGCTTAATAACCCAGTTACTTATGTTCACCTACTTGCCCCATGCGTGTTCCAAGCTAATAAGCAATACACACCTGTCAATCCTATACCCCCTATAGTGTCATTCTACCTATCACAAAGATAAAATCACTAACAGGGTTACAGGTTTTCAAAAATCATCCTTCTTGCCAGGAATAAGGGTCTGCAGCAGAGCCTGGGACTAGCTCCAGGGAAAGTAATGAGCCCAGGTGGACTACAGCAGAACCACCTGATTGGCCAACCTGCCTGATTGGGTGAAGGGAGCCAGCCTGCACGCTCCTAAACCCAGCTGCACCAGCAGGCCATTGGCTGCTTAATGCTTACCTGCAGCCGCAGTTGCTCCCATGCCTGCCTTTTTCGGAGCCCTGCTCCAGTCCTGCTCCCCTGCTTGGTTCCTGGCTCTGAATCCTGGTTCTTTCTCTGACCTTTGGCTCTGACTCCTGGTTCCTGACTCCAGCTCTGACCGTTAGGCCTGACCTCCCACACCCTGATCCTGACACTTCGTCCCTTTCTGGCAGTCTCATAGAATCATAGAATCATAGAATATCAGGGTTGGAAGGGACCTCAGGAGGTCATCTAGTCCAACCCCCTGCTCAAAGCAGGACCAATCCCCAATTAAATCATCCCAGCCAGGGCTTTGTCAAGCCTGACCTTAAAAACTTCTAAGGAAGGAGATTCTACCACCTCCCTAGGTAACGCATTCCAATGTTTCACCACCCTCCTAGTGAAAAAGTTTTTCCTAATATCCAACCTAAACCTCCCCCACTGCAACTTGAGACCATTACTCCTTGTCCTGTCCTCTTCTACCACTGAGAATAGTCTAGAACCATCCTCTCTGGAACCACCTCTCAGGTAGTTGAAAGCAGCTATCAAATCCCCCCTCATTCTTCTCTTCTGCAGACTAAACAATCCCAGTTCCCTCAGCCTCTCCTCATAAGTCATGTGTTCCAGACCCCTAATCATTTTTGTTGCCCTTCGCTGGACTCTCTCCAATTTATCCACATCCTTCTTGTAGTGTGGGGCCCAAAACTGGACACAGTACTCCAGATGAGGCCTCACCAATGCCGAATAGAGGGGGACGATCACGTCCCTCGATCTGCTTGCTATGCCCCTACTTATACATCCCAAAATGCCATTGGCCTTCTTGGCAACAAGGGCACAGTGCTGACTCATATCCAGCTTCTCGTCCACTGTCACCCCTAGGTCCTTTTCCGCAGAACTGCTGCCTAGCCATTCGGTCCCTAGTCTGTAGCTGTGCATTGGGTTCTTCCGTCCTAAGTGCAGGACCCTGCACTTATCCTTATTGAACCTCATCAGATTTCTTTTGGCCCAATCCTCCAATTTGTCTAGGTCCGTCTGTATCCTATCCCTGCCCTCCAGCGTATCTACCACTCCTCCCAGTTTAGTATCATCCGCAAATTTGCTGAGAGTGCAATCCACACCATCCTCCAGATCATTTATGAAGATATTGAACAAAACCGGCCCCAGGACCGACCCCTGGGGCACTCCACTTGACACCGGCTGCCAACTAGACATGGAGCCATTGATCACTAACCGATGAGCCCGACAATCTAGCCAACTTTCTACCCACCTTATAGTGCATTCATCCAGACCATACTTCTTTAACTTGCTGACAAGAATACTGTGGGAGACCATGTCAAAAGCTTTGCTAAAGTCAAGAAACAATACATCCACTGCTTTCCCTTCATCCACAGAACCAGTAATCTCATCATAGAAGGCGATTTAGATTAGTCAGGCATGACCTTCCCTTGGTGAATCCATGCTGACTGTTCCTGATCACTTTCCTCTCATGTAAGTGTTTCAGGATTGATTCTTTGAGGACCTGCTCCATGATTTTTCCGGGGACTGAGGTGAGGCTGACTGGCCTGTAGTTCCCAGGATCCTTCTTCTTCCCTTTTTAAAAGATTGGCACTACATTAGCCTTTTTCCAGTCATCTGGGACTTCCCCCATTCACCACGAGTTTTCAAAGATAATGGTCAATGGCTCTGCAATCACAGCCGCCAATTCCTTTAGCACTCTCGGATGTAACTTGTCCGGCCCCATGGACTTGTGCACGTCCAGCTTTTCTAAATAGTCTCTAACCACCTCTTTCTCCACAGAGGGCTGGCCATCTACTCCCCATGCTGTGATGCCCAACGCAGCAGTCTGGGAGCTGACCTTGTTAGTGAAGACAGAGGCAAAAAAAGCATTGAGTACATTAGCTTTTTCCACATCCTCTGTCACTAGGTTGCCTCCCTCATTCAGTAAGGGGCCCACACTTTCCTTGGCTTTCTTCTTGTTGCCAACATACCTGAAGAAACCCTTCTTGTTACTCTTGACATCTCTTGCTAGCTGCAGCTCCAGGTGCGATTTGGCCCTTCTGATTTCATTCCTACATGCCCAAGCAATATTTTTATACTCTTCCCTGGTCATATGTCAAACCTTCCACTTCTTGTAAGCTTCTTCTTTATGTTTAAGATCCGCTAGGATTTCACCGTTAAGCCAAGCTGGTCGTCTGCCATATTTACTATTCTTTCGACACATCGGGATGCCCTGTAACCTCAACAGGGATTCCGTGAAATACAGCCAGCTCTCCTGGACTCCTTTCCCCTTCATGTTAGTCGCCCAGGGGATCCTACGCATCCGTTCCCTGAGGGAGTCGAAGTCTGCTTTCCTGAAGTCCAGGGTCCGTATCCTGCTGCTTACCTTTCTTTCCTGTGTCAGGATCCTGAACTCAACCAACTCATGGTCACTGCCTCCCAAATTCCCATCCACTTTTGCTTCCCCCACTAATTCTTCCCGGTTTGTGAGCAGCAGGTCAAGAAAAGCTCCCCCCCCCAGTCTCAGAAGAGATGGCTAAGGATTGATTAGATGTGGTGAATGAAATACCCTGTCATTGCAAGGTTGCAACCAGTTCCAGATTGGAGGAATGTTGGTCAGACAATGGGGAAGCCTGTGACTGTCATTGTTCAGGCCGTTTCCCTTCTGGGAGACATACAGAACTTCACAAAAAGAAAAGGAGTACTTGTGGCACCTTAGAGACTAACCAATTTATTTGAGCATGAGCTTTCGTGAGCTACAGCTCACTTCATCGGATGCATACCGTGGAAACTGCAGCAGACTTTATATACACACAGAGAATATGAAACAATACCTCCTCCCACCCCACTGTCCTGCTGGTAATAGCTTATCTAAAGTGATCATCAAGTTGGGCCATTTCCAGCACAAATCCAGGTTTTCTCACCCTCCACCCCCCCACACAAATTCACTCTCCTGCTGGTGATAGCCCATCCAAAGTGACAACTCTCTACACAATGTGCATGATAATCAAGTTGGGCCATTTCCTGCACAAATCCAGGTTCTCTCACCCCCTCAGGAGAGTGAATTTGTGTGGGGGGGGTGGAGGGTGAGAAAACCTGGATTTGTGCTGGAAATGGCCCAACTTGATGATCACTTTAGATAAGCTATTACCAGCAGGACAGTGGGGTGGGAGGAGGTATTGTTTCATATTCTCTGTGTGTATATAAAGTCTGCTGCAGTTTCCACGGTATGCATCCGATGAAGTGAGCTGTAGCTCACGAAAGCTCATGCTCAAATAAATTGGTTAGTCTCTAAGGTGCCACAAGTACTCCTTTTCTTTTTGCGAATACAGACTAACACGGCTGTTACTCTGAAACCATACAGAACTTCAGACATTTGAGCTGTCAATCCAGCATCTTTAACCAGAACGAAATTTCCTTAGCATATTTTGCATTATGAATAAAAACTGATGGATCCCAAGTAAATACATAATTCAATTCCTGTTTTTCTGCTCTTCACACACCACTCAGGCTGCTCTCAGCAGAGCCTCTTGAATGAATTACAGCTACACAATGAATAGGTAGAAGGAAATAATGGGGGAAGTTGTATTGTTTAAGTTGGTGAATGCTTTTCCTAAAAGGAGGCACTGAATGTAGATGACACTTGACTTTGGCAATGCTACCCGGCAATGGTACTAAAAGGCAAAGCCTGCTTCTGAGTTTCACTTTTGTTTTAGGAAGACAAAAATACATAGTGCCCTACTAAATAGTTCTCTCCTCCCCCAGTCTTGCCGAAAAATGAGCTTTGAGTGCTGACAGACAGCAGCGGTATGCAGCACACAGGAATCCAACATAAACAGATTTGCTGGTTGTGTACTTGGACATGTTAAATGAGGCCTCTGCTTTGATCTTCCCAGCACTATCCTGGAGCCCAGCAAGAGAAAAGGCTAAGTAAACAGACCTCTGGTTCCAGGGCTGCTTTGGTGCAGAGGTCTAGTAAAACTTTTATCAATGGCAGAACTTTGCTACTGAGTTCCCTCCTCGACAGCGGGTGCCTCAATAGCAACAGCATGATTTTATTGACCCTGCGTCTTTCTCTCGCTCACCTTCCCATAATGGCTAACAGCTGGGGGGAATAGAGCCAGCTTTCTATTTACTGTGGCACACCAGTTTGCACAGGAGAGGCACCTGCTTAGAGCGTGTTCCTATAAATGCCACTATGGTGAATGGAACACGGAATGCTATAGTGGATCCTGTAGCACCAAAGCCAGGTTAGGCCTTGTTATTAAATGTAGCGCAGAAGCTAGAATGGGCCCTGTATTACGGAATCCAGAGGAGACCCTCAGTACTGCCTACCCCCAGGGTTCCAAAATCACAAGTCAGGCCACAGAAAATCATGAGATTTAATAAATAATAAATTGGGGGTTCTTTTGATTTGCCTTCTGTTTTGGGAGCCTTTAGAGATAGTATTTTCAAGCTTTTGTCCACAACCATGAGGGCTAGAAACTTCCTTGTGGGTTAAAATGAAAACTGGTATTTCCCCTTAATCTCAGGCCTCCAGAAACTGGGGTTGAAGAGAAGCACCTAATATGTCAAGACTCATAATAAAATCATGAGAGTTGGCAACATCCTCTTAGTGGTTGTAGCACAGAAGCCCTGCTTTCCATTTTATTTCATTTTCTTCCCTTTTCTTTTGATGGGTTGAACAAAGGAGGCCTGGCTTCCTTTCTGTCGCAGTGGAAAGCTGATAGAAGAAGGAAGGCTTGCCAAGATATTTTATTTTTATAAGTGTTATCAATGATTCAGTGTTTTCATAACTAACAAGTGCAGCACTGGGTAATCCTGGAGCCTGGGCTTTTACCAGTGGGCCAGCACTGTCATCTTCACTGCATTCCGGGGAGGAAATGCAAGCTACGGTGTCAGTTCCTCTGTCTCCTTCTGCCACGTACCACTGGTCACTGGCTGCACCTTCCTGCCACGGAGAGAGCTGAGGTCTCAGGGCTGCACCTTTGAGGAGTTCGGATCCCAACTCTGGCCTGTGTCTGTTTTTTTATTTTTGATCACTTGACTGAGAGCAAGGCTTGTTGGGAGATATCAAAGGCAGGATGGCAGGAAAGCAGTTGTGGGCTAGGAAAGCACTCAGCCCAGGAGGAGGCAGGGAATAGAAGGACCCGGGGGAAAGGTTTGGAGCAAGGCAGTAGTGGTGTGGGTTGGAGGCCCAGTGTTGATCCTGGTCTTTGTTTATGGGCCTGAGAATGGGAGGAAGCCCCTGTTTCCTTCAGCCCCCATGTCATCCGAATGAGACCAGGGCAGAACTTGTTGGGATAAAAGGCTATAGAGTGAGCCCAGGGAGTGCCAAATCAGACTTCTGTAGCACAGCTTGAAGGATGGACTGTTGAGCTTAGGATCAAAAGTTTGAGCTTTTTGCACTGCCTGAATGTTGGTCAACACCAGAAGGCACTAAAATTGCCGAACCACTGAGAGCAGGGGGAAACTGAGGCAGAAGCCATATCTTGGGCTGGAGAGGTAGGTCACTGTTACAGATAGGCATGAATCAGAAGTTCAGGGGACAGTTTCCGTTCCTGCCCTGGCCCCTATAAGTTGCCACTGCAATACATGGAGCTGGATCTGTGCCACAAGGGGTTTGAGAAGAACTCCCCCAGTGCAGGCACAGTGTACAGCCGCTGTAAACAACCCTACACTGTCCACCTCACAAGCCCTGTTCACAAGGTGTGCTGGGAGTTGGGGCGGGAAGGTGCTGGGAGCAGATGAGGAGTCTCCATAGTGTATGTTACTAAGAAGATTCCAGGCTGTGGAATAGCTCATAGGGCATAGCTCGTGGGTGGCTGCCCTAAAGTAGAGTGCCCTGAGGGCTGCTCTCATTTACATTGGGAGGGCCAGTTTGTCCCCTGGATCAGGCCAGAATTCTGAGGGTGTGAATGTGGTTTAAAGCCACTTTTTTGCTGACTTGGACTGAAACTTCTGTGCGGTGCCTACATGTCCTCTTATTTCCCTCGCTTCAGTGCCACCACTCTCACCTCTTCCTGCCCCTGTCCCACCCCCACGCCTTCTCTCCAGAGACATGCAGATACATTTTTGTTCATTGAATTACTCCTGTGGTAAGGGAGTTTGTGACAAATAGTAAAATCCGTAATTGGATACAAGTTGTTTAAACTCTTTTTTTATACAAATCCTTTATCACTGAATGGGTACAAAGCACGGTGTGGGATTTATAGAGAATTGATTGTATCCATGTTTTATTCTTTTATCAGTGACGCTCCCAAGTGGGCTTCGCCATAATCAGATTTGCGGTTAATGGGGCACAGCCCTTTTGGAAGGGATTGGTATTTATTTTCAATAAAGATTAGGGGATTAGCAGCCGTTTAAAATCTGCTGATTTTTCCGGCCCCAGGTACAGGTGCAGTGGCTGGCAGAGATCTGCGGAGTCTCTGCTTTCCGTTGACCTTGGGCTTTGACCCGGTGACTCATCAACTGAGTCAGTTATGCCACGCTGTAGCACATGAGCAGGGTTTCCGGTGTGAATTCTCTGAGCCCCTGAAGGTTTGAGGTATCTGAATAATAACTCCCATCTCCCCCACCCACAGGGCACATACGCTTCTGGGTTGTGGCCATTGTGTACCTGTGTGGTTGGCACAGAACGTGCTGGGAAATTACAGATGATAAAGTGACTTCAGCTTTAGTGAAACTAGAGGGATTCTGAAAGAATTCAGGGTAGAAGGTGAAACCAGGCCAGCAATTCATATACTAAACTACCTTTTGATATAGATGTGTGTGTCTGTGTGTGTCTGTGTGTACACAGAATAGTAGGATACGCTAACTATGTAATCATTTAGGTGGAAATTATTTCCAGATATGCTGTTTTTGCTATCTAATTCCTGTATTGTGCCTATCCTTTTCCCATTAGGGAAGGGTAACTGGGATTGTGCATAACTAGACTGTGAGGTAATTGAGTTGAATGCTAATTGGTATTCCAGTTTAGCGCTATCTATCTGATGAATGCAAAGATACTTGCCACCATATTGTCAGCCAATGGAATGATATCATTGAATTACGCAGAAGCTGATGTCAGCAGAGCTCCAGCAGGCTCTGTTGCCGCTTAAATGTGTGCATCTGGAATAAAGCAATTCACACATAATAGTCACAAGCTGGTGCTCTGGGTGCTGCAACAAATGTGAAGTTGGTAGCCTAATAGGGTGCCACACCTCTCCAAAGGATTACTAACTCCTTGGTCTTGGGTGTTCATAATTCTGTTAATGCAAATTTACTGACACTGTACTGGGGAGAGAGGGGAGGCAGTGGATGGGTTCAAAAGCACATAAGGGAGTTAGGTGCCAGAGTCTCTCAGATGTTTTTTGAAAATCTCACTCATAATATTTTATATTTTATTTTTCATATTTTTATATTTATATTATATATAAATATATGATATAATATATAAAATATAATATATAAATATATTTTTATATTTGTATTACAAACCCATTGCTAGGTTCTATTTCTATAGTGCCTTTCACCACACACCCCCTCACACACAGAGACAGAGAGCAAAGCAATTCTCCTCTGGATGAAATGTGACAGCTGTTTCACAGCAGTAGGTGAAATGATACTGCATACAGTTGAAGCTGCAAGAGGACTTGGGCAGGCAGAATGTAATTATCCAACCTGGAATTGCCCACGGCACCACGTCTATCACTCTAACTTGAGTGCCTCTGGATTTTTAATAGGCGGGAACACTCAGAAACTCTGTTCGATGTCTCACTTGAAAGGCAGCACCTGTAGCAATCAATGCAGTGACCCTTAACACTATGCCATGGCATAGGACCAGTACTGATTGAGAAGAAAAAATGTCACTTGCTTTCCTCAAAATGGTGACCAGGACTGAGCCTGCTTAGCCTGTGAGATCTGACAAGATAACAGTCTGAGGTGCTAAGACTTCAAGAATCAGGAGAGTGCACTGGGAAATCTTGAGTCCTGCCACCAGTGTTTTTACACCATAGGTAATGTTGCTTCAGCATCTGGTTAGTAAAAATCCAGGTGTTGATGCTGTCAGAATGCACTGAGTGGCTAAGAACATAGTTGATGCTCCTTTTTCAATTTGCTTTAGCGATGGGGTGTTTTTCTATTTTAAATACATTCTCGTAGAAAAATTGGCACGTGCACATTTTTATTTGTAGGTAGATTTAGGCATTTCTTTCCTCTTTTGGAAAATATGTGCAGGAGCTTATTCTATTCTGTATAGGGCCTTAAGCCACTCTCCTCATCGTGTCTGAGCGTTTAGTTCTGGTGAGCCAGAGCTCATTCAGAGTTCTGCTTTCCTCCCATCAAACCAAGCATAGTCTGGAATCAGGAAACCAGTTGTTTTAGTTGGATGAACTCTGCACAGTGGCTGGTGGCATCTTTTCCAGAGCTTTATAATGCTACAGTCTTAGAGTGAAATTGGAGGGATGCTTGGAGCTATTTCTCTCTACTAGAGTGGGGCAGGAAACGGTTTTCGCATCCTGAGAAAACTTTCAAAATTTTCACATTTTTTCCTGTTCTGGTTTGGGACAAAAACCCAACGGCTTGAGAATTTTCACAATCTGACCATCCAATACAAATTTTGGGCCTGGTCAGTTGAAACATTTTGTTAAAATTTTCACCTTTTCATTACAGTTTTTTTTTTTTAAATTAATTGGTATTCTTGGCTTAAATTTAAAACAAATGGTCATTTGGAACCTGAACCCTCCTTATCCCTCCCAGACTTTTAGTTTTGAAATCCCATTTTGTAACTTTTTTCCCTAAAATGTTCTTGAAATGAGAAATTTGTGAAAACTCTTTCTTGCAAAAAGGTTTGCTTCTGACAAATCGGCATTTTCTGACCCCCAGAAAATGTTTAATTGAAAAATTCCTGACCGGCTCTACTCTCTGTTGAATCTGTTTTAGGTAACTTGCTTACTGACTTATCTCTAGTTCTTAAATAATGTGGTGTTGCTGTCTCTTCGTGGTCACCAACAAGCAGTTATGCTGTCTTTTAGTAGCGACTGGTCTGACACGTGCTAATCAACTGTGCAGTGTGTACAGAGGCCTTCGCTCTCAGAACAGTCACTCTGTGTCAGACGCTGCAGTGAATTTCCCAGTACCAGAGGGCTTTCGGATATTTTGCCAGTGTCTCGTGTTTGAGATAATGAGCATTTTGGCACAGGCTATCTGGTCCATTCACGCCATAATTATTGGGACAGGCCAGGTGGCTTCACAATCAGACAGGAGGACACTCTCAGTCCAGTCTAATATATTTTTTGAATGAAAGGCATTGAGGAAAATGGATGGATACTCTCCATTGTGGGATAACGTGAAGGCAAACCAGTTATTTACAAATCTAACTCACATCATTCAAGAATATGGCACTGAGTCAACTGTAGTGGTTTCTGTTTCCCTGCAGACATAAACAATGACACTTGCAATTTCCTGCTTGTACAGCTCACACTGCAATGTCTCTCTATAGGGGAAATGGCTAATTACTTATTAAACCTTGTACTGTTCTCAAACTGGGTTAAACATTGACTGCCAGAAGTTCAAGGGGAATCCATGTTACTACACACATGAATCCTGGCATCACATTTTCTCGGAGCTATTCAAACAGAGGAGTAGGTGACGGGGAACTGCATAAATGCAGGGGAACAAACAAGATATTGGTTTGCATTATAAAGACACGGAAGTAAATGCCTTTGTGTAAAGCCATAGGTTTTGGATATGACTGTGACTGGTGAATATGATGGTTGTTTTGTTTTGTTACAGAGTAAGTGAATGAAACTCTGGTCTGCAATGTGTCTAGTTTGTCTTACTGAAAGTCTTGGAGTGAGGGGAGGTTTGGCTGGGAAGTCCATTGGATGCAAAAACAAGGATTTGCCTAGCTGGGGAGCAATTAGCGAAGTGGACCACAGTAGCGCACGTCGTAAATTTAGGCTAGATTAACCTTGAAAGCTTCAATTTAGGTCTGAACCAAAGCTGATGGGAAGGATGCAGGTCTCTTGAGTTTGCAGAAATGGTGCCTGGTACTGCTTCCACTAAAGCCTGTGGGAGTTTGGATGTTGATTTCAGTAGTAACAGGATTGGGCTCTTGGGCTGACAGTCTTGGGAGAACAGGATTTTTAGTGAGATTTTCTCTCTTTCTGTCTTACTCAAGCCAGAAGAACATCTTTACTAGCGATATTTAGACTATTTTCTATCCTGGCTGGAAACAGGAGGTTAAATAAACACTTATCCAAACATTTCCAAACCTTACAGATTTGTTTCAATAACATTTCTAACCTCCCCTTCCCCCCAACCCCCAGTTATTGTATTCAAAATAGTTTGTCCGTGTGAATCTCAATGAGAAGGACGAATAGTATAGATCAGCGGTTCTCAAACTTCATTGCAGCATGACCCCCTTCTGACAACAGAAATTACTACACGACCCCAGGAGCGGAGACCGAAGCCTGAGCCCACCTAAGCCACAGTGCCCTGGGTGGGGAGGCCAAAGCCCAAGCACTTCAGCCTTGTGCAGGGGCCTGTTAACCGAGCCCTGCCAGCCAGGGCTGAAGAACCTCAGGCTTTGGCTTCGGCCCCAGGCGGTGGGGCTCGGGCACTGGCTCCAGGCCCCAGCAAGTCTAATGCCAGTCCTGGTGACTCCATTAAAATGGTGTTGTGACCCACTTTGGGGTCCCAACCCACAGTTTGAAAACCACTGGTATAGATCGACCTACCTAGACAGTTAGATCACTGTGGTATCTAATCTCAAACAACACCTGCTGGCCATCCATTGTGTTATGTATCTGAAGTTGAATTTTAGCCCTTTGGGGCAAAGATGGTAGTCCTTGGTTTGACACAGTGCTGAGCCCACTGATGGCGGTCAAGAAACAATAAATAGCATCTTTGCCCCTACACTAAAAGAGGAAGCATTCTAGTGTAAGATGTCTGTCTCCTCCAAAGTAATTGGAAGTAACCCTAACTCTCCTCTGTGTTGGCTGCCTCAAAGTCTATGGATAAAGTTACTGTTTTTTACAGCTGCAAACATTTCCAGCAACACTTGAAATTGAGTATTGCCAATGCACATTTAATTTAATAAGATGGTAATTGCATGTTAAATAAATACCAACCCATTATTAAAATGTATGCTCAGAGGATTTAAAAAAGCATGTAAGATATGTATCTCCTCAACTCTTGCTGAATTGCAATAAATCGATGAAATAATTAAGTGCCAATTGTTTAATATACAATAACTATTTTATAAAATCTCAGTGCAATGTATATATAAGGGACTTAATTGAATGGAACATTTTCCCAAATATTATTTTTCTCCTCCTTATGTTTGGAGCTACCAGTCTAGAAAATGTATGGGCAGCAGCACCTCAGAAGGCCAGGTATTACTCCTGTAAAAATATGGCAAGTACTTCTTGTACTATCAGTAAATATACATTTCATCAGAGAAGCAGTTCCCACTGCAAGGATGTGGGAGAGAGGAGAAACTTATCATCCCTTTGCATGAAAAAATTAATCAGCAAATATTTCCACGGAATCACTTTATTTTAGGTCCTACTGCATAGCCATAACCTGCGTAGGCTTAGATGAATAAGTGTTAGTCAACAGTTTATTAGTCCCAGCAAAATCAATGAGATTACTCATGAGAGCTGGTGTGGAAATGACTTTTTTTCACCTGCAAAACATGTTGGCTTTTCATTTTGGTTTCCAAAAACTTTTGGTTTTTGTCTTTTGGAAAAAACACAAACATGTTTGTCCAAAATTATTGTTGGATTCATGGATTTTAAGGCCAGAAGAGACCATTAGCTCATCTAGTCTGACCTCCTGCATGTCACAGGCCAAAGAATTCCCCCCGCCCCGTTCCCCTTGTATTGAGCTCAGTAGGTTTTGGCTAACGTATATCTTCCAGACAGGCATCCGGTCTTGATTGATGACATCAAGAGCTAGTGAATCCACCACTTCCCTTGGTGGTTTGCTCCAATGGTTAATCACTGTCAACAACAACAACCATTATGGAAAATTTTTACTTTGAACAACCCTCCCCACCCCACCCCTTTTTTTTTTTAAACCATTTCTAGTGCTCACATGAGTAAGTGCTCACTTCTGGGTGAAATTCACCTCCGTGCTGAGGGTCAGCACAAAAGTCACCCTATCCTTAGATCATACGGTCTTTGGGGCAGGGACCATTTTTTTTTAGTCTGGGTTTGTACAGTGCCTAGCACAGTGGGGGCTTGGTCCGTGGTTGGAGCCTATAGGCATTACCACAATAAAAACATTGTGCAGAGGCTTTTAGTGGTCCAAAGGACCTGTGCTGGCTTTCTGCACGGGGTGAGTTTCACCTAAACATGAGTCAGTGTTGTACAATCAGGCTTTGTAAGTGAGGAATCCCCCAACTTTCCCAAAGCCAGTCAGCAAGAACAGGAAATGGCTCCTAGAAACAACTACTGGGGTGTAGGTAAGTTGAGAACTCAGGTTTTGTGCAGGCCGTTTGCACTTGAAATAATTTGATAAGGAGCTCAGATAATATAGTGGTGGGTAAGGTATACATACCTAGGCAGACATGCTGATTTAGAAGACTGTATTTATGGGAAAAGATGTATTTTGGCTACTGGCAATTGTCTGTCACTACAATTTTGTCATTATTGGTGGATTTCACTGGCAGATCACATACTGATTGTGTATATGATGTTCCCTACATCCTATGTTCCTTTTGTTTGTTTATTTTTCTAAGGTACGGGTTATTTGAGTGTCCCATATAAGAAAGGGTTGCTAATTTGCCAGCGTAGGACTTCAAAAGAAATCTTATCTTCATGGAAAGTGAATGTTTAGTATTAAATAATAAAAGATACGTAACCCACGGGGCTCTTAAAACTTATTTAACTTCTTTATAAACTTTACAATACAGTACATGGATATTGTAAATTACTTTCTATTCCAAGAAACTGTCCAAGCTGGTTGACCTTCTTTGGAATTTCCTCTTTGTAATTATGTTTAATGTGTTAATAAAGTTCACTTTGAACTGTATCATGGCAAATGGTCTCCTAGGACATAGTTCAGCACTCGTGTGTTCGCCATATGTGAAGTTTGAGTAAGAGTAGTTCAAGGAATAACAAAGCTGAGTCCAAACAATTGTAGGAATGGCACCTCCACCCCAGGTTAGCTGTAAAAGGGGTTCATGGGAAGTAAGGAATGTGGAGTGGGAAATCATTTAGCCTTCACTTCTAGGTGACACTAAATTATAGAGCTAGGTTCAAGTCATTATCAAAACACCATATATCTAGACGGTTTTCACAGAGAGTCATAATTCATGTTTAGTACATGTATGAGTCGAAGGAGAGCATGAACTTTGCAGCTCAGTCCAAGGAAACATAATTACATGTGTGAGCTTTTTTTACTGTGAGAAATGCAGACAGTACACCACGGGACACTACACCATCATGTCTTAAATACTTTTCTAGAAGTTTTTTCACTGTTTCCCAGAAATGGCTACTCACTAAAGCAAAACATAATTTATATGATCAAGAAGTAACAACCGCCAGCAGCTCAGTCTGTTGAGACGGGGGTGGGAGGGTTGCGGGGGGAACTGGAATGCTTGTGAAGCAATGTCATCAGCAGAGCAGCAAGTGAAACTGTTTCTATGGTATAGGATAGAGCGTACTATAGCGGGATATAAATTGAAAATTGCCCAGCTGTTCAGTAAGACAGGTGTAAGATCTGTCCCTTTATAAAATGGAACAGAATGGGGATTCCAGTTGCTTCTGTTCCTAGACAAGGCAAATAAATCAGCACATATGTCTGCATATATATGAGTTGAAATATTTAAACAGAAGAAGCAATGTTAATGTTCCTCTGTGCTTGCATTAATTTAAACAACAAACGTTTGTGTCTCTCTGGGATGGTCTGGGGTGTATGTGTGTGTGAAACAACAACAACAACAACAAAAAACTTGGTGCTAAGTGAAGGATCTAGAAGGGATTATTTAAATTATATTTTAAGATTGGTTGCATGCTGGGCCTTGGAACTCCAGGAACGATCTCTTCTAGTAACTACACTGGTTTGAATGTTATGGAGAAAATTTATATTTAGTTTATATTTGGAGAAGGAGTAACATTGAGGCACAAATGGAGGAGGCCACATTCTTTTCACGCCTTCCTCACAAGTCAGATCCAGGGATGCCTTACTAGTGAAACTGGGGCGGGGAGGAGGGGGGAATTAAGGAAACAACTCTCGCCAGTTACTAGGCTCAATATAGGAGTAACTGAATAAAATTCTATGGCCTGTCTTATGCAGGAGCTCAGACTAGATGAACATACTGGTCCCGTCTGGCTTTAAAATTTATGAATGAATCTATGGATTCATCTGCACCGTCCCTAACATGGTGTGTTAAAAGGGTCTATAGCAGGGGCGCAATGGCGGGGTGTCTGGTGCCCGCCACAGCCTTCTGGGAATAGGAATATGCTATTCCCACAGAAAGGTTGGGGAACACTGATCTATAGCAATAGCTATTGGAACCAACCTTTGTTGAATGGAAAATGTAAATATCTGGGCGGAGCGTGAATGGGGGGCAAAAAGGACCCGTCCGTGACCGAAGCCTTGGCTCTGTATATATGGCTTACGTAACTGAAACTGTAGTGGAATGATCACCTTGCCTAGAGGGCTCAGCATTTTTATACCCACAGAGATGTCCACCCTCCCTAATTCTCCATAATCTTCCTGGTTTTTACATGTAATTACAAAATTACTAATTCAGGTTTAAACCTACTAATTTTTCAAGGACACACTTTTTTTTTTTACATATAAAGAATGTGTGTGTGTGTGTGTGTGACTCATCACCACTGGGGTCCAACGAACTCAGCAAATAGCGCTGCAGGGGGCGTTCTTCTCCACCACCCTGTGGCACATGCCCAGACTGCACAGTGAGGGTTGGACAGGAGGGGAGCTGCAGTGATTCTGAGTGGGCTGGGATTCACTGCCCAAGCCCCAGGCTGGGTTGTGCTCTCACTGCCCAAGGTGGGCTCTGCTGGACTATGTCAACACACAGTGGGTACTTAGAACTCTCCAGCAGGGCCCACCCAGGGCAGTCAGAGTGCACCACGCAGCCTGGGGCTTGGGCAATGAATCCAGCAATGCCCCAACCAGGGGCACTGGAACAGGGAGGGGGCAGGGGCCATCGCCCTCCCACTTTTGAAAGTAGATGGGCCTGGTACGTCCACATTTCGCCACGGGTCTGGCCCCAGGCCCTTCTTCTTCTCCCTGAGGCCACGCCCCCCCCAGTCAGCCAGAAGCTGGAGCCCCACCCAGGTAAGAGCAGCCCGGGCAGCTGTGGGGCACCTGGGAGGCTTCTCTTGACTCCCCCCTCCCCTGACAGGTGGAAGGACCTGGGTTCCCGGCCCAGCTCCAGCTTCTGGCTTGGCTGGGAGCTGAGGCCTTGGGGGAAGTGAAGGGGCAGGGCCATGGAGGGGGTGGGGCCTCATGGCCCCCCTACTTTTAGGAAGAATCCGTTGCCCCTTGCCCCAACCCATTGGAGGAGGAGAAAGAGGAGTGAAGGGGAAAGAACAAGTAGAAAAGAAAGATAAAGAGGGAGAAGTCAGAACAGATAGGCAATGTCTACTTGACACAGCTTTTAGCGACACAGCTGTGCCATTACCGCTGTGCTGCTCAAAGGTGCGCAGTGTAGCCGCGGTTTGTCGACAGAGAGCGCTCCTGCTGACAAAAAACTTCCACCCCCAACGCGTGGCATTAGTGTTGTTGTGCTGCTCACCCTGGTGGTAGTCATCAAAACTTCTGTCTTTCAGGGTGTGTGTGTGTGTTTTTAACACTTCTGAACAACAAAAGTATTGTCTTTCACTTGCTAGTGTAGACAAAGCCTAATCTAGTCTCTTCCCCACTGCAGGAGCTGCAGAGGAGAAGGCTCTCACGCCAACAGCGTTTGGCATATGTTGCACCAGGTTCTTGTAGGGGCCAGTTCTGGAAAGGGTTGAGTACCCTCAGCTCCCATTGACTGTAATGGGGATACAGGGATTTCAGCACCTCTTGGAAGCACCCAGCAGCACCTTGCAGGATCAGACTCCTTGTCTGCAGTTAAGGAAGATAAGATAATCATCTGTGGTGCTGTCTCAGTTTATCTCTTGCTGCTGATCCTCTCAAATCCCTAACTAGGCTAGTTGCTGAATTGTTTGTGGGGTGCGAGGTAAGGCAACTGTTACAGCATTCCTTAGCATCCCCTTCCATTAGTGACCAGGGCCGTGAACTCAGCAAAACAAGGCTTACAGAGGGGAGTCAGTTAGACTGGGCAAAACTTTTCAACCAAAATTATTTTCTGATGGAAAACAAAGATTCAACAACACCAAGCCGTTTTGTGAATTGGTGTCATTTTTCACCAAATTGTTTGTTCTGGGGAGGGGACCCAAATTCCTGAAAGAACGGAAATAATTCATTTTGACATTTTATGATTCTAAACAACTTTCAGTTCAACTACATTAAAATACTAAAATCAAAATAAAATGCTTCATTTTGGTTCAAACAAAATCTTTCATTTGACCCCAAATTATTTATTTATTTATTACTTTTCAACTTGCCAAACATTTTGAAGAAGTTTTTGTTTTAGGCTTGACCCAAAATTATGCACGCTCTTCCCCTCCCCCCCCCCACTTTTTTTTCCAGAATTGGCCGCAAACTGAAAAATCCGTTATTCGCCAGGTCTAGATTCGGTGCTCAGTTAACGGAAGATGGAACTGCACTGCACTTGAACTGTCAGATAGAAGCAGGACTTAGCTACTCCCAAGCAGCACATGATCAGCTATGGGCTTTTTAAATATACCTTTTTAGAGAAGAGATTTCATTTCTGTTGGGAAGCTGAGATCTCGACAGTAAAATGGTTCAAACTGCCTAGCTCAATAGAGTCTGTGTAACTGGAATTCAGTGCATATGAGAGGTTCCAGGTGGTCCCTTTGCAAAATATGTTTTACCCCTCCCTATCTCCTCCCCAAAAATACCAAAGTACAAACATTGCTGAGAGGTGTGCCAAAGTGCATCTCAACTTGAAAAGCATTCATCCGTCACCATTGCAGTCCCAAGGCAAATATGTAGCGAAATAAGACCCAGTAGATTCCTGCATGTTAAAAAGAGATACAGAGACCCCTGACAGAACACCAACATGTGATTCTGCCATAAACCTCTCTAGGAGGTCCAGCTCTCTGCAGCACAGTGACAGCCATGAGCGTGTGAGGGCCTCTGAAGCTTGTGGTACATGATGATTCCAGAGAGAGAGTGCTGCTTACAGAGAGAGTTGTTTTTATTGTTAATAATGAGGCTAGGTAATAAAATGGGACTGTTTACCAAACACATAGGGACATGCTTTTAGCTTGCATTGGACGCCTCCATGCCCTGGAATTGCATCCTTCTGAGAATAGCATGGAGCTGCACCCAGGGAAATGCATAGCTGCAAAGAAATTGGACATTTTAATTCCTCCTCATAATATGGGAGGTGGGGGGGGAGAGAAAGCACTTGAGGGGCAAATTTAAAAGTGGGGTGGGTTTAAAGGACAGCACAGGGATTTTTTTAAAGCAGAAAAGGCTCTGGGAAAGGCTGCCATGTGTTTTAAACCACCAAAAAGGTCTGCGTATAGATCTTATGACAGTGGAGCGATCCAAAAATTCCTCAGAATGAAAGGTCAGTCAGAGGAAAAAATGGCATTCGGGAGGACCAAGCTTATCACTAACCGAGTCATGTGACAGATCCAGAGTCAATTCCACTTGCCATCAGGAGAACCGCATGTGCAGTCTGCCTGCAACAAGCCGCATGACGCCACTGGGAAACTATCTCATTCCTCCCAGCCTAAAAATTTGTCAGGAGTCAAGCTGAATGTTGGAAGGAAAAGGTTTTTGAAGAAGACACTGCTGGGAGGGCCCGATTCCCCCTCCACTGTCCCCAGTTGCCCTACACCACACATTCTTCCCTAACACTACTTATAAGCCACTTTCTGACACCCATGCTCACTTTGAGTAGTAGTACCTTGCTCTGCAGTTGATTTCAGTGTGGTAATTCATGGCGTTGAGGTTCGACTCAGTTTGAGTAAAGTGGCAGAGTCTGCCTTTAACTTAAAAGGGGACTCTAAAATTTGATGCAAGATGTCAGCTAGTGTGTAAACTTGTGTGGATTTTGCCCCCCTTACTCATGAAATAAGGTACTACGCCATGTGAGGTTGGGTCACAGAACTTGGGGGTAGGTCCTCAGCTAGTGTAGCTCCATTAAAGCCTATGCCCATAACTGATCACTGACAGTGGGTGAATCCCGGAAATGTTAGACTCAGATCAGCCTCCAAAAGTTCTGATGACTCTCTGAAGCTTCTCCAAAGTGTCCAAACGTTTGCAGTTTGCAAAAATTGACTGGACTTCTGAGTGTCTCACAAGAAGGGCTTTGCTTGCAAGACTTCCAGTCCTTAAGGTCCTTGCTGGAAACACACAATGGCAGCATTTCTTATTGACATCTCTTCTGGAATCAGGGGGGCAATGTTACTTAAGAGACCACTTCTCCTATTGGCCTGCCTACAGCAGGTGACGGCTGAGGTGTGCTCTAACTACCATCACCTGGAATTTGGCTTTCCAGGACTGGGGCTCTCAGGTGAGGGTCCCAGCCTTTGGGACTTGCTCACTCTTGGCAGTTCACCAGAGCCCAAATATTTTAGGGCTAGCTCCTGACACCTTTACTCACTTTGAATAGCAGCCTAACCCATCTGCAGTCCCACTGAAGTCAATGGGACCCACCAGCATGAGTAAGCATGAGAGAATCTGACCCCTAGTCACTATGGAGCCTGCTTTACTCACAATGATGAACACTCATGCAGATAGTCTCATGGCAGTAACAGGATTTGCTCTTATAAAGAAATGCGTACAACCATGAGAAAGGACTCCAGCACAGATCCCATAGGGGTCAGGTCCTCTAAGCCGCTGTTGTGAGATGGTGAGCAGCCTCAAACCCATTGAAGCCCAGTGGGGATTGAGGTCACTCAGCACCTCAAGTCATCAGACCCCATTAAAACAGGTGTGTCCTTATGCAGGAACAGGGCACTTATTGACCATGGCTGTTTTTGAAATGTTCTGAGAAAGAGGCTGGCTGTTATACTGGTAGGGGCTATAGAAGCTCATAAATCAATGAATCCAATAAAGACAATTATTTAATTAAATAAAGTAACATACTTGAACATTTTGGCTTTGAATTTGGTTCTGTAACTGGGGGACAGCTGACGGTGTGGGAGACCTTATCACTCTCCCACCCCAGCCTTGTAGTTATCATCATGCAGCACAGTATGTTCATGTTGTCACATTCCAGGACACCTTGTTATGCATGAAACTATCGCCTTGTACCAGCAGGAAACATTCAGCAGTCAGGCCAGTCCAATGAACTTGTCAAGGGAAGGTCGAGGCAATGGATAAAAATATCCCGAAAATTCATCACTTTGCATGTAGGCGATGTTAACATGTCAGGATATCCTGTACCTTGTCGTTAAGTAAATGCTGCCCAGCAAATTCTTTGTGTCCTAGAACCGTTCTAGTGTATTATTATGATTCCTGCTGCTGACAAAGCCCATCTGGTGACTATTAAAGGGAATTGCTATACATATAAACATAAAAGGATTATAACTCCTTGTTTTAAGGACCAATGCTGTTACCAATTTTGGCTTCAGGATTCGTTATGCTTAAAAAAACCAGTGATCTGGGTATCTGGGAACCAGGTCCCCATGACATAGAAAAGTGGTGGGTGAGGTCCGGGGCTGGGGAGGGAGGAAGAGAGAAATACAGCTGATTGCCATTGGCAGGTTAATGCAGTTGGTTAGAGCAAGGTGATAAGAATGTCTAAGTTCTGGATTCAAACCCTCCATGGGCTGGTGGTATTTTCTTAGTTGTATCTGTCTGTTGTCTGTTTTTTCCACTTAGATGTAATCTCTTTTCAATAAGTAACTTTTGTTATGTTTGTACAGGGCCCCTCTTCATGACCGGTGGCTTCTAGATGCTACTGCAATAGAACTAGTTCTGATCATATTAATTATTGTTTTTCTGTCCCATTCTTTGTTAGGCCCACCCAGAATTGCTGATAAAGTGATCCACCGGCAGACCGTGAGGTTAGGAAGAACCATCAAGCTCCTGTGTCCGGTAGAAGGTGACCCACCACCTCTGACTATGTGGATGAAAGATGGACGGACTATCCACAGTGGCTGGACAAGGTTCCGGATCCTGCAGCAAGGACTGAAAATCAAGGAGGTGGAAAGTGAAGACGCAGGAACATACATCTGCAAGGCTACCAACGGCTTTGGCAGTATGAGTGTGAACTACACCCTTATCGTGATTGGTAAGTGCCACAGGAGGAAATGTAAATCTTGCCTTTTTTAATGGTAGTGGAGAAGTTTGATTTCTTTTCACCTGGCAGTGATTGCAGGCCCTCTTTGCTAATCATTTACTGACGTCCACTTAAGTGGCCCATTCCAGTGTTTGAGGATGGCTAAAGCTAGCTACACTGCTGCACATCTCTTGCATTGCAGTCAGCAGCCGCAAGATAAGATTAGGGAGTGCCAAAGGTTACAAATAAACAGAAGTGATGCAATAATCACTAGGGCACAGATCACAACGAATTCCACACAGGAAAGGCTGAGTGATAAGGAGAGGTCGTGCTGATCTTTGTGTTTGCTGCTGGAACACGGTAGTTCTCAAAACGAATTTTAACAAGCCCATATTAAAGGGCACAACAAGGGGATTTGTGCAGTGAGCAGTTGCAGACTATGCAGACTAGGAATAAATCTAGCTACAGTGAAACTAGGCACAGAGCTAACACTGGGCCCTAAGGGTCCCAAGTTTCCAAAGAATCCCCATCAGTTGGGTCAGGATTTAGAATGGGTGTGCAGAGGGCCTCTGTCTTTGAAGGAGAGACCACGGGGGCTAGCCTTACCTGTATATGCCCCCAAAATTCTCAAGATCTTGGCCCAGATGATGGAGATCCAAGATCACATGCTGGGTTTGGGGCGATGCTTCTGAGGGCCCAGGAGAGGCCTGAATGATTTTTCCTTCACTCTCAGTGCTCAGAGCGTTTCCACCAGTTGCGGACAGGAAATGTATCCAGCTCTCCTTAGCTGGAGGGAGAGGGCTGGCTAAAAAGTGGCATGTTTCAGGATGCAGAGGGAGGAAAGGAAAGAACTAGAAGGTGGGAAGATGCTATAGGCCTCCACACACCCACCGTCTCCCCCAGCCAAAAGCCTCCTTAACCAGCATGAATGCTTAGCCCACAAAGTCCTATCTCTTTCTCTGCTCATTTTAAACAACCAAAAGCTTCCTGCTGATAAGAGCAGCCTTGCCTGTGAAGACAGAAGAGCCCTGTTTGAACTCTAACCTGCTCCTGCCTCGTCCTTCCCAAACAACCCCAGACTCATGCCAGAAACCAGATTCATGGCTCTTTGCCCAAAAAATCTCTTGGGAGAGGAAAGGGGCTGATCGTGCCACTCTGCAGAGCGAGTATGGGAGGGGAAGACAAAAGACCCCTTTTCCTGCCTAGAGGAAGGAGCTGCTGGCCTGAGGCAAACTAAGCTGCTTATCCGGTACTCCTGAGGGAGCTCTGCAGGAGAGCATAGGAGGGGAGAGTGCACTTGGCATCTCTGCCCAGAAAAAGTTTAGAAATAACTTGTGCCTTGCAGAGCTGTTTGCAGAGATGTGCACAGCACAGTCGCCAAAGTGCTGGGGTGGGGAAGGCACAGAGGGACTGAGGACAGAATTCTTTAAAAACAGCTTCACACCAGCAGGTGGGGCACATTTCCACATCAGCTCCGCTGAAACACTGGGCACAGGAGTCACAATGAGAGCTGTGTGGTGCTGAGCGCGTTTGCAAACCTGGCCCTTATTTAGGTGGCCAAATGGGAGCTGAAGTCTCTTGAAAATCTGGCTCTGAGCTCTTTTGAAAATGTGCTCCTACGGGACTTGCCTAAGGTCACCCAAGACGTCTGTGGCAGAGTTAGGAATTGAACCCCAGCCCTGTGCTTTAACCACAGGGATAGCCTTCCCCTAGGATGGAGTCTCTTAGAATGTCTACACAGCAGCTGGCAGGTGTAATTCCCAGCATAGGTAGGCATACCCGTGTTAGCTCTGCTCAGGCTAGTGCCGAAAAATAGAAGTGCAGCATGGCTGGCAGCTTGGGCTAGCCTTCAGAGTATGCACTTGGGGGTCAGACAGGATTGCACACAGGCGGCTATTCTGTCCTGCGCCAGTCACACTGCCATTTTTAGCAGGCCAGCTTGAGGTAAGCTAGCACGTGACTGTCTGCCTATCTTTGGAATCACACCTCCCAGTTGCTATGTAGCCCTACGCCTAGTTTCCATCTGAGGAGAGATTGAAAAGACTGGGACTGTTCAATTTAGAAAAGAGACAGCTGAGGGGAGATAGAAAAGAGATCTATAAAATCACAAATGATGTGGAGAAAGTGAAGGGAAAGTGTTATTTACCTCTTCACGTAACACAAGAACCAGAGGTCACCCAATGAAATTAATAGGCAGCAGATTTAAAACTAACACAAGGAAGTACTTCTTCACACAACACACAGTCAGCCTGTGGAACTCATTGGCAGGTGATGTTATGAAGGCCAAAAGTACAACTGTGTTAAAAAAAGAATGAGGTAAGTTCCTGGAGGATAGGTCCATCAATGGCTCCTACCCAAAATAGTCAGGGACGCAACCCCATGCTCTGGGTGTACCTAAACCTCTGACTGCCAGAAGCTGGCAATGGGCGACAGGGGATGGATCACTTGATGATTACCTGTTCTGTTCATTCCCTCTGAAGCATCTGGCACTGGCCACTGTCAGTAGACAGGATACTGGGCTAGATGGACCATTGGTCTGACCCAGTTTGGCCATTGTTAAGATCTTAGTTTTGAAAAGCTAACAGCTCTTAAATAAGGTAACTTAGTTCTCTTCAGTCATGCAGCCTATAAGCTCCTGGGAGCCTCTTCTTTAATGCCTGTAAAGCATTGCATACACCTATAGCATGGCAGGGCCCATAATGACTTTTAAATTTCCTTTGGAAAGATGAGTTGAGGCTTGCGGCCTGGGGTCTGTCCAGTGTGAAATGCCTTTGCAGTGCCAGGGCTGAGGAAATGAGCACACGCTTTCAGGAGTGCTGTGCTGCTAACTGATCCGACAGCAGCTTTAGAGACAGGCTGAGGGAATTCAGTGACTAGGAGCCGATGATTAGTGACATATGGCTGATAGAAGAACAGAGTGAGAAGAGGGGATTCCCAGCTGTGGGAATTGTAGGATGAGTCACTGAAGGCACAACAGGGGGAGAGGATGACATGAAGACAGTAAATGGATAATGGCAAAGGGCTAAATTTGCCTCATCTTGTGTGAGTGTCCGGGGGGCAGAGGTGATTTTCCCATCCCCAGGAAACCTGCCAGAGAGAATGGGCACCACTGGGTGCTACATAGGGCCTGGATAATGTGCCTAGATGTAGCTTCTTCTAGCACCAAAGGAGCATGGCTAGGTGGTTTGCAGGCATAGTCATATCCCCACCTCTGTAAACTGGGGCCTGTTGGGAGTGCTGCTGAGCCTGCTGCCCCCTAAGCCGTTCTGCCTGGTATTGGGGTGGCATAGGTGTAAATAAGGTCAGATATTAGCCAAGTGTCTATCTCCCTCTCTAAACTCTTCTCTGTCATTGCGGCCCGGGTCTGCACAATGACTGCAGCATGATAGTTGTCTGATTTTATGTTTGCTGGATAAGAGAAATAGTTACAGCTTTACTGTGGATGCTGAGTGATGTAAGCAGACACCGGGGCACTTTGAGGGGGGGATTGTAATAGTAATCAGGTGATTCTTGGAATTTGCACTTTGGTGGAGACCTCCAGGCCCCTTAGAGAAGAGAGACCAGGAAATGCTTTAGCAGGATAGAGGTTCTTGTGAGAAGGGAAATCCTCAAGTAATAGGATTTCAATAATGTCAGCTGTTGACTGGGATAACAGCTACACATACACTAAGAGCCAGCATTGCCTTTGAACATCCTCACCGGCTCCTCCTGACTCCATCCTCTGTTCATTGAAACATCTTATCTCCTTCATCCTCAGTATAACAATTTTGTTGCTATTATGGAAAATTAGAGGACCAAGAGCCTTCTCCTTTTCACTCAGACGCAGTTCATCTTTACTGCTCTTCTATACCCCTGGCCTTTGAAATGTCATCTGTCCAAAACCCACCTGTACCTTTTCAGGCTGACATCAACTTGTCTGATCATCATACCCTAGTCACCGTGGTTCAGTAATTTGGCATCGTTCCCAATGTCCTGCTAATGAGCTCATTGCTTCTACCCTATGTATTTACACACCCAATAACACTAGTAGTGACTGAAAGATGTTACTGTCCAATGGCTGTCTGGTGGCCTATGTCCACATCGCATCCCCCTTCCACACCAGCATTGGTTCTTTTTTGTTTGTTGGTTGGTTTTTTTGGACTTCAGCAGCCTCAGCGGAAAGGGCAAAGAGTGAATAGGCTATGGAGACTTAACTAATCTCTTATCCCTGGAGATGGTACTTTGGCATATTGATGGGGGAGTGTTATGGAGCTCCCCTTGCCACTGCCTGTCCTTTCCCCATTCTGTGAACCTTTGGATACTGTTCCAGCACCTTACATGGGATCAAAGGGCCCACCCCAATTCCCATTACAATCTGCGGGAAGACTCTCCTTGATTTTACTGGGAATTGAATTGGGCCCAAACTGTGTTTGTTTAAAAAAAACAACAACACAGGGGAGGGATGAAAAATCAGAGGCCAGGAAATGAGAATTAGGGACTAGCATTGAATTGGAGGTGAGGCAAAATCTCTGAAGAGAACAGGCTGCTCTGGTAAGTTGTATCATCACACAAATTGTATTAATAACAATAGTATTAACAATAGTTAGCACAAACACTAGCTAATGAGGCTCTAATATTGCACCGATTGAAGCATATGGCAATACTCCCATTGACCTCAGTGGGTGCAGGATTGAGCCCGTGTGGAATTTAAAAGAGCTAAACATGAAAAAGACAAAAAAACCCAACAAAGTGTATTGAAGAGTGTGGTCCCAAGCTTGTGATAGAGTTAAGTTAAACAGGGAACAAGTTTGTGCCAAGTGATCATTCGCCTCCCTATGTCTTGATACTAATGCTGGCTAAGAATAGCATCTTTTAACTTCTTAGATTGTTGGTTGTATTTGCTCAGTCCATTCTTGATTGTTGATTATTACATAGCCCTTGTCTCAAATGGCTGTCCCTAGACTTCTTCGTTTTATGTTTCAAACTGATTGCTTGTCTGTAAATGCTCTTTCCCCTGAAATCAGATGTCACCCGAGTATCTTTCCTGCCGAGGTCTGAAAGTCAACACAAGGTACGACTGTGTGACTCTTTCAAAGAATTCAAGTTGGCTCTGAACCTTAATGCATCTGGCAGATGCTGGGGTTTCTTCTTGTGAAAATGTTCTCTGTGTGAAGAGGAACCTTTGTTTATTTTAGAGAACACGGCAGTGTTTTAAAACCAACAGCTTGTCAGCTGGAGGATGGAGAACAAAGTGATGGTGCCGTTTTGTTTGTGCTGTGGAAAGCGCAAACATCATTAAGTAGAATGGCCTTTTGAACCATATGGCCCTTTTTTTTAAATTCATTTTTTAAAGAGCACTTTAAGAATCTTTTTTCAGCATTACTTGTAATGCCATATATTTATACACTACGGCAGGTGCTTGGATACCATTGTGATGGGTGGGGTGTAAGATCCTAAAGAGACTAGAAAATAGAGCAAGAAAGCATCCTGTCACATGAATGATTACTGTGGGAAAGCTTGAAAAAATTAAAATCCATTTTCACCATGAAACATGCTGGGTGTTGATGTCAGTGGGGCCAGGATTTCACCTCTGTTCCTTATAATAGAACATAACAAGATGTAGTAATATATGAAAACGTACACGGCAGTTTTTATCTAAAGATTTCACAGCACTGTTAGAAAGCACTATATATTTAGCCTCGCAACACCCCTTTGAAGGAGGTAGATGTCACGCCCATGTTATATCTGGGGACAGTGTAGCACGGTAAAGTTCAGCGACTTGCTCAAGGTCCTACAAGAACTGGGAGTTAAACCCAGAAATGCTGAATCCCATACCTTTCCTTGCCACTGTGTCATGCTTCCTCCCTCCTTTTAAAAGAATAATGGTAGGTTATGGGAAGATCTGCCTTTTGCAGTGATGGCTAAAGAGAGTAACTTTTTGAAGCACATAAACCCCATTATTTAGTGAACTGTGCGTGTCTTTCTGTCTCACATGCATAGCTTAGAAGCTATAGGTGGAGGAGTTGCTTTCAACTCTGTTTCCAATAAGCAACTGCTGACTTCTAACAGAAGGAACTTGTACAGTTCATCCTGAAGTAATACCTTACATCAGGAATGTATAGTACAAATAAAATCCTGTGATTGCTATTTTATTATTTACTTGTTATTTCTTGGGACAGACTATTTACAAAAAATTGATTAAAAGCAACAGGAAAGTGAGGGTTGAGGAAGGCTAAACAAGGAGTTGATTCATCAAAACTTCAGGGATCTCCAGTACTTAGAACCTTTTTTCCTCCCCCTTGTATCCTTTGAAAGAATAGATCTCTTCCCCTTCATCATTATTATTAATTAATATTTATATTCCAGTAGAGTCTAGAGACTCTAGCCAAAATTGGGGCACCTTTCTACCAGGCATTGTACAAACACATAGTAAGAGAGTACAAACACAAGAGACATGGACAGTCAATGACAGTTAGGCTCCTAAGTGCCTAAATCACTTTTGAAAAAGGAGTTAGGCTCCTAAATCAGTTAAGTGTTGCAATGCTCTAAATACCTCTAAAAATTCTGGCCTAAGGTGACATGCTTGAGCTGGGAATTGAGCCCACATCTCTTGTATCCCAGGCTAGTACCTTAACCAAAAGACAATCCCTCCTCCACTACTTACTCCAGAGCCTCTTCTTCCTCCTCTGCCTTTACACAGCCCATCCCTTTTCCCAGTGAACAGGCCTTGCCGAGCCCAGCAAGTTGCTACACTGCTCATATCCAGGTCCCCTTTGAGCGTGGGCTCTGGATCCCAAACATCCAAGAATCCCATTCTAATCCACCTCTGCAAGAAATGTAAGGAAGTAAAAGCAGATAACCAGTAGAAGTAGAAGCTACAGTTTCCTCTCATAGCCAGGCTCAATAGGTTTTGTGGCTTACCACAAGATCTGGGATGGCAATTACAGTGCAGGCAGATTTACTAACACTGGAAGAAGAACTCTTTTTAATCAATATTAGCATTCTAGTGATTAAGTACATAGTTCCTTATCCTAGAGAATTCCATCAAAAACAAATGAGCTGTACAACCCCACAAAGGTTATTTATATAAATATCCCCATGAAATTGTTATCTCTGGCTGTCCACTGAAGTTTTTTTCTTACTAAATTGATCCAGATGGGCCATTTGCCAGCTCATGATCTGTAGCTATCAAAAGGAACTTTGTTTTTGTCTTTAAACTGAGCAGTCGTGCAGATTTCTGGCTGTGAAAACTGGTTGTGTATGGTGTTCCGGGAACCTGCTGCGCACTCAGATTTCCTTCACAGAGGCAAGTAGAGGAGGTCGTGCCTCTGATACTCCACTGTTCAGATAGTTGCTCTGACCGTAAATGGGAGAGCAGGGGCTGCTCTGTCAAAAAATTTCAGCCAACTCTACTCAAGACCTATTGCTACCATGATGCCTGTGGGAAACTGCCAACCCCACAGGGGCCCTGGGGAAAATATAGCATGGGATCATGTAATTAAAGACCGTATCATAATACATACAGACAAGGGGGAGTGAATTAAGGTTGCACAGATGACCTTAATTCTGGCATTGCCTAACTTTTGAGTGAGTGCTTGACTGTGCAACGTTAAAATCGTTTGTGGGTAACTTTCCTAGGATTTTTGAAGGGCATACTGAAAAAAACAAATCCTGTCACGTGGAATCCTATTGATACACACATGGTTCATCAGCAAGAGTGGAACCTTGCCAGTGCACAGGCCCCTGGCACTTGAGCTAAGGGAGTAACTGACAGCAGTAGTAGGTAGTCATCCTGTATGTGGACCAGTCCCTTGAGGGGGATGAGAAATGCACTTAGTTGCTGACAGCAGAGGAATGGTGAGACTCAGAAATGTTGGGCTCTATATTAGGTTCGGGGCTGAGGGGGGGAGTAGTGTTCTGTAATGGTCACGGACTCTTCGGCTCTATTCCCTCTAGATTTCCCCAGTGCTGTCTCCTCGCCACTTTTGGCTGCTTATCCCAGCCTCACCCTTCCCCTCTCACGCAGCTCATCCCAGTCTCCTTGTCCAGCCAGTCCCAGTCTCTCCCTCCCTGCACTCCTTATCCCAACCTACTCCTTCCTGCACACGTGTCTGGCTGTTGTCCACTCTGTGTTCATGTCAGACTGATTTTTCCTACAGGGAGAGCATTGAGAGCAAAGAAAAGTCAGTCTCCCTGCTGTCAATTGTGGTTCCTAGTGCCACAGCAGCAGGGGCCAGCAATTTCAGGGAAAATTCTACTCGGATATGTAGCCCCAGGATGGAGCATGCTCAGTACAGACAGAATCTTCAGAAAATCTAGCTGCCAGGACCTCTTAACCAAACAGTTAAAGTTTGGCAAAATTATAAATAACTGAATGCAGGATTTTATCCTGGGAAGTGTTGGACAGCCTTCACGCCCGGCCTAGAAGAACAAATAATATCACTTCGCCCACAAGTCGGGTCATTCATTGAAGGGGAGATCTCCAAAAAACAGCTGGGTGCCATAGGAAATGATATTATTAAATATTTACACTGCGGGCATAGCCACCTCATTCACTGAAGTTAAACACAGAGCTCTTCAATAAGAAAATATTATGGGCCAAATCCTGTGATCTCTGCCAACATTGAGGACCGGTTTTTCAGGACCTGTGAGAACTGCAGATGAGCCTAGGGGACCAATCTGAGTATTGTACCCAACCTTGCAGGGGGGGAAAGAGGCACATGTGAAAGCGGGATGGCACCCGGCTCCCCTGAGTCAGCCAAAATGCAGCAGGAAGGGGTAGCTCAGTGGTTTGAATGTTGGCCTGCTAAACCCAGGGTTGTGAGCTCAATCCTTGAGGGGGCCATTTAGGAATCTGGGGCAAAAATTGGGGATTGGTCCTGCTTTGAGCAGGGGGTTGGATGAGATGACCTCCTGAGGTCCCTTCCGATTCCATGATTGCAGCATAAGCTGCTATTGCCAATAAACATGTTAGCAGACTTGAGTTGTTTGACCAAGTACTTGAAGATCAGTACCGTCCTTTATTTGTCTTTGAATATGTACATTCACCCTTTTATTACCCTGTTTAGAGATCTGCCAGATACAGATGGCAGAATTGTCTGAGCCTTGCCATTCTCAGTACACGGAGAGCTATGTAGATTGCTAGTTTCCCTGAGGTTCTGCAGCATGACCAACTTTATCTTGCTAGGATGCATCCCGGCACAACTTCAAAACAAGATCAACATTCAACCCCAAGAAGCAGCTGCTCTGGTGTTTTTCTTTTCTGCTTTGCATCTCAGCCTGTTGTGTTTGTAGTCTCACTTCTTCGGTTTTATGTGGAGGAAGATTGTGGTGAAGAATCCATCACCTTTCTGTTCACATCCTCCTCCTCTTGGCACCTTGACTCCCTTATAGTGTGTCCCATACCACTCATCCACTGTCTGTGTAATGACCTGTAAAATGATGTTACTGAAGGTGGGAGGTTAAAAACAGCCAGTTGTCATAGACTTCTCTGAGCACTTGGAGCCGTACCCTTAGAAACTGAACTGCAACTCACTCTCCAGCAAATCAGGTTTGCTATTGAATGTCTAAAATCTGTCTGCTGAAAATGATTGCGTAGAGAATCTTTAGCGGCCTTAGAAGATTTATCTTTAAAGTAGCTTTATCCTGCCTGGCCAGCTGCTATTTTATGTTTTTCATAGCTTGTCCAAGACAGCTCTCTTTGATAAACAGGCCTCTGTGAAAAATTTGCATTAAAAGAGCCTTTAAAAAAAAAAAAGTCAATGTAAGTATCCAGGAGGAAAAAAAAAAAAAGCATGGCAGTGTATGAATGGACATTTATTCTAGCATGGTTCTCACTGCTTATAGTACTAGAAAATCCTGTGTGAAAGAAATAGAGTACAGTAAAATATGGTTTGCATTACAGATCTCCGATGAAGTCATCAATCTGTGTAGAAATCATTTATAGTACAAAAGCTGTGAAAACATTTGTAGCCCAAAGTCAGGTGCGGTCAGCCATCTTGGAAAAGCATGACAAATGCATTTATAGTTGGGTTTTGGCCTCTTAGCAAACTCTGGGGACCAAAGAGAGATGTACTCAGCAATAACTTTGTGAATCAATGTTGAGTCAGCAATGCATGCACCAAGGACACTTTTAATACTACGCAGAAAACTGACATGAGTCAACACTTGACAAAGATGCAGGATTTGTATTTAAAAAACAAGAGTGGTTTAGCTTTCATTAGTCACACTACAGAGTAAGTACTTCATTTTTTCATACATCAACTCCAGCATAAAATGTGAAAGGCAATCTGTGCAGCATGGGCACAATTACACACCATGTAATCACAACTAATAATGATTATTGTTATGTGAAAATGAGAAACTTCTTGCTATAGTAAATAGTAACAACATTTTCACCTTTAATTTGCTGTGGCCCTCAACTGTGCTTGTGCCTATACCTACCGATTAACACCTGGTGAGGATCTGGCCCCATTAATTCACTGACAGTAATGGTTGTGTTGCTAATTAAAGCCAAGATTGTTTATGGCTTTTGGGAGTTGAGCAGAAGAGGGTGCCTTAAATCGCCACCCAAGAGCCTGGCAGTTGAAGTAATTGCACAAAGAGTGCTACTGGCTAGTTCCCTGTAGGCTCAGCTTGGTCACAGCAATCTGCACAGATCCAATTCCAGAGCTAGGCAAGGGAGCTCATTTTTTGCTGAGAATGTGACATCAGATGTATTGTTAAGAGAAAGCATATTATGCATCAGGTACAAGGAGTAAACCGAATTCTGCCCTGCGGTCTGCAGGAACTCATCCTGTTGATCAGGGGAGTGAAAAATACTCAGTATTTCATTATGAACTTGAAAACTGACTCATATTTCTAAAAAAAACTCCCCATGCTTCCCAAAGCGTTCACTAGGCAATGGAGCTCCTCTTCCAGTAAAACAACTCATTGCCTGAGTGAAAATGGACTTATCTCAAGTGAAAGGCAGCTCATCATGGTCAGTTATTTGCATGGCTGTCATGCCTAGAGGCCATGATCTGGTCCCATTGTCTAGACACAGCACAAACATAGGCTGGGATATTTGAAAGTGCCTGAAAGAGTTAGGTGTCCAACTTCAGCTGAATTTCAATAGTACCTCATTCCCTTAGGCTCCTCTGGAAAAAAGTCAGACACATTCCCTGCTCCAGCATGCTAAGTCTAGAATTTGAATTTTCCCAACTGGAAGTACCCACTTTGTTGAATTTTGTGGGAAAGAAAAGGACAGGAGAGAAATCATCTGAAACAAAAAGGTAAATGTTGCTGGAAAAATGTTTCCCCAACTTCAGTGGTTTCAGCAAGTGTCACACACATGGGTCTGAAATCCATATATGGCTCATAATAATTTTGTTCCTGAAAAGCTCCTTCTGCATAAGGGCTCTGAAAGAGGTTATTATGCCACAGTATCAATATTAACTGTAGCCTTTCCAAAAATGGCACTGAATAAAAATGTATCAACAAGCCATTCCATTGACGACTCCATGTGAATGGGTGTGTGACGCTGGAAAATACCATGCATGGGTTACAGTAACATGTCTTGCAGCTCCAGATCCATAACGTAACTCAGTGCTAACACACAAAATAAAACAAAGATCTTGTAAAAAATGTGGCCATTAGTTTCATTTGATTTTCTAACATACTTTACGGTATGCTTATCAATACATCATGTGCTAGCCAACAAAGGCCCCACTGTTTCAAATAGACGTCTTTTTCTTTCCCCATCAAGCTGTAACATAGAAGCCAAGTTTGGAAGGTGACAACACCTGTTCACAATTTAAAGGAAATTAAAAGATTTTTTTCTGTGAATGTAAGCATGAAAATCATACATATATGTATGTATATATAATTTCCCCCTGCATACTCCATCCTGCAGTAGAGGATTGCAAGCCAGAGTTGCAGCCTGTGTAAATTTAAGGCGTGCAGACCATGTGGGTGCATTTAGCCCACAATCCTTTGCAGATGCTTTAGAGTGTGTGGCTGCTGCTATGTCCATGCAAATATCAAGCTGCTCTGTTTGCTGTGTGATTATTTGTTTGGGAATGAAAGCAATATGCAGTGTCAAGAGGACTGACATTAAAAGTGTGTTTGATCTATGGCTTCCTTCTGTTAGCTGATACTAATAGAATTAGCCCCTGGTCCAAACTAGTTTGTGGTGGACATTTCATTTCTTTTGCTCGGCGTATCCAAGGGTAAAAATCATTTCATCGCCTATTTTATTGAAAGACTTTATTAATCCCAAACTTCTTTTGGAAAAAAAAAAAAAACCAGCCAACCAGCCAGCCAAACACAACCCTCCATGCAGACGATGGATAAGAGCCTCAGTTGGTGTCCGTGAAGTTGAACCAGTTTACACCAATCTGACCACATCTGTTTACTGATGCTTAGTAATGTTCTAGATTGTTCCTGGTCCTTGGGGGTTGTGTGTGTGGATAAGAGGGGAGGGGCAGAGGAAGGAACTTGAAGTTGCTGACCAAAATTCTGGCCCAGCTGCAGTCCTTGAGCTAAAGGACTGCTATTGCCTAGTGCCCAAAGCAGTGCTAACCTATTCAAAAGGGGCAAGGAGCAGCCACAGCCTCACCCTGGCCAGCAGCTTTGCTTCCGCAGAATGAGCGGGAGTGCAGCCTGCATCCTCTTCCATGGTGGCCCAGCAGCTCTGCTCCCCAGAAGCTCCTGGGGACATTGTGGTAACAGGAGCCAAACACTATGATGGGCCCCAATACACAAAATCAAGATGGTTCCTTCCCCGCAGCTTTAGGATGCCTCCCATCCGCCCAAGATGTCCATCCTAATCCGTGCTCCCCCCTGCTTCCTCCCTGTCCCCTTTGGCTGTGCCCTGTCCTCCCATTCTGCTTTCCCCCACAAGTCTTTGATGCCTTTGCCCAGGGCCGGCCCACAACATTTTGGCACCTGAGGCAGGGAGCTCAAATGATGCGTCCATACCCCCTTGCTTGGGCCAAAACTTCGAAAGGTCTCAATTCTGCCTTCTGCCTGTTCTACTCTTCTCATGGTACTGCGCTTATACTTACTCCAATAAAGGAGAACTAACAACTTAAAATGCCTTGTTCAAAAATTTTAAGTAACACTTAACTTTCAAATCCCTGAACAGCAAATGTAACTTTTCTTGTCTGCATAGTAAACACTGGCATTTTTATCTGTTTGAATAATCAAAGTGGTGCTTTCTCTGTCTTCTTGGTTGCAAAGATTTGAACTGATTCCTGAAGGTTCACAGTCTGGGCCAGTTCATGCTCTGTTGACATGGTTGCAAGGCCAACCAGCCTCTCCTGTGTCATTGTGGAGTGTAGATGTGTTTTTATTAACTTCAGCTTGGAGAAGCTGCGTTCTTCACTGGCAACTGTTACAGGAAGTGTTAGAAGTGTGCGCAGAGCAACAAAAGCATTTGGAAAGAGGGTGGTCATCTTATTTGTGCACATATATTCCAGAACAGCCTTTGGAGTTGATGCTGCTGAAATATATCTTGAACGGACTTTCAGTTCATCACCTAAATCACTTGCATCAATATCGCGCATGTCATCATGTGTCAACACTGTCTCTAGTGCCCTGCATTGCTGGTGTGGGTCTTCCTCAGGTATAGTGAGGAGTTTTGGAATATCATACAACATCCCAAATATACTGCTGTGTTCCTTGAGCTGCAAGAAATGTTCTTCAACTGACTGTATTGTACAATCTAGCACCTGGTTAAAGAATTCAACTTTGAATTGTTGTTTGGGGTCTCATGGGATTATCCCGTGCCTCGTAATCAAAATGTCGTCTTCTTCGGTGACTCTTGTATTTTTGAACGGGTGGGAAAATAGCTTCAGTGTGAAGTTCCTCTGCTAACTTCTGTGCACTCTTCGGAACATTTTCAAATCCCTCATCTGACCAGTAAGATTGTGGGTATGACTTTGCTTTGTCCAGTTGTTCCATTGCTCCAGATATATCAAGGTCAACACCTTGGAGTCTCTTGCTTACAACATTTATTTCAAACAGTATGTCATGCCACAACACTAAGCCACACAGAAATTTGAAGTTATGTATCTTTCTGGTGATTCCATTTCCCTCTGCCACTGTTCTCCCACGAACAGTTCCCGTCATAGCATTATCCTCCATAATGGCAACTATGGCATCATCTACCTTCCCAATTTGGTGTTTGATAAGCTTTATCGCCTCCACTTGACTTTCCCACCTTGTGGCACTCAGTGGTTTCAGTGTCAGAGAGGCTGTTCCCAGATGTTGCTTCAAAATTTTCCATCGATGAGTTGATGCAGAGAAAAATACATCGATGCTTTGAATGACATTAAAACATTCAGGAGCCTCACGAGAAGCTGATGCTGCATCACTGACCACCAAGTTTAAAGAATGACAACTGCATGGGACAAAAAAAGCTCGCGGGTTTATCTCTCGGATCCGTGTCTGCACTCCTCTGTTCTTTCCTCTCATGTTGGCACCATTATAGTAGCCCTGATCTCTCATATCAGCTATCACAATTCCCATATCTTCCAGCTTCTTAAGAAGCACATTTGTCATACCAGCTCCTGTAGTATCATCAATGTCAATAAATTCTAGAAAATGCTCTCTGACAGACACCATTGCAGGGACATTTTCACTAGGTTCTGTTGTTGTTACAAAACACACCATTAAAGTCATTTATTCCGTATGGCTGATGTCAGGTGTGCAGTCCAGAATAACAGAGTAATATCTTGCTGACTTCAGATCTGTCACAATCTTCCGTTTGACTTTTGTTGCCAGTAACTGTGTGATCTCATATTGAATTGTTTTTCCAAGGTAGTGGTGTGTGTACATATCTTGGGTGGTGACTCTTCTTAGATGCTCCTGGAGTACAGCATCAAGCTCAGCCATCAGCTCCACAATTTTAAGGAAGTTTCCATTGTTTGGCACATACAGCTGATCTGAAGTGCCACACAGTACTAGGTTTTGGGTACTAAGCATTCTCACAATGGCAATGAGCCTTTCCAGAACATTCCCCTCCCTCTCCCCCCACCCCCCGCTCTTCTGCTGGTAATAGCTCATCTTAAGTGATCACTCTCCTTACAGTGTGTATGGTAACACCCATTTTTTCATGTTCTGTGTGTATATAAATCTCCTCACTGTATTTTCCACTGAATGCATCCGATGAAGTGAGCTGTAGCTCACGAAAGCTTATGCTCAAATAAATTCGTTAGTCTCTAAGGTGCCACAAGTCCTCCTTTTCTTTTTGCCAGTAAAGAGACTCTGATGCAATCTTTTCTTGATGCTGATCATCATCTTTTCTTGATGCTGTGGTGGCCTTTAACCTTAGTCTCATCTCAAGCTCTTTCCACCTATGGAATGCTCTCTGGTGATTTGCTGCCTTCTCATGGCATGCCAGATTTCTAGATAGATTTTTCCAGTCTTTTGTTCCTGTAGACCCCAATGTGGCTGGAACATTAGACTGGAAGAGTTTGCAACAAAAACAGTATGCAGCATTCTGGATTTTTGAGTACATAAGCCATGGCCTCTCCACTTTGTCACCATTGGGGATTTCACGCCAGTAATTTGTTGGATGGAAACTTCTATTTTCATTGTCTTTGGGGAACATGAAGTATTTCACTTGCTGTGGCCCATGCAGTACGAGGAAGTCCCTCAGGCTACTGCTCAAGTGGGTCCCCACTCCTGGATCATCTAGACTTAAGGAACTAAACTCAGCAGCCACTGTTTCTTGTGTCTCCACCACACTCTTCTCTGATCTACACTTTTCTTCAGGAATGTGCATGGTTAAATTCATTTGAGATGGAGATATGGATGCTGCAGTAGCTGCCAGGTCACCTGCACACTGACTAACTGGAAGATCAGGCATCTCCTCAACACTCACATCCTCACTGGGGCCGGAAGGCTCACCGTGAACATGTGTGTCTATGTATCGCAGGAGAGCTCCTTCCTGCTTAGCTAGAAAAGCTTCCTTTGCTTGTTCTCTTTTTCTGAATGCTGCCCCAGAGGGGCGTTTTCTTCTTTCACTCATGACTGCTGTTCTGTGCCAGCTATAGTGGCTCTCAGCACTCAGTTGAAGGGGACAAATAAGCAGGCTGGTAGCAGGGCCTGGGTGAGGGAAGATATCAGCGGCTTAAGGGCCTAACTGTCTCCTACTACTTTAGTTGACTGCCTGTTCTCCTGAAGTGGGTTCAGGGAAGCAGCAAGAAACAGGAAGGTCTCTGAGAAGCTGGTGTTAATCAGTCCAGGCTCCTGGGGGTGCTAGAGAGGTACATAAGAGGCTCCTCCTCCACTCTCTCCCTGCAGATCCTGCTGCTTTCTGTTATTCCCTCTTCCCTTTTCTCCTGCCTGCCTGTTATGTCTCTTGTGCCCTCCTTCCTCCAGCACAGCACTCCCCCATCTCCGTGCATCTAGAGCAGAGAGAATCCATGTGCACCAGCAACAGAAACAATTTTCTACACGCTGGGTCCTAGTGGCTCCTCCCCCACAGTCTGGCACCTGAGGACCTCAGGTCGCCTCATGGTAAGGCCAGCCCTGCCTTTGCCCCTCTTGTCTCTGCCCTCAAACTCCTTGGAGTGTCTTTCCCTCTCCTCACCTGTTCCCTCTTAAACCGCTCCTTGCTAAAAGCAAGCTGCATCGGCCACCTGCCACACCCCTGGGTGGCTGGCTGCCCATCCCTCATGTGCTGATCCTGTGACTGGCTGCTGCATAGGCCACCATGGGAGAGGGGTGTGTGTGTCTGTGTGTACTGCTGAAAGGGTGCAGAAGGCAGATAGTCGTGTGGGCAAGCAGCATTAAAGGAGCACCAGAAGATTTGGCAACTTTTCCCCACCCCATTGGCCTCTGTTTTTCTCTCCAGCATCCCCTGCTGCTTCTGCACTGTCCCTCCTTCCTTCCCTTCACAGTGACCGAAAGGGGGGCGGGCAGCTCTTGTCACCTGACTTTTCTATCCTGTGCCATCACTAGCTTTTGCAGTCCCTTCTGGACTCACAGATGCCCAAGTACAGATGAGGCTGCTGGGCTGGATACTTCCTAGGCACAGAGTAGCAGCCGTGTTAGTCTGTATCCGCAAAAAGAAAAGGAGGACTTGTGGCACCTTAGAGACTAGCCAATTTATTTGAGCATAAGCTTTCGTGAGCTACAGTGAAGTGAGCTGTAGCTCACGAAAGCTTATGCTCAAATAAGTTTGTTAGTCTCTAAGGTGCCACAAGTCCTCCTTTTCTTTTTCCTAGGCACAATACTTCCAAGAGCTTTCAGCGGGGCACATGCCCACACGTTGCCGCCTACCCAGATACAGTGACTGAACCCTCAGATTATATCTCCTGTAGTCATAGAGTGAGTAGCACCATGTAACCGAATGTCACTGTTGGCAACGTCAAGTAACTGAGAAGTGCCCAGCAGGAAGGTTTGTAGATCAAGGTACAGTATGTAATGCTTACTTATTGTATAATCAGCAGCACTCAGCCTGGTTAATTTATAGAGTGTGAATTACTTTTGCTGATTTAGGAGACTGTCTCTTTGACTTACACCCTCATGATCCGTACATGTAAGTATGTTAGCCATGAAAATGTACGGATGCTGAGGAAGTGTATTATTTCATTTCTGTTGGGTCTGGTTTTGTACCTTTTCCATGCTGTCTTTGGCATTCCGTTTAAGAAAAAGATGGGAAATAAAGAGGGGAAAAAAAGTCTGACAGCATAAACCTATTTTTAAATAATTTTTTGTGTGTGTTCGAGGAGCAAAAGAACATATTCCGTGTTGTACTCGAATAATATCATTGTTCTAGAATGCTGCTTGCTTTGTAATAATACAGATTTCATAGAAGTCTGGAGAGTTTACATTATACACTTTTTGGCAATAAATTTGGAAAAGAAGAGGGGAAAAAACCCAACATTAATCCCAAGAGCTCTGAAACTCACATGCCTTCTTAAATATACCCTGTTAAAGACATTAAGTCCCTAGCAAACATCCATCTATCAGCAGTCGAGAATTTGTAAAAGGCCCACTTTGTTCTGAACTCCCTGCCCTACTGATTATGCACAGTTCCTTTATTTTGTGAATAGGATGACAACCCCTTAGCCTGGTAATGATGACAGATTTATGTATTTTAACACTCAGACACTGCTATATTTGTTAACGGCTTCCAGACTCCAGCGGTGCTGGAAACGTAGTTTATTTTCATTGTCGGTTTCACTGCTTTTTAAGGTATCCTGCTGCCGCAGCCACTGTAAGCCGTGCTGCTGCTGAACTCGAAGGTTCAGATGTCAAGATGTTAAGAGCACAAGGCACCATCCTCAAACTGCTTCCACTCGTAAACCGTCACTTTCACTCTGGTTGCGCTGACAGGTTAGAACCCTACTGCTCTCATTGAAGCCAAGCAAAAGGGAGAGAGAGAAACAAAAAGCCCAGAAGAGCAGTAAAAGGAGTCAGATAACATAGAAATTACCCCTTCCCTCCGTACCTCCATGATGTATTTTGCAGCTATCAAATTAATGTTTTAAAGAGGGCCTACTTAGAAACCACAGTAACAGTGAAGAACATAAATATACCCTTTTGAAAACCTAACTGTTAAAACACTATACGGGTCAACACCTTTTTCCTCTACACAATGCAAGAGCCTGTGATCCCTCTTTAGATATTTGAATTACCATCTTATATGAATGACAGTACAATAAGGAGACAAACAGTGAAGAACAATGCTCCTGTTTAAACACAACTTAAATTATTAACAATCCATGCACAGAAAATGTTTTTGTGGAGATTAAAGGGAAGTGAGTGTTTTTTTCATTGCAGAAGGTCCAACTCAGCAAAGGCATTAGTAATCTTTCTTTCCATCCATCTTGTAACTAATCCATAACTGTGCTTGTGTTGTGCCCCCTTATTTCAGGGAAATCACCATTTCCAGGCTTGCAAGGAAAAAAATAATGCAGCATTCTTACAGTCCATTAATCTTTTAATGTCAGCCAAACCACAAGGTTTGAGTTTTATGTCACACAAATCAAAGCAATCCTTTTTGACGCAAATGGCTTTTACTACAACTTTTCGGGTAATTCATTGTTTCTTCACAACCTTTTTAAGTTAGTGGGGCTGTTCTCTTGCTTAAAGTTAAGCAAGTGCTTAAGTGCTTTGTTGGATGGGGACCAGAGTGTTTTGCACTGTACAGGAGTGAGTCCTAAATCACAAAAATATTCTGATCTGAGGGGAAACCCCCCTCCCCCCCCATTTGATTGGGTTTCCTTCTGCGCACTAGTAAATGTCCCTCATTGTAAAGGGAAGCCATGTGCTTTTGTTTTAGATAGAATAATTTGTAATATTATTTCTGTGGAAAGGCCTTTAAAATAAACAGGGATCCACATCTCATCCTGTCTGACTGGACAGCCAGGAGAGAGAAGAACCTGTGACAATCCCCCTCATTCATTGCCCGGGGAATGGGAAAGGGATTGGTTCTACTTCACATGCAGCATGGAATTCCCAGACCCGCCTGATGCTCTCTCCAGAGAAATCCCAGGAATCTAACAGAGGAGAGGAATGGCACCTCCTCAATCCCCCGCACAGCCCACTGTTTGTGCTGTGTTTGCAGCGTCTCCTGACAACTGCAAGCCCACTTCAGCTTCTCCTGGTAGCCACTGTGCACTTTGGCAGAGGAAACACCCAACTGAGGAGCAATTTATGGGAATTCTAGCTAGGGGAGAGCTAGGAATCTGCCTTGTTTCGGAGTGATGCTTTTGTTTGAAGATGGTTTCATGAGTCCTTTTCCTCCCCAGAAGCTTGGGAGATGAAGTACTTGTCAGCTGTGGCTGTTGTGAAAAGTATATGACGCCAAGGATGGGCTATTTATCATTTTTTGAGAAGTCAGGCTGTGCCTCTCTGTCTTGGATGTAAACAATGGGCTAGGCATGTGTTCTGTTCTGACAAACGTATTTCTGAGATGTAAGTAGCCTTCTATTTGTTGTGGCTTATTAGTTGGATTCATCTACTGGGGACCCGTCAGCCCTGACCGGCTAAGTAAATTTTCAGAATACATGAGGAGATGCCAAAGAAACTATTCTAGTCCATGTAGACTGGCCACTCTTACAAATGCTGCCTCAAGTATGTCTACTCTGCAAGTGAAAACCTGCCATTGGCCTGTGCCAGCTGACTTGGGCTCATGGGGCTAGGAATAAGGGGCTGTTTAATTGCAGTGGAGACATTCGAACCCTGCAAGGTGGGAGGATCCCAGAGCTCAGGCTGAAGACCAAGCCCGAATGTCTACAATTAAACAGCCCCTTAGCCCAAGCCCTGCGAACTGAAGTCAGCTGGCCCAGGCCAGTCAGGAGTGTCTAATTCCAGTGTAGATATACCCTTGGAGAAATAACTACTGTTCGCTCAGCATTTGCAAGATCCTCTGTACTGCCCTAGAGTAATTTTAGATAATTCAGTGTTGGCGCTTAAAAACTTGTCAAGATAAACTGACAAGGGGCCAAACTGGTGTAACTCAATGGAGTAATGCCAGCAGGGAATTTGGTGCAAGGTGTTAATACCTGTGATATTCACACATACACTAAAGGCAGCTTGTCATTTATGTCTTTTCATGTGACAAGTGTCAATTCTATTCTCCATAACACTATAGGCATGGACTATATCAGTTAATCAGTACTAATTAATAACAACATAGAAGTGGAAAGCTGTATTGTGTGTTGTGCCTCCTGAGAGACGCTACCCAGAAGGATTTAAGTCATCTTTGTGCTCCAGATTCTGGGCTGCTTCTAGGCCTGAAAGAATGCCTAGTGTAAGTTAGAGCTACCCCCGGACTGCTCTAACTCGCAGCCGCCTCCCTGTGGCTGTCTATGGGCGACAATGTGAACCAGAATACCTAGAGCACTGAACATCGAAAGCATGCCCCGTCCTCACTACACTTTGGCCAATGAGGGGAGCAAAGTAGGGCTGCTCATATCATCTATCCCAGCCAGTTGTAGTTCCTCTACAGCCCCTGTACACAATGGCAGCCGCATATAGGGAGTGCAGTAGGGGTCAGAATTCTCCCCAAAGAGTACTGTCATCTATTTCTAGATTGCAGGGCTCAAAGAGCAGGAGCACTATACTATTGGGTATAATCCATGTCCATAACTGACATTGATTTCAATGGGAAATCAGTAGAGTTATTCACATGGAATGGATCTGGCCCTACTGGAAGTCAGGAGTGAATTACACTGGCAGAGCTGTATGGTGAAGGTTTCCCAGTACCTGCCGACACCATGCCTCATTGTATCTAGTGCTAGCACTAAACAAATTTACCATGCTTATCGAAGGACAAGCACTGTAATTGTATAGGGGGTTGGGAGAAAGAGAGGGGGAGGGAAAGTGTTTGGAAGGAGAGGGAGAGGAGGAGAGACAGATGGTAGGGAAAAAATGGGGGAGAATCTTTTGTATCTTCCCTCTTTTACCGTAGAGACATTAAAAGCTTAATATTTTATGAGCATCTTCTTCCTTACAAAAGTTGGCAAAGGATAGGATTCAGTATGAGTCTGTCAGATTGATTTACAAACCCGCCTTACGAATTCATGCTGCTTAAACATACCAGAATGTGACAATTAAAGCCAACATCTGGAATTCATTGGTGGAGCAGATCCTAAGTAAACATTCAATGAATGTCCATTTCCTTAGCATTGGATTTCCTCTGGCTACCACAGCTTAACTAGTGTCATCCTGTCAGATAGAGCTGATGATAATAGCAGAGCAAAATGTGAAAGTAATGAGCCAGACCTGTTTATTCCATCCTTTAGCAGCAAAACCAAAATAAAGCTGGGCTGGAGACACTACTGTGACTTGCACTGCACTGGAGAAGTCAAAACAAATGAAACATACAAAACAGAGGTGTCAGTGAATTAAAATCTCATTCTGACATTCAGAGAATGTTTTGGCATTTCTGGTTTGTCAGAATATTTACTTTTTCATGCTGTTCCACCCCCATTCTTTCCTCTCCCATCTTGTGGAACTGAGGGGTAGCTCTCAAAGTTCGAGCCCCAGAAAGGGCATTAAGAAGAAGATACATGCTGTACGTAAAACTCATTAGCCCACTAGTTTTCACCTTTGTCTCCCTTTGTGGGCCTCTCATTGCTCAGGCCTTTCAAAATTTCTGGTCTTCAGTGGGACTTGATTGTGTCATGAACCAGATCCTGCCATTTGAATTTGGCACAGGCTTGAGATGCACAAATGAGTCAAAGTTCTGGATGTTGATGCGACTCATTCAAGTCCGTACAGGGGAGATTTTCAAAGGCACAAACGGTGGTTAGGTGCCTGACTGCCACTTGTGCATCTGCAAGTCTCCACCTTTGGTTTAAACTTTGCATGTTTTTATTTTTTATTTTTTCCAAAAGGAATTGGCATTGGCCTAATTTTGCTCAATGGTAAAACTCCCATTGACTTCAGGGGGAGATGACTCAAGCCAGTGCTAAGCCCTTTCAGAAATCCCACTCTTTCTGCCTTCTGTCATTCAGTGCTTCGATAGTGATTGATAGATGCCTGTCTATCCTTTCTTCACTGGAGCCTTAGAAAGTCGACCTGTGAAGGAGAAAACACTGAAGTTAGTTATAGGAAGCCCCTGAGAAAGCCTTCCTTTGAAAATGACCTACCCCAGGCTGCCTCTGACAGCATTAGGAGCCGTAAGATATTTAGAACCTGATTTTCAGAGGTGCTGAGCACCCACAGCACCGTGTGCGTTCAGTAGGATTGGAGGCTGCTCAGTGCATCTGAGCATTAACACCCTCTCTCCCCCCCTTCCCTCCCCATCAGGTGTGGCTGCATGAGCAGGAATTATTTCTTAGACTAACTAGGTCAGGAAAGCCTTTGATTTGGCAGCTGTCAGGGTTCCTTTCCCACTCTGAATTCTAGGGTACAGATGTGGGGACCCTCATGAAAGACCCCCTACGCTTATTTCTACCAGCTTAGGTTAAAACTTCCCCAAGGCACAAAGTCTTTGCCCTTGGATTAGGTAAATGCTGCCAACACCAAGTGATTTAACAAACAATCAGGGAAAGGACCACTTGGAGTTCCTATTTCCCCAAAATATCCCCCCAACCCTTTACACCCCCTTTCCTGGGGAGGCTTGAGAATAAATAAGATGAGCACCAACCAGCCTTGGATTTTTAAGACCCAAAAAACCCAATCAGATTCTTAAAAAACAGAACTTTATTAGAAGAACAAAAAAAGATAAGAGAGCAACTCTGTAAGATCAGAATGGAAGATAATCTTACAGGCAGTCAGATTCAAAACAGAGAATCCCTCTAGACAAAACCTTAAGTTACAAAAAGACAAAAACAGGAATACACATTTCCTCCAGCACAGCAAATTTCACAAGCCAAAACAAAGAAAATCTAATGCATTTTCTAGCTAGATTACTTACTAAATTTACAGGAGCTGGAGGGCTTGCATCCTTGATCTGTTCCCAGCACAGGTATCACAAAGACAGACAAAAGCCTTTCCCCCACCCCCTCCAGATTTGAAAGTATCTTGTCCCCTCATTGGTCATTTTGGGTCAGGTGCCAGCCAGGTTACCTGAGCTTCTTAACCCTTTACAGATAAAAGGACTTTGCCTCTGGCCAGGAGGGATTTTGTAGCACTGGATACAGAAAGGTGGTTACCCTTCCCTTTATATTTCTGACAGCACCACATCTACATCCCCTGTCTTTGGGGCTTGAGTCTTTTGATCCCCAAGTAATTGGGTGGCTAAATACAGCCTTTAAATGATAGGGCTTTTACAAAGCCTTCTGGGAAACTTGTCTACAACATCTCTTTCTCCCCTTCCCTTAAGGTCCCACCAGATATCTCCGCCCTGTTCTCACCAAATTCATTGAGGAATTTTTTTTCTTTTAATTTTTGTTAGGGCCAGCAATCTAAATAAGGGCTGAGCCCACAGTGATGTAATCGTAGTCCATATGGCAACAAATACCAGTCTACCAGCCATTGCAACGCTTTTCCTCCCAGAGTGTTCTCTGCTTTGTGTCCGTTCTTCATGCTGGGTGAGGTGACATTTGTGGGCCACTGGATGGATGTTTGAAATGACTGGGAAGGGCTTGTTTTCCCAGCCAGTTCCTGTGAGATAGAATGCAGCTCTCATCACAACTGAATTGATGAGAATCAGTCTTGCATCTTTCACCCACACTGAGGTTGCAACCATGGTCTCCAAACTCCGTGGTCATTCCCAGGGCAGTAGGGATGGTACTAGGTAGCAGCCTATCTAGAGGTTCACCAGGTCATCTTTTCCAGAGTTTTCTTTCCAGTGTTAGGAGAGAGATTTTTGGCACTTGGCTGGGTATGTGGGCTTTGGCTTTGAGAAGAGTCTTATCTCAAAGCTTAGATCACAGCCATGTCAGCCCTCAAGGGAAGGTATTAATTTTTGTTTCACCCAGATGTTTGTGAGCAGTGATATATTCTGTTGTTGTGTCCTACAATTGAAGAAGCTCAGTATGAGACAATGCAGCTGGAGCTCAAAAAGAGGTGTGACATTCAGGAATTCCAAAAACTGAAAATGTTTCCTGTCTGACTTGGCCGAAAAGATTCCCAAGCATATGAAGCTCTCACTGTTCTGGGGGTGACAGTCATCCATTTCAAAACCAGATCACTTATTTAGGTGTTTAAATAGGGTCTTAGGTTAATTTTAGCTATCCATTTTTGCAAAGAAGGACCCAAGATACTCTTTTGAGGTCTCCAGTCCAAGTACTGCTCATCTTAGCTTGAGAAGAGATCTGATAAACCCGCAGCGCAAGGCAGAATGGCTGCAAGTGAAACTCATTTGGCCATTGCATTTTACATTCTGATAAAACAGAATTACGTGCCAGGATAGAATTGAAAAAGCAAAGAAATATTTTTGTGTTGGCCCTTCTTTCCCTATGGCTGCATGAGCTTTAACCTAGAAGTCTGAACTGTGGCATGAAAGAACTCTCAGAAAGGAAAGATGCAGGTAAGTTTACACGTGTGTTTTTGCTTCACTGGTGATTTCTAACTAGTGGATTTTCCAAAGCAGCCTGTAAATATCTTTCTCTGAGTTTTGGTGCCAACAGTAGGCTGAAGTACCAATTTCCTTCTGAGGAAGAGAGACCCTTGAGGTCTATAAAGCTTATACAGTATCCTCTCTGCTTTTTATTAGCCCAGTAAAAGATATCATATTTTCTGTGCCTCTGTATCTCTAGACATTATGAATTGGGGAAATATTCCAGAGGACAATGCACTGAATGCTGTTGCTGAAAAATTCTGATTTATCTGAGCCATGAAAGCAGTAGACCCAATATGTCATAAAATCCCTTGAAATGCTGCAGACACACAGCTCCAAAGGGGGCCACTGGTTATGTTGTCATTCAAGTTTTACTTCTTGTAGCTGATTAGCGCTACCTGAAAGCAGATTTTCTCTAGTCTGTTCCTTGTCCCTTAGTGTATGCCTGAAAGCATGAATTTAATTGGTTGTTTCTACTTTTAAAAGTGGTGCTTAGGCAACCGCTAAGCCTGTGAGCGCACAGCGAGTCTACAGTACTTAGCTATGTTAAAAATAATTATTTTTATGAAGGGAATGCCTAGAGGTTCCAACCAAGATTGGGGCCTCATTGTGCTAGGGCCCCACTATACCAACACATCATAAGAGATAGTCACTATCCCAGAGAGTTTATGTTCTAAACAGACAAAATAACAAAGGGTGGGTAGGGAAACAGAGGGACAGAGAAGCAAAGTGATTTGACCAAGGTCACACAGCAAATCAGTTGCAGAGCCAGGAACAGATCCCAGGTTTTCTAGTTTATAGTGCCTAATATTTTCTTCTTTTTCTTTGTTTTTGTTTAAAAGACAGTTGAACAAGAAAACAAAGACTTGGCTGGTATGATGTGTGTTGTTTTATAAAATCTGTTGAGCAGGAAACTCAAATGAGAATTATAGCAAGAATGTGTGAAAATATACCTGCTTGGGGGAAAATTCTGTAAATTGGTGACAGAATAAGGGTTAATGAACAAGTTGGTTATCAAATAAATTAAATTATCCTTCTAAGGCTAGGTTGCTACTTTTTTTTCTTTTAAGACTAGGTATAAGGGAAGCTGCTTTCAAATTTATTCTTTAGTTTTTATGGAAGAGCAAAAGGAGGAGCGAGGATGGAAGAAATGCTTAATGAAGAAGGAATGCAAGGTCAGAGATAAGAGCTTTCTTGCTGTGCTCAGCTTAGTCTAAGATAGTTTGTCACCTATAATTCTTACTGAGAAAAGCTGCTTGCTAGTGAGAAATAGATCCAAAATGGCTTGGTGTTTAAAAAAACAGATGGAGCTGCAAGGGTCAGTATAATGTAATACGAGTGGGGCTCCAGGACAGACTCGCCACAGCCTGGTTTCTAGGTCTGTCTGCTCGGAGAGAGCGAGGTTTATTTGTGCAATAGTAACTAGTGTGCCAAGGGCTGAGCTGAACTGACCCCAGAGAGCCTGGTGCTCCACTGCCTTGTGCAGTCATTGACCCCTGTGCAAAGACTACAAAGCCTGGGGTTGTGTCATCTTTGTGCTGATTCCCCGGGGGTGTTATCTGAGGGGAAATGTGCCTCCTGCTGACCCTCTCCCTCCCACATGCACAGCCCTCCTCGGGTCCAGTAAATAGGGTGGGTCCATGCCACAAAGGCAGCCAAGCCCCTGCCACGTCCATGTGGGGAGAAATGACTGAGCCCTTGGTCTTCTGGTGTGCACTGATTGCTGGTGGAAGGTAAATCTGACCTAACTCTGTTGTCTTTTGCATAATTTATCTCACCTAAAAATAACATTGCGGCCCCTGTGGTTGCCTTAAGGGTTATTTGTAGTGTGGTCTCTTTTCTCATTCTCCTTCCAGAACACAAGCATTGCCGAGCAGAAGAACTGTACCATTGTGTGAGTCCAAAGGAAACACTGGATAGAAAATGTGAGGAATTTTTAGGCCATGATATGTTTGGACTAGGAAGCAAGGGACTTGCAGGAATGCAGGGTACAGTTCCAAAAATATTCCCTGCACTAGTGCTCTTGGTCAGTAACCATTATTTTTATTGGCTCGTTGGTCCCCTTGCAGAGCGGTGATGTCATTTTCCCTCACGGTGGAGGTGGAAATGGAAACACAAAGAATGTTCTGTGATTTTTCAGGGGCGAGAGTGGACAGCGGAGCCAGATGACTTGCCTTGTCTTCAATGCTTTTTCTAATAGAAAAACAAAGACTATGGCATCTTGAAGGCCAGCAATGACGGCTTTAGAAACAATAGCAAATAGCACTGTAGAAGCCCTCTCTGAAAACCCTCCCTTCTCTTCCTCCCACTTGAGTTTTCTACCTGCTGTAAAATCTTGTGCTTCTCTCCCAGCTGATTATTTTTTGTAGAGGCTGATGTCAGGAGGTGCATATGACATTTGATTCGTTATTTAATTATTTACACTGATATAACACAAACAAGCGCCCCTCTCAGCACCCTGGGCGCCTCTGGCAAACACTTTAAAGAGAGGTTTCAGAGTAGCAGCCGTGTTAGTCTGTATTCGCAAAAAGAAAACGAGTACTTTTGGCACCTTAGAGACTAACCAATTTATTTGAGCATCCAATGAAGTGAGCTGTAGATTGGTTAGTCTCTAAGGTGCCACAAGTACTCCTTTACTTTAAAGAGAGAATATATGAAAAAAACAAGCAAATGAACAAACCCCCAGCAACTCTGTAATGTATAATAATACTAAAAGAAGCACAAAAAAATAGAAGTAAATTCCCCTGCTTTGTCCTGTAGAGGCAATGTAGGCCCAGTGGTTAGAGTACTAGGCTGTGAGCTAGAAAATGTGGGTTCTAATCCGGTCTAGCACTGCCCCATTGGATGTTTCCTGTCTGTTTCCAAATACACCCGGTGTGTTGTCTCTGTAGATTGTTCTGTCTTTTGGGCAGAGATCATCTCTTACTGTATGTTTGGCATTGCTTAGCACAGTGGGGCTGTAAACTTGATTGGAGCCTCTGTAATGAAAATAACAGCCATCCTGATGACAATTGCGTCTTCAGCAGCCCTCTTGAGAAGATGAGCCTTGTGACTTGCTGTGAAGGTCAACAACTTTGAGCTATTTTGGGCCATGGGGTGGGAAGAGGCCCTCAAAGAGAATGCTCTGCCGACAGTCCCCTCTTTACACTGTGGGGGATCCAGCTCCAGCAGCTCTGCTGATCTCAGCTGGGGTTGTGTGGCAGAGAGAGAGATTTCTGTTCGAGTCAATGGAGAGACATTCTGAGATTTTCATTCATGAAAAGGAGGAGGCCATAAAGTTTCCTGAGCTTAGCTAGAGAGTTAAGCCCTGTTTCAGCAATGTACTTTAAGTATGTGTGTAAATTCAAGGATGTGAGCCATTACGTTGACATCAATTGACTTACTGGATCGGGACCTTGCTAAGCAGTTTTTGGTTAGTGTTGGGAGGGAGGAGGAGGAATCTGTGAAACACTTCAGTGCCTTTCTCAGGATTGTTCTGCAGGCATTTTGGGGTTGTGGAAGAAGGGAAATTAAAAACAAACAAAAAACATGCTAAGTCAAAGCTTTGCTAACCCTGAAACATAACATTAGGGTTGATAAAGTCCATGTGATGCTGACAGTTATACAGTGGCAGGAAATTGTAAAAGGTGTCAGGTTTTCCATTTTAATTCTGGGAATACTCTGGAAGCAGGTTTCCTAGGAAATGCTGTTGAAAAGGTCCCATTTTCTGAATTGTAAAGATTTACAATTTACCTTTTCTGTTAATCTTTTGCTCCTCAAAAGGTCAAATAAGGGAAGTTCCTTCTTTAGCTTTTTGTTTTTTAACAGGTTTTCCCCATTGCACTGGATAACACTGAGTTTCTAAGTAAATGCACCGTCTCACTGAAGCAGAACATTTAAATGCAAGTGGTCTACAAAGGCTCTAGAGGGATACAGTTATTTGGCATAATTCATACAAGTTATTTAACATATATGTATTACTAATACTTAGCGCTTACATAAGCATTACATTTTCAGAGCACTGAACAAACAACTGATTAATCCTCAAAGAAGGCAGGAGGTAGGCAAGTAAGAACATTTTTAGTGGCAAGATGAAGCTTGGAATGTCAGGTAAAGGCTGACATACATTTCCTTCTGCAGATGGGTGTAGGTGTGTGCCGTTGGGATAGACATTTTAATTTCTTAGTGATAATCTTCTTGCCGAACAGTGGTTGATAGGTTTGGGCTATTTTTGTTCTTCATCAAGCATTTCATTAATAAACTGCTGGATATCTCTGTCTAACTGTACCTATTATTTTAGAGACTGTGTTGTGCTCAGTCCTGTATTTCTTGCGCACACATCCCCCAAAACGCCCACTGGTTCAATCAGGAAATCTTGAGTACAGATGCAATGCCAAATTGAGCCAATCCAAGTGCCAGCACACACAGCTGCCAGGTTTTTGTGCAGCTCCACGTGTGATGTTTTAGGCAAACTGTTTAGTAAGCCAATTTGCATATTTGCAGGTAATTTGCATGTGGTCATAAAGTTCTGCTTATGGTCAATAAACCTGTCCTCAAAAGGTGGCAGGGGTATGACATGGAGCTGCACAAAGTTTGCAGCTGTGAGGAGAGGGCAGGTAGAAGGGTGGATGGGTGTCTAAGACTGCTGAGGTAGGCAGAGGTGGTGGGTTTCATAGAACCATAGAGCTTATGGCTTATCTAGACTGATGTCCTGTATATTACAGGTCAGAACACCACCCAGCATCCACACACTAAACCCAGCAACTAAAGCGAGACCAAGTATTACAGCCCATAGGGGACTAAACTATTATGTGCCACAGGCAGAGGATAAGAGGAACAGAGGCCTGCCAGTGCTCGAGGCCCCTGCAATGGCAGGGAATTGATTATATGAGAGCCAGATAATCCTGGCAAGTGACCTACACCCCAGGCTCCAGAGAAAGGCAAAAAAAAAAAAAAAAAGCCCAAGGTCACTGCCAATCTGACCTGGGGGGAAAATTCCTTTCCTGACCCCACAGATGGGTTTGTGGGATTACTGGGGGTCTTGAGTTGGTGGGTCTGGAGGGGATGTGTGGCGCTGCTGACGTCCCTGGGTACATTGCTTAAGGATAGCTGGGTGCTGTCCATGGGTATTTAGGGTAGGTGGTTGGGGGCTGAGATGGCAGTGCTGGCTGCTGTTGGTGCTGGGATGTCTGGGAAACCTGGGGTAGGTAGCTGTCTGGGAGGGAGCCAGAGTTTGTCTGTGGGGCAGGTAGCTAGAAGTCTGGTGACTGGGGTCACTCTGGGAGTCTGATGGGGGCTGGGGATCTTTGGGGGCTGTCTGGAAGGCAGGGGCCTGGGGTCTCTCTGGGTGTCTGGGGGCTGTCTGGAGGTTAGGGAGTATCTCTGGGCCCTGCCTGGGGCTACCAGTGAGTCCCCGCAACTTCTGTCCACACCAGCCAGGCCACCAGCTGCTGCTGCCCTTGCTGTTTCGCACCCAGGGGTGGGGCAGACATGCAGCCAGGCTGCTTGAAGCCATACTCCATCTAGTGGCCATCAGGTCTCCTGCAGCTCCTGCCCTCAGTTCAGCTGGATGCGTTAGTCGAATACGAGTGTCAGAAGAGATGCAGGACTCTTGGCAGCCCTGAGTGTGAAAGAGGTGCCTGAAGTAGGACTTAAGTGATGCACAGGCCTTCTGCTAGCCCTATACATATGGGTGCATTTCACCTTTAACGAGGGCTTAAGTGGGGTTTAAGTGTGGCATAGGGCCCTTTGTGGGACTGGAGTGAATTTCCCCTAGAGTGCGAACACTTGTCTACACACAGAATTACGCCAGATTAATTGAAGGTGTGATTTTCAAGTTGATGCAGAAGGCTGTGTAAACATTTTTATTTCAGTTTAAACCTGGCTTAATTTGGTTTATCTTAAGTCGGTTTGGGCATGTCTAGATGCTTCCTGTACTAATAGAAGTGGTTTTTCCATCAATGAAGACAAGCCTCCTTCCCGAGCAGTGGTAGCTATGTCGGCCTAGCTGTGCCTACATTGAGGGTTAGATGAGCTTAACTATGGTGCTGTGGGGTCTGAATTTTTCGTACCCCTGAGTGATGTAGCTCAGGGGTTGGCAAACTACGGCCCAGGGGCTGCATCCAGCTCTCCAGACGTTTTAATTCGGGCCTTGAGCTCCAGACAGGGAGCAGGGTAGGGGGCTTGGCATGCTCCGTGCGGCTCCCAGAAACAGCAGCATGTCCCCCCTCCTGCTTCTATGCATAGGGGCAGCCAGGGGGCTCTGCACACTGCCCCCACCTCAAACACCGACCCCGCAGCTCCCATTGGCTGGGAACTACAGTCAATGGGAGCTGCAGGGGTGGCGCCTGCAGATGGGGCAGTGCGTAGAGCCGCCTGGCTGTGCCTCCACATAGGAGCCAGAGCAGGGACACGCCACTGCTTCTGGGAGCTGCTTGAGGAAAGCACCTTCCAGAGCCTCCACCCCTGCCCCCCTCCCATGCCCCAACTCCCTGCCCCAGCCCTGATCCCCCTCCCACCCTCCGAACCCCTCAGTCCCAGCCGAGAGCACCCTCCTGCACCCCCAACCCTCATCCTCAGCCCCACCCCACAGTTTGCACCCCTAGCCGGAGCCCTCATCACCTCCCTCACCCCAACCCCCAATTTCATGAGCATTCATGGCCTGCCATACAATTTCCATACCCAGATGTGTCCCTCAGGCCAAAAGGTTTGCCCGCCCCGACGCAGCCAGATCAATCTTAATGTTTAAATTTAGACCAGGCCTTAGTAACAGGGTAGAGCTATACCAAAATAAGCCATGTGAAATAAGCGTGTCCACACCAGGGTTTGCTTTCTACCAGTGCACATTTGTGTGTGGTCAAGGCCGGATTCTGATCTCAGTTACGCTAATATAAATCCAGAGTAACTGAATTGGATGGAGTCACACTGCATTTACAGGATCTGTCCTTTTGTGTGTAATGGAATGTGGGCTTTGGGAGATTATAACTAGATTATACAGTGAGTGTGTATGTAAGGGGCAGCGGATCAGCCAGTCACTTGATTTGCTATCCTCTGGCTAGTGAACGGTAGCCAGCTTTCATTATAAACAATATTTTAGGCATGTAAGAAGACTGCAGTTTGTATCCTTCGAAGTTTAAAAGGGAAAGCCATACTTTGCTCTTTCAGGAATTAATGACCTTAATAGGTCTTCCAGTAACTGCCAGGTGTAGGTTCCTTCCCCCAACCCTGCCCGAGTTTCTAACTTTAAAAGGTTCTGTGCATGACTGCATGATTCATTCTCCTGGGCAGAACTAAAGCCAGTTGCCTAATTGGAGAAGAAAAATCTTTGATATGTGTGGGCTACAGATTAAAGAACTCTAACGGCCTCACAAATTAATCAGCCCAAGTAGGTTTGGTGGATCTGAGGCAAATTGTATCAGAAACGCTAATGACAGCGGATAATTAATTTCCTTTCTTTTGTTCTTCAAATGAACTGCACTGGGGCTGTGGGGTTTTTTGTTTTGTTTTGGGTCTTTCAGGACACATGCTAAAAGGAAATAAACAGAACAAAGCACAGCAGCTAATTGTACACCATTAGAAAAAGCAAATAGAGTGGAACTTACATATAGGGTGACATTGGGCTTTGTTCAGGGACCTGTGAGGGCGGCAGGACACGGCGCAGCCTGGCAGCTTTCCCCACTCCACAGTCACTGCTCCAGCCCTTGGTGTGGAAGAATGGCTCCTTCCATTCCCAAATCTCCCTTACATGATGGCAGAGTCCAGCTCTGCCACAGGCAGGGAGGGTTATGTAGCAGGTAGTTTTGGTGGGGATCATGGAGTTATGTGCAGGAGGGTTTAGCAGCTGAATGAGGGAAGAGAAAATGAGGCCTATGCCTCCCTCTCTTGCACCGAGAAACCCTTCTCCCTCAGCTGTGGATTTGATTCCTGTGCAGTGGCAAACTGACACCTGGGCTTGTGTGTGAGGAGGGGTCACCTGGGGTACAGCTACAGAGAGATAAAAGACCCAAGGTATGGCTGCAGCTGGCCCTGGTCAGCTGACTTGGGCTCGTGTGACTCGGTGTTGACATCTGGGCTTGGGCTCCAGCCTGATCCTGAGCTTCTGCACAGCAATTTGTGAGCCCTGGAGCTGGAGCCCTGGGAGCCTGAGACAGCCGTGGGTTTTTTATCCCTGTGTAGACATAGCCTTGGAGGATGTGTGGGGGCAGTGCAGGCTGTCAGTGTATGGCAGACTTGGTGGGGAAGGCCCTTGTGCATGTACATCACTTCCATCATCTTAGTGGGCCGGCAGCGCTTTAAGGTGCCCAGTCAGTCTGCGGTGAGTTAATTTTTATTTATGGGTTTTTCTCTGGTGCTCATCACCGTCGTATCTGAGCATCTTTAACACTGGGCCAGAACGCTGTTTGTTGTATGACCGATGCGAACACTAAGACAAGCCGTGGAAACAGAGCTGGAACCGGGAATGTATGGCCATACTACACCCTTGGGTGAATTTCATCCATCTATGGAGTAACTTCTTCCCCAAAATAACTTCACTTTCAGCAGAGGGTCACTCTGTTGGACAGGGTGTGCTCTCCCATGCCACTGTAAACAGGATTTAACTACCATACCTGGATTCCACTGTGCAATACAACAGACAGGGAGAGCTGGATTCATTTTCTGTGTTATGTTAGAGTGAACTGTTTATAACAGTTCCCTTTTCTTTTCAATAAATTTCATTTGGAAAAACAAATCCTGCCCGAGAAAGCAGAGCTCTGTATTGAGTTAGTCTCCGGTGTATTGTATACAACTGTATATTTGAGTTTATGTCTAAGGGCTAAATTATTGTCCCTCTGTAGAGTCATGTATATACTCTGTTGCAACAGCAAAGTCACATTTTAGGATCTGACTGCCAGAAGCTGGGACTGGATGACAGGGGATGGGCCACTTGATAATTGCTTGTTCTGTTCATTCCCTCTGAACCATCTGGCACCAGCCACTGTCAGAAGACAGCATCATGGGCTAGATGGACCATTGGTCTGACCCAGTATGGCCATTCTTATGTTCTTATGTTAGAGCTTCATTGCACCGAACAGCTGTTGTGCCAGTCATGTATGCAGAGGGTCTAGCTAATAAAGGCTCATGGTTGTGGATCTGCCGGCCCTGACCCCATCCCCAAGCCTCTCTGTGCAGTGGGTAGCAGGGAGCCATCTCCAATCTGTGCTCTGCAGCATTCAGAGATGGCCAGAACACCTAACTGAGCTCTCCATATGCTGTCCTGCACCCAGAGTAGAGCTGCACCTATTCTGTTGGCGTGGGGGGTCCTCCGGGACCACAGGGCATAGTTGGGAGTGAGGGGTGAAAGCCAGTTAAACGTTGGGGTACCCAGTGCCACATTAGCAACTTTCCAGGAACCTGAGTGCAGCACCTAACTTTTGATCCCAAATAAACATGCCCACCCAAAATGTTTGTATTTTCATAATGGCGGTGGTCATTGTGGTGCCTGTTGTTGAACACACAAATAAAAAGCCAAGATTCCTGCCTTGAGGAGCTTAATCTAAATTATGCAAATAACATACCATGGGGCGGGGGGAGGGGAAGTAAGGGAAAATATTTACTTTTATTTCTATCTTCCACGATAAATGAATAGAAATTGCTTGTTGTTGGAGTTCTCCGGCAGTGAAAACCAGAAACTTAAGACATTCACAGAGAGCAGCGGGAGCCTGACCTCCTAGTATTTAATAAAAATACTCAGTGCTTATTTAGTGATTTGCATCTGAGGAGTTCAAAGCCCCTTAAGAATCTGGTAAATCTCATGATCCCCATTTTACATATGGGGAAACTAAGTCACAGAGAGAAGTGACTTGCAAAGGGTCACACACAGCAGGTCTCCTGACTCCTCTCTCTCTAGTTAAAGTACTTACATGGCCCCCAGTACTGCAGTATCTGAGCACTTCGTAATCTATCCTCACCGTATCCCTGCAGGGTGGGGGAAGTTCTATTATTCCCACTGAACTGAGGCATAGGGGGTGGAAATGACCACAGGTCACCCAGGAAGTCTGTGGTGGAGCAGGGAGTTGAACATGGGTCTCTAAGCTAGTGCCATAACCACTGGTCCATCCTTCCTCTGCCAGCCCTTGTTCCACCACAGATTTCCTGGTTGAAGTTCTAAACTCACCCTAAACTCCTAGGTGCTCAGATGCCATGGTGATGCATGTGGTATAAGAACCTAGATGGATAAATAGACATGCTGAGTGTCTGTAATGGGCCACTCTCTTACCACTTCAGAAGTTATTTTTCCTCCCTTGGTATCCTGCTGTTAATTGATTTATCTCGTTAGGCTGACCTCACACATGGTAAAGCAACCCCCCATCCTTTCATGTATTTATACCTGCTCCTGTATTTTCACTCAATGCATCCGATGAAGTGGGTTCTAGCCCACGAAAGTTTATGCCCAAATAAATGTGTTAGTCTCTAAGGTGCCACAAGGACTCCTTGTTTTTGCTGATACAGACTAACACGGCTGCCCCTCTGAAACCTTTCACAGGACCATACTCTTCAGGAATCTGCAGCCTACGCTCCCATTACCTCTGCTTTGCAAAGACTTTTTTTTTTTTTTTTTTAAAGTCTTTAAGAAGGAGAGAAGGGCAATTGTCCCACAATCATTGCCAGGTCTTTACTGGCTGACCCTGAGATATGAGAAAAAGTCAGCAAAATATAGAATCTGTCAAGGAGGAGAGAGCTCTCAAAAGAAGCACTGGGAATTGGAGATTGTGTGAAACAAAAGCACCATTATTTCTCATGAGCTTCAGCTTAGAAGTTCCAGTGTGTAAAGGCCCTGCAGACCTCATCCATTGAGAACCAAAGTGGGAAGTGGCTACGAAAGAACAAGAATCCATTTAAGGTCTAATTGTGATGAAGTTATAGGAGCTCTGACCCACAGTGTCCTCATTACAGCTGGAATCTGGCGGTGATGGAGTCACTCCATTTCAGAAAACCAATTGCATTTACAAACTGGCCTCCACCATTTGTTGCTGATGCTTTTATGCAACCAAACTTTAACGGGTCCACCTGCAAGTAGAATAGTTTTCTCTCAACTGTGGAGAATTCTTTAATATACCCAATAAAATGCAGGTATTTTTTACTGACATTGTATGTTAATATAATAATACTTTCTAACTCCTTTAAGCACCTTTCATCTAAGTCTCTCAAAGCATCATTAATTAAGAAACACACTCCTTGATGAAGTCAGGTGAGTTTAGAAAGGTTCATTTAAAGTATATATTTTCTTCAGTAATGATGGATAATTGCTCACTAATTTGAAACAGTCAGCCATTTAAATGTCTGTTCATGTTAGCTTGGGGTGTGAAAGAAATACACAAATATTTTTGGACAATGCTGCTGCAAAGCAGTTTTGGGCTGTTTTTCTGATAGGCCAGTGGTTTCTGGGATGGGAGGAAATGTAGTTTTCTCCTTTGAAACACAGCCCCACAGCCACAGGGGTTTTTTAAACCAATTTTTCCATGTTCTGGTTTCTGCATTTCACCATACTGGAGATGGCAGGGTGTTCAGACATTGTAAAAGGTGCCTGTACTCTTCTCTGTACTGCAGTGGTGGTTTCCAGTGCTGGTTCCTGTGCCCCAGCATCTGAGGCTACTTGGGGGAAGGTCAGCAGAGGAGCGAGGCTGAGGCTGTTGGTTCCACAATGATGTGGATCCACTGTCCATCCCCTGCCCTTGGATAGAGGCATGCCACAGCTAGCAGAGCTGCTGCTCCATGGCTTTGGGGAGAAGGATTACTTATCCCAGGCCTCCCGTGGATTTTCCCAGCATCCAGCCCAGAGATTCAGGCTCTGCACTGAGCCGACTGGTAGATTTCCCTTTGCAAAATCACTTGTAATGATCAGAGGCATTACTCATTGCATTTCATGTGGCTGATTTCAGAAAACTACAAGCAAAAGTGATTGAGTCCTGCTGTATATAGTAAACGGAACCCCATTTAAAAATAAAAATAAATGGTGGGCTCTTGTCATCCTACGGTGTACGGATGGAGTGGGTGGGTAAGGAAGAGAGGAGAAAGAGAGAAAAAGTCTTCAGAACCCTGCCTTCTACAGCGTTTACATACAGGGAGCCCAGCTTTGGCCCTTGTTACACCTGTAGTAGCTCTTCTTCGGCGATTCACATAATTCTCTGGAGCTTGCTGCCCTTCACAAAGTAGACGTTACGCTTCCTGTGTTAATGCCCTTGGGAAAAATAACAAGTGCATGTGATTAGGAAGGTGCTTTGATAGGACTGCAAAGAAAAATAGCCCAGGAGCTTAACTGGAAGGTAAATATTCAGTTCCCGTTCTGATTGTGTACACACCATTTAATGTCCTTAATCATAGAATATCAGGGTTGGAAGGGACCTCAGGAGGTCATCTAGTCCAACCCCCTGCTCAAAGCAGGACCAATCCCCAATTTTTGCCCCAGATCCCTAAATGGCCCCCTCAAGGATTGAACTCACAACCCTGGGTTTAGCAGGCCAATGCTCAAACCACTGAGCTATCCCTCCCCTGGGCTAGTTCTCCCCGCTCACTCATATATTTCTGTGTGACGTACTGGTAAGGCTTTTACAGACTTTTATTTTGCAGTGTGATGACATGATTATAAAAATGCACTACACCATTGAGGAGTGGAGGGGGTCATGCTTACAACCCTTTTGGCTGGATTCTGTGCTGATTTGCATTTTGAAGTCAGTGGAGTTGCCTTGGGCATTTGTAGGTGCTGAATTTGGCCCTGCAGGTTTAAAATGATTTTGCTTGGCTCGTGCCTTCTCAGTTTTGGCTTACAAGGTGGGGACTGGTCCAGAGCTTCACCACTTTAGTGGGAACATGAAGGGGCATCGGTCCTCAGGGAGGCACAGTTATCTTCCTCAGTTCCCCCGTGCGCATAAGAAACAAACCCCCCAGGTACCCCTCTGAAGCAATGTAAAGTAGACTCACCTCCAGGGTTGGCGAGTAATGCTGGTTTGTATGGTGGTGAGGGGGTGGGCCCAGCAGCTGTGGGAGCACCAGCAGAGAGCAGTCCTTGTGCGCTCCATGCAAAGACTGCAGTTGTGACTGGTCTTGCACCAGGAGGGATATGGGAATGGGCTTGGTGCATCAGTGTGACTTGAGATGCGTGCTCTGGGAAGCAGCACAAAAGCTATGTAAGAGTACACAGTAGAATTACAGAACAGTTTAGGACACGGCATGAAAGCGAACACCATACTGAGTTTTAGCCATAGTGGTATCTAGGGAGGCAGAGTGCCATTACCCGAATTAAAATCTGATAAGACACCAAGTTGAACACCTCTGCACTTTCAAAGAGTGTCAAGGGATCTTTATTAGCTACAAGGGGTCAGAAACTTGGGTGAACAACTTGGCAAGAAAATGTCAAATATTCCCATTCCTGTTTACATTCTGCTATCTCATCAAGGGCTGAGTTTCAAGGGAGAAACCAAGACTCAGGGCCACCACACGCTCTCACCTGCTGGACCCTGGGAAGTCAGCTGCTCACTCATACCTATGAAGCCCACTTCTGTTCCAGCTCTACAACATGCTTTTCATCTGACGGTGTCATTCACCTTTCCTGATTTATGCCAGTTCCATGGAGGAAAAATGTTTGTTTTGATTTCATAGGGATTAGATGGAGTTAGTGTTCTGCAGCTGCCATGTCGCAACCATTTGTTTATCTTCAACTGTCCTCACAGTTCAGAGCGTGACATCCACCCTAAGGTTTTATTGATTGATCTCTGGATCAAGGTCACCTGCAACCCATTTTTCTTCTGTAACGTTCTTGCCAGGGCTGCTTCTCCTCCCCACCCGTCTCCACCCTGTTTCAGAGAAAGAGCGAGTGTTTGCAGAAGCAGATCTTGCTTCAAAGGAGCAGATGCCATGATCAACCCCCCCTTGCCCCCGCGAATGCAAAATGGCTGATCTGGACACCACCTGTCTGAGGGTTGGACATGTGCCAAAATTGGATCATTTGGACCCCAGAATCCCTTTCATGTGCTAACGAAGGCATTGTTCCCCCCAGCTTGGTAAATTTGTCTTTACTTGTACTTCACTGACCCTCAATAGGCACGTATCCATAGGCAGAGTGATGTGGGCAGGGTCGTCATGCATTGATTGGCTTGAGGAGGGGGAAAAAGCCCACTTTGTCAAGCTGCAGACAATGTAGCCAAGAGAAAGAGTGGGTCTGCATTTATTTGGGAGGGGTTATTCTTACCATTGGGAGCTGAAGAGTAGGAAGGGGAAGAAAGGCAGCTGTGCTTGGGAAACAAACTGCAGAGTCAAAAGGTAAAAATCTGACTTTCTCAGGAAAGCACAGCCGCCTTCTTCTGTAAGCTCAGGCTTAGGGCATTGACCTCACATAGTGGTATTCAGGTTGTATACAGACCAGAATGCTTTTTGAGTTAAAAAGGCACCTATCAGTAACACTACTGTTCAAATCTGTTTCATCTCCATGCTGTTAAGCTATAGTGTAGAGAGAGAGAGAGAGAAAATAGCTCTTAAATCCTCTAACGTAAACCCTTGCAAGGCAGGAATTCTTTGTGGTGTATTTTCTAGGGCTTTGTCCAGGCTAATTTTAAATGTCTCAAACATTGGGGTTGTCTTAATAGATATTATTTATATTACGTTAGAGCCTAGATGCCCAAAGTGAGATTAGGGCCCCATGGTGCTCAGCACTGTACAAACACATAGGAAGAAACGCAGCCTGCTCCAAAGAGCCTACAATCTAAGTAGACTAGATAGAAAAAGGGTGGGAGAAAGAAGGAATGTTATTCCCATTTTACAGATAAGGAACCGAGGCACATACAGGTTAAGGAACTTGCCCACCACGGTCACAGAGACAGTTGTGTATTGGATCTAGAAATTGAACTCATTGCTCCCAAATCCCAATCTCATGCCATAAGCACAAGCCTGCCCTTCCTCTCTGGAGGTTATTAATAGATGTTTGCAATGGTTATTGTAGCCATATTGGTCCCAGGAGACAAGGTGGGTGAGGTAATATCTTTTATTGGACCAACTTCTGTTGGTGAGAGAGACAAGCTTTCAAGCTTGCACAATGCTCTTCTGCAAGTCTGTGGAGCTTGAAAGCGTGTCTCCTTCACCATCAGAAGTTGCTTATTAATAGATGTTATTTCACTGCCAGGAAATTTGTCCTGATACTCACCCTAAATGTTTTCATTCTTAATTTCATCCCAATAGTCCTGGGTAGATCAGGACTTGAACCCTAGTTCTAAAGAAGTTGATGTTGTCTTTTGATTTGGTTTTCCGCTGTTAACAAAAAAAGAGCAGCAACTGTTAGGCTGGATCCTCTCTGTGGAATTTAAAATTTATTACCCCATAAAGAAACTTTCCTAATGCATAAAGTAGGTATTACATATTTCAAAACTTACTAGATGTGAAAGAAACCAAATCAAGACACAAATTCCCAGTATGAAAGGCAGACAATTTGAGTGTCTCCATTGCTTCCATACTCACCTATCTGGCCCTAAACATGGATCATCCTGTCTCCTATCCATCCAGAAGGATGTATAAAGAATGTCTTTACAATACTTACAATGCCAAGTTGTCTGCTCTGCCAACAATACCAGCCTTCACCTGCTACTAGTCTAGTTTTCCTTCAAGCACATTCTTCTATGGCCCTCTAGTCCATGGGGAGACCTACCTGCAAAATCACCATGTTGTCTTCCTTCCTCTCCCTTCTTAAAACTCATCTCTGCAGTGATGCCTATAAACACGTGACAGGAGCTAGGCATGGAGTGCCAGGGGACTGCTGCTAATTATGCCAAATATGGTTGTTTCACTGTTACCTTGTCCTTACTCCACCTCTGTCTGTTCTCCCCCCATTCAGATTGTAAGCTTTTTTGACCTGGGATCATCATTTTTTATTACAGATATGTAACGGGTCCAGCACAACAGGTCATGATCCCTGATTGTGGCCTTTAAGCTCTGTGGCTAATACTTTCATAGAGACCTAAAGGATTTAGACACCCACTTTCAGTGAGATTTGAACACCTAACTCCCTTCCTCTCCTTTGAAAATCCCACCATACAGCAATACAAATAATAAATATAAAGCTGGATTTCTAGGGCTTTTCACCATAAGACCACCTTATCCTAGAAAGCAGAGAAGTTAATGATGAAATGGTAATAGGAAGGTCAGCTGGTGCATCTCCCAGCCAGTGGAGATTTGTCCTCTAGAGCATTGCTTGTCAAGCTATCTGATGTGGGGGACTGGCAATTTTTTTTTCCATTGTGCACGCAGACCGGCAGCCGATGGCTCGTGCACCGGCACCGGTCTGCGGACCACCACTTTGAGTAGCACTGCTCTAGAGTATGCTTCCTAGTTCTCTCTATAGTGCACTGTTAAATGAACCAAACTAAGGGGCTTCAACCACTTCCCTTGGACTGTGCTATGGTCCAAATGTTCTTATGGTTAGTCAGTTTGTCATGATACTTAGTCAACATTTTATTTGGTTAAGTTCATCCTATTGGTCCTAGGTCTATCCGCTTCTGTGACTCATAGTTCGACTCCCTCCTGTGTGTTTACATCTTTATTCTAAGACTAGAGGGCTTTGTAATCCAAGTAAGTTTGAAACCCTTGAATTTGTGCATAATAATTTCCCACTAGCAGGACTCCAAAGCGCTGTAAGTACAGAATGGGACTGCAGAAGCACTCAGAGTTGTCTTAACTCTGCTTCCATTGAAGTCCACAGTAAAACTTTCACTGACTTCAATGGTACCTGAGTTAGGCCAGTGCTGAGTGATGCTGAAAATCCCACCTACTGTGTGCAGGACCAGATTATGGCTGATAGGCAGTGGTCCACATAGCTGGAATCTAATAAGCATAAGAACCATCGTAGGGGAGTGCTGGCCTTGAGCACGGTGCTTCCTGGGTGCAGAAGGGGAGCATGGCCACTGCTCCACTCTTTAAGGGGGTGCAGCATGCTCCTGCTGTGCATCCAACTTGTGCATCCTCCCCTCTCCTTTTGGAGTGGTTAGGGCTTCAGAGCGCACTAGGTGGAGTAAAAAGAAAAGGAGGACTTGTGGCACTTTAGAGACTAACAAATTTATTTTTGCATAAGCTTTCATGAGCTACAGCTCACTTCATCGGATGCATGCAGTGGAAAATACAGTGGGGAGATTTTATATACACAGAGAACATGAAATAATGGGTGTTACTATACACACTGTAACAAGAGTGATCAGGTAAGGTCAGCTATTACCGGCAGGAGAGGAAAAAAAACCTTTTGTAGTGATAATCAAGGTGGGCCATTTCCAGCAGTTGACAAGAATGTGTGAGGAACAGTTGTGGGGGGGGATAAACATGGGGAAATAGTTTTACTTTGTTTCAGAGTCTTTGTGTAATGACACATCCACTCCCAGTCTTTATTCAAGCCTAATTTAATGGTGTCCAGTTTGCAAATTAATTCCAAAAAACATGGAATGCTTCACGAATTTGCGTGAGAATAGTCCCTGCATTTAGGTGCCAGGATTTTAGTTTTGCAGTGGCAGAAGTGGAGGGGGGAAGAAAAGGCAAAGGCTCATAGTATGTAAAGTGCTTTTATGTCCTTATAGCTATATTATGTTGTATATTCCCCAGGGATCACTTAACACAGGACCCGATTCTCCACTGCCTTGCACCTTGTGCAGTGAATTACATCAGTGGAAGTTGAGTGCAAAATGGGTGTAAAATGCAACCAGATCAGAACAGTAACATGTTACATCCACTTTGTACAGATGTAAATGAGATCACGAGGTACAAGGCAGTGGAAGTTCAGGCCTGTGAGCTCCACCCCCGAGGACATTATACTCTAGTGTAGGAATAGCTTCTCTGATAGAAACTGCAGAGGGAATTTCAGATAGGCAGCAGGTATAGTAATTGCCCAAATTGGTATTTGGGGCAGGGCGGATGTCCCTAGTTTTGTGAAAAATGCCGCGGGATTTTTAATGGTGATGAATGATTAGGGCATTGGTTGAATGTTTTGCTCAAATGGCAGATGAATCATAGTTATAACAGATGGAAAAGTCATGCAGAAATAGATTCTCTAATTCAGCCCCAAGAAGGCAAGATCACGTTAAGATTTGATGGCTAAACATGCACGAAGGACACTTAACCAGTAAGAACATGTCCTTTCAGTTCTCTTGCTTCATTCCTCATAGGTTCAGATTTTAATTCGTGTTCACTGCATTCCTTCAAAATTTAAAAAAGAAAACTCTCCCAAACTTCTTTCTCTGGAGAGAGATTAAATAGTACCCAATTCGCATTTGCATCCATTGCCAGATTCTGCCCAAATGTTTAAGATGATTGCCAGCCAATGAAGAAGAATTTCTTGGTTTGGGTATTTTGCAAAGATAACAACCACTGGGTCAGTCATTTGCACACGGTGCCAGGAAAATACTGCGTTCGTTTTTACTATGCACACTGAAAAATAGACCCTGAGCCCTATTGACAAAGCTAGCATTTTCTCAGCAAGAGTTTTATGATGGTTTCATTTAAGTTCAGGAGGTGGTCCAGTCATTTCTCTCTTAAAAAAGAAAAAAAAAAAAAAAGGTAAGTGGTTTCCCTTATATACGTTCTATATATAGAAATAGCTAAAAGTTAAGTAAACACATTTGAAGTGACATCGTTTTTCTAGGTAGAACCTAGATTTAAAGGAAGCTTTTTCTGACAATTTCTCCACCAAGCCATTTTAAATTTAGCTACTAAGCTAACCCCTTTGGAAAATAATGGCAGCCTATGCTTTTTATAGTTTAGTCTGGAAGAAAACGTTTACAGAGGGTCCTCCGAGGATTTTTTTAAATATTTAGAAAGAGCAGCAATTCAGCATCACTTCTATTTGCAGCATTCCAGGATGATATTTTTTCCCTTTAGCTATTTCAAATGGTCCTTTTTTTCCTCTACATTATTTGTAGCCAGGGCACTTAAATTGTGTGTGACTTGGGGCTGCATTTTCAATTCGTGGTGGACAAAACACATTCTACAAATGTTAGAGATGCAAGATGTTCTCATTAATGGTTTATTGGAGCATTTTTCCACCTGCTGTCAATAATTGTTTAGCTCAGGGAACAGGTATAATTTTGACCTTGACTTCACCTTGCCCTTTCGAGACGGTCTTAGTGTCATGTGTAGATAAGTCCAAGTCATGATTAAAATATGGTCATGTCCCTGGTCATGACAACCTGTAGGGTCCACCTAGATTCAACTAAGATCAGCTCATGTAGTTTTAAACAAGACTATCCTTGTCCACAAGGACAAAATAGAGGCCAAAGTGTGTTGTTGCAGCTAATTTGACACTGGGTCTGTGATCATTTCCCTCCTAAAAGTACACTAATGGTTACACTGCTTACCATTTCTGTGACTAGGCAGGTGTCCAGCAGGGATCACTATATCTTGAATGTCTCATGTTTTATTACATAAAAAGAAAATAATGATGACTTGAAACCTGCAAACTGTGCACACAACTAATCTACGTAACCACACGGCCGTAACTATTACCCACAGCCTCTCCCATGCACATTCTCTCTATTTTTTGTTACACTCATTTGTTGTATCTTGTCTTCATTTATATCTCTTCAGAGCAGGAACTGTCTCTTACTCTGTATGCCAGCTAGCACGATGGGACCTGATCCCGATTGAGGTTTCTGGGTGCTATTTCAGTACATATAGCAAATAATGAAAACAGTATTAATCATGATTGTGGTGATAGCGTATGTTATGCCTCATAGATACATCTCAGTATGATGTTGAAAGGCCAGAAGGAACAGACATGACAAAGTATCGAATGTCTCTTGTGAGGTGCTGGGCACTGCCAGCTCTTGCTGAACTCCAGTGAAAGCTGAGTGTACTTGGCTTGAGGTGTAAATGGTGCTAATCTTCTTTGCGAGAATTGTGAACATGGCAATTCCACCCAAATCCAGAGCAGGACTAAAAGGGCCAGATCCTCAGATGGTCTAAATTTCTATCATAGAATCATAGAATATCAGGGTTGGAAGGGACCTCAGGAGGTCATCTAGTCCAACCCCCTGCTCAAAAGCAGGACCCATATCCAATTAAATCATCCCAGCCAGGGCTTTGTCAAGCCTGACCTTAAAAACTTCTAAGGAAGGAGATTCCACCACCTCCCTAGGTAACGCATTCCAGTGTTTCACCACCCTCCTAGTGAAAAAGTTTTTCCTAATATCCAACCTGAACCTCCCCCACTGCAACTTGAGACCATTACTCCTTGTCCTGTCCTCTTCCACCACTGAGAATAGTCTAGAGCCATCCTCTCTTGAACTACCTCTCAGGTAGTTGAAAGCAGCTATCAAATCTCCCCTCATTCTTCTCTTCTGCAGACTAAACAATCCCAGTTCCCTCAGCCTCTCCTCAGAAGTCATGTGTTCCAGACCCCTAATCATTTTTGTTGCCCTTCGCTGGACTCTCTCCAATTTATCCACATCCTTCTTGTAGTGTGGGGCCCAAAACTGGACACAGTACTCCAGATGAGGCCTCACCAATGTCGAATAGAGGGGGACGTATCAGTTGAGGATCTGTCCCAAAGAGGTGTGAAGACTGAAGAATGGAATTAGGGAACATCTTTTTCATGTGGATCCAGTGACATTTTTCTCTTACATACTTTTTTTCCTTCAAAAAGGGCAATATCTTGGCTTTTAAACTTCAAGAACATTTACACCAGCCAAGATCTGGTAGGATTTTCCATATGTGAGAGCTGATTCTAACTATCAGGTACTTTCTGGGAGCGCTTTAGCATCTTGATGTACTACTGTGATGCAGAGAGCTGGGAGGCTACCATCTTTTGATGGGAGTCAATCAGCATCTCTTAATTTTCTCCCTAACCTTAGAGTGAAACAAATTGCCAGTGTTTTACCACAGAAACTTGGCAGGAAAAAGTCAAACAGTTTCAAGTGTCATTTTCCATGTTAGTACCTTTGACACACATTGTTTCTTTCTTTCCACCTTATTTGAATATCTGAGACAAAGGAGATATAAGGGTCTCAGAGGTATTGTCTAGGCCGTGCCCTTCTCCAGGCATTCAGCGAAATGTCTGTACATCATTTGTCTTACTCCCAATCTTCTACACTGGTTCCTAGTGGAAAGTCTTTTGACACTGGCTGGGTGATCAAGAAATCTTAACGCCACTGGTTCTCCGCTGGGAATGCCTCTTCCAGGCTCCTTCCATTATTCTTTTAGCTATTCAAAAATCAGCTTTCAGAGAATGTTCCGTTGGGGAGCAAACTGCTGATCTTGGGGAAAACAAATATACACTGCAGCCAAAGAGGGAAAACTTACAAAGGGCTCAGGTATGGCTTTTGGGCACTAACTGTGTTGCAGAATATGGAGAACCTCACTACCCTAGGGGCAGCACAATAGGTAATTCCTCTCAGAGCTTGCAGAGGGGAATACACCTGCTGCAATAGCTCTTGGGTTGGGGTAGCATCAATGTGCGCCTCCTCTCTGGACCATACCCCCCCTCCACCTGCCCTCTTTTCCCGCTTGGGGTGACTTGCACACTGGGGATATAAAGATGGAGGACTTCCTGCACTAGAAAGCTAGGAGAGTGACTGGCTGACCAGCAAGGGACGTCTGTGAGACTTGTCTGACCTTGGCCATTCTTACATGCCTGCACAGGGACCAGTCGCATTCTGTACCTTAGGGATTGATTCTAAAATACTATTTTTTTAAAAAATGCAGCTTATATATTATTAGCCTATTCAATATATGCTCTGGTATTCATTAGGAGAGTGCAGAACAAAGGGCCCTGAACTTATGTGTGTTCTAAAACTAACTGGGAATCACTTGTGATTCCTGGGCTCCGTACCTAATTCAGCTGCTGGTTTAGTGTGTGGGTTTAGGTAAATCACTCCCCGTTTCTGGGCCTTTGCCAAATAGATGTCACAATCTAGTGTTGTGGGGCTTAAGTATTATCAGTGTTTTATCGTTTGTGTCTTAGCACAATTAAGAGCATTCAATGCACAACAAGCACAGTCTGTAGAAAAGGCAAAAGAGTACAGGACCCGATCCTGCAAATGCATACTCTTCTTCTGTATTTGCCTGCAGGAAAGCAATGAGAACCTTTGTGCGAGCAAGGACTATTCATGTGATTGAGAGTTAGCAGGATTGGATCCATGTTGTACATTTACAGAAAGCAGTAGGAGTCTTCCTGGTTTATGGGGAAACCCATCATCATCAGGAGCAATACTTATAGTTTAAAATGTTTCATATCAGGTCAGGGTGTTACTGAAACCTATAAAAACAAAAGGCTGCCTGCATATGTGGGTCAGCACTCTGGCCTTAGCATAAACAGTTATCCAATAAAAGGTACAGTGATATCAATTAGGGTTGTGCAGTCCAGGAGCAGTATGAATGTTCACTTTTACCGGGGAATTCCGTCCTCTTTGCGACTTTTAATTAGACCCTGAACTTCATGTCAAAGATTTTTGGGATGGTTGATGGGTGTTTCCATGGGGTTTTTTTTGATAATGTTAAAAGAGAGAAAATGAAACTGAGGGCCAGATGCTCAGCTGGTGTAAATCAGCATCACTCATTCACTTCAGCAGAGCCACTCTGATTTACACAAGCTGAGGACATGGCCTTTGGAGTTCAGAACATTCCATAGTTATGTATATACTTGTTAGCACATAACAGGTCTGGGAAGAAAAGTCTGGTGCTAAGATTGCCTACCGGCTTCATTAGAGCCTTTATAGACTATTGAGTGTGACCATAATTAGGAAGCATTACAAATGCATTATATTTACTCAGTTGGCAAATATATACTTAATGAGAACTAGAATCTCAGCATGACTGTTCCTAATGACATGCACAGATAATTTTTTAGTTCCTGAACATTTTTAAATCCACTGGCTTCCCAGCTCCCTCTGCATCACCTTCAAACTCCTTGAATTGCCCCATCCCTCATGTCTGCTTTTGTCTCTTACCAGTCCCCCTTATGCCCTTCGTCCTGATCACCTTCATCCCCCCTTTGCCTACTGTACTGTTCTCTTTCTTTCATACTGCCCCATGTCTGAAATAGCCTCCCTCCTCCAGTTCACCTCATTCACCACCTTCAAACCCCACCTCAGAATCCACTTCTACCTAGCGTTCTGCCACCAACCTTCATGCAATCCCTCCCCCTTGTGTCCTGTTTTAACACAATTATCGCACTACAAACAAAGCAAAGCCTACTTTTGAAAATGCTACTAGGTCTGAACCCTATAGGCTCCTAAATACATTTGAAAATTGAGTCTGAGGCACCTAACTCCCTTAAGCGTCTTCTGAAAGTCCTAACTCTCTCTCTTTCTCGCTCTCTCTAGCTAGCCCCATCACGATAGAATCTAACATATCTCTGCCTCAGTGGTTATTTCCTATAAACCAGGGCAATAACAATGCTTATTGATGGGTTTGTGAAGATTAATTTTCAAATGTTTGTAAATTTCTTTGAAGATGATAGTTATGAATGAATAGCACAATTTCATAAGGCTGAGTAACTGAGGCCAGGTCGGTATTAGAAAGTTTTGCCAGTATAGTAATGTTGGTTAGGGGTGTGATTTGTGTGTATGTGTGGGCGTGTGCCTCTGTAAGCTGCATCAATACTAGGAGGGCTTGCTAGCATAGCTATACCAGCAAACCATTTCTAGCGTAGCCTAGGCTTCCGTGAAGAGGCCGTGTTTGAAGAATGCTGGAGTACGCTTGTTGGGTGAATGGATCAGGGGATGCAGACCCTTTGTTCCTTTAGGAAACAGTCACTGGGTTCTGGATTGTCCCCTTTCTCTGAAGTTTTTTCAGCCATCTTTTAAACACTTCATGGGGCTTATTGCCCAAAGGAGGAAAAGCCAGATATTTCTAAGACAAGAGTAGTCCCCACTGCACAGATCTCAGTAAAATTAGGATGGATTGGTTTGTCAAGTTAATGTCTTGCAGCTGGGCTTTGGCTGAGTGCCTCACGTCTTACATTTCTCTACTGTCTCTGGATGGTGGGACCTCCTCTATCCTCCTGGAGCCTGCTGTTGTGGTGGAACAGGTGCAAGCAAGCAGACCCCGCCAATCAAAGCGCTCCTGAGCTCTTACAGCAGGTTCGCACTCACTTTTAATTAAACCCTCTCATCATACATGAGCACTGCTCCTGGAGCCTTACTGAGGTATTGGAAATCATGTGGTGATCAGCGAGTGATAGACTGAAGTGCTGATCCTCTTTGCCCTAATTATCAGCAACAGGGATGGCTTCTAGTTTCCCTGAGTTCCACAGGCATGGGAAGCCTACCCGTGCTGTGAGTGTAAACGAGCATGATCGGATGAACTCTGCAGATTTGTACAAATGATAATGCAAGAAGATTTGTGAAAGGCTGTTAAACTATTTACAATGCTGTGGTAAGGAACCATGCCCTGTCTTATTTGTTATCTGTGCCTCTTTTCTTTCCCTCATCTGAGCAGAGTCCCATTGGGTAATGGGACTGAAAAGGAAAAAAACAAAAGCAAAAGAAGAGCGGGGGGGGGGACACCACAATGTTCTACAATAATGGGCTGACCAAATGTTCTACAATAATGGGCTGACCACTAGGCAGCAAATAGTCTAGTTTCCTCAGTGCTGTGTGCACATCAAAACATGGGACTAGTGCACTAGCTCCCTTTTGTATTATCAGAATTTTAAAAAGTGTATGTTGAAGCTTATTTTAAGCTCTCCCAGAGAGAACAGGGGATCCTGTCATCTGACAAGAGCTTTCAGAAAGCAGATTAGTCTGAGTAAGTTTTTGTAAGGAGGAGAATGCATTTGGGGGCAGTAAACATTCACATTTGTTCATCATCAAAGTGACAATGCTGCCCTCATTACCAGGATTCCTCCCCTCCTTCTGTTCCACTCTTGCCCTACTCTATTTAGGCTCATGATTTACTGGGCTTCCTTGACCTCTGACCTGTGTCAAGAGAAGTATGATGTAAACACCTTCCTGTGGCTGCAAAGCAAGGGAGTGGGGCATTAGAGAGCCGTGACCTGCAGAAACAGGTGGGAGATCAGAACAGGTTTAGGACTTGAGTTGTATCACGTGTTTAAACCTATTTTAGGCAGCAGGGCTTATTATGAAGGATATAGTTTTAGACTCTCCATGGGGGTCCTGATCCAAAATGCACAGAAGCAAGTGGGGTTTGGATTAGGTCCTACGTTTATTGCTCAGATTGTAAAATAACAAAAAAAAACCCATTGAGAGTGAACAAGGTGAGTGTGATGGTTTCTTCCCAGACACATGGATACCTCAGTGCTTAGGCGATTTTGCTTTGTGGTTGAAAGCAGATACGTTATTACTTGCTTCAGATGGGCCGCGTAACAAAATAGAGGGTGGCATTGTGAGAAATAGGTGGGAAAGTGGCAGAGAACAGGAAAAGCTGAATGCAGACACATAGGCATAATTCAAAGCATCCCCCACTAGTGTACAAGCCTTTGCTTTTTGTTTCTCTCAGATGCCAGTTTTCACCTCTAACGTCCTGCCCATGCTAGCAGAATACGAAACCTGTCTCAGAACCAGCTGAGCACGTCCACACTACTCTGCTGGGAGTGCATCCTACATTGTTCCCAGAAGGGCAGGGATCCATGTTAGTTAGAACTGTATGGTGGTCAGGACTCAATCGCGTGACTGCAATCTGACTTCAGAACTACTTTGTGAAGTGCTTTAAACCATGTTAAGTTTAAAGCAGAAGTTAAATCTGGCAGCACGGACAGAGGACTCTTTGTTTTTTTCTGCTAATGTGTGGTATGGGAAGGGGTAAGGTAACGTTGCATTGGGTGCTCTCTGCAGCACATCCAGCTAGCTTTTCTGCCTGGGAATCTCACGTGAAGTACGTTTTCCCAGGAGATTTTTCAGTAGGGTTGTGTGCGCATTTGCATGTGAAGTGTTTGTATTTGTTCACATTTCCTCTGAGTTATCTCTGGGAGGAGTCATTTCAGAGGCCAGTAATACATGAGATCTGGCCTTCCTGAATTGAAGTTCCTGGATAGTGGCATTGCCGTGAGAAGAACCAATATTATGTTATTTCATCCTTATAAAATGCTCTCTGTGGCAAAAAATGCCTCTGGAAAATGCGAATACAGGTCCAGTATCGTCCCAGACTCATACCTCCTATTGACTTCAGTGGGGTTTTCAGTGTCTCTTTGAGTGCAAAATTTGGCTTACACTACAAAGATAAACAGGTTTATTTGGGTTTCTCTGGAACTGAAACATGGAGCCCTGATTTCTAATACTCCCCAACTTCAGCCAGGTTGAAAATACTTTGGATGAGATACTCATCTGGCATAACTAGGCTTAGCTGCATTAAAGTAAGTGGGAGTTATCCCGATTTACACCAGGTGAGGATCTGGCTCCTTCGGAACAGACTGGCCAATGAGATGGTGTGTTGTGATCACTGCTCAGAATTGCACACATCCTATTGCATGTGTTACCCCCACCCTGGCCCACTTATTTCACTCGTCTACCCGGTCCAATTTGTTTTTTAGCTTGTAAGCTCTTTGAGAAGGGGACTGTAATTTATATGTCTGTACTATGTCTAGCCCAAGGGAACCCTGATCTAATTGTAGCCTTCAGGCACTATCACAATATACATGTTAAACACTAAGAAAGAACAGCCTTTCTCATGGGATTTTGGCATTTTCTGTCTGGGATGAAGCCAAGAAGTACAGAGGCACATGAAAATGTAATTTAAAAGAGCTGTGATCTTTCTGCACCTTGGAAACCTTTTGAGTTTGATTCAGGTGATGGGGAAAGATTCAGGCTGATTGTTTTGTTGACGATGCGCTCTGCGCTGTACAGATCAAAGAGCAGGCAAGGGGCTGGATTTCGAGCTTGCTTACACTGGTTTCACAACAGTGGGACTTCAATGAAGTTATTCCTGATTTAGAGCAGTGTAAGTGGGAAAATAACCAGGCTTGCAGACTCTGCCCCCAAGGAGCTGACAGCAACGTAAGCCAACCACAACAAAGCCAAAACACGACAAATGGGAAATACACAAGAGGATCAGAGCGTGGAAGTGTCCCACAGGGCAGTGCAGAGATTCTTCTTTTTCTGAGAACACTGTCAGGTTGGTAAACTTCATAGAATGAGTGTTTTTTAAAGAGGGACTTCCAGGAGGGAGGTTGGAGGTGCGGCTGACTGGGAAGAAGGGATGAAAACAAGAATGGGAGAAGGATACAAAGGAGGAGTGAATGGAGGTAGGCATGCTGGCCCGTGGTGTGAAGAGGGGAGGAGCTGGAACTGAATGCACGAGATGATAGGGAAGCTAGTGGAGGGGTTAGATTGTTCAGAGCTAGTTCACCCATCCTAAATTAAAATCATCATTGGGGTTTACCAATACTGCAAAATCCCAAGGGATTGCACAGACCTGAATGCACCCTGGCAAAAGCAACCAGTTTTGGAGACGGGACCTTGGAGTCTCTGGTGACCTAGAAGGGAGGCTGTGAATAGCATTATATTGGCATGCTCAACATGTAACAACAATTCCTTAGATGCCTACATCTTGTTTATTGGGATGTTGTTTTTCTTTCTGCCTGTCTCTGGAGAGTACATCAACCACAGCTGTCAATAAGGAAAAAATGCACTGGCTCTGCAGGAGGAAAAAACCCAAAAAACAAGCCTTTCTTCCAACTGCTCTTGACTTACCAGTGTCTGCGCAAAGGTGAGACTCACATGGAGCAGTATGTGTAGACTGCAAAGATTCTCTGTGTTGCAGCACCACTGACACGCATGACAGATAACCCTGTCTGAATGATAATAGGGCCGAATCCATCTCTGTTGTAACCAGGTGCAGTGGTAAGCTGGTGACTTCATCAGAGTTGTACCTGTTTATACGGGGGCAATTTGGTCCAGAGAAACTATACTTTGCCTGTGTACAGTGTGTAAGACTCTGTGTAAGACTCCAAGAACTGGGTATTAAAGTAGTTGTCTTGAACAGAACAGCTGTGATTAATTCCATGGGTGTAACTGAAGGTAGGATTTGCCTGTAATATATAGATAGATACCTAAAGAGACATTAGCCCTTTACACAGTATACCAGCAGCATTCTATGTGCTGGCCTTGGTTCTCTCACCAGCCATAGCTGTATATACTCCCAAAGTACACTCGAACAGATAGTAAGATTTAACATGGGAGACTTGCAAATAATAGGCCACCCCGGGGTGTGCGCAGGAATTTAAATTTGACCACTTTTGGAGGGGCGCATAAAACACATGATGTTATGAGTAAGCTTCCGTGTTTGTCACGGAAGTCACAAATTCCGTGTCTTTTCGTGACCTCCTTGACTTCTGCAGCAGCCTGGTGCGACTGGCCCGGGAGCAGCTCGGGCAGCCCCTGGGACAGTCGCACCAGCTGCTGCTGGAGCAGTCTCTCGGCCCTCCCGCCCCCCAACAGCAGGAGTTTGGATGTGGGAGGGCTGGGGGTTGGGGTGAAGGGCGATGCTTACCTGGCGGGGGGGGCTCCCTGGAAGGGTGACAGCGACTCCCCTCCCTCAGCCCCTAGCTCCATGTGCTGCCTCTGCTCGCAGGCACCGCCCCTGCAGCTCCCATTGGCCGTGGTTCCCAGTCAAAAAGTGGTGGGGGAGAGGCCACACTGGGGGCAGAGAGATCCTCCAGCCCCAGGGCCGTGGCAGGGAGAGCAAGCTCCTCCAGCCCCAGGCTCCAGTGGGGAGAACAAGTGAGGTCCTCCTACCTTGGGGCCGCCGTGGAGAGTGGGGTTGCTACCAATTTTCCCTCTAATTTTTGACAGGCCGTGTGCGCAAAAAATTTCTTCTGTGCAAATTTTCGAAGCAGAGTTCAAATTTCTGCACCATGAGGCAAATGCGCTCAAGCAAATAAAATGCTTATACATTTAAAAAGTTTTAATTTGCAATTTGTGATAATAGTTTTACACCATGTTATTTTATAAATATCATTTTTAAATACTTAGAAAAAGGAAATTTAACCATTCTTCATGAAGCAGAAGTTAGTTTTAAGCATTACGCTTTACCATCTTTTTTATAGACAATCACGAGCACATATCAAGCACATATTAATCATGATCATTATCAGTCCACAGGCTTCTGCCCGTTGGTGTCCACTCACACCTTTCATTCTATACACATGTCTGAAAAGATTTTGATAAACATATAATAAAGACAATTTAATAAGTATGCCATTATGTCAATTTATATGGGTTTTCAGATAGAGACATCATAAGTAAAAAAAAGAAAAACAAGAGTTTGTGTTTTAAATTTAAAATTTTCCTAAAAAAAAATCAATAAATGATTATCAGGCAAGAATAAGATATGTAATTACAAATGCATTTTAATTTCCTTATTGGTCGAAATGTCAGAGACTGCTAAACTAACCTTACCGTTCTTCCCTGCAATCTTTTTCATTTGCCCATTCAATATAAACTCTGTCCAGATCTGTCAGTCCTCCATCCAGCTGGTAACTCTTAATACACATCAGCATGTCCAAATGATCTACTTGTAAACGATTCCGTAGTTTGATTTTTAGAGTGTTCATTAAGCTAAAGCCATGCTCACAGTCTGCACTTGATGCTAGGAATTTTCCTCCAATATCCATCAACTTTGCAAGATCCTGAAACTGTTCGTTCTGGTGAGCAAATGTCACCATATCTGGGAAACTTAAAACCAATTGGCTTTTGATTCTTTCGGCTACTGCAAACTTGAAGTCTTTGTATTGACTGACTATAACAATCTCTTCAGCAGGAAAGTCTTTGTATTTTGAACATAGGGATTTGACCTGATGAATTCCAAAATTGAAGTCACACTTAACTATTGCTGCACAATCAAAAGAGGACCACTCCTGGACTTCATCCTCTGGAAACCTGTCTGCCAAATGTGCACACAAGATGTTTATGAAAGTTATTATGGAACTGGTATCAATTTCATTATTTTCTTGAGAGCTCATATCTAAGAGAGTCTTAACTTTGTCACTCATCAGACTGAATCTCCAAGATACTGTCTTCTGATCTTGTTCAGTTTACCTCGGGCAAGATGAAATGCTTCAAGAGGTGTAAGGCCCCCTTTCTGGAGCAGCGTGGATAGTGAAGCCAGCTCCTACAAAACATCATTCAAAACTTCTAATGTTATTTGGTATTTCATGGTATTCAGCTTTTTGTGGCAGTATTTAGAAACTGGATCAGTATCTTTGTCTTGCTCAAAATATTCCAGAAGAGGATTATAGTTGCGAATAATTGCTCAAAGTGCAAAGTGCCTAGATAACCAGCACACTTCATTGAGTGGCCTGAAAGCCACGGACTCACGTTCAGAAACATCCACTATTTCCTGAAATTTGCATTTTCTCCTGGATGACCGACAGAACACTGTGTAGACAGTTCTCATTAAGGTTTTGATGTCTCTTATCAGCTTGACCTCTTTCCATGCATCGGAAATCCCCAAGACTTCCCGGTGTGCAACTCAGTGTTGCTGGACTAAGTGGGGAATATCACGTTTCAGGTGAGCCACTACGCCATTGAGTTTGCCCAACATCATGGAGGCACCATCAGATGTGAACATCTCCATTTTCATTAGATCAAGTTGGTATTTTTTATAAAACTCTTTGATTGCAGACACTACTGAAACAGCATCACATTCTTGCAATCGTAATAGTCCACCAAACAAAGTTTTCTAGTCTGCAGAATGTATGGATCTTTATTTAAAGTGGAGTATCAAGTATCTGTTAATGGATATATCAGTGCTTTCATCAACAGCTAGAGTATGAAACATTGCCCATGCTATTTCATGCATGAGGTCATTTTGGATAGTGCAATTGATAATTTCAAGAAATTCAAAAGCATAATTTTTACTTCTCCAGCTCACTGGTATGCGCACATACTTTTCCATATGGTCATTAATATCCTGAACAGAAAGGGGGAGGGATAGCTCAGTGGTTTGAGCACTGGCCTGCTAAACCCAGGGTTGAGAGTTCAATCCTTGAGGGGGCCATTTGGAGATCAGGGGCAAAAATTGGGGCTTGGTCCTGCTTTGAGCAGGGAGTTGGACTAGATGACCTCCTGAGGTCCCTTCCAACCCTGAGATTCTATGATTCTAAAGCGTTGAGCAGTTCATTTGAATAACCAACAACACACTGTCAATAAGTACCTTGATTTCTTCTAGGTTTGAGCGCTTGCTTTCAAGATTAATTTGCCTCCTCTGCTTTTCAGCTGGACTTTCAAGAATCATGCTAAGCAATCTGCTCCATAAGGAAGGGTTTTTGTTTCTAAGTCTTGTTACACCATCTATATAGGGAGATCATTCAGATCAGGATACTGGAAGTTTGTGCATAGCTCCGATCACGTCCATGCATCTGCAGCAAAAAGCTCAGGAAAATGGTAAAACATCACGAGTAAATGTATGAAGTCCAATGCCTTTGAAAGATTTCAATCATGAAAACAACACTTACTTTGTTCATTTCTGGGAAATCTTTGCAGTTCCTTAGCAGCTACGGCCAGGCATTTTGACTTATTCGCACTTACTTGAGTTTGTACACAGACTATAAGGAGATGTGTGGGTCCCGACTGTCCCAACATGATCAACGTTCCACATTCGAAATGCTGGCGGGGAGGAGTACGATTCATTGCTCTCCTTTTCCTCCCCTCCCCCCCCCCCCCTTGCCAGCTAGTAGAATCTGGCTGTGTTGATAGATGGCAGGCAAACAATGTCAAAAGTCACCCATAAATGATGTTTCGGCCTGGCTCCAATGTAGTATTTCATTTTTTGTGCACACGGTGTTTTGCCATGTGCGCGGGGTTTAGGATCTGTGTGTTCCAGCTTAGAGGGAACAGTGGTTGCCACCCATCTAGTTTTCACCTGGACAGTCCAGGTTTCTGCTTGTGTGTCCCGGTGCCATTTGACAAGCCCTGATGTCCGGTTTTTTTGATCGGGGGGGGGGGGGAAGAGGAGAGAAGAGGTGGAGCCGAGGGAAGAGGTGGAGATGGGGCGGGGCCTCAAGGGAAGAGGCAGCGCAGGGGGCAGGGTCTCAGGGGTCTGGTTACCAGGCATTAGAAGGGTGCCAGCCCTAGTGGGGAGAGCAAGCTCCTCCAGCCTTGGGGTCACAGCTGGGGGGGAGAGAGAGAGAGAGAGCTTCTCTGGCCCCGAACCTTAGGAGCTCTGTGCCCCTGTCACAGCCCCAGGGTCAGAGGAGTTCTCTCTCCCTACCACAGCCCCAGGGCCGGAGGAGTTCCGTGTCCTCACCATGGCCGTGGGGCCGGAGGTGCTGTCAGCTCCCCACTGCAGCCCTGGGACCAGAGGAGCTTGCTCTCCCCGCCATGGCCCCAGAGCCGAAGGAGTTCTGTGCCCCTGCCAATTATTGTGGGGAGGGGCGTGCCTCTGCTTGACCCCCCCCCCCCCCTTGTGCATGCCCATGAGACCACCACATCCGTGTACTGCACCTCCTTTCAGTTCAGAGGAGTTACACTTATTAACACTACCTCAGGATGTGCCCCAGCATTTTTAGATGCCTCTTGAAACTTTCTCAAGTCTTCTGCCGTCATTTCCCAATTTTTCCAGCCAAACTAATGTTACACGGGATGACATCCAAAGCCAATCGCTGTGGCTTATGGTTAAAACATGGATCGAGTGTAGCAGCCATCTGTTATATTTACTGTCTAAAATGTCCCTTATTGACTTAGTCAACGGACTAATGAAGCTCAGGTACCACAATGATGGACACAAAGTAAAAACTGGGTGGATGGATGGATTCTCCATCACTGGCAATTTTAAAATCCAGAGTGGATGTTTTTCTAAAAGATATTCTCTGACACAAACAAGAATTAAAGTCTGATCTAGGAGCTGAATGATTTTCATTATGTGTGTGCACATGAAGGAAGACTTTTTTTCAAAGTCTAATATGGGAACTGAATGAGTTTTATTGTAATTTGTTATGCAAAGACTTGTGCGTATCTGTAGTATTCTAGATTTAATAAATATATAAATATGATATAAGCTAAGCAACAGTAAATAAGTTTGGGGTTGCTGCCCCATAGTGTTGACAATTTAAGTTAATTCCATAACAGAAAGAGTGCCTGATGGTAGAGGGGACAAAGGTAAGACAATAAGATCATGAAGTTGCCTGGGTAAATATTAAGAAAGGAATGGGAAAATTATGGCAGCACAGTACTTGCATTTGAAGGATATAAACACTGGAGAAGAAGAAGAGTTGATTAAAGTGGTACAAGAAGGCATAGCTGTAGCAGTAATGGTTTGAATCTGAGCAGAGGCAAACTTAGGCTGAGTGTCAGGAAGCATTTCCGAAGAGAGATCTATCCATGGGCGGCGTATCCCAAGGGAAGTGATGGAAGCCCAACTGCTTAAGGACTTGAAGATGAGAATGAACAAAGCATTCGAAAATGTGCTGCAGATTGCTCTTGTCTCCTGGTTGACAAGTGGGTTGGACATGATAACTGAATAGGTCCTTTCCATCTCTAATGTCTATGATTTTATCATATGCTTCTAAATATATTCTAAAAGCACCATGTCTTCTTCTCCTCCACCTTCATATAGTCTAAGTGGTTTACAGCTTGCCTCAGGTTGTCTTACACCATCCAGTGAAGCCTGGCATAGCCAACATGTTACATTTCACTGCACTTTTCAAGATGCCAGCTGTTTTACTTCCAAAATGCCTGGGGAAAACAGTGGGGACCTCATGCTCACCAGCACCTACATCAACAGCAAGTCATCTCTTTTTCTTTCTAGTTGAGAGAGAGCAGATGGATTGTGTGACTTAAAGATTCCTGTGGCTGGCACTGAATTCTGGGATGAATATGAGAGTCCCTTAAAATTCTCATTAGGGTGTAACCAAGATCTGTCCCAGGACACTGCTTTAAACATTCCGTTTTTCTTTTCCTTGCCGAGCCACATGAGACGTTTGATTAACTCCCAACCAACTATGACGGCAAGCAATCATAGTACACCAGATAGGAGAATGTTAGTAAATAGTAAAATCATCCTAGCTTACACAGAGTACAAAGTTGTATTCCTGAAAACTTCTGTGATTAAATTCATGGAGGAAGTATGTAAATAAAAGTGGCAATTTCTCCATGGAGAAACATCTCCCATCATGATATTATAGAGAAGCAGTTAATTTACTCTGAAGTCAGATTTGAAACATAAACAATATGCTCCATCTCGGCATGCATACTCCAGCCTCTGGCACAACATGCTTTGGAAGGCAGTTTCAGCACAACCAAAAAAATAAGGTCCTAATCTTTTTTAATAAGGAAGCAGACTAGTTATGCCTTTGGTTTTTATTCAGTGTGCCATATGAAAGGGATAAGAAGGGCATCAATTAGGAAGTCACAGTCCAGTTGGAAGGCATCAAAACAGGCTATATTTTCCATCTTTCAAATTGCCCGTAGGCAATTAACAAAATCCGCGTATTAACAGAGAGAATAAAAAATAGCTTAAAAGAAAATGGGCATTGGGTTTAATGAGTGCCATGCTCTGGTCCAGGTGCATGTTCCCAGCAAAGCATCTGTTTGTCACTTATTATTTGGAGTCACTAACACTTGCTCAAAGTGCCAGAAAACAAAAACAGAGCCTGACACGTAGTGAGCACAAAAGGAGGTTGCAATAGCGCAGATGCAAGATTGGATTTCACGTTCTGGTGTTTGTTAACTTAGGGTGGAGGGCGGGGGCAGATCAGTTTCAGAGAGACCGACTGGGCAGATCCCCAAATTAGGCGTTCCGCATGGTTTCAGATCAAACAACCACGAAAGTGACACATTTGTAGTTTGCACTCATGTGATAATGCAGCAATGTGATAGGACATTCATTGTGGATTTGCTGATCATGCTATTTTCCTAATGTACTTTAAGTTGCAATATCATGAAGTTCGGATGATGTATTACTTCACTGACTTGGAGAGGCACACGACCGCCAATAGTCCTGCTCAGTTACTGTGAAATTCTTTTCCCCAGGGCCAAAAAATAACTTTTTCATGCCTGGGGACTATCTGTATGCCATGAGATGAAGTCAAGCATATAACGTAACAGCTACTCTACTGCATATGGATAGCTAGCCACAGTGAAAGGCCTACTCTGTGATCAGTAGAGATGTGCCACGAAACCAATATGAAAGCTTTGGTTCTGAGGGGTTTTACTGGTCACCTGGCATTCAGGCCAGATTCATCAAAAGGTTCAGGCTAAGATTAGCAAATGTTCCAAACCTCTTTCATTCCCAAAGAACCAGTGGTCGCTCTTTATCTGGCAATGCGAGAAACTTCTGTGAACTCCTAATTGGCTGACAGCTTAGAAATGAAAGACATTTTTAACAACCAGTTTAAAAGAGGTAATGGTAGGAAGCTAATAGAACATGGCGAGGGGTGAGAGGGGATTGCCCATTGGTTTTTGTCTCCGCATTTACTGTTATATATTACAGTATTTATATTGCAGCAATGCTTAGGGGCCCCAGTCATGGACCAAGACCTCATTGTGCGAGTTGCTTTACAAACACAGAATAAAAGATTGGTCAGTACTGGTTGGCTATTTTTCATCTGAACAAATTTCTGATGGAAAATGAAGTTTCAACAAAATAAAAACATTTCCCCTCTCAATTCTTGCAGACTTTTAAAATTTTCTGGCAGGAAAATCTAAACAAAATATTTAATTTCTGTTGGGTTCGACTCAAATTGAATATTTCATTTTGTTGAACTGACCTGTTCAACAAGGACAAGTGCAGAGTCCTGCACTTAGGACGGAAGAATTCCATGCACCGCTACAGACTAGGAACCGAATGGGTAGGCAGCAGTTCTGCAGAAAAGGACCTAGGGGTTACAGTGGACAAGAAGCTGGATATGAGTCAACAGTGTGCCCTTGTTGCCAAGAAGGCCAATGGCATTTTGGGATGTATATGTAGGGGCTTTGCCAGCAGATCGAGGGACGTGATCGTTCCCCTCTATTCGACATTGGTGAGGCCTCATCTGGAGTACTGTGTTCAGTTTTGGGCCTCACACTACAAGAAGGATGTGTAAAAATTGGAAAGAGTCCAGCGGAGGGCAACAAAAATGATTAGGGGACTGGAACATATGAGTTATGAGGAGAGGCTGAGGGAACTGGGGATGTTTAGTCTATGGAAGAAAAGAATGAGGGTGGATTTGATAGCTGCTTTCAACTACCTGAAAGGGGGTTCCAAAGAGGATGGCTCTAGACTGTTCTCAGTGGTAGCAGCTGACAGAACAAGGAGTAATGGTCTCAAGTTGCAGTGGGGGAGATTTAGGTTGGATATTAGGAAAAACTTTTTCACTAGGAGGGTGGTGAAACACTGGAATGCGTTACCTAGGGAGGTGGTGGAATCTCCTTCCTTAGAAGTTTTTAAGGTGAGGCTTGACAAAGCCCTGGCTGGGATGATTTAATTGGGGATCGGTCCTGCTTTGAGCAGGGGGTTGGACTAGATGACCTAATAAACAATAAAGACAATAAAGACAATAAAGATTGGCACTACATTAGCCTTTTTCCAGTCATCCGGAAGTCCCGGATGACTGGAAAAAGGCTAATGTAGTGCCAATCTTTAAAAAAGGGAAGAAGGAGGATCCTGGGAACTACAGGCCAGTCAGCCTCACCTCAGTCCCTGGAAAAATCATGGAGCAGGTCCTCAAAGAATCAATCTTGAAGTACTTGCATGAGAGGAAAGTGATCAGGAACAGCCAGCATGGATTCACCAAGGGAAGGTCATGCCTGACTAATCTAATCACCTTTTATGATGAGATTACTGGTTCTGTGGATGAAGGGAAAGCAGTGGATGTATTGTTTCTTGACTTTAGCAAAGCTTTTGACACCGTCTCCCACAGTATTCTTGTCAGCAAGTTAAGGAAGTATGGGCTGGATGAATGCACTATAGGGTGGGTAGAAAGCTGGCTAGATTGTCGGGCTCAACGGGTAGTGATCAATGGCTCCATGTCTAGTTGGCAGCCGGTGTCAAGTGGAGTGCCCCAGGGGTCGGTCCTGGGGCCGGTTTTGTTCAATATCTTCATAAATGATCTGGAGGATGGTGTGGATTGCACTCTCAGCAAATTTGCGGACGATACTAAACTGGGAGGAGTGGTAGATACGCTGGAGGGGAGGGATAGGATACAGAAGGACCTAGACAAATTGGAGGATTGGGCCAAAAGAAATCTGATGAGGTTCAATAAGGATAAGTGCAGGGTCCTGCACTTAGGACGGAAGAATCCAATGCACCGCTACAGACTAGGGACCGAATGGCTAGGCAGCAGTTCTGCGGAAAAGGACCTAGGGGTGACAGTGGACGAGAAGCTGGATATGAGTCAGCAGTGTGCCCTTGTTGCCAAGAAGGCCAATGTCATTTTGGGATGTATAAGTAGGGGCATAGCGAGCAGATCGAGGGACGTGATCGTCCCCCTCTATTCGACATTGGTGAGGCCTCATCTGGAGTACTGTGTCCAGTTTTGGGCCCCACACTACAAGAAGGATGTGGATAAATTGGAGAGAGTCCAGCGAAGGGCAACAAAAATGATTAGGGGTCTAGAACACATGACTTATGAGGAGAGGCTGAGGGAGCTGGGATTGTTTAGCCTGCAGAAGAGAAGAATGAGGGGGGATTTGATAGCTGCTTTCAACTACCTGAAAGGGGGTTCCAAAGAGGATGGCTCTAGACTGTTCTCAATGGTAGCAGATGACAGAACGAGGAGTAATGGTCTCAAGTTGCAGTGGGGGAGGTTTAGATTGGATATTAGGAAAAACTTTTTCACTAAGAGGGTGGTGAAACACTGGAATGCGTTACCTAGGGAGGTGGTGGAATCTCCTTCCTTGAAAGTTTTTAAGGTCAGGCTTGACAAAGCCCTGGCTGGGATGATTTAACTGGGAATTGATCCTGCTTCAAGCAGGGGGTTGGACTAGATGACCTTCAGGGGTCCCTTCCAACCCTGATATTCTATGATTCTATGATTCTATGATTCTATGACCTCCTGAGGTCCCTTCCAACCCTGATATTCTATGATTCTATGACCTGAAACGTTTTGAATCACGTCAATAAAACATTAAACTGCATTTTCCTGTCAACACGTTGCTTTACAGGACTTGTGGTTCAGCCCCCTCCAGTTCTCTCTCATCGGTCAATCTCCGTGGAGGTCTGCATGTTCCATAATGCAATGCAGATTTCTATCTGGCTAAGCACTGTGAGGTGCATCATGGGAGTGACATAGCTCTGGGTGTATCATGGGAGATAAAGTCTGGCCAAGGATCTTGGCCCATTGGAGAGAATGGGGGCATCAGGCCTCTGAACTGCAACTCCCATAATGCAATGCACCTCAGTGGGGAAATGCATTTTAATAATGAAATTACTTGAAGCATTTCAGGTAACTTTCAACAAACCAAAATGAATCATTTTGATTTCAGTAATGTCAGAATGTTTCATTTCGATAAATTTCAAAACCAAACAGAGTGACATTTCCAAATAATTTTTTTGGAATTTCCATTCCGCAAAAAATTATGAGATTTCGGTTTTTCACCTCTGTTTAATATGAAGACAAATGTTGAAATGATGCAATGATGAGGATGACTTTTTGTGGCATATAACTTTAGGAATATATATTTTTAACCTATGGAAGCCTTGAATTTTACCACCGCATAGCACTTCCACCAGGTGCTCAGACTATACATCTGAAATGTCCCTTATTTCAAAGGACGTCACTCATTTTGGTCCCATATTTGGTCCTGTCTTCCACATAAATTTGATGTCTCTTTTACTTTTTTAAATATTGTTTACATCACAAATAATATATAAATGAAACTGAGGTTACAGTAAACCATTTACCCTAAAGGAATGAATTCCACAGCATTTTAAGTCTCCTGCATTAATAATTTTATTGTGGCCTTCCTTTTGAGTCTGTGTGACACACTGCATCCCACATCTGGGCACTGGTAGATTGAGAGGAACATCTTGGACCCTGGAGACACGTGAGATCTTGAAATACATTTTGTATGGCTGAGCTTTTGTACTTCTGTTAGTGATGGGCCCACCGTGCAAAATTTGGATTATGAGTAATGATTGAAGGACCAAGCTTCAAGGTTGGGCAAAAGTTTTGTGTGGGCCAGGGATCTTTAACATATGCACAGCAGATCACCCATCCCTAAATATTTCTTGAGATTGGCCAAGCTACAATGGATCTGCATGTTCCCAGATATTGTTTTTTGATTTGGGCTGCTCTTTAAATATAACGCTGGTGCTCAGAAATGGGAGGCCTTGTTATTTTCTAGGAGGACTTTGGCCATGCCTGTACTAGCAAGCTTACAGCGGCACAGCTGAACCGATGCAGCTGCGCTGCTGTAAGATCGCTAATGTAGCCACTCTGTGCTGGCCGGAGAGCGCTCTCCCATTGACGTAATAAAATCACCTCCACAGCGTAGCACTGTCCACACCAGCACGTCTGTCATTATAACTTATGTTGCTCCAGGGTGTGTTTTTTCATACCACTGAGCCACATAAGTTGTACCGACGAAAGTGGTAATGTAGGCATTGCCTTAGTGTGTGTGTGGGGGGGGGGGGGGGTTCATGCAATTATCCTCCTAGCTTTAAATGAACTGTCCTTTGTCAAAGGATAATATGTCTCTAAAAAGCAGAGTTGAGATTACATATTTCTTATATAAATACCTGCAGGATTGAAAGAGTCTACAGTACTGTGTTTATACATGATAACACTGCTGTGATCAAACAGTTGTGGTCTGGTGTTTAAACAATCCCCTTTCTTTGTGATCTTGTTAGTTGGGTGTGGCAGTGAAAAGAGGGATTTGAAAATAAAATCCATCTCAGGAAGCGGGACCTGTCTTCTAAAGCAAGGCTTGTAAGCAAAGCAAGTAGGGCAGCCATTAAGGTTTACCCACAATGCTTTGAGTGCAGAAGGGGATAATGTTACACGTGCAAGGAGAATACAAATTGTCAGTGCAACAGGTGAAAGAAATCTCACCCTTCCTGTTAGCAAAGAGGACAAATATTTAATTTGTGTTTCCTGAGAAGTGATTTAGGGTTTTTTATTGTGAAAGAAACAAAGCTACGACGTTCTCTTTAGATGTTAAAAAAAGGCCACTGTAATTGGGGTTTTAGTTTACAAGTTTTCCATTGCCTTAATTACAAAGAGCACTCTGGCATGAAAGGAAAGCTGGCTTGCTCTCACTTTTTGTAGACTTTTCCATGCTCTACAGCTGATGGAGTGACCACATTTCTGTCTTGGTCTATTGAGTACTGAAGGTGTTGATTTAGCCCCACATGACAGCAAGGCAGAGGGGTTTGGTGTGGTTTATTTTGTGTCTCAGGAGCCTGATAGTGGGTAATGCTTGAACTCAGCCCAGAAGAATTGGTTCTCTCTGCACTGATTCTGAGTAGGCCTCTCCTTTTCTGTAGGAGTCATTTCAAGAGTCGGGCTGTCAATCTGTAAAACTGATTCCCAGCCTAGGTTTGCAAAACCAAGCCAAAGGAGAGCGGTCTTGGCATCACCACCTAAAACCTGTAGCCCAGAACACAGATCACAGACAGGTATTGGGGATGAAAAGTAAAAGCCTTGTCTACACATGAGAATAGCCCTAGTTTGACAATTGATGGCCAACAATCGGCCTAGCTGCCCCAGCACTGACCCGCAAGTGTAGACAAGGGCAAGCCAGGGTTTGTGTTGATTGCGCTAATCAGGTTTTGCCCCTCCTGAAACCAGGAGTAAATCCTGGTTAGCTCCGCTGAAGCAAACTGTTGCCTGTCCTGTCCAGCATTTAGAGTCCGGTACTGGTGCAGCTTCTCTGATTGCTGGTCACAGATTGTTGAGTATGGCAGTGCCTGAGTGCAGACAAGGCGCCATTTCACGTGGGCAAGTCTTAAAACAGTTGTTTAGGACCTAAAATCTTCCGAAGTGAGTGTGTGCTGTTGCAACTTTCCAGTTTAGCTGTGCACAACCCTTGATATGCTCATGGCAGTCAAGGTACGTGCACAGTTACTACATGCCCACGTGCAAATCCTAGCTTGTTTCCACCGAGCAGCAGTTGTGCATGCCTGTGTCAGCATGTCCTATAGAAGGTTCAGGGACCTCCCGGAACTCCCCTGTTGAAATCAGCGGAGAGTTCTGTGCAAAAGTAAAAAATTACTGGCAGGATCTGACATCTTGGCTCTTCCACATTTAGCACTGACGACTAGCTCTTCTCAGAAAAAGCCATAACCCAGGCTTTGTTTTCTAGCAAAAAGTGACACATAAAATCCCAGTTTTCTGGGAGGAAAAGAGGAAGCAGAAAAAATGTCAAACATATCAAACTTGGCTTTAGAGAATTAGTGCCTGTCCCTTGGTGAACTGGCCTGTTAATTTCTGTTCGGCTAATTGTCCCATCATTCTCTAAGAGCGTTTGCCTTTATCTTCCTCAGCAGGGATTGGGGAGCATTACAGGGAGCTTAGCAGCAGCATGTGGGAAAGGCCTAGAAAGCTTTTCTTTTTTCTTTTTTCTACCGTAGAGCTTTCCCATAAGCTGATTAAGAGTCATGTCAATACTTATGTGTTTTTTATATATAAACTACATATGACATCTAAGCCCAGTATGGCTGGATCCTCAGTTGGTGTAAATTACCCATCTACATTAGCTGAGTATTTGGCCCCATAGTTAGTAGTAAAGGGCTGTACTGGTCCAGGTAAGCAATGCCAATACTGACACCTGTAGAGAAGGATAGAACAATATCTAGAACCCATTAGATTCACTCTGTGTCCCAATGGCAACTCTTCCCACACACTCTCAAAATATGAAGATTAGGATGGGGACTTCAGTATGGATTGTGGGCCTGATTCTGATCTCCGTTACGCTGGTGTGTGTATATCTATCTGTCTCTGGAATAACTACAGTACGTCAGTGGATTTATTCCAGAATTTCACCAATGTGAATGACATCATAGAGGGCCCTATTTTACGCTATCCATTTGTATCTCTCTCTCTCTCTCACACACACACACTCACTCACTCACTCACTCACAGAGTGCCATATATTCCTTGGTGTATTGTCATTTGCAGCATGCTATGTATATACATTAGTCCACATTTCAAAATCAAGGGGAAGGTATGCATATAAAAATGCAAAAACGTCAAGCTCCTTCTTTTCCAAAGACCCTTTGAGCCACTGGGGGACACCAGCAACAATTACACATGCACATATACTCATGTGCAGGCCTACCATAGATCTCCTGTGCATCCATTTATGACATTCAGAGATTTATTTATTTATTTATTTATTTCAAAACAGAGTTTAAAGTATGTTCCCCCTTGTTCATGCACAGGTGCATTATTATTGATCTCATAAGTAGAGATGTGCTGAGATACCAGTAGCTGCTGATAGTGATGGGAGTTTAATTGGAAACCATTTAACACATGGACAGCCTTGTGAGGCAAGGGGGAATCTGCTTAAACTAAGGTTTCAGAGTAACAGCCGTGTTAGTCTGTCTTTGCAAAAAGAAAAGGAGTACTTGTGGCACCTTAGAGTGGTGGCAGGAGAGTGAGTTTGTGGAGGGGGGGGTGGGCGGAGGGTGAGAAAACCTGGATTTGTGCTGGAAATGGCCCAACTTGATGATCACTTTAGATAAGCTATTACCAGCAGGACAGTGGGGTGGGAGGGGGTATTGTTTCATGGTCTCTGTGTGTATATAATGTCTACTGCAGTTTCCACAGTATGCATCCGATGAAGTGAGCTGTAGCTCACGAAAGCTCATGCTCAAATAAATTGGTTAGTCTCCAAGGTGCCACACGTCCTCCTGTCCTTTTTGCGAATACAGACTAACACGGCCGCTACTCTGAAACCCGTCATTGTGCACATAGACATTCAAGACACAGGGGACAGATGTTTAAAGAAGAGATAATCTCAGCAGGCAGCAGCAATGTGCAAACATTCAGGAACATTCAGGGCTCTTCCGTCTTGCTTATGTTACTTCAGGAGAATCTTCTTATAGGAAAGAAAGAGGATAATAATTTGCACCCTGTGGTATGTCTGACGAAGACAGAGAGGAATGTCCAGGGCTACTCTAGTTTTTCACTGTCAAGTTACATTTAATGTCTTCTGTTTTAAAAAAAGGCTCTAGTGTCTTTTCAGTATTTTCTTCCCAGAGTTGCACAAATTATGGTGCATTTTTCATTTCTTTGCTTTTTCCAACACTTGAAATAAGCCCATGAGAATTGGTTCCATTTGCCTGTGAGTTTTTGCCAGGATACTCAGAGCCAGTTTCTCAGCTGGTCCATTGAAGTCAACAGAGTGACATCAATTTGCACTCTTTTTTCTAATAGCACAGTGACTACCTGACAGGCCTTCTCTGTCACTTTCTCCAAGAATGTCTTTAAGATGGCAAAGCCACTGCTAGAACACAAGGGCAGGTCAAATCTAACTGGAGCCACCCAGATTTCAAGTTTCAGAGTAGCAGCCGTGTTAGTCTGTATTTGCAAAAAGAAAAGGAGTACTTTTGGCACCTTAGAGGCTAACCAATTTATTTGAGCATAAGCTTTCGTGAGCTACAGCTCACTTCATCGGATGCATACTGTGGAAAGTACACAAGATCTTTTTATACACACAAAGCATGAAAAAATGGGTGTTTACCACTATAAAAGGTTTTCTCTTCCCCCACCCCAAACCTTTTGTAGTGGTAAACACCCATTTTTTCATGCTTTGTGTGTATAAAAAGATCTTGTGAACTTTCCACAGTATGCATCCGATGAAGTGAGCTGTAGCTCACGAAAGCTTATGCTCAAATAAATTGGTTAGTCTCTAAGGTGCCAAAAGTACTCCTTTTCTTTTTCCAGATTTTAAGGATCCCTAAAATTTCAACACCCCTCTCCTCAAATGGATTTTCCTTCAACTCCTGAATCCCTAATCTTCCTCTCAGATGATGGTCTCCAGGTAGCCAGCCAGCAGAAATCACTTATACACTGCTCTGCCATGTGCTGCTCTGCTTCCAATTCATGGCTAAGTCCGGGCCTTCTCCGACTGCCGGCCGTGGAGTCTGGCCTTAAAGCAGGGTTTTCAAACTTGTTTTCTGGAGACCCAGTTGAAGAAAATTGTTGATGCCCGCGATCTAACAGAGCTGGGGCTGAGGGTTGGGGTGAGGGGGTGGGGCTGGGAATGAGGGTTCAGGGTGTGGGAGGGGGCTCTGGGCTGGGGCAAGAGGTTGAGGTGCGGGAGGGGGTCAGGGCTCTGGGCTGGGGGTGCAGGTTCTGGGGTGGTGCCAGAGATGAGGGGTTTGGGGTGCAGGAAGGGGTTCCAGGTTTGGGGGGGCACGGGGTTGGGGCACGGCCTTACCTCCAGCGGCCCCCAGTCAGCAGCGCAGCCGGGGTGCACCGCAGACTGTGCTGCGCCCTGGAAGCAGCCAGCAGCAAGTTTGGCTACTAGGTGGAGGCTCATAAGTGGCTCCGTGTAACTTTTGCCCGTAGGGGCACACACACGTACGCACACGCACCACCTAGTTCCCATTGGCTGGTTCCCGGCCAGTGGGAGTGCGGAGCACGTGCTCGGGGCAGGGGCAGCCCGGAGCTCCGTGGCCCCCCTGCCTAGAAGCCGGGCCAGCTGCTGGCTGCTTCCGGGGCACAGCGCGGTGTCAGAACAGGTAGGCACTAGTCTGCCTTAGCTGGGCAGCACCGCCAACGGGAGTTTTAATGTCCCAGCCAGCAGTGCTGACCAGAGCCGCCGCGACCCAGCACCTAAAATGCTGCGACCCAGTTGTGGGTCGCACTCCACGGTTTGAAAAACAGTGCCTTAAAGCACCTTTCCATGCATAACCTTTGCCAAGTAGAATAGTTCAACGCTGAGCGTTTCCCATTTTGTTTCTGTTCCCTCTTTTGCTTCTTGGGAAGAATAACATTCTCCTTTTGTCTTGTTTTTGCATTTTGGGGCATAGGTATCTGGTTTCCAGCAGCATATTACTAATGTAGGAAAAATGAACGTAATTAGAAGAATACCACGCAAAGGCTCATGTGTCACTTTCGTTGCTTAATCCATTTGCAGGAAACAGTCCACCAGAGTTCCTTCTGTTTTGTAGCTGAATGGTTTGCTATGTCCTTTTCACCCTTCAGTAATGCTGGGCAAACAAGTTTGGGGAAAGTAAGAATCCAGTCCAGACCTTTGAACCCAATCCTTTCGGAAAGTCAAAAATGTTTGGTTAGAAGTAATAATACCTAGCACTTTTCACACGTGAAGCACTTAATAGATGTTGGCTGAGGTTCACCCTGAACTATGGCATAAACTCTGGCATGGTGACAGACTCTGGGCTACTTAGTGTAAAACCTGTAGCTATATTGACTTCTGTGGAGCTGTGCCAATTACACCAGCTGAGGACCCGTGAAAGTCTCTGATAGGGGAGATATGATGGCGGAAAGAGGGCTCTAATGTCAAAAGTACAGTTCCCTGTATTTAGCCAAGTATCTGAACTTCACTTGTCCAAGAGGTAGGTAAGTGATATCATCCTTGAGTTAGAGGTGAACTGAGGTTGAGAGAGAGAGAGTCCAAGGCCGCAGAGAAAGTCAGTACTAGAATGGAGGCGTTTCTGAGTCCCACTAGACCACACCTCACTCTCACACTTCACGCTTTATTATTATCAATAGTTTTCATTTCCAAGGGTGCCTCTGCACTTGCTGGCTCCAGCCAGAACCGAATGTGCAAATGCCAAAATACTGCAGTTAAGGGCTGTTCTCTTGCCATTTCCAGCCCAAATGGAAGCAAAAACTACAGGGCATTTTTCAGGAAAGCCTGTTTCTATGAGATTTCCAGCCCAGTTTTACAGGCAGTTGGGGTTTGGATGCTCCTGAATGCTTATCCAGACCAAACTTCCTTGCCCATCATGAAGCCCAAACTGCCTTAGCTACTGTAGCAATGCAGATTATGACAGAAGAGGAAGAGATGGATAAATCTGAGAGTTTGAGTGTCTGATGTACGACGCTCCTGGGCTTAAGATTCCACTTAATCAGTTTATTGATGTAAACTTTTGCCCATTGAGAGCTTACTTTTAAAGGATTTACATCTGCTTATATAATCCATATGCAGATTTTTCCCCTTTAAATGCTATTTCCCCTTTAAATGCTGCAGAGATGGCCTGTACCAAATCCTGGGATCCTGGTTCAGATCCAAGTTCCCACTCATAATGGGAGAAATCCAACCGCCCTCCCAAATTTGGGAAGGAATTGGGGTTTGAACCCCCAAATTCTATAGTGCATATATCCAGGAGTTTTGGTTTGACCCATTCATAGAGATAAAAGGTCCAGATCCAGAATTTGGATCTGAGATTTCAGTTTGCGCCCATAGCTAGCTATTACCTCTTGGATGGCAGACCTTTATTCCCAATACACTTTTCTCCTACCACTCATATAAGTAATTCATATAGGGCCAAATCCTGAAGACCTGAACCCAGTTTTTACTCCATCCCATTGAGTCAATAGGAGTTTGACGGACTTAATGAAAAACTGAATAAAAACTTCAGAACTTTCCCCATAAAAAAACAGAAAGGTACCAACATTTATTAAATATCTCTTTTCCCATAAATAAGATTATATCTCTTAACGTCTTCAGATCAAGACTGGATGCCTGTCTGGAAAATATGATTTTGTCAAACACAAGTTATTGGGCTCAAAACAGAGGTAACTGTGTGAAATTTAATGGTCTGTGATATAGGCTATATGATCTAATGGCAACTTCTGGCTTTTAACTTTATGAACCTGTGACTCTATCTGTCAAAATTGCAAATGATAGTATGATCCAGAGGACAGGGCATTGGCCTTAGGGGCAAGAGGTCTGGGTTCTCTTTGCAGCTCTTACACTGACTCACTACATACCGATGGGCAAGTCATATATGACAAAATGCTCAAATGTGGGTTTCTAAGGTGAGATACAAAATAAGTGGACTACTTTTCAGAGGTGCAATGTGAGAGTTGTGGGTGCTCAGCAGCTCTGAAAATCAGGACACTTATTTAGGTGCCTAAATATAGATGTAGGTGTTTGATTTTAGGCACCCCAGTTTGAAAATGTGCTCCACTTTTGCTGTCTGTAGAACAGGGATAAATGGTGCACACCCTCTTCCTTTGTAAAGATCTGCTAATAAAACGTCATGTAAATGCTAAATATTACTATTATTATTAAATTATGGGACAAAATAATAAATATATGGTACGCTAGGTTGTCCTTGCAAACCTGGAACGGTCTGTGGCAGCATTATTGTTGAGTCCTGCAACATTCCCACCAACAATGAATGTGTGTGAGAGAGGAAGAGGTGTAATTTTTGCACTGACAGAAAAGATATAGACAGATGCACAGAAACATTCTGGAACAAAAATGAGGCTGCATCCACTGAAACGACAGATGCTGCCTTGTGAAAATATTTTTTCCATTATAGCTCTAATGTCATCTCCCATTTATCTCTCAGCAGTGCAGAAAGAACTCATTTCAAGGGTACCTATTCTTGCCTATAGCATTCCTCCTGGCTCTCAGCATCAAAAAAGGGAATGGGATTTTAACAGACATCATGGTGGGGACCATTTGTCCGCGATTAGACCCAAGAAAGGAAAGAAACTTTTGTCCAAGTGAAAGGAAAGCTTGTAGTTCATTAAGTGGTGGAGGGATTAGCCGTGTTGAGGGCTCTGCTCTGAAAAGGTACTAGAGATAGCCAAGGGAGGGGTGAGGTTTCTCTCTAAGAACTTTCTTCCTATTCTCTTCTATTCTGTAGGTCTTTAATGGCTTCCCTGTGGTGGGGCATGTTGTAAGTAGAAGATTCTTTTCTTATTAGAGGGCTTTCTCTCCTCTACCCCCCTTCAGCCCGGTCTCTCTTTATTATCTGCCAGTTCATTATGGTCTTCAGCTAGGGCATACCAGTTTAGGACTAAGCTAAAGAAAGTAAAAGAAAGGAGTTGGGGGAGGGAAGAGTCCGTGAACCAATTAATTTAGAAGTATTCAGGCCTGAGAATGTAGGCCACTTGAGAAGAAACATTGATAGGAAAAAAAACATACAAACCTTTCACAATGTTTTCTTTCAGGTTTCTGCTACTGTTGCACAAAACTCGTGAGAGCTTTGATTTTTACAATTCTAATTTTCTTTGGTTGAAGAGTTTCTCCATTATAAATGTTTCACATTTTTTGCAAGCTTTAGAACTTCACATGAACTGAAACCCAATGCTTGTTGCTTTGAAGGAGGGAGTGGAGGTGTTTTTTCAGTTATCCTTCGCGTCAAATCCTGAAGTTCTTGCTCAGGCAAAACTCCCATTGTGGCCAGTGGGAATCTGCCCTGACTGGTTAGAAAGTGAGTTAAGGGCCTTAGGGGTTAGCCTCCTACATTTAAAATGGAACATTCATTCTTCAACTGAAATAGTTTTTGTTTTATCAAACCAGTGTTCTTGTAAGAGACTGAAATCCATTCAGTATTATTAAAGGTTTGGTTGGTATAATTCTGTAGATACCTTACATGGGCTTCCTTTTTCTTCTCTCTCAGGGCTTGATTAAACTTGGAAATGTACTGAAATAGCTGTTCCGGAGTAGTTTTTTCAGTGGAAGCCCCTGTGTGGACACACTCATTCTGGAATGAGGCCACGTTTATATTACAAAACTATGGCGACCTAACGTACCTCAGCATACAGTCACTGTGGTTATTAAATCACTGGCTGCCTTACGCTTACGTGAGTTTAAGTATGAGGCTTAAACAATCATTTTAAGTACGTGTAATCTAGTCATAATGGAGTCTGTGTGTGAGAGTTTAGCGGAGTATAAGGGGAGTTTGCTTTAAAGTAAGAGGGCATGACTCCACCTTACACATCTCCTGTGAATTTGGCCCTGTGTGTCTCAGAGGATGTATTCCTTGCTAACTACATTCTCAGTATCATCAAAATACTCTGCATTTACTATATTGTTATTAGAGATGAGCCAGAGCTGCATAACCAAGATAGTAACAGCTGCTTGTTTTTCCCAAGATGTCTAACCCAGCACATTTAAGTTACTGTCTCCTCGTTCTGGAAGCCTCTCCATCTGTCATAATTGGTGTGGCTTGTCCCAAATATGCCTGTCCAGCTACAGTATGAGTGATTGTCAACAAGAAAATACAACTTAGCTGGATAAATACACAGCTTGTCTGGTACTTGAAAAACTGCAAGTCATGTAAAAAGAAAAGGAGGACTTGTGGCTCAAATAAATTTGTTAGTCTCTAAGGTGCCACAAGTCCTCCTTTTCTTTTTGCGGATACAGACTAACACAACTCCTACTATGAAACCTGCAAGTCATGTGTTCGTTAGCAAGTGTATTAGCCTGTGTTGTGTTGGTATACTTTTTGGTTTGCGCAACTAGTATTTTAAGGGGGTGGGTAGGGGTAAGGGGGGAAATATTCCTGTTTAGGGACCCCAATGGGCTAGCATCACCTCTGGTTATAGAAATTCCAAGAATAAATTGACAGCCTTGTGTTTCAACTTAGATTTGTTTGCAAGGTAGCCTGTAATCATGTTTGCAATGAGATTACCCACAACTGCTTCAGAAAGAGGGATTTGTCCTGTACCTTTTAACACCGCTCATATCCTCTACCGCACTACCCAATTATACAGTACTTTGAGGTGTGGTCTAGAAGCACTTCCAATCCTCTAATTCCTTCACTTTGAAGCACTGCTCCATTTTGAGTGCAAGAACATCCTTGTGAAAGTGACAAGATCCCGGATCTTGGAAGGACCTTCGTAGAACAGTTGTATTGTTGCGTGGTCTAGGTAGAAGCGTGCCTAGCACGCTTCACTGGCATAACACTTCTAAATTTGGGGGGCTTAAGTTAACCCCTCTGGCTCCAGTAGAGCAAATATTCTTTCTTCCCTGACACTGCTTTTATACATACATATTTTTTCACTGGTTTTTCACTGACTCTGATATGAAGCGGAAGTAGATTTTACTCCACTATGGAGGAAGTGAGGAAATATTCAGATGCCTTAACAAATGATGGTGACTGACAGGTTTTGCTGCTACTTCATGCTGTCCCCGTCCCTACAGCATTTCATTCATCTGTTTTGCACTCTGGAGACTCCAGGAATCTTGCATATATTTGGAACAGTGTTTTCAGAACTATGGAGGAGACCAAGAATGACAAGGCTTGTCCTTCCAGTGATCCGTGGATAGCAATATGGGCCAGAATCTGTGCTCAAATATGTGTACAATATCTGTGTGGCCCTTTAATTTAATGCAGCATCAACAGTGCTGATGAAATCCCGAAATCTTCCTTTTCAGTTATTTCTTTGAGAATGATTCAGAAGTGACTAGAGGTTCCCCTTTAGAGTGAATGGACAATTGTCTTTGACAGTTTCCAAACCACTTTCTGTTTTTTCCAGCACGAGTTGCACGTACTCAGTACTGCAAGTGTCAGCACAAGGTTTACCCTGGCGTAATCAATGCTGGCTTCCAGGCTCTTATTGCCAGTTTACCCACAGGGCAGGGGCTGTTAGGTAAATTGGCAATGAGATTCTGGTGGGTGGAGGTGCTGACAACTTCTGCTTTTCCAATCCTGAGTTTGCCAGCATAGGCACGGCTGACACCCTTTTTAATATTATTATTTTTAACAGCTCCAGGAGTTTTTCAAGCATGTGTTGCTCCAGTCAGTTAGAACTCACTGATTAAACTGATGTTTTGGCAAATTGTTTTCTTCCTGGAGTCTGGCCTTGATGGAATGGACAAAGGGAGACTGCACTGTTACAGACCATGGCCCGTAGCCCATCTTTATGTAATCCTTCCCATACAATCTTCATACAAACATTTTGATTCATAAACTCTGAAGAGAAAAGCTGAATTTTAACCTCGGATGGATGAACAAATTACATAAAACAAAAACACTTCAGGCTTTTGCACACAATTCACACTGAACTTTTGTATGATTCAAAAAAAAAATCCCATTTCTATGATTTTTTCTTTCTTGTACCCTTTTGCACTTCCAGGTTCTGCTCTGAATCAAAAGCTGCAAGGATGAAATACGATGAAAAGGCACACCCTTCCAAGACTTCCATGTTATTAGGCCTGGCCACCTCTCTGAAAGCCTTTTTTTAGTTCCTATTTTAGTTCCCACCCGTAGATTGAGAACCTTTTACAATAAGATTATTAAAAGTAATAATAATAATCAAGGTTGATTTTAATATCAGTAAGAGCTAAGGAGCTCCATAAAAATTATTCTTTTTTGTTGTCTGAGTGTGTCTCCCTGTTTTTCTTATTGTGTTGTACATAAAGTATTGCTAAAGCAGTAGGGTGTAAGTCAGCATAGAATCTGACCTGTTGTATACACGAGGGCTGCTTTGCTCTACACCTTCCTGTTAATTGCACTCCCTGATACATTTTACACCTTATGCTCTTTGGGTAAGTCACACTTATTTGGCACACCTACTTAATGTCATATCAGTGCCAATTACACTGCGTTATCACTTACACCCATTTTCTAACCACTTAACGCCTAACTAGTGACTTGCATCACTATGTGACATAGCCCCACGTGTCTACAATGGCCCTATCTCTGCTGCCCTGAAATCTTGAAATCAGCGAGTCCTGAGGCCACAGTTTGGAGCCTGCTCACAAAAGCTTATGCTCAAATAAATTTGTTAGTCTCTAAGGTGCCACAAGTCCTCCTTTTCTTTTTGACTGAGGAGGGTTTCAGCATGGCTCTGGTTTTGTGAATGCTTTCACAGGAGACAAATTGGAGACATTTTTGGCCAAATAAAGATGATAGAGGCTGCAATGCATGAAAACATTTTAATACAGTATGTTAATGGTTCTTTTCCTGTCTCAGAAATGTCCATTTTTTCCCTCAGGCAAAAATAATACAATACACACAAAGTTATTCATAACATCTGGTTGAAAAGTCATCCCTGGCTTTAAGTTCTTAATTCAGAAATCAACCATGACAACCGCTCCTGGAAGGTATTTGTAAATGCTATTTTGCAGAATTCTACAAATGTATTTTTTTCTGGTAGACATAGTGGCAGGAGCAATCATGTATTTTGCCTAAAGACTATTACTTCCACAGTTTTTTAACTTTACACCTGACACACTCTATCACAAAAATAAGCACTTGTCTTCGGACAAAATAAACCATTTTATTTATTTCTTTTCTTTAAGATACCTCATCAGCATGGAAGGAAGTTGCATTTATAAAAAGATAAGTCATGTAAATAAGCTGGAAGAAATCTAAGGAAAGGTGCGTCTCTTCTTTGGCAGGCTTAGCTCTGTTAAATTGTGATTCTGCTTTGAAGCTTCAGTTACCTGACTTACCAGAACTGGAATGAAGAAGAAAATGGCTAATATTTCTGAAAAGTGTGTGTGTGTTGGGGGCAGTTGTTAGTTTTCAAAAAAAATCTGAGCACATTTGCAGATTGCCATTTTATTGTGTTGGACAGGTGCTAATATACACAGGGCCATATTCATTCCTGGTGTGACTCCACTGTGAGCAGGTGTTGGAGAGGGGCAGGTGCCACTAAATATAATTTCTTGTATAATTCCAATTAAATCAGAGCAAGGCTGAATTTGACCCATTTTCTCTTTTCTCACACACACATATTCCAGCACTCAGATTCTGCTTTCATTTCATGTGTAAACAATTCCAGCAGAGACACCTTCTACTGATTTCACACTATAATTTTGCAAGTTGTCCCTGGGGTATACAGTACTGATCTTGCTGAATACTTTTATTGTTATCTTTTCAAACATTCTTGCTGCCACCGTATTCGTTGACATATACCATAGTAGCAAAGGTTTCTTAACATTTGAGATAGATGGAGTTTCTTACAGTAGTGGTTTTCAACCAGGGGTACAGGAACTCCTGGGGGTACTCAGAGGTCTTCCAGGGGGTACATCAACTCATCTAGATATTTGTCTAGTTTTACAACAGGCTACATAAAAACCACTAGCAAAGTAAGTACAAACTAAAATTCCAGACAGCTTGTTTATACTGCTCTATAAACTATACACTGAAATGTAAGTATAATATTTATATTTTAATTATATGGTAAAAATGAAAAAGTAAGCAATTTGTCAGTAACAGTGTCCTGTTACACTTTTGTATTTTTATGTCTGATTCTATAAGCAAGTAGTTTCTGAGTGAGGTGAAACTTGGGGGTACACAAAACAAATCAGATTCCTGAAAGGGGTATAGTGGTCTGGAAAGGTTGAAAGCCACTGTCTTGCAGTATACTTCAGCTTAGTGCATGGGAACAAGTCTCCCCATGATGGCTGGACCACACCAAGTAGTTAATAAAAATTAACAGTGTTATCCTTTAGCTCAAGTGATGAAGAGGCTTATGCTTTGATGCTATGGCTCCAGGGATCGATTCCCACTGATTACCATTGTATCTGTACATAAGAATTTGTTACAAATTGTTGTTAATCCTTTATTTAAAAACATTATTCTTATTATTTAAATGTTTTTTAAAAATTAAAGCCAATTGCACTCAATTCTTTGTTGGAATGTTACTCTATTGTAATTGAGAACAGAATTTGGCTCGTTGTATCAATTTTGTCAGAAATCAAACCTTAGCTCCAGGCCAGTTTGTAATCTGTGTCACTCACACCTCTTCCACGGAATCTCTCAAAAAAGACACATGCAGTAGATTGAAACACAGTAAGACAGGCCATGAGCGATTGTTATCAGAATCTGGCCTTTAGGATCTTCTGGCAAAGAATAATATGCTGGCGATCTGATTGCTAAAATGAACAACTGATGGGTGTTTTAAAACATTAATTTGTTTTCCTTTGCCTGGAAAAGCAGACCATGCTTGTCTTTAAAGCAGTAAGTGGTTATTGATAGTGCTACATAAGTCAACAAAATAAAATGCTTGCAATGGCTGTTATCAAAGGGTAGGTCCTTAGAGATAAAGAGCTTTTGTATTCATGTGCACTCCGACCCTCTTTTTCTATGGGTACACATGCAATATACAACAATGTGCTTCCCTCCTGAACTTTTTTGGGACATGGCATGGAAAGACTGCAGCAGTCTTCGTGCAGTCAAATCCCAGATGGGTATTGGTTTCAAAGGGAAGGATGACTAGCCAGTATGTTAAATATTTTAATTCAGTAAAGCCTCCTGTTCTCCTTGATGTTTGCTAAAGTTACGTTCAGCAGCTGTAGAGGAGAATGTGCACAAGAAACCAAAGGAGAATCCTGTGTCCTTTCTCCCCTTGCCTGACCAGTAAATCTTAGCATTGAGTAGGCGGTCAGAAGCCCTCCTCACCTTGGTCTGTGGAACTGGGAGAGGAGCAATGAGAGGCTTGGATGGGAGAAGAGCTGAAAGCAATGGGCCCAAGTGCCCCAAGTGTTCTGAAATGTCAGTTTCAAGGCTATTAACAGTCAAGGTTGCAGAACCTCTTGTAGAATAATCCCTACACTAACTTCTTTATGTTGTACCAAGAGACACTTGTGCAGCAGAACCCTTTGATGCACGTAACTTTGTAGAGAAAAATCCTACAGCAGATAAAATCCTTCAGTGCATTCAATGATAGTCAACCCTGTATAATTACTATTTGTTCTGTATGCTATGGCATGGATGGACAGACAGACAGATGGGTCTGAAGTTTCCCAGAATTCAGGGGTGTCTGGATCAGGGTTGAAATTCTTGGACGGTAACAAATTAATCAAAGGATTTTTGAAGATCTCTTGCACCTGCAGTTTGAACCTATCCTGCCCAGCAGCAATGCAGGAATGTGGCTAGGAAAAAAGAGAGCAGAGGAAGGCTTTCTAGCCAGCCATGCCAGTGGTCTTTCCATGTGTTCTTTCGTCAGGAAACCCAATACCGTCACTAGCTCCTTCTGCTAACCCGCCAAGGATGGTGACATGGTGCAGAAGAGCATATGCTGTTGCCTACAGTGGAGTTCCTCTGGTCTTACCCTGATATAATGGAGATCAGAATGTGGTCTTCAGTCTCTGTACAATGGTCCCAACCAGATTTTAGTAGTACTAAAAATGTAGCTGGCATCCCTGTGATGTCTCTTGTTCAGGATGACTTTAAGGATGTACAGATGTACAGGGTGCACAGAGCAACTCCCAGCTGAGAACAGCTTAGCACAGCACCTGAGCTCATACTTGTTGGACCAGAATGAAGTTTCCTTTAGCACACCCTAGTAAATTTTCTGTCTGCAGACCACAGTGGTCCCAGTTTGAGTTTTGGCTAGGGTAATGTGCAGGAGGGCAGAGGACCCATGCATCTCGCCAGTCCTGAGGCAGAATGGTTAGAGGTGTTGGGAATTTTGTTATCTGAGTTGGTCTGCTGTGCAGCAGTTCACAGACATAAAATAAATTTGTTTTCTGTACTGCCACTAATGAACCTAGTTCTGCTACTGTGTCTGCTCTTAACCATGATTTTCTGCAGTGAGCTCTTCCACTTTCTTGTCTTGTAAGTTGTTGGACTTTTAGATCATAATCAAAGCTCTTCTCTCTCACTTTTCACAGTGCAAAGCTCAAAATTGTTATCCAATGTGTTGCAGCTGGTTAAATCAATCCATTTTTATGACAATTTTTGCAGAGCATTGAGTATTTGATTAGCTCATTCCGTTTCCCTTGCAATTCATGATCAGTTGTGTTCTTCTTGTTCAAAAGCAGTAATGTGTGACATAAAAGCCATTTCTCCCCTGTCCGTTGGCTACATTTGTCAACAACTTTAATCTATAGCTGTTGTGGTTTTAATGCCCAGTTCATTTTATAAATGATCTCACCTCATGAGAACTTACGGTAAAACAAAACAGCCAAGTATGGTGGCAGAGGTTTGAGGTGAAAAAATCTTGGAATTATCCTCTTTCTGCTTCCTTAAGAAGTTGGCTGAGTTGGAAAAAATTGTTGGATCATCCAGTTCTTCTTGCATTGAGCAAGATCACCTACACCACTGATTCCCAACCTTTTTGGGTAATTCTTCCATTTTACCAAACCAGGACATCAGCAATGCCATTCAGTATCTGCCCATGTCCCATTCTGTCACAAGTGATCTAACCTGCAATGGAATTAGGGTGGCTCCAAACCACAGTCTTATTTGCCTTTTCAGTAGGGCTTCCTTTCTTTTTAATGGGAGGGTAATCTGCTTTGTGTCTTTCACTGGTCCCTGAAAGCTGAAAGCAAAACACTTGTGAATTCCTTGGTCCTCCTAGGTACAAGAGTGTTGTTGGGCCCCAAGGAGTGCGTCTTGTGGTAATGGTGAAGACCAGAGCCAAATTAAAAGTTCACAAAAACAGATACAATCATTTAGGGATAGACCATGATACTCTTACACACAGTGGTACCTTACTCCTCTAATGTCACAGTGGGACTACTTGTGGAGGAAGGTGCCACCCGATATGAGTAAGGGAGTGAGAATCTGGCCCTTAGTTTGTACAATGCCGGGCGCAAACTGTTATCTGCTTCTGTGCTTTGTACAGAACTGACCATGCTGTTGACAATTAAAATAACAGTTAACACCACTTTGAAATAGATTGTCAAAACCCTTTTAAAACGAGAACTGTGGGTAAGTTGACCCATTAACCATTTCCTTACAATATTCCTTAAGAACAAGATCCTCAACAGGCATAAATTGTCATAGGCCCATTGAATCTATCAAGATCCATCTCAAAGGCTATTATTTCTTTTGAGCTCAACTGTAAGGCAACAAGCTATATAGTGCATCACAAATCAAAAGATCCCCACAAATAACCATGCCTGCATGGTGTATGTCCCAAGGTAACACATTACTAACCAAGTATTCTTGCTCTCTCTCTCTCTGTTCTGCTGCTGGCAAATAGGTGTTTTACCTCCAGTTCCAGTAGGACACACGTAGTTGGGCTGTAACTTAGACGTGGTTTCAGGCAGAAACTTCAAATGGTGAAAATGATAACTTTTGAAGGCTCCTTTCCTGAGTAACTTATATCATTGCCATCTGGGCAAGCACTGGGTGAGTGAGACTTCTTTTGCTGGACTTCAGAGGGATTCTACTACGAGTGCTTGCCGCTGCCTCCTTTTCCTTCGGAGTTTTGGTTTCTATCATGGCTGTGCAATACCTTAATTAATGGGAAAGAACTTGATCCATTTAGGGAAATACCTGTAGGGAAACAGTTATAGGTTATCAAGTCTTTGAATGTCCCTAAATATGATCCAATATACACTGAAGCCAATGGGAACCTTTCCATTGACTTTAGGGAGTGTTGGATCAAGCCCATAATATGTTACATAACATTTCAGTCATGTAATTCCAGTTAAAATTAATAACCAATACCTTATATTGATTCTTTCATCCAAAAGAATCCCAAACAGCTACAGGCCAAATACTGTCCTTAGCTATTAATTTTATTACAGCAGCTCCTAATTGATATCAGGGACCCATTGTGCTCGTGGCTGTATATACACACAGTAAAACAGTCCCTGCCCTGAAGAATTTACAATCTAAATAGACAAGGCACAATTAATATTCCCGTTTTACACAGGAAAAATTGACGCACAGAGACATTCGTAGATTCCAGGCCAAAAGGGACCACTGCAATCATCTAGTATGACTTCCTGTATACCATACACCATAGAACTTCCCCAAAATAATTCCCAGATTACTTCTTTTAGAAAAATATCCAATCTTGAATTAATAATTGTCAGAGATGGAGAATCCGCCATGACCCTTGGTTAGTACTAGAGATTAATTATTCTCATCATTAAAAAAAATTATACCTTATTTCCAGTCAGAATTTGTCTAGTTTTAACTGCTGACCTTTGGATTCCTTTATACCTTTCTCTGCCAAGATTAAGTGATTTGCCCAAAAGTCACTCGGGAGGCATGTGGCAGAGCTCGGAACGGACCTAGATCTCCTGACTCTTAAGTCAGTGCCTTAACCTCAACACCATCCTTCTCCAATACAGTTGCGACTTGCGTTTCTGTCAGTGGAAATTGTACATGTGTATCTGAAGGCAGAATTTGGCCTTACATATAGGAAGCATTTTGCCCATCACTGTAGTGCAGCTAAAGAGAAATGGGCAACCAGTTAATAATACAAAATGCACACGCTACAGCAGTTTACGACAGGAAATGAGGAAAAAATACTGTATGGAAGTGAAACTATAGGGGGAAATTTAGGTAAGCTCAATATAATTACTCAAATGGAATCTCTATTTATGGTACTCATGGCCCCCATTAACATAATATCTAAGCACCTCACACTCTTTACCATGTTTAACCTCATGACATTCCCATGAGTTAGAGAAATACAATTATCCCCATAAAAAGAAAAGGAGGACTTGTGGCACCTTAGAAACTAACAAATTTATTTGAGCATAAGCTTTCGTGAGCTACAGCTCACTTCATCGGATGCATACCGTGGAAACTGCAGAAGACATTATATACACACAGAGACCATGAAACAATACCTCCTCCCACCCCACTGTCCTGCTGGTAATAGCTTATCTAAAGTGATCATCAAGTTGGGCCATTTCCAGCACAAATCCAGGTTTTCTCACCCCCCCACCCCTCTCCAAAAACCACACACACAAACTCACTCTCCTGCTGGTAATAGCTCATCCAAAGCGACCACTCTCCCTACAATTCCCTACAATGTGCATGATAATCAAGGTGGGATGGCCCACCTTGATTATCATGCACATTGTAGGGAGAGTGGTCGCTTTGGATGAGCTATTACCAGCAGGAGAGTGAGTTTGTGTGTGTGGTTTTTGGAGGAGGGTGAGGGGGTGAGAGAACCTGGATTTGTGCAGGAAATGGCCCAACTTGATTATCATGCACATTGTGTAGAGAGTTGTCACTTTGGATGTGCTATTACCAGCAGGAGAGTGAGTTTGTGGGTGGGGGGGGGGCGGAGGGTGAGAAAACCTGGATTTGTGCTGGAAATGGCCCAACTTGATGATCACTTTAGATAAGCTATTACCAGCAGGACAGTGGGGTGGGAGGAGGTATTGTTTCATGGTCTCTGTGTATATAATGTCTTCTGCAGTTTCCACAGTATGCATCCGATGAAGTGAGCTGTAGCTCACGAAAGCTCATGCTCAAATAAATTGGTTAGTCTCTAAGGTGCCACAAGTACTCCTTTTCTTTTTGTAGTCAAAATGTAACCTATGGGTCAAATATGGGAGTTTATGATCTCACCTGCAGCCACCCTCATTTTTGTAGTTGAAGTAGAATGCTTCAGAAGTCAAGATGGAGCTTGACATGCCCACTCATGATTGTACTCTCCATATACTGAACATCCATGTTAAAGGTGGAGGTGGCTGCCATCTGCTCTGCTTCAAACAAAATTGGTGCATCTCTTCAACTTCTGAGATGTTACCAATGCAGCCTTCAACTGGAGTATTTATTTATTTGAGTGATATTTAGTGTATTTTTAGAAATAAAAATAGAAGCACCCTTCTGCTATTTTTAAAACATACTCCTAGATTCTGCCAAAACAGCCAGTCAGTATAATAGAAGGAGGACTTGTGGCACCTTAGAGACTAACAAATTTATTTGAGCATAAGCTTTTTGCGAATACAGACTAACACGGCTGCTACTCTGAAACCTATAATAGAAGGATTTACCTCTAAAGACCCTTTCGTTCACTCTCCAGGCCTTTCATTCCAACACAAAGGTTTTTGGTTAAATGGACTGTGTGATGAAGTGGTGTCTGTATTAAATTGTGACATCTGTTTTGTACCTATGTTGAAATATAGGCTCTGTGGCCTCAGTAGTTCTGACTTGCTCAGGGACAGCCTGTCCTGCTCCATTCTAGGCAGCTGCCCTGCTCAGGGAAAGGTGTTTGACACCTCATTGAAGGACTATCACTGAGAGTCCTCAAGGTTAAAGTCTGAGGCTATCAGCTTTGATTGATTCTCAAGTACTGGCCCATCTCATTGAACAATGGCCTGCAAGGGTTGGGGGGGAGGGCAAGCATGACTGGCGGGTATGGATCTTCACAGTATGAGAACCAGGCACAAAGACAGAGGACAGAGGCCCTATTAAAGAGCAGGCTTTGCTCTCTGAAAGGAGGTCAACAATCACAACACGCAAGCAGGGCTTGCAGGACAGAGAGGGGAGGAGGAGCTCTGCCCAGGTGGAAATACTAACAAACCATGGGCTGGCTAGAGGGTAAGCTAAGGGCTTGTCTACACTGGCACTTTACAGCGCTGCAACTTTCTCCCTCAGGGGTGTGAAAAAACACACCCCTGAGCGCTGCAAGTTTCAGCGCTGCAAAGAGCCAGTGTAGACAGTGCACCAGTGTGGGGAGGTGTGCTCCCAGCACTGGTAGCTATGCCCCTCGTGGAGGTGGGTTTTTTTATAGTGCGGGGAGAGTTCTCTCCCAACGCTATACCACGACTACACAGCTACATTAAAGCACTTTAACTACGGCCAGCGCTTTAACATTGTTAGTGAAGACATGCCCTTAGATTAGGGGAAGAGGTGTCTCCGAATTCTTAGTGTTTTTAAAGAGCTGTAACTCTCAGTAACTCTCAAGTGCTTTAAGAGTAACGGCACTGTGGTTTGGAAATTCCTTTGCTGAGTTTCTGTGCCTTGCTTTCCTGCCATGTTGTCTCATAAAGGGTTAGACAAGTAAGCCCAGGGTCCACACCCTAGAGGGAACTCTGAGGGAATATGTTTGACTGAGGAGCTCTCAAACATGGGCTTAAGGTTCTAGGGCAGCTTGACAGTGTGTCCCAAGGAGGGGTATCAGACAAGAAGACTGAACCTAGAAGTGTGCCTTAGGGTCCCAGAACTAGAAACAATGACTAGACTCTACCAAATCCCAGTTGGCTTGGAAGCACGGCGACCCAGCAATTAGGTCCACTCAGAACAGACTAGTGACTGCGCAATGGGTTACTGGGCCAGTTTGTAACAGACTGTGTCAATATTAGGTTGAATCCTGTTGCCTTATGCACTCATGTAGACCCAGTGACTTAACCAGAATGCTTCCATGAATAAGGTGACTGTGACATCGTGACTCATTATTCCCTAGTTTTTATTGGCAGACTGAGTTGATCCAAAAAACCTTTGCTTCATGTTAGGTTGTGGGGAAACTTGCCTCTGTACCTGAACAGGAGAGGATCTACTTTTTGTCCTTTTTTGGAGAATCACAGCAATAAGAGCTGGAATAGACCCATTAAGCGAGCTGTCTGTACCCCTACCAGTGTAACATGATGCATCAGTTCCCTCCATGATGCCAGCTAGTGTTTTGACCATGACTGTGTCACAGTGATAACTCCAGTGATAGGCCTTTTCACCTTGGGAGACTCTTCAAGTGTAAGGAAATTTTCACTTGTGATGTTCTTTTGCTCAATTTCTTTCTATTACTCATGGCAATGGTCCTTTTGATTATCCAACCTAAACAATTCCTCCCCTCACTTGGTGTCTACAGATCTGATTCCTTGCGTGCAGTCATCATACCTCCCCCTTCCCCTTTACTTACTCGTTGTTTAGTCATCAAGGCCTTTCCTCATGCGCTCATCTACCCAGGGAACAAGGTTTACCAGACTTCCTACTGTGTATGTGTCTGCACTTTTGCTGGGCTCAGCCCCTGCTGCCAGCCAGCACACATACCATATGTTGTGGGTGATTCTCAATGCCCTTGGAATTATTTCACTGCCGTCAGCTTGTAGGAAAGAAAAATCTAATTGAAAACTGAGCCAGTGCAGTCCTGGGAGCGACCAACTCAGAGTGGAAACAAGTCAGCATCAAGTAAAACAAACAGGGGAATGTGTCAGCTGGATAATATGAACCGTGTTTTATAAAGGAATTTCAAAAGGACCAATTAGGCTTTAATAGGGAGCCAGGCCTTATATTTAAAGCTCACAGATACACTAATTGTGACATTCTAATTAAGAACTTTTGTTTACTGGGTTTTGTTTTTTAAGGGTATAGTTTTCGGTTTAAATACCATTCTTGTAAAGATTTGGCATGGTCTGGGACATTTTTCCCATCTTGGTTACCTTATGAGAAATGTGTGGTCCTGCTCTGTGACAACACTCTGGTGTATATGTTAC